>NW_027514201.1:742500-1382007 GCF_048772815.1 Callospermophilus lateralis
TGTCTTGTGCTGCACCCCTCATGGAAAACTCCAGCCAGAGGTTATGATGAGTGTCTGTATGGACGAAGATGAGGGCCATGTGGGAGTGTTTTGGTTTAAATTGTGGTCATTTGTGTGGCAGTTGGAACAGATGCCTGGGTCCACCTGGACTTGAACTCTGGTGTGATTCCCCTTAGAGAATGAGTTCTGGAACAGACCTCAGAGAAGTACTGGCATAAATTGTGTTGGGATTTTATGAGGCCACGCATGAGAGTCACCCTTGGAAACTGAGATCTTGGCCCAGGGAGGCTTTTCCCAGAGCACTTGGAATCTCAGCCAGGATATCACATGATTTTATTCTGAAAAACTTGGCAGCCATAATTGAGAGTCAAAACACACATGGACATCACATTGTAGACCTCAATAGGCCTGGATTCATGTGACATTTTGGCCACTGTTTGGGAACCTTCCTGTGAGGGTTCTCCAGAGATTTCATTGAAATGAGCTTCCTCACCATTTAATGGTTCCAGAATAAATTGAAACCCACAGTGCCTCCAACTTCCTCCTTGAAAAGTGGCTAGATAAATACCATGAAATTTTTAAAATTCTCATGACCAGGTGGCACTCGAGAATCTTTGGATATCCTGAGGATGATCATGAGTATACCAGTCAGTGCCTTGATTGACTGGTTTTTATGAAGATGGTGCCGAACAGAGATGCCAAGAAGTTGAAGCCTGCTGAGGAGTGGGCATAGAGCAGTGGTGGGCAGGTGTGTGATAAAACATCTGTGGTGGGGCCATGTGGATCTCCCATTGGCTTCCAAATGCCTTGTGTCAGACATGGTGCAGCCAGCAGTCCCTTCTATGTAAAGGCATCTTGTTATATGGAGAGGTTTCAGGGCAATGTTTAGAATCGGGTTGCCATGGTCATGGGGGCAAGCTATGTGGAATATAAGCCTGGTTGATGCATTCTTCTGCAGACCCTGACCTACCACAGGTGACAGATCTCCCTCACGCACTGGGTAACAGTTGAATTCTTTGTATTTCGTGAAGCAAATACAAAAATTCCATTTCAGCAGCAAGAAACAGCACAAAAAGTGAAGGATGCCCAAATGGCTTCACAGTCCACATGTGGATACACTTAGCCCCCCGTGGCCACAGTTTACCCTAAAAGAGAGAATTCAACATTGCTGCCTCATGTTCATTGGAAAATAAGAAACCATGACCTCCAAGTCACATAGATGCAGACCCAGATTTGATGGTCTCACTACAAAGAAAGCTAAAATTCCCAACAACAACATATATTTCAAGTGCCCAACGTCAGAGGCAGATTCTCAAGAAGTCTTTAGGCCAGCAGAGCTCCATGGTTGTGGAGTGTTTACCCTGTCCCTTACTTTTGGAATCTCAGAAGGGAGGAAGATGCACCAAGCCAATTGACGGCTCCTTTTGAAAAAATTGTACCACCAATGACATCATCAGCAAATATAACCCAACACTACCACAAGTTGCTGCACAAACAGATAGTTTACAATGCATACATGTGAGTTCACAATGTGTCCAGGCAAGTTCTGCAAGCAGTTCAGTGATGGCTATTGCAGAAGCTGTAGATTGGTTTTATCTTTGATTTCACCAGCACTGTGACGAAGATAGAAATTCTGGCAATAATGGCTAAAGAAAAAATTATGTAACATTCCAGAAAACACTGAAATAAAACAATTTTCTTAACAATTTACATTGTCTTGGAGAGAATTATTAAATATAATGAAAAGGAAATGTGAAAGAAAACAAACAGATCTGTTAACCTCCTTTTTTGTTCACATTTTAAAACAATCCTCAACAGCTGTTTACCCAATTTAAATTAAACCATTTAAATAATGTGAATAAAAAAATATTTGGATCAATTTTTTCATGAGCCCTCATCATATATGATATATGGACATATGAACATTCAAACATATAACACAAAACACAAGTGTGCACACATAATATAATACATACAACAAATAACCTAATAGTAAAGGCCTTATAACTTTTTACATGTGAAATCTCCATTGCAATGTTTAAAAACTCTATTGTCAAAAAATAGAACTGATCACCAAAACATTAAACTAGGTATGTATGAGCTCAAAAAAACAAAATAAAATGTGGGAAAAGGCAATAATAAAATAGATATTGAAAAAAGCATCCTGGTTCTATCTTAGATGTAAGGGTAGCCAAACTGGAATTTTGGATATCAGCTGATATGGACTTGAGTCAAATCATCTTCTTTTTGTTCTGTAGAAATCGCTTCAGTTAATCTCTCTGGAATCCAAATCGGCTGTTGTTCTCTCTGTGGAAACACACAAACAGGCGCCTGGCTCCAGACAATCATTGGGTCAGGACCTTGGTTAATCTCTCTGGAATCCAAATCGGCTACTGTTTTTCCTGTGGAAACAGACAAACAGACCCCCGACTCCAGACAATTACTGGGTCAGGACCTTTCCATTGTCCTGTTAGAATATCTTTCCAAAGAACCTTGGGCTTATGCACATTTTTTGGACACATATGCCTTTCCCCAGCACTAAGTCCTGATGAATCCAAATTTTAAAAGTTTAGAATAAAAAGGGTTATTTTAAGTTTGTCTTTGGGGAATATATACCCTTTCCCAATTGTGTCTTTTTTGCTTTAATAAGTACTTTTTAATAGTTTGATGAGCTTTTTCAACTATGCCTTGTCCCTGTGGATTGTATGGGATTAATGTTATATGAGTAATGCCAAATGATGACCAAAATTGTTTAAAAGAGGTAGAAGTATAACCAGGGGCATTATCTGTTTTTAACTGTTTGGGAACGCCCACAGTGGCAAAATTTTGTAAGCAATGAGTGATAATATCTTTAGTTTTTTCTCCGGCATGAAGGGTGCCCATCAAAAATCCAGAAGAAGTATCAACTGTAACATACAAATATTTTAATTTTCCAAATCCTGGCAAGTGTGTGATGTCCATCGGCCAAATATGATTAGGTATCAATCCTCTAGGATTGACTCCAAGATTAACTTGTGGTAAAAAGGTCACACAATTTTGACATTGTTTTATTATTTGTCTAGCTTTTTCCTTAGTTATTTTAGAAGGCTTTTGTAAGGTATTAGCTTTGACATGGAACTTTTTACGAAAATTTATAGCTTCTTCTAGTGTAGAGAAAATATGTATGTCATGTGTACTTTTATTTGCTAAATCATTGCCCAAACTGATGGCTCCAGGCAATCCTGTATGTGCCCTGATATGTCCTATAAAGAATGGATCTTTTCTGTCCCAGATTATACTTTGTATAGTGGAAAGCAAGGAGAAAACAGTAGAGGAATGGGAAATCCTACCAGCATCTTCAAGGCATACTATAGCATTAACTATATGCTGACTATCAAAAATAAATTAAATACAGAATCTTTAAACATCACAAAAGCTTGTAATACTGCATTAAGCTCTACATTTTGAGCTGATTGTTTGGGTACTAGAAATGTAAAAGTTTGATCAGGTGTAACTATTGCTGCTGTACCATTATTTGATCCATCAGTAAATATATTTGGAGCATTCATGATAGGTGTTTTTCTTGTCAATTTTGGAAAAATTACAGGATGCGATGACCAAAAAGACAATAAAGGATTAGATGGTAAGTGATTATGAAATGAAACATTAGATTTGCACATGATTATTGCCCAAGTATTTAACTCATTAACTAACTCATCAATTTGATTCAGAGTATGTGGAGTAATAATTTTATTGGGAGCAATCCCAAGCACTCACTTTGCTGCTTTTATTCCTTTGGGTATTAATTGTCCTATAGCCTCAGGGTACCTAGTAAGAATAGTGTTAGGAGAATAAGATAAATGTATCTATAATAATGGACCTTCTTGCAAAAATACTCCTGTAGGAATATTTTTTGTTGGTAGACAATAAATAATAAAGGCAAACTTATATCAATTCTATCCAATTGCATATTTTCCATATATGTTTCAATGATTTTTAATGCCTTTCTTGCTTCAGGCGTTAACATGTACCGTGAATTGGGATATGATGAACCTTTTAGGATATCAAATAAATATCCCAACTCTCCTGTTGGTATACCTAGATAAGGCCTTATCCAATTTATGTCTCCTAATAACTTTTGAAAGTCGTTATGTGATTTGAGTTGATCTACTTGTATTTGAATTTTTGGTGGCGGTACATGGTTGAGGATAATAGAACACCTAAATAATTAATTGGAAAATTTAATTGTACTTTATCTATTGCTATATCTAGATTATTTTTTAATAAGTTTGTAAGTGTGGCATAACATTCTAGCAATGTGTTTTTAGCTTTGTGTGCTAATAATACATCATCCATATAGTGAAATATTTGTAGTTCAGGATTTTGATTTCTAAGTGGCTTGATTACTTTGTTAAAATAAATTTGACACATTGTTGGGCTGTTAGCCATCGCTTGAGGCAGTACTTTCCATTCATATCTCTGATCAGAACCTTCATGATTCAGTGCAGGGATAGTAAATGCAAAACGTGGACTATCCTCAGGATGAATTGGAATTGAAAAAAAAAAAACCTTTAATATCTATAAGTAATTTTGTTAAACCCTCCTCCTATGGGCAATTCCTTTTAAAATGTCCTGTTTGTTCACAATTGTAGCATGTTCTTGGCCTGGCATCTAATGCCTGTTTTAGTGCAGCTGCCACAATTTGACCTTCTTCATTAATGTCTCTGGCATCTAAAGCCAGTTTTACTGCAGTTGCCACGACTTGCTCTTGTTCATTAATGTCTCTACATAATTTAATATATGTGTTTAAATCTTCATGTTTCCATGGTCTAATTATATCTCTGCACCAACTATTCGCTTGCTCATAAGCCAGTTTTTTTAGTAATAGCATTGCTTGTTCTGTTTTCCCAGAACCTCTGGTACCTGTTTGAATAAGCCTATCGACAAATTCAGCATAAAGTTAATTAGCTCCTTGTATTACTTTAGATAATTGACCTTGTAAACCTCCAAGTCCTTGTAAAGTCTTCCATGACTTAATTGCATCTACAGCAATTTATGCACATACACCAGAATCATATGCAATTTGTTGCTGCTGATCCTCATAAGGTCCCTTTCCTAACAACATATCTAGATTTCTCTGAGGATAACCAGCTGCTGCATTTCGCATAGCCGTCTCCTTGCAAAATTCCTCATTGTCAACCTTCCATAACAGGTATTGTCCTCCATTTAGCACAACTTTACACATATTAGCGCAATCCGCTGGCTTCATGTTCAAGTTGTTAATGGTTTCGACCATGCTTACAGTGAAGGGTGCTTGAGGACCATAGGTTGTTACAGCCTCTTTTATCTGCTTCACTGTTTTGAAATTTAAAGCATGGTAAACTCGCTGCCCTCCTACCTCAAATATAGAGCATGTTAATATTTGAGATCTTGTCTCAGGATCCCAACTATCAACTGTGGGGGTTGGGGGCTTCCCAGCATATGGAGGTGGCCTTGTTAGTTGGACACTTACGTCCTCTGGTGATAGAAAAGTATTAGTAGCAGTCTCCTGTAGAGGTGGTTCTGTTGGTTGGACACTTACACCCTCTGGTGATAGAAAGGTGTTAGTAGTAGTCTCCTGTTGTAAATTTCCCCCTGATGGCTTTTACTGTTTTACACTTTCTTTCTCTGTCTGACTAGCTTGAGAGGCCTTCTCTTTTACATGATTTTTTTCCTCTGTCTGACTGGTTCGAGAGACCTTCTCTTTTACTTGAATTTTTTCCTCTGTCTGACTAACTTGAGAGACCTTCTCTTTTACTTGAATCAATATGTCTTCTCCTTCCTCTACCATTGTCTGAACTGAAGGCTTTTGACTAAACAAACAAGATACGAAAGTCCACAATGGCAATGTGCCAACTGGCAGAGTCCCTGGGCTTTTCTTTTCTATTCTTTTTAAATCGTCACCATGATGGTTCCATTGTGATATATTTAACAACTCCTCCTTAAAAAGCCATGGGCTACATTTTTGTATTGTATCAACGTATGCCCTGACTGCTCTTAATTTTACTGGGATGCCTCCTTCCTCTAACAATTTACTTAACACTTTTTCAGTTTGTTTTTTTTTCTAATTTCTGATGCCATATTTCTACTATAATACAACCCAACAAGATAACACCAAACAAAACAGAGATAGAATGAAATAAAAATGGAAAAACAAAATATCATTATAGCCTTTCTCTCTATCTGTTCCTCAGACACAAATAGTTTTTCCTCAGATGTGAGCGGTTTTTCTTCCGTCTCACTCGTCTCCAGGGACAGGCAATTTAAAGCAAATGTGAAGCAAAACAAAAGAGGAATCTTAAAATGGCTACCCATCCTCTTGTCCTGCCCTCAGGGGCAAGCAGTTTACCTTATCAGTTACCCTCAGTCGCTCCCCATGCGAGCCACCAAATGCTGCAGTCTGGCTGGGCACAATCAGGAGCCACTTTTCAAAAGAAAGCAACTTTATTTTTAGAACCACACACGCCAAGCAAAAGAGCCTCTCAGGAAAAACCCTCAGAGCCCCAACTGTCACCACCGGCTTCCCACAAGCCTTTCCCTCCCACACAAGCCTCTCTCCTCTTCCCACAATCCTCCTGCTCTTGAGACCGATTGGCTGGGTCACGTGTGGAGTCAAAAAAGTCCCCCAATGAGCAGCTCTGTGATCTGAAAAGGCAGGGAAGCAGCCCAATGAGCATCACCGCAGAGGAGCCAATCAGCTAGATGTTGCTGGGGCCGCTGTGAGCCAAATATCAGCTGGCAGTCTGAAAGGGTGGGGAAACAGCTCAATGAGCATCTCCAATGAGCATCACCGCAGAGGAGCCAATCAGCTAGATGTTGCTGGGGCCACTGTGAGCCAATCATCAGCCGGCAGCTGAAAGTTTGCAGGCAGCTGGAAGTTTGCTGGGCCCCTTAGGCTGCAGCTATGAACAGGAGTTGTATGCACCATTCACTGAAGGTAGTTTTCAGTACTAGGAAACAAATATGTATTTCAGGTGGATGAATATTTCTGACAATAATCTGGTGAAAAGTTGATTATAAATCCACATACTTGAACATGAATGAATTTAGGGAGTGCAAATAAGACATATATATTTCATATTTTGAAAAATCTGTAGAGTGTGTGTGTATACACACACACACACACACACACACACACACACACAGATATTAAAATGTAGCAACATATATGCCAATCGAAATTCACCATGAAATACACATCATTCACTGATCCAAACATATTCAATTTACTTTACAGGGATTTATGTATAATGTTGTTCTACTAGGAGGCTCTCCCATAGTTTGAATTTCAGTTCCAACAGCGTTTACGAGGAGTGATCCCTTCTCAAAATTTGTATCTGCCAAGTCAGCCACCTCACAAGAATGTAGGTGTGATACCAGCTGGGATTCGATATGTGCATATAAAAATACATGTGCTGAATAGGCTACACACAAAGGGAGACAGGAATTCACATATTTGTTAACTTTAAAAACACATGGATATCTAATTCAATTAAAAATAGACTGGATTTATAACACCTAACCTTTATCATGCAAAAGGCAAGTTCAAGAATACACCATGCCTCTTCTGAACTGCTTGTATTTCAATTCTGATTTGGTTACTTTTCTGCATCATATTAGAATTAGTAGTCAGAGTGTAGTAGGGTATAAGTTAGTGTCAGGGATTCAGTATTTCAAATGGAAAATTGGAAAATGAATCCAATGTGTATGCAATATGTGTTACACAAATAACTTCCCACTCTAATTCAGAAAATGGCTTGACATAACCTTCGCCCAAAGAAAGACAAAATTAGAGGAGAAGAGTCAGAAAATCTGTAAATACATATATGGAATGGAAAATTCTCAGAAGTTTAAAACTTTTGAGGCTTTAGAGGAGCTTCCAAAACTTAGGGACAGGGTAAAACTCCACAAACATGGAACTCTACTGGCCTAAAGACTTCTGGAGATACTGACAATGAGGTTGGGCACTTGAAATATACATTGTTGTCAGGAGCTTTAGCTTCCTTTTTAGTGAGAACATCAAAGCTGAGTCTGCATCTATGTGACCTGGAGGACATGGTTTCCTATTTTTCAATGAACATGAGGCAGCAGTGTTGAATTTTCTCTTTGTAGCTAAACTGTGACCACTTAGGGCTAAGTGTCTCCCCATGTGGACTTGAAAGCCATTTGGTCATCCTCCAGTGTTCGTGTTATTTCTTGCTCCTGCACTGGGTGTTTTGTATTTGCTTCAAGGCATATAAGGAGTTCAACTGAGACACAGTCCTGGAGGGTGTCCTGTAATATGTGGGGGGTCAGGGTCTGCAGGAGAATGCAACAACCAGGCTTCTATCCAACATTGCTTGCCCCCTTGATCATAGCAACCAGATTGTGAACATTGCCCTGAAAACTCTCTATGTAACAATATGCCTTTATATACAAGGGTGTGCTGGCTGCACCATGTCATTCACAAGCCATTTGGAGCCAGTGTAAGATCCACATGACCCCACCACAGATGTTTTATCACACACCTGCACACCACTGCTCTAGGCCTACTACTCAGAAAGCTCCAACTTACTGACATCTCAGTTCTACACCATTTTCATGAAACACAGTCAATCAAGGCACTGTCTGGTACCCTCATGATCAGCAACAGGACATCCTAAGGTTCTCCAGTGCCACCTGGTCATGGAAATTTCAAAAATGAAGTTTTTGAAATTTCATAAATGAAGTTGAAGGCACTGTGGGTTTCAATTCATTCAGGAACCATTAAATGATGAGGAAGCTCATTTCAATGAAAGCTCTGGAGAACTCTCAGAGACAAGGCTTCCCAAAGAGTAGGCAAAAGGTCACATTGTGGTCTACAATGTGAGGTCCATGTGTGTTTTTACTCTCAACTACGGCTGCCAATCTTTCAGAATAAAATCATGGCATATCTTGGATGAGATTCCCAGTGCTCTGTGGAAAGCCCCCCTGGGCGTAGATCTCAGTTTCCAAGGACGACTCTCATGGGTGGACTCCTAAAATCCAAACACAATACATGGCAATACTTCTCTGAGGTCAGTTACAGAACACAGTCTCTAAGGGGAATCACACCTGAGTTCAATCCTAGGTGGACCCAGTCATCTCTTCCAAACGCCAAACAAATGACCACAATTAAAACCAAAACACTCCCACATGGCCCTTATCTTCTTCCAATAGACACACATAATATCCATTGGCTGGGGGTTTTCATGAGGGGCGCTGTGCAAGACAGTGTCCAAAATAAACTTCCTTGCCCCTCATTTGCCTAAAGTCAGGGTGTCCTGGACACCCTTCCTGTTAACCATGAGTGATCAAATAGGACTGCTGTTAATACTGTTCCAATTCTCCAATTTGAGGCCTACTGGCTCTGGGGTTTAGATTCTTTATGTGAATTGGAGTTATGAGAAAACCCACGCATCTCTGGGCTAGCCTCTGCAGGGCTTTGAAGAACTCATTTGACCGAAAGATCCCGATTCACAATTGATAAAGGTCAGGATCCTTAGAGGAAGGCGAGAGACTTCATCCACAATGACTGTTCTTTTGGCTATTTTGGTTTTGGATACAGAAGAGATTTTTCTTTAGATCCCTCAGGTGCTGAAAATCTAACCACAGCATCACAGAGGGCAAAGAGGCTTATTCAGACCCATCCCATTTCAAAGCAATTAAGCAAAGAGCCACAGGTGATGCCCATTCATTACAATTTGAAAACTGTTTGCTTCAGCCTTCACCAAGGTGTGGCCTGAGGCAAAGACCTTCCTGACATTCAGGGCAACAGAACAATAGGTAAGCAAAAGGCTTAAAGCAGGGTTTCCCACTGAGACTCTTCTGGTCACGCTGGTATCTGAGTTTTCAGAGATGCTCGCCATTTCCTTCAGCTATCCAGTACATGGCCATGTCACAGAGTTTGGTGGTGGTACATATCTTGAACACAAAACCATTTGCCCATTCTGGACAGTGCCCACAATTCAGGAAGAAAACAGAAACTTAAGGAGATAGGAGGTGTTGCCAATCGAAAAGTCAAACCGCAGTCCATTCACAAATTGGGCAGAATGAATGCTGGGAAGCTTTCTACTAGACAGGACACATCCATTGATACATTCTCTTTTCTAATGTCGACAACCACGGACACAGTGGGATACACAGACCTAGAAACACTCGCCTTGTCAAATGACTTACTAGAAATAGTCCACTTCAAACCAAACAAACTGCTTTTCCTATCAATTCTCAGAACATGTGACAAAGCCACAAACACACACCCACACCCACAAAGGCAACTTCTTTACCCAAGAAGGTCTGTGAATATCCGGAGTGTCCTCTGACTGGTTGGCCATTATTTGTTCCCCCAAAATGGCCTGTCCTGTCTCAGATCTGGTCTCCTTGGCCAACACTGTGAAGTTGTCAGGAGCCAGGGGTGAGCCACTACCTGCTTTTTCATGAAAGACCCCTCTTCAGAGCTTTCCTGGCATTTGGCCATCATCATATGAGTAGGTACCAAAAAAGACTTACTCTGTTCTTGGTAAATCCAAATAAGTTAGCCCACTGGGACTGTGACTGGGACTGTCTCTGGATGCCAGGCTTCTTGGATCCCAAGTTCAGAGAGCTCCATCACCAATAAATTAGTTAGTTCACTTCCTTCAGGAACTGAATTATGACACTACCTTGGCAACCACTTTGTTTTAACAGTAGCTTCGAAGGGTCTCATGTGATGGAGGCTGCCTCTACTTCCTGTGACAGTTTCACAAGTTAAAATGGTATATCAACCATAGGCACCTGGGAACAGCTCACCATACAAGCCTCGTTTGGTCCGTCTTCTCTACATAAAGAAGAAAGTGGCTGATTCAGACAAATCCCTTCATTCTGAGCAGGTTGTTTGCCATGGAAGATGACTTTTGCTCTCTCAGGTCCTAAATAGCTGCATACATCTTCTCCAGGGATCATTTCTGCATGGACCTTGAGGTTCTCTGCCGGTGGAAGATCCCCTCTATTTCTGTATTGTAAGACAAACTCTGTCCCTGCTCTTCTGTATAGTTAGATTGAGGGAAAAGTGTATGGTAAGGCTTAATAACAGGTTCGATTTGGCTTAGGAATCATTCTGATTGATGAATAATGGTATTGGGTACCTGTGATATTTACAAGAATATACAAGTGAAATATAAGTATGAAAACAGAAATCTAGGTAAGATATGAAGCCCAGAAGAGCATTAGGCTCTTGATTGGGATACTTAGCTTTGAATTTTGTTCTGCACAGATGTGTCAGATAAATCGATATACCATGGCATAGGACCTTGTACCTTGGATGATTGAATGTTGAAGAGAACATCCAGTCAAACAGGGATAGTCGGTATTATTAGAAAGATAGTTGGTAGGTTTAGGAAGAAGGGTTAGTATAGGATTGGCAGCAAAAGTTCTTCAGTAATTGGGTTTCAGATAGAGAGTGAATGTAAAAGTTAGTATATGTGAAGAGTCAGTCACAATGATGAACTGGGGAAAATATATAGGAAAGCAGATATGAATACAGACATTATGAAATCAGGCAAAGTATAAAGTCAGTGATAGGATTAGGCATTTTTAACAGGGTTGTTGTTGAATATATAATCTAAGGAAGAAACAAATATGTACTCAACAATAGGATTGACATTTGAGAGCATTAGGCAACCTGCACATAGATGTTTTTAGTAATCCATGCTCACTTTCCATTTAGGCTTTCGTACAATCAAAGTGTGACCTTTGCTTTTTTGTCGAGAATATTACTGTGATATAATGTATATGGACATCAGGTGACATGAGTATTTCTTCCACCAATTCTGTGAGCAATATTTTGAAGACGTATAAATAAGTGTTGGGTGTAAAATTAGGTGTACCTGGAGTCTTTGGATATAGAGATAATGCATGAATAGACTATCCTGAGAATAAATAATATAACTGGTTCCAACTTTAAATAATTTTTTGAATTGATATCTGAAAATATACAGAAAATCTTATATTGCTATACAATCATTCATTCCATCCTGTTACATTCTAATGGTAATATGAGTGTTATGGTTTATCATGAAGAGTGTGTGAGTTTTGCTTCAAAAGTGATTGTGGAAGTCAAAAATAATGTGTTTGGCAAGAAGTCTCATGAAAAGACCAGTCAAGAGACCTGGAGGAATAAATGTGTTCTGAAGAAGGAATTGATTAAACATGAAAAAAAATTCTTATAAATTTGTGAAACTCTGGATGAAATATATATACTATGATATATATATATATATATATATATATATATATATATATATATATATATATATATATATTTGAATATATGTAGAATACATAGGTAAAATATATGTATGAAAACAGAAATCTAAGTAAGATTTGAAGCCCAGAAGGGCATTGGTCCCTTGATTGGGACTACTTAGCTTTGAATTACTTTCTGCAAAGTTGTCTCAGATAAATCCATATACAATGACATAGGACCTTGTACCTTGGATGATTGAATGTAGAAGCGAACATCCAGTCAAAAAGGGATAGTTGGTAGTGAAAGTTTAATAAAATAGGTACTTGTCACTTCCTGTGTTTCTGTATGCTTAATAAAACACTGTTGAAATCTTGAGAATTGTTTGCTAATCTTGTTCCCAGAATGTGCTGTCCCCATCTGCCAAACTGCAGATTGTACTCCCTCACCCGGTTAAGCGCTAACTGCCACTGACCCTTACCCATCAATAAACTTCCCTCCCTGCCCTCTCCAAGAAAAGTATATAAGCTCTGCTGAAGCTGTTCTCAGGACTCTCTGCTCTATTCAAGTGAACTCTGAGCCCCAGCATGCTGGACCCCAGTAAATCCTTTGCTGTTGCATGTTAAAGTCTCTTGGTTGTCCCTTCCTCTGACACTAGCCCGACCTTTACATATGGAGGTTCCACAGAGATCAAGCAGCGGTGGACGAGAGACCCCAATGGACCCCCCTCAGATAAGTAAGGCGCCTCTTTCTGGTTTCAGGTTTCATGTTAGGGTTTGGCAAAATGGCTGTCAATGAAGAGTGTGAGCTCTCTCTGATGGTGGCTGACAGTCGTGTTACAGAACCACAGGCCACGTCCCTGGAGGACGCCTGAGAGGACTCGGAAATTGAGGAACAATAGTCTCCTTGACTCAGTGATATTTTGTTTCGGATTCAGTATTGCCAGTCCATCGGATTTTGCCGGCTACTCAGTCATGGTCTCAGTGTTGAACGTCCATTGCCTGTCTTTATTGTCTTGTCTTGCCTGTGTCATGTGTCTTGCTTTCACTGTTTGTGTATCTCTCATTATGGAACAGAGCACTTCAATGCCTCTGTCCCTGACCCTTGATCACTATACCCAAAGTCCGTTTAAGGGCTCAGAATCTCTTTATTTCAGTAAAGCCCCGGATGTGGTAGACTCTCTGTACCTCAGAATGGCCCACCTTTGGAGTCGGATGGCCCCTAGAAGGATCTTTCTACTTCCCACTAATTTATAATTCAGAGATATTGTCTTTCAGCCGTGGCCAGATAGTCATCTGGATCAACAGCCATATATTTTAATTCAGCAGGACCTCTGCAAATTTCCTCCTCAATGGGTCAAGCCTTTCCTTGCCCCTGCCCCCGCAATGACTCCTTCCCCCAGGAACTCACAAACACTCTGCTCCTCCTCCTCCTCCACACTCTGTTTTCCCTGTGTCACCAGATTTGAGTCTACTGGACTCTCCTCCCCCTCCTTATCCCCTGCCCTCATCCTCTAACCCCCAACACCCTCTAAGTGATACCCCTGCTGCTGACTGAGCCTCTCCTCCATTGAAGGAAGCTAAGCCGGCCCAGCGCCCTCCAGGTAATTCCCCTGCAGCACACACAGCACCTCCTCCCATGGAGGAAGCTGGCCCTGCTAAAGGAACTCGCTGGCGGTGAATGATTGAAAACCCTGGAACTCTTGGGATGCCTCCCCTTCGACCCTATAGACCAATGATTGACAATGGTCATTGGGGGAAAATTCAAGCCTACCAGTATTGGCCGTTCTTCTCTTCAGACCTATGTAACTTAAAAAATAGCAATCCCCCTTTTACCGAGGACCCCACCCGGCTCTCAGGTGTGGTTGAGTCATTGATGTTTTCACACCAGCCTACTTCGGATGACAGCCAACAACTGCTAGGGACTTTCTTCATGACAGAGGAAAAAAAGGGAATTCTCCAGGAAGCTAAAAAAAAATCCTTGGACCAGGTTTGCATCCGACACAACTTACCAACATAATCAAAGCCGGCTTTCCCTTGAACCGACCCAACTGGGACCCCAACACCTTTGAAGGTAGGGAGCATCTGTCCACTTATCGCCGGGCTCTAATAGTGGGTCTCCGAGCAGCCGCTAGTGACCAAATAATTTGGCCAAGGTAAGAGAGATTATCAGGGGCCTGATGAATCTCCCTCTATGTTTCTAGAGAGAATTATGGAGGCATATAGGAGCTATAATCCTTTTTATCGTCAGGCAGAGAATCAAAAGGCATCTGTCACGATGGCCTTATTGGGCAAACTGCCCTGGATATTAAAACAAAGTTACAAAGCTTAGATTGATTACAAGATATGACTTTGAGAGATTTAGTCAGAGAAGCTGAGAAGGTATACTATAAGAGAGAAACTGAGGAAGAGAAGGGAGCAAATGGAGGATAAAAGAAACAAAAGGCAGAGTAAGGCGTTGACTAAGGTCCAGGTCACAACAACAAATAGGCCAAAAATTAAGAAACAGGGAGACAAGAAGGTATACATTGGCCCACGACAGAGGCCACCCTTGGCCTCGGATCAATGTGCCTACTCAAACAAAAAGGACACTGGGCCAAAATTGACATAGAAAGCGACAGCCACGCCAGCCAGCCATTCTGACTCTGGAGGATGACTAAGAAAGTCGGGGCTCAGATCCCCTCCCCGAGCTCAGAGTAACTTTTGAAGTGGAGGGGACCCCAGTAAACTTTGAAGTGGATACAGGGGCAATATACTGAGCCCATAAGGCCACATTGGGCCCTCTATCAAATAAAAAATCTCTATTTCAAGGGGCTAATGGCAGTAAATATCGGGCTTGGACAACTAAGAGGACCATGGACCTGGGAAAAGGAAAAATCCATCACTCCTTCCTAGTAGTCCCAGAATGCCTGGCCCCATTGATCGGCGGAGATCTGCTCACCATGCTCTGGGCCAAAATAAATTTTAACCCTGAAGGCCCTTAAGTGGAATTTCTAAATCTTTCAGTAAAAACTCCAAGAGCCACGGCTCTAACTATGTCAGTAGAAAATGTACATCAACTCACTCACCTTGGTTCAAAGAAACTGCAGGCATTCCTGAAGGATCAAGAACAGAGTTTTCCACTAACAGACTCACAGTGAAGAAAATAACTGAATGGGTAACAAAAGCCTGTTGGGTTCATCAATTGGTAAATGCTTACCCTTCCAAGCTTCCTGTATGAAAGCACATACGAGGAACCAAACCAGGACAATACTGGGAAGTGGACATTACTGAAATAAAGCCAGCAAGGTATGGACTTAAATATCTCCTATTCTTTGTAGATACATTTTCAGGATGCATTTAAGCCTTCCCCACAAAAAAAAGAAAAAAAAAAAGAAAAGAAATAGCGCAAATTTTGGTCAAGAATATCCTAGAAGATATTTTTCCAAGATACAGCCTGCCTAAGTTAATAGGGTCTGATAATGGACCGGCGTTCATGGCCCAGGTAAGTCAGGGGTTAGCCAGGACCCTGGGGATTAATTGGAAGTTACATTGTGCTTATAGACCCCAGAGTTTAGGACAGGTAGAAAGAATGAACCAAACCATTAAACAGACCTTAAAAAAATTAAGCTTAGAGACCGGAATAAAAGATTGTACTATGCTCCTGCCTTATGCACTGTTAATGAAGAAAATACTCACTCTGATTTTAGTGTAACCTCACCCCCTATGAAATTCTCTATGGTGCCCCTCCTCCAGTAAGGGACCTAACACCAACTCTAAGACCTTACAATCCCTTCCACACCAGCTTGCTTGACACACTTAAAGCTCTTGAAAGAATTCAGTGACACCTGTGAAAACAGCTGGCCACTGCCTACCAAACTGGGGACGAGGGGACTCCACATCGATATCAAGTAAGAGACTTTGTCTTCGTAAGACGACATCAGGTGACATCGCTGGAACCCCGCTGGAAAGGACCATTCCAGGTGCTACTTATAACACCTACAGTGGTAAAGGTAGATGGAATCACTTCCTGGATGCATGCCTCTCATCTCAAGCCTGTGCCCTGTCCAGACATTGACTGGAAACTGGAATTGGCTGGAAACTGGAAAAGACTGGTAACCCTTTCAAATTGCACATTCGCCGTGTGGATAAGGCTATAGACTCTCCCCTTGACCACCAGTATTTCTAACCCTCATCACCCCTTTCAGCAGCGATGGCTGATCACAAATCCTACTGGACAAGAAGTTTAATCAATCTTGCATACAGCCCCCTTAGGGACCTGGTGGCCATCTCTCCACCCAGACATTTGTCAGCTGGCTATATGTCTTTCCTATTCAGATATCCCTGAAGAAGAGGATCCCACTAAAATTCCATTAAATCCCTTCCGTATCATATGTAATGGAAACAAACATTATGGATGTAGCGACACGTGAGCCAGATGCAGGTCGGCTAGCCTAGATTACTATGTTTGCCCGGTGAACTATCAAAGCCACAAACAGCCATGGCTGTGTGTGGGAAAAGCCAACTTCTTCTGTAATCAAGGGGATGTGAGCATACAGGGGCTGCACGATGGAACCCAAACTCCTAATCAAATTCAGTACACAGCATTGGCCATATTACCAATAAGATAACCTAAATCGATGGCACCCAGAGGGGTCTCTAGATCCTCAAATTCTGTGGAACCTTTTTAACTTTGGGAAGGGCTCAAAGGCGTGAAAAGAGATTCCCCTATGTGGAGGCCTTTTCCGTCCTTCGCTCACATCCTGAACTATGCTTCTCCAATAGATCCTCACCCTCAGCCTTCTGCTCTAGTCTCTCTGCTGTCACTCCCACCTCAACAACCTGATTTCTCCCATCCCGTTACTAGATCAACAACCCAAACATCCGCCGGTTCTCAGACCATTGCCCCCTTGCTGAGGTAGCAGGTACTTAGTTACCACTCTACCCACTCACTCCTCTCTTCTCCTGTCAGCACCCATACGGGGTTTCACCAGGTCCTTTTACCAGCTAACCTAAAGCTCAAAATAGCTGAGAAGACCCCTATCCAAGATGTAATAAAAATGGTCTTTAAAGTTGCTTTGTCATCACTGAAAACAGGTTACTAAGAATTTAAAGTCCCTCACAGGCTTTTTGGATACACACTCCCATCTTCCCCTCTTTTCTACATGTTCTACTGCTCAAGTTTTTGTTGCTAGAAAATCCCAAACCCCTTTCCCATTATTCTTTTACATCTCTCCGTACTCATTCTCAGATCCTCGGAACTGCTCTAAGTCCCGCCTTCCCTCTCTTTCCCCTCTGTTCCACACCCACAGAAAAGTCTTAACTGATCTTCTCCAGATGTCTTCACCATGGCTGACTTTAGGACGTTCAGCAAAAGAGTCCCTATAAAAGAGTTCAGTGTAGAAAAACTTCCTGTTTTCATGTGGCCCTGTTCTACTTGGCCACTGGCTAAAACAATCAGTACTTGTAAGCTAGACACCCCCTTACTAGTTTTTCACAAAATATGTGAACAAGGCCTCTGACTTTGAGCTGGGGCTTCAAAGAGATGGCTACATTTCTATGATAAAGAAGTTACCAACTGGCTCCATGGTAACAGCTGGCAAGCGGAAAAAAGAAAGGGATGAAATATCTCTCCCCCTCCCAGGTGTCCTTGAAAAGTTAATTTGCTCAGAACAGAGGAAAAAAACATAAAAAACTACTTTTTGTGAATTTCTGCTGACTGTGAACTTCTGAGCACATTCCCTTACATGTTGGGTACAAAATTCTGAAACTTCCTAAACTTGGGGTTCATGGGATTAATTGATTACAACAGAAGCAATGCCCTCTGAATCCGTTTGCAACCAAATAGGACTGTTTCCCTAGCTTTGGTGCTATCTTAGGTGCCTTGTCTTGACTGTTCCTACAAGAGTATAATTCTATATACTTAAACATTTTTATGTTTTCATTAAATGGTCAACAGTGGTGATTAAATGTGTAATGGAGCAGAGGTTACCCAGAGTGCTCTATCATGATGCAGGTTCATTTGAAGATCAAACAGGGGGGCATACAACCCGGTTCCACAGGGAACATATATCCCTCACTTCAGCCATCCTATTAGGAATACGAGTTGCTGCAGGGGAGGTCACAGGAACCACTGCCTTGGTCCATGGTACAAAGCAAAATACCCAATTAGAAGCAGCAATAGACCAAAACTTAAAGATATTAGAAACCTCCATCACAGCTTTGTGGGAATCTTTAACCTCTCTCTCTGATGTTGTTTCATACAACAATCGAGGGTTGGACCTCTTCTTCATGAGAGAATGGTGCCTTTATGCTGCATTGAGGGAAGAATGTTATTTTTATGGCAACAATACTGGAGTTGTAAAAAATTTATGAGTAAAATAAAAGGATGCCTTGAAGAGTGTCAACGAAAGAGAGAGGCCCAAAAAGTGTGGTTTGAGTCTTGGTTCACACAGTCCCCCTGGTTAACTATACGTTTATCAACCTTGGCCAGTCCAATAATAATACTCACATTCTTGCTAACTATAAAACCCTGTTTGCTCACAAATGTATTTTCATTTCTCCAACCTCAAATTAGACAAGTTAAACTTATGGTAATACCCCACTAGCAGACATAGAATGTGACACCACTCCAATGATCACTTTTATGATTAAAAGTAGCCAGAAGAAGACGTGGGGAATGAAAGGTTAATAAAATGGTACTTGTCACTTCCTCTTTTTCTGTATGCTTAACAAAACACTGTTGAAATCTTGAGAACTGTTTGCTAATCTTGTTCCCAGAATGTGCTGTCTCCAACTTCCAAAATATATAATGTACTCCCTCTCCCGGTTGCATGCAAACTGCCCACTCGCCCTGACCCATCAATAAACTTCCCTCCCTGCCCTCTACAAGGAAAACACATAAGCTCTGCTTAAGATGTCCTCAGGGCTCTCTGCTCGATTCAAGGGAGCTCTGAGCCCCAGCATGCTGGACCCCCAATAAACCCTTTGCTGTTCCATGAGACAGTCTCTTGGTGGTCTCTTCCTCCGACGCTCACCTGAACATTACTTGGATGATTGAATGTAGAAGAGAACATCCAGTCAAAAAGGGATAGTCGGTAGGATTAGGAAGATAGTCGGTATGTTTAGGAAGGAGAGTGAGTATAGGATTTGGAACAAAAGTTTTTTAGCAATAGGGTTTTGGTTAGAGAGTGAATGTAAATGTGAGCACATATGAACCATCACAATGATGAACTGGGGAAAATATGTAGGAAAGAAGATATCAATAGAGACATTACGAAATCAGGCAAAGTATAAAGTGTGTGATAGAATTAGGCATTTTCAACAGGGTTGATTTTGGATATATTATCTTAGGAAGAAACGAATATATTGTCACAAATAGGATTGACTTTTGAGAGCATTAGGCAACCTGGACATGGATGTTTTTAGTAATCCATGTTAACTTTACATTTAGGCTTTGGTAGAAACATAAGTGTGACCTTTTCTTTTTGTGTCCAGAATATTACTGGGTTAAATTGTATATGTAGATCAGGTGACATGAATATTTCTTCCACCATTTCTGGGAGCCATAATTTGAATATGTATAAATTAGTATTGAGTTTACAATGAGGTGTACCCTGTGTCTATGAATATAGAGACAATGCATGAATAGACTATACTGTGAATAAATAATATAACTGGTTCCACTTTAAATAATGGATTGATTTGATATCTGAAAATATATAAGAAATCTTATATTGATATACAATCATTCATTCCATCCAGTTATACATCTAATGGTAATATTAGGGTTATGGTTTATCATGAACGGTGTGTGAGTTTTGCTTCAAAAGGGATTATGGAAATCGAAAATAATGGGTTTGGTAAGAAGTCTCATGAAAAGACCAGTCAAGAAACATGGAGGAATACATGTGTTCTGAAACAGAAAATTATTGAAAGTGAAACACATACCCATAATTTTGCTAATTGTGGATGAAATATATACTCTATTATGTGCATTACCTGAAGAAATAGTAATGTACCAGTGGCGAATAAGAATGAACATGAAAATACACATCATGTCCCATATGAATCTACTTGTATTAATGAGAAACTGGGTCAATTATTGTAGAAATATTAGGATATGTATGCACCATTCACTGAAGTTAGTTTTCATTACTAGGAAGCAAATATGTATTTCAGGTGGATGAATATTTCAGAGAATAACCTTTTGAAATGTTGACTATAAATCCACATACATGAATATGAAAAAATTTAGGGAGTGTATAATAAGGCATATATATTTTATATTTTAAAAAAATCTGGAGTGTGTATATATACACAGAGAGAGAGAGAGAGACATTAAAAAGTAGCAATATATATGCCAATCGAAATTCACCGTGATATATATATCTTACACAGATAGAAAAATATTCAATTTACTGAACATGGATTTATGTATAATATTGTTCAACTAGGAGGCTCACACATAGGATGAATTTTCAAATCCCATAGCGTTTAGGTGGAGTGATCACTTCTCATCATTTGTATCTGTCAAGTCAGACACCTCACAAGAACGTATGTGTGATACCAGGTAGTATTCTATATGTGCATATAAAAATAGATGTGCTCAATAGGTTACATAAAATGGGAGAGAGGAATTCACATATTTGTTAAATTTAAAAATACATGGAGAACTATTTCAATTTAAATCGACTAGATTTATAGCACCTACATTTTGTCATGCAAAAGCCATGTCCAACTATACACCATGCCTCCTCTGAACTGCTTGTATTTATATTCTGTTTGGGTTATTTTTCTCCATCTTATTAGGATTAGTAGTCAGAGACAAGTAGGGTATGGGTTAGTGTCACGGATTCAGTATTTCAAATGGAAAATAGGAAAATAAATCCAATGTGTATGCAAATATGTGCCACAAAAAATATTCCCACTCTCATCCAGAAAAATGCCTTGAAATTATCTTCGCCCCAGGTAAAACACAATTAGAAAAGAAGAGTTAGAAAATCTGTGAATACATATGTGGAATGGAAAATGCTCAGGAGTTCACAACCTTGGAGGTGGTAGAGGAGTTTCCAAAAGTAAGGGACAGTGTAAACACTCCACAATCATGGAGCTATGCTGGCCTAAAGACTTCTTGAGAAACTGCCTCTGAGTTTGGGCATTTGAAATATATGTTGTTGTCAGGAGCTTTAGCTTCCTTTGAAGTGAGACCATCAAACCTGGGTCAGTATCTATGTGACCTGGAGGACATGGTTTCTTATTTTCCGATGAACATGAGGCAGCAGTGCTGAAGTCTCTTTGTAGGTAAACTGTGGCCTCTTCGGGCAAAGTGACACCCCGTGTGGACTTTGAAGCCATTTGGTCATCCTCCACTTTTCGTGGTGTTTTTTTGCTGCTGCACTGGGAGTTTGGTATTTGATTCATGACATACAAGGAGTTCAACTGGGACACAGTGCATGAGGGAGTCTTGTAACGTGTGGTGGGTCAGGCTCTGCAGGAGAATGCACCAACTGGGCTTCTATTCCACATTGCTTGCCGCCTTGACCATAGCAACCTAATTCTGAACATTGCCCTGAAAACTCTGCATATAACAAGATGCCTTTTCATATAATGGTCTCCTGGCTGCATCAAGTCAGTCACAAGCCATTTGGACGCCAATGGCAGATCCACATGGCCACATCACAGATGTATTATCACACACCTGCCTACCACTGCTCTAGGCCCACTACTCAGCAGGCTCCAACTTACTGGCATCTCTGTTCTACACCATTTTCATGAAACCCAGTCAATCAAGGCACTGTCTGTTACACTCATGATCAGCAACAGGACATCCAATGGTTCTCCAGTGCCATCTGGTCATTGGGAATTTCAAAAATTTCATGGTGCTTTTCTTTCCATTTTTCAAGAATGAAGTTGGAGGCACTTTGGGGTTTCCATTCATTCAGGAACCATTACATGGGGAGGAAGCTCATTTCAATGAAAGCTCTGAGGAACTCTAACAGGCAAGGCTTCCCAAACACTGGCCAAAAGGTCACATGAAGCCAGGACCATTGAGGTCTACAACGTGAGGTCCATGTGTCTTTTGACTCTAACTATGGCTGCCATGTTTTTCAGAATAAAATCATGTGATATCCTTGCTGAGATTTTCAGCTCTCTGTGGAAAGCCATCCTGGGCCTAGATCTCAGGTTTCAAGGGCAACTCTCATGTGTGGCCTCCTACAATGCCAACACAATTAATGGCAATACTTCTCTGAGGTCAGTTCCAGAACTCAGTCTCCAAGGAGAATCACAGCAGAGTTCAAGCCCATGTGGACCCTGTCATCTCTTCCAAACGCCACACAAATGACCACAATTAAAACCAAAACATTCCCACATGGCCCTCATCTTCATCCATATAGGCACTCATCATAAACTCTGGCTGGAGGTTTCCATGAGGGATGCAGCCCAAGACAGTGTCCAAAATATCCACCATTGCCCCTCATTTGTCTAAATTTAGGGTGGTCTGGAAACCCTTTCTGTGTACCAAGAGTGATCAAATAGGCGTGCCGTTAATACTGCTCTGCTTCTCCAATTTGAGGCCTACTGACTGTCAGGTATAGATTGCTTATGTGATTTGGCATCATGAGAGAAACCAAGCACTTATGCAGGACTTTGAATAACTCATTTGACCTATAGGAATCCTATTCTCACTTGATGGACGTCAGGAACCTAACAGAGAAAGGCAAGAGACTTCATCCACAATGACTGATCCTTTTGCCATTTTGGTTTTGGATGCACACATGGGATCTTCTTTAGATTTATCAGGAGCTGAGAATCTTAGCCACAGCCTCAACCAAGGCCTAGTGTCTGATTAAGACACATCCCTTTCCAAAGAAATTAAGCAATGAGCCACAGGTGATGCCCATTCATTTCCATTTGAAAACTGTTTCTTCAGGCTTCAAAAAGGGGTGGCCTGAAACAAAGACCTTCCTGACATTCAAGGCAACAGAACCATAGGTAAGCAAATGGCCCAAAGCAGGGTTTCTCCAATGAGACTTTACTGGTCACACTAATATCTGAGATGTTCCCATTCCCTTCAGCTATCAAGAACATGGCCATGTCACAGAGCATGGAGGTTATACATATCTTGGACAATAAATCATGAGCTCATTCTGGAGAGTGGCCAGAATTCAGGAAGAAAACCGGAACTTAGGAAGTTAGTAGTTGTTTCCTATCCATAAGACAAGCCACAGTCTATTCATCACTTATGAACGATGAATGCTGGGAAGCTTTCTACTAGACAGGACACCTCCATTGATGCATTCTCTTTTCTAATGTCTAAAACCACGGACACAGTGGATACACAGACATAGAAACACTCGCCTTGTCAAAAGAGTTACTATCAAAAGTAGACTCCAAAGCAAACGAACCACCTTTATTACCTATTCGCAGAATATGAGACAAAACCACAAACTCACACCCACACACATAAAGTCACCTCATTCCCAAAAGTGGATCTGTGACTATCTGGAGTGTCCTCTGACTGGTGGGCCATACTATGTTCCTCTGGAAATGGCCTTTCCTCTCTCAGATTTTGTCTCCTTGGCCAACTCTGTGATGCTTTGAGGAGCCTGCAGTTAGCCACTACCTGCTATCTCAGGAAAGGCCTCTCTTCAGAGCTCAATTGGCATTTGGCCATCCTCAAATCAGTAGGTACCAAGAAGGTCTGAATCTGTACTTGGTAAATACAAACAAGTGAGCCCACTGGGACTGGGACTGGGACTGGCTCTTGGTGCCTGGCTTCTTGCATCACAATTTCAGAGAGTTCCATCACCAAGGAAGTTAGCTAGGACACTTCCTTCAGGAACTGAATGAGGTCACTGCCTTGGCAACAACTTTGTCCTAACCGTTGCTTCCAAGGGTTCCATGAGATGGAGGCTGCTCCTACTTTGTGTGACAATTTGACTTGTTACAATGGTATATCAAAATAGGCACCTGGGAACAGCTCTCCACGCAGGCCTGCTTAGGTCCATCTTCTCTACATTAAGAAGAGAAAGGCTGATGCATACACATCCCTTCGTCCTGTTCAGGTTGTTTTCCATGAAGATGGATTTTGCTCTCTCAGATCCTTCATAGCTGCCTACATCTTCTCCAGGGATCATTTCTGCATCGAACTTTGAGGTTCTCAGCAGTTGGAAGATACCCTACATTCCTGTATTGTAAGGCGAACTCTGTCCCTGCTCTTTTGTAATTTTAGATTGAAGCAACAGTGTATGGTTAGGGTTAATAACAGGTTCGATTTGGGCAAGGAATCATTATGCGGGATGAATAATGGTATTGGGAACCTGCAATATTTATAGGAATATAGAGATGAAATATAAGTATGAAAACAGAAATCTAGGTAAGATTTGAAGCTCAGAAATGCATTGGGCAACTGATTGCGATACGTAGCTTTGAATTACGTTCTAGATACATGTTTCAGAAAAATCTTTATACAATGGCATAGGATCTTGTACCTTGGATGATTGAATGTAGTAGAGAACATCTACTCAAAAAGGGATAGTCGATAGGATCAGGAACATAGTCAGTATGTTTCGGAAGAAGAGTGAGTATAGGATTTGGACCAAAGTTCATAAGCAATAGGGTTTCGGTTAGAGAGTGAATGTCAATGTCAGCACATGTGAAGGGTCAGTCACAATGTTGAACTGGAGAAAATATGTAGGAAAGTAGATATCAATAGAGACATTAGGAAATCAGGCAAAGTACAAAGTGAGTGAAAAAATTAGACATTTTCAATGGTATTGAGGTTGAATATATAATCTTAGGAAGAAACAAATATGTAGTCACCAACAGGATGATCATTTGAGAGCATTAGGCAACCTGGACATGGATGTTTTTAGTAATCCATGTTCAGTTTCCGTTTAGGCTTTGTTACAGTCATACGTGTGACTTTTGCATTTTGTGTCCAGAATACTACTGTGATAACATGCATATGTAGATCAGGTGACATGAGTATTTCTTCCACCATTTCTGGGAGCAATATTTTGAAGATGTATAAATTAGTATTGGGGGTACAAAGAGGTGTAACCTGTGTCTATGAATATAGAGATAATGCATGAATAGACCATACTGTGAATAGATAATATAACTGGTTCCACTTTACAAAATGTATTGAATTGATATCTGAAAATATATAAGAAATCTTATATTAATATAAAATCATTCATTCCAACCAGTTATACATCTAATAGTCATATTATAGTTATGATTTATCATGCAGTGTGTGTCCGTTTTGCTTCAAAAGTGATAAAGGAATTCGAAAATAATGTGTTTGGAAAGAAATCTCATGAAAAGATCAGTCAAGAAACATGGAGGAATCCATGTGTTCTAAAGCAGGAAGTGATTGAAAGTGAAACAAATGCCTATAAATTTGCTAACCTGTGGAGGAAATATATATCCTATGATGTGCATAAACTGAAGAAATTGTAATGTCCCAGTGTTGAATAAAAATGAACATCGATAAACACATCATGTCCCATAGGCATCTATTTGCATTGATGATAAACTGTGTCAGTTACTATAGAAAAATTAGGATTTGTATGCACCATTCACTGAAGTTAGTTTTCAGTACTAGGAAGCAAATATGTATTTCAGGTGGATGAAATTTTTTGAGAATAATCTTGTGAAAAGTTGATTATAAATCCACATTCATGAACATGAATAAAATTAGGGAGTGTATATAAGACACATATATTTCATATTTTGAAAAATAGAAGGAGAGAGTGTATATATATATATATATATATATATATATATATATATATATATATATATACACACACACAGACACACACACATACACACCCAGAGACATTAAAAATAGCAATATATGCCAATCAAAATTCACCATGAAATATATATCATCCACAGATCCAAAAATTTTCATTGTACTGAACATGGATTTGTGTATAATTTTGTTCAACTAGGAAGCTCACCCATAGGTTGAATTTTCAGTTCCAACGACATTTAGAAGGAGTGATCTTTTCTCTCAATTTGTATCTGCCAAGTTAGCCACCTCACAAGAATGTACGTGTAGTACCAGGTAAGATTCTCTATGTGTATATAAAAATATATTTGCTGAGTAGGCTACAGAGAAAGAGAGACAAGAATTCACATATTTGTTATCTTTAAAACCACATTGACAACTATTGCAACAAAAAATTGTCTAGATTTATAACCCCTAACCTTTAAAATGCAAAAGGCAAGTCCAACTATACACCATGCCTCCTCTGAACTGCTTGTATTTCTATTATGTTTGGGTTATTTTTCTGCCTCATATTAGGATTAGTAGTCAGAGACTAGTAGGGTGTGGTTTAGTGTCAGAGATAAAGTATTTGAAATGGAAAATTGGAAAATGAATCCAATATGTATGTAAATATGTCCTACACAAAAGTCTTCCCACTCTCATCCAGATAAATCCTTTGACATTACCTTCACCCCATGTAAGATGCAATTCGAAGAGAAGAGTTAGAAAATCTGTGAATACATATCTGGAATGGAAAATGCACAGGAGTTCACAACCTTGGAGGTGGTAGAGGAGTTTCCAAAAGTAAGTGACTGTGTAAACACTCCACAAACATGGAACTCTGCTGGCCAATAGCCTTCTTGTAAAACTGCCTCTGAGTTTGGACACTTGAAATATATCTTGTTGTCTGGAGCTTTAGCTTCATTTCTGGTGAGACCATCAAACCTGGATCTGCATTTATGTGACCTGGAGGACATCGTTTCTTATTTTCCATTGAACATGTGGTACCAGTGTTGATTTCTCTCTTTGTTGGTAAACTGTGGCCACTGGAAGCTTATTGTCTCCCTGAGTGGACTGTGAAGCCATTTGGTCATCCTGCCCTTTTTGTGGTGTTTCTTTCTTTTTTTTTTAATTTTATTTTTTTATTGGTTGTTCAAAACCCTACAAAGCTCTTGACATATCATATTTCATACATTAGCATACATTAGCTTCAAGTGAGTTATGAACTCCCTTTTTTGCCCCAAGTACAGATTGCAGAATCACATGGGTTACACATCCACATTTTTACATAATACCATAATAGTAACTGTTGTATTCTGCTACCTTTCCTATCCTCTACTATCCCCCCTCCCCTCCCCTCCCATCTTCTCTCTCTACCCCTTCTACTGTAATTCATTTCTCACCTTGTTTATTTTCCCATTCCACTTACAACCTCTTATATGTAATTTAGTATAACAATGAGGGTCTCCCTCCGTTTCCATGCAATTCCCCTTTTCTCTCCCTTTCCCTCCCACCTCATGTCTCTGTTTAATGTTAATCTTTTCTTCCTGCTCTTCCTCCCTGCTTTATTCTTAGTTGCTCTCATTATATCAAAGATGACATTTGGTATTTGTTTTTTAGGGATTGGCTAGCTTCACTAAGCATAATCTGCTCTAGTGCCATCCATTTCCCTGCAAATTCCAAGATTTTGTCATTTTTTAGTGCTGCGTAATACTCCATGGTGTATAGATGCCACATTTTTTTAATCCATTCATCCATTGAAGGGCATCTGGGTTGGTTCCACAATCTAGCTATTGTAAATTGTGCTGCTATGAACATCGATGTGGCAGTATCCCTGTAATACGCTCTTTTAAGGTCTTCAGGGAATAGTCCGAGAAGGGCAATAGCTGGGTCAAATGGTGGTTCCATTCCCAGCTTTCCCAGGAATCTCCATACTGCTTTCCAAATTGGCCGCACCAATTTGCAGCCCCACCAGCAATGTACAAGAGAACCCTTTTCTCACTCCAGTAAGATTGGCAGCCATTATGAAATCAAACAACAACAAGTGCTGGCGAGGTTGTGGTGTTTCTTGATGCTGCAATGGGAGGTTGGTATTTGCTTCATGAAATACAAGGAGTTCAACTAGGATATAGGGCTGGAGGGAGTTGTGTCACGTGTGTTGGGTCAGGGTGTGCAGGAGAATTCACCAACCAGGGTTCTATCCCACATAACTTGCCCCCTTGACCATAGCAACTTGATTGTGAACATTGCCCTGAAACCTCTCCATATAACAAGATGCCTTTTCATATAATGGTCTGCTGGCTGTACCAAGTCAGTCACAAGCTATTTGGAAGCCAATGGCAGATCCACATGGCGACACCACAGTTGTATTATCACACACCTGCCCACCACTGCTCTAGGCCCACTACTCAGCAGGCTCCAACTTACTGGCATCTCTGTTCTGCACCATTTTCATGAAACCCAGTCAATCAAGGCACTGTCTGTAACACAACAATCAAGCCACTGTCTGCAACAGAACATCCAATGGTTCTCCAGTGCCACTTGGTCATTGGGAATTTCAAAAATATCATGGTATTTATCTATCCATTTTTCAAGAATGAAGTTGGAGGCACTTTGGGGTTTCCATTCTTCAAGGAACCATTACATGGGGAGGAAGCTCATTTCAATGAAAGCTCTGAGGAACTCTAACAGGCAAGGCTTCCCAAACACTGGCCAAAAGGTCACATGAAGCAAGGCCTATGGAGGTCTACAACGGGAGGTCCATGTGTCTTTTGACTCTTAACTATGGCTGCCAAGTTTTTCAGAATAAAATTATGCAATATCCTTGCTGAGATTTTCAGTTCTCTGAGGAAAGCCATCCTGAGCCTAGATCTCAGGTTTCAAAGGCAACTCTCATGTGTGGCCTCCTACAATGCCAAAACAATTAATGGCAATACTTCTCTGAGGTCAGTTCCAGAACTCAGTCTCTAAGAGGAATCACACCTGAGTTCAAGATAATGTGGAACCTGTCAACTCTTCCAACCGCCACACAAATGACCACAATTAAAACCAAAACATTCCCACATGGCCCTCATCTTCAGCCGTATAGACACTCATCATAAACTCTAGCTGGAGGTTTCCATGAGGGGCGCTGCCAAAGACAATGTCCAAAATATGCACCCTTGCCCCCCATGTGTCTAAATTCAGTGTGGCCTGGACACCCTTCCTTTGAACCAGGAGTGATCAAATAGGCCTGCTGTTAATGCTGCTCTGCTTCTCCAATTTGAGGCCTACTGACAGTCAGGTATAGATTCATTATGTGATTTGGCATCATGAGAGAACCCAAGTACTTCTGCAGGATTTGAATAACTCATTTGACCCATAGGAATCCTATTCTCACTTGATGGATTTCCGGAACCTATCAGAGGAAGGCAAGAGACTTCATCTACAATGACTGATCTTTTTGCCATTTTGGTTTTGGATGCACACATGGGATCTTCTTTACATCTATCAGGAGCTGAGAATCTTAGCCACAGCCTCAAACAGGGCCTAGTGTCTGATTAAGACACCATCCTTTTCAAAGCAATTAAGCAAAGAGGCACAGGAGATGCCCATTCATTTTCATTTGGAAACTGTTTCTTCAGGCTTCACAAAAGGGTGACCTGAGGCAAAGACCTTCCTGACATTCAAGGCAATAGAACCATAGTTAAGCAAATGGACCAAAGCAGGGTTTCTCGACTGAGACTTTACTGCTCACACTGATGTCTGAGTTTTCCAAGATGTTCCCATTCCCTTCAGCTATCAAGAACATGGACATGTCACAGAGCTTGGAGGTGGTACATATCTTGCACAATAAATCATGAGCCTATTCTGGAGAGTGGCCAGAATTCAGGAAGAAAACAGGAACTTAGGATGTTAGTAGGTGTTTAAGATCCATAAGGCAAACCACAGTCCATTCATCAATTGAGCAGGATGAATGCTGGGAAGCTTTCTACTAGACAGGACACCTCCATTGATGCATTCTCTTTTCTAATGTCTAAAACCACGGACACAGTGGATACACAGACATAGAAAGTCGCCTTGTCAAAAGACTTACTAGAAACAGTCGACTCCAAACCAAACCAACCACCTTTCCTACCTATTCTCAGAACATGAGACAAAACCGCAAACTCACACCCACACACAAAGGCACCTCCTTCCCAAAAGTAGGTCTGTAACTATCCGGAATGTCTTCTGACTGGTGGGCCATACTATGTTCCCCACAAAATGGCCTCTCCTGTCTCAGATCTTGTCTCCTTGGCCAACTCTGTGATGCTTTGAGGAGCCAACCGTTAGCCACTACCTGCTATCTCAGGAAAAGCTTCTCTTCAGAGCTCTACTGACATTTGGCCATCCTCACATCAGTAGGTACCAAGAAGGTCTGATCTGTACTTGGTAAATCCAAACAAGTGAGCCCACTGGGAAGGGACTGGGACTGGCTCTCGGTGCCTGGCTTCTTGCATCAAAATTTCCGAATGTTCCATCACCAAGGAAGTTAGGTAGGTCACTTCCTTCAGGAACTGAAAGAGGTCACTGCCTTGGCAACAACTTTGCCCTAACCGTTGCTTCCAAGGGTTCCATTAGATAGAGGCTGCCCCTACTTCCTTTGAAAATTTGACTAGTTTCAATTGTATATCAAAATAGGCACCTGGGAACAGCTCTCCATGCAGGTCTGGTTAGGTCAATCTTCTCTACATTAAAAAGAGAGAGGCTGATGCATACACATCCCTTTTTCCTGTCTAGATTGTTTGCCATTGAAGATGGCTTTTGCTCTCACAGGTCCTTCATAGCTGCTGACATCTTCTCCAGGGATTATTTCTGCATCGAACTTTGAGGTTCTCAGCAGTTGGCAGATACCCTACATTCCTGTATTGTAAGGTGAACTCTGTCCCTGCTCTTTTGTAATTTTAGATTGAAGCAACAGTGTATGGTTAGGGTTAATAACAAGTTCGATTTGGGTAAGGAATCATTATGCGGGATGAATAATGGTATTGGGAACCTGCAATATTTATAGGAATATAGAGATAAAATATAAGTATGAAAACAGAAATCTAGGTAAGATTTGAAGCTCAGAAATGCATTGGGCAACTGATTGCGATACGTAGCTTTGAATTACGTTCTAGATACATGTTTCAGAAAAATCGATATACAATGGCATAGGATCTTGTACCTTGGATGATTGAATGTAGTAGAGAACATCTACTCAAAAAGGGATAGTCGATAGGATCAGAAAGATAGTCAGTATGTTTCGGAAGAAGAGCGAGTATAGGATTTGGACCAAAGATCTTTAGCAATAGTGTTTCCGTTACAGAGTGAATGTCAATGTCAGCACATGTGAAGTGTCAGTCACAATGTTGAACTGCAGAAAATATGTAGGAAAGTAGATATCAATAGAGACATTAGGAAATCAGGCAAAAGTATCAAGTGAGTGAAAAAATTAAACATTTTCAACAGTTTTGAGGTTGAATATATAATCTTAGGAAGAAACAAATATGTAGCCAGCAATAGTATTGACATTTGAGAGCATTAGGCAACCTGGTCAGGGATGTTTTTAGTAATCCATGTTCAGTTTACCTTTAGGCTTTGGTACAATCATACGTGTGGCTTTTGCATTTTGTGTCCAGAATATTACAGTGATAACATGCATATGTAGATCAGGTGACATGAGTATTTCCTCCACCATTTCTGGGAGCAATATTTCAAATATGTATAGATTAGTATTGGGGGTACAACCAGGTGTACCCTGTGTCTATGAATATAGAGATAATGCATGAATAGACCATACTGTGAATAAATAATATAACTTGTTACACTTTAAACAATGTATTGAATTGATATCAGAAAATATATAAAAAATCTTTTATTGATATATAATCATTCATTCCAACCAGTAATACATCTAATGGTGATATTACAGTGATGGTTTATCATGAAGTGTGTGTCCGTTTTGCTTCTAAAGTGATAAAGGAAATCGAAAATAATGTGTTTGGATAGAAGTCTCATGAACAGACCAGTCAAGAAACATGGAGGAATACATGTGTTCTGAAGCAGGAAGTGATTGAAAGTGAAACAAATGCCTATATATTTGCTAACCTGTGGAGGAAATATATATCCTACGATGTGCATAAAATGAAGAAATTTTAATGTCCCATTGTTGAATAAAAATGAACATCAATATACACATCATGTCCTATAGGAATCTACTTGCTTTGATGATAAACTGTGTCAGTTACTGTAAAAATATTAGGGTTTGTAAGCACGATTCACTGAAGTTAGTTCTCAGGACGAGGAAACAAATATGTATTTCAGGTGGTTGAATGTTTCTGAGAATAATCTTATGAAAAGTTGATTTTATATCCACATACATGGATATGAATGAATTTAGATAGTGTTTAATAGACACATGTTTTTCATATTTTGAAAAATATATATATATATATATATATATATATATATATATATATATATATATATATATATAAAACTCATGGAGAAATATTACAATGAAAATTTGACAAGATTTATAACACATACCCTTGATAAAGCAGAAGGAAATTCCAAGTATATACCATGCCTCCTATTAAAGGCCTGTATTTCTATTCTGTTAGTTTTCTTTTTATCCATCATATTAGCATTAGTAGTCAGAGTCTATTAGGGTATGTGTTAGTGTCGGGGATCAGTATTTCAAATGAAAATAGGAAAATAAATCTAATGTGTATGCAAATATGTGCTACACAAAAATCTTGCCACTCTCATCCAGAACAATTCCTTTACATTAACTTCACTCCAAGTAAGACACAATTAGTGGAGAGGAGTTCGAAAACCTGTGATTACATATGTGGAACTGAAAATGTTCAGGAGTTCACAACATTGGATGTGGTAGAGCAGTTTCCAAAAGTAAGGGAGAGGTTAAACACTCCACAAACTTGGAGCTCTGCTGGCCTTAAGACTTCTTGAGAAAATGCCTCTCAGGTTGGGAACATGAAATATATGAAGTTGTCAGGAGATTTAGCTTCCTCATTGTGACACCATCAAATGTGGGTCTGCATCTATGTGACCTGGAGGAAATGGTTCCTTATTTTCTAATGAACATGAGGCAGCAGTTCTGAATTCTTTCTTGGTAAACTGTGGCCACTGGGAGTTAAGTGTCTCCCCGTGTGGTCTGTGAAGCCATTTGGTCATCCTCCATTTTTGTGGTGTTTCTTACTGCTGCACTGGGAGTTTGGAATTGGCTTAATGAAATACAAGGAGTTCAACTGGGACACAATTCTGGAGGGAGCTCTGACACGTGTGATTGCTCAGGGTCTTCAGGAGAATGTTCGAAACATGGGTCTATCCCACATAGCTTTCCCCTTGACTATAACAACCAGATTCTGAACATTGCCCTGAAACCTCTCAATAAAACAAGATGCCTTTACATATAAGGGTCTGCTGCCTGCACCATATCAGTCACAAGTATTTTGGAAGCCAAAGGGAGATCCACGTGGTCCCATCACAGATATTTATTCACAAATGTATAGTCCACTGCTCTAGCCCCAATACTCAGCAGGCTCCAACTTACTGACATCTTGGTTCTGTACCATTTTCATGACAACCAGTCAATCAAGGAACTGTCTGGTACACACATGATCAGCAACAGGACATCCAAAGTTTCTCCAGTGCCACCTGGTCATGGAAATTTCAAAAATTTCATGGTATTTGTATAGCCATTTTTCAAGGATGATGTTGGAGGCACTGTGGGTTTCAATTCATTCAGGAACCATTAAATGGTGAGTAAGCTCATTTCAATGAAAGCTCTGAAGAACTCTCACAGGCAAGGCTTCCCAATGAGTGCCCAAAAGTTCACATGAAGCCAGGCTCATTGAGGTCTACAATATGAGGTACATGTGTGTTTTGAGTCTCAACTATGACTTCCAAGTCTTTCAATAAAAAAATCATGTGTTACCCTGGCTGAGATTCCCAGTGCTCGGTGGAAAGCCACCCTGGGCCTAGATCTCAGTTTCCAAGGGCTAATCTCATGTGTGGCCTAATATAATCCCAAAACAATTCATGGCAATACTTCTCTGAAGTCAGTTCCAGAACTCAGTCTCTAAGGAGTATCAGAGCAGAGTTCAAGCCCTGGTGGACCAAGTCATCTCTTCCAACCGCCACACAAATGACCACAATTAAAACCAAAACACTCCTACATGACCCTCATATTCTTCCATAAAGACACTCATCATAACATATGGCTGGAGGTTTCCATGAGGGGCACAGCCCAAGACAGTGTCCAAAATAAGCTCCCTTGCCCCTCATTTGCCTAAAGTCAGGGTGGCTTGGACACCCATCTTGTGAACCAGGAGTGATCTTTAAGGGTAAAAGAAATTGAAATTAAAGTGTAAAAGTTAAAGTGTAAAAGACCGGGTTTGTAAAGTTTCTAAGATTCAAGGCCTGATTTAAAATGTAAAGGACCAGGTATTGTTAAGTTCCTATGCTACATGAAAAATCTGAAATTCCTGTTACTTGTAGGACAATTTCTGGACTGCCCAGTAAATATTCCCCCTGACCGCCTGGTTGTTTAATAACCTAGGACCCTGTGTGGCTTGGCACATATGCATCGCAGGGCCTAATCTAATCAATTTGAATCTGTACCCCGCTGTAGAACTGACCTATCCCTCCTGCCTGACATGTTCCCACCAATGAATGAACTAATCATGTTTAGGATTTGTTGTTTGATTTTCCCGCAGTGTATGATGATTTTTTAAAAGATACTGTGATATATGTAAAGTCTCGCCCTCCCCAAAAAGTGTACTTAAGCACTGCTCAACCTCAGCTTGGAGATCTGGGCTGCTCTCCCTTCTTGAGTGACCACGGAGCCCTAGCATACTGGATTGGATCCTCAATAAATGTCTTTTGCTGTTGCATGAGCCGTGGTCTCATACATGAACATGAATGAATTTAAGGAGTGTATAATAAGACACATATATTTCATATTTTGAATAATCTATAGAGTGCAGATTTTTCACAAAACACATACAGAGATATTAAAAAGTAGCAATATATATGCCAATCAAAATTCATCATGAAATACATATCATACACAGATCCAAAAATATTTATTTTACTTAACATGGATTTATGTGTAATGTTGTTCAACTAGGAAGCTCACGCATAGGTTGAATTTTCAGTTCCTACAGCGTTTAGGAGGAGTGATCTCTTCTCACAATTTGTATCTGCCAAGTAGGCCACCTCACAATAATGTACGTGTGGTACCAGGTAGGATTCTATTTGTGCATATAAAAATACATGTGCTGAATAGGCAACAGAGAAAGGGAGACAGGAATTCACATATTTGATACCTTTCAAAACACATGGAGAACTATATCAATTAAAAATTAACCAGATTTTTAACAACTACCCTTTATCATGCAAAAGGCAAGTCCAACTATACACCATGCCTCTTCTGAACTGCTTGTATTTCTATTCTGTTTGGGTTATTTTTCTCCATCATATTAGCATTAGTAGTCAGAGTCTAGTAGGGTATGCGTTAGTGTCATGGATTCAGTAATTCAAATGGAAATAAAGGAAAATGAATCCATTGTGTATGCAAATATGCGCTACAAAAAAACTTTCCACTCTCATTCAGAGCAATGCCTTGACATTACCTTCACCCAAGTAAGACACAATTAGAGGACAAGAGTTAGAAAATCTGTGAATACATATCTGGAACGGAAAATGCTCAGGAGTTCACAAGCTTGGGCATTTTAGAGGAGTTTTCAAACTTAAGGGACAGGATAAACAGTCCAAATTCATGGAACTCTGCTGGCCTAAAGACTTCTTGAGAAACTGCCTCTGAGGTTGGGCACTTGAAATATATGTTGTTGTCAGCAGCTTTAGCTTCCTTTGTAGTGATACCATCAAAGATGGGTCTTCATTTATCTGACCTGGAGGACATGGTTTCTTATTTTCCAAAAGAACATGAGGCAGCAGTGCTCAATTCTTCCTTTGAAGGTAAACTGTGGCCACGGAGGGGTAAGTGTCTCCCCGTCTTGACTGTGAAGCCAATTGGCCATCCTACAATTTTCGTGGTGTTTCTTGCTGCTGCACTGGGCTTTTGGTTTTTCCTTCATGAAATACAAGGAGTTCAACTGGGACACAGTGCTGGAGCGAGTTCTGTCACGTGTGGAGGGTCAGGGTCTACAGGAGAATTCACCAACCAGACTTCTATCCCACATAACTTGAAACATTATCCATAGCAAACTGATTCTGAACATTGTCCTGAAACCTTTACATATAACAAGATGCCTTTACAGATAAGGGTCGGCTAGCTGTACCATGTAAGCCACAAGCCATTTGGAAGTCAATGGCAGACCCAAATGGCCCCACCACAGATGTTTTATCATACACCTGCACACCACAGCCCTGGGCCCACTTCTCAGCACTCTCCAACTTACTGGCATCTCTGTTCTGCACAATTTTCATGAAATCGAGTCAGTCAAGGCACTGTCTGGTACACTCATGATCAGCAACAAGACATCCAAAGGTTCTCCAGTGCCACCTGGTCAGGGGAATTTTATGGTATTTATAGAGCCATTTTTCAAGGATGAAGTTGGAGGCACTGTGGGTTTCAATTCATTCAGGAACCATTAAATGTTGAGGAAAATCATTTCAATGAAAGCTCTCGAGAACTCTCACAGGTAAGGCTTCCCAAAGAGTGGCCAAAATACACATATATTTCATATTTTGAAAAATCTTGACAGTATATATATATATATATATATATATATATATATATATATATATATATATATATATATACAAACACACACAGACATTAAAAACTAGCAATATATATGCCAATCGAAATTCATCATGAAATATATATCATCCACGTATCCAAAAATATTCATTTTACTGAACATGGATTTATGTATAATGTTGTTCAACTAGGAAGCTCACCCATAGGTTGAATTTTCAGTTCCAACAGCGTTTAGGAGGAGTGAACTTTTCTCACAATTTGTATCTGCCAAGTCAGCCACCTCACAAGAATATATGTGTGATACAAGGTACAATTCTATATGTGCATATAAAAATACATGTGCTGAATAGGATACAAAGAAATGGGGGAGACAGGAATTCACATATTTGATAAGTTTAAAAATACATGGACAACTCTTTCAACAAAAAATTGACTAGATTTAAAACTCCTTCCCTATATAATGGAAAAGTTAATTCAATGGTAAACCATGCCTCCTCTGATATGTTTGTATTTCTGTTCTATTTGGGTTATTTTTCTCCATTACGTTAGGATTAGTTGTCAGAGTCTTGTAGGGTATGGGTTAGTTTCAGGGATTCAGTATTTCGAAAGGAAAATTGGAAAATGAATCCAATGTGTATGCAAATATGTGCTACACAAAAATCTTCCGACTCTCATCCACAACAATGCCTTGACCTTAACTTCGTCCCAAGTAACACATGTAGAGGAGATGAGTAAGAAAATCTGTGAATACATATCTGGAATTTAATATGCTCAGGAGTTCACAAACTTGCAGGTAGAAGGCGAGATTCCAATAGAAAGGGACAATGTGAACACTCCAAAAACATGGAGCTCTGCTAGCCTAAAGGCTTCTTGAAAAACTGGCTCTGATGTTGGGCTCTTGAAATATATGTTGTTGTCAGGAGCTTTAGCTTTTTTTGTAGTGAGACCATAAAAGCTGGGTCTGCATCTATGTGACCTGGAGGAGATGCTTTCTTATTTACCAATGATCATGAGGCAGCATTGCTGAATTCTCTCTTTCGGGGTCAACTGTGGCCACTTGGGGCTAAGTGTCTCCTCATGTGGACTGTGAAGCCATTTGATCATCCTCCAATTTTTGTGATATTTTTTGCTGCTACACTGGGAGTTCAGTATTTCCTTCATGAAATACAAGGAGTTCACCTGGGACACAGTGCTGGAGGGAGTTCTGTCACGTGTGGTGGGACAGGGTCTGCAGGAGAATGCACACACCAGGCTTCTGTCCAACATAGCTTGACCCCTTGACCATAGGAACCTGATTCTGAACATTGCCCTGAAACGTACCCATATAACAAGAATCATTTACATATAAGGGTCTGCTGGCTGCACCATGTCAGTCACAAGCCATTTGGAAGCCATTGGGAAATCCACATGGAAGCACCACAGATGTTTTATCTCACACATGCCCACCTTTGCTCTAGGCCCACTATTCAGCAGGCTCCAACTTACTGGAATCTCTGTTCTACACCATTTTCGTGAAACCCAGCCAATCAAGGCACTGTCTGGTACACTCATGATCACCAACAGGATATCCAATGGTTCTCCAGTGCCTCCTGGATATGGGAATTTCAAAAATTTCATGGTATTTATCGAGCCCATCTTTCAAGGTTGAAGTTGGAGGCACTGAGTGTTTCATTTAATTCGGTAACCATTAAATGGTGAAGAAGCTCATTTCAAAGAAAGATCTGGAGAACTCTCACTGCCAAGATTTCCCAAAGAGTGGCCAAAAGGCCACATGAAGCCAGGCCCATTGAGGTCTACAATGTGAAGTGCATTTGTGTTTTGACTCTCAACTATTGCTGCCAAGTGTTTCAGAATAAAATTATGTGATACCTTGGCTGAGATTCCCAGTGCTCTGTGGAAAGCCACACTGGGAATAGATCTCAGTTTCCAATGGTGACTCTCATGTGTGGCCTCCTAATATCCCAACACAATTCATGGCAATACTTCTCTGAGGTCAGTTCCAGGACTCAGTCTCTATAGGGTATCACACCAGAGTTCAAGCCCAGGTGGACCCAGTCATCGCTTCCAACTTCCACACAAATAACCACAATTAAAACCAAAACACTCCCACATGGCCCTCATCTTCTTCCATATAGACACTCCTCATAACCTCTGGCTGGATGTTTCCATGAGGGGCGCAGCCCAACACAGAGTCCAAATAACCTCGCTTGCCCGTCATTTTTCTAAAGGCAGGGTGGCCTGTACACCCTTCCTGTGAACCACAAGGGATCAAAAATGCCTTCCTTTAATACTGCTCTGCTTCTCCAATTTGAGGCCTACTGACTGTCAGGTATAGATTCTTTATGTGATTTGGAGTCATGAGAAAACACAAGCATGTATGGGATAGCCTTTGCAGGGCTTAGAAGAACTCATTTGATTCAAAGGATCTCTATTCTCACTTGATGGTGGTCAGGAACCTAAGAGAGGAAGGCGAGAGACTTCATCAACAATTACTGATCTCTTTCCCATTTTGGTTTTGGATGCACACATGGGATCATTCTTTAGATGCATCAGGTGCTGAGAACCTAAGCCACAGCCTCACACAGGGCCAAGAGACTGATTCCGACACATCCATTTCCAAAGAAATTAACAAAGAGCCACAGGTGATGCCCATTTATTTCCATTTTAAAACTGTTTTCTTCAGGCTTCACAAAGCGGTGTCTTGAGGCCAAGACCTTCCTCACATTCAGGGGAAGAGAAGAATTGGTTAGCAAAAAACCCAAAGCAGAGTTTCTCCACTGAGGCTTTCCTGGTCACACTGATATCTGAGTTTTTTGAGATGCTAGCCATTCCCTTTAGCTATCCATTACATGGCCTTGTCACAGAGCTTGGAGGTGGTACATATCTTGGACACAAAACCATGAGCCTATTCTGGAGAGTGGCCAGAAGCAGGAAGAAAACAGGAACTTAGGAAATTAGTAGGTGTTGCCCATCCATAAGGGAAGCCACAGTCCATTCATCAATTGGGCAGAATGAATGCTGGGTAGGTTTCTACTAAACAGGACACATCCATTGATGAATTCTCTTTTCAAATGTCTACAACCACAGACACAGTGGGATACACAGACATAGAAACACTCACTTTGTGAAACGACTTACTAGGAACAGTCCACTCCAAACCAAACAAACCGCCTTTTTTACCTATTCTCAGAAAATGAGACAAAACCACAAACTCACACCCACACCCACAAAGGCACCTCCTTCCCCCAAAGAGGTCTGTGACTATCCGGAGTGTCCTCTGACTTGTGAGCCTTATTATGTTCCCTGAAATGTTCTGTCCTGTCTCAGATCTGGTCTTTTTGGCCAAATCTGTGAAGTGGTCAGGAGCCAGCTGTGAGCAACTTCCTGCTTTCTCAGGAAAGGCCCCTCTTCTGAGCTCTCCTGAAATTTGGCCATTCTCACATCAGTATGTACCAAGAAAGACTGACTCTGTTCTTGGTAAATCCAAATAAGTGAGCCCACTGGGAATGGTACTGGGACTGCCTCTGGTAGCCTGGCTTCCTGGATCCCAAGTTCAGAGAGTTCTATCACCAAAGAAGTGAGGAAGGTCACCTCCTTTGTGAACTGAATGAGGTCACTGCTTTGGAAACCACTTTGTCCTAAAATTTGCTTCCAAGGTTCCCATGAGATGGAGGCTGCCCCTATTTCCTGTGATACGTTCACAACTGAGGATTGTATATCAACCATAGGCAGCCAGGAACAGCTGTCTACACTGGACTGGTTTGGTCCATCTTCTCTACATTAAGAAGAGTGAGGCTTATTCTGACACATCCCTTCATCCTGACTGGGTTGTTTGCCATGGAAGATGACTTTTGCTCTCTCAGGTCCTTCATAGCTGCCTACATCTTCTCCAGGGATCATTTCTGCATGAAACTTTGAGGTTCTCAGCAGGTGGAAGATCCCCTACACTCCTGTATTGGAAGACTAATTCTGTCCCTCCTCTTCTGTAAAGTTAGATTGAGGAAACATTGTATGGTTAAGGTTAATAACAGCTTCCATTTGGGTTAGGAATCATTCTCTTGGATGAATAATGGTATTGGAATTTTGCTATATTTTCAAGAATATATAGGTGAAATATAAGTATGAAAAAAGAAATCTAGGTAATTTTTGAAGCACAGAAGGGAATTGGCCCCACTATTGGGATTCTTAGCTTTGAATTATGTTCTGCACAGGTGTCTCAGATTAATTGATATACAATGGCATAGGACCTTGTCTTTTGGATGATTGAATGTCGAAGAGAAAATCCAGTCCAAAAGGGATAGTTGGTGGATTAGGAAGATATTCGGTAGATTTAGAATGAAGAGTGTGTATAGCATTTGGACCAAAAGATCTTTAGCAATAGGGTTTTGGGTAGAGAGTGAAAGTAAATGTCAGCACATGTGAAGAGTCAGTCATAATGATGAAATGGGAAAAAAAAATACAGGAAATCAGATTTCAATAGAGACATTAGGAAATCAGGCAAAGTATAAAGTGAGTGATAGGATTAGACATTTTCAACAGGGTTGAGGTTGAATATGTAATTTCAGGAAGAAACAAATATGTAGTCACCAATAGGATTCACTTTTGAGAGCATTAGGCAACCTGGACATGGATTTTTTTTTAATCCATGCTCACTTTCCATTTAGGATTTGGTACAATCATAAGTGTGACCTTGCTTTTTGTTTCCACAATATTACTGTGATTAATGTATATATAGATCAGGTGACATGAGTATTTCTTCCACCATTTCTGGGAGCAATATTTTGAAGACATATAATTTAGTATTGTGGGTACAAATAGGTATACTCTGTGTTATATGAATATAAAGATAATGCATGAATAGACCATACTGTGAATAAATAATATAACTGGTTCCAAATTTAAATAATGGATTGAATTGATATCTGAATATATATTGGAAATCATATATTGATATTCATACAATCATTCCAACCAGTTATACATCTAATGGTAATATCACTGTTATGGTTTATCATGAAGTGTGTGTGAGCTTTGCTTCTAAAATGATTATGGAAATTGAAAATAATGTGCTTGGAAAGAAGTCTCATTAAAAGAGCAGTCAAGAAACCTGGGGGAATACATATGTTCTGAAGCAGGAAGTAATTGAAAGTGAAAAAAATGCCTATAAATTTGTGAATTTGTGAATGAAATATGTATTCTATTATGTGCAAAAACTGAAGAAATATTAATGTACCAGTTTTGAATAAAAATGAACGTCAAAATACATATCATGTCCCATAGGAATCTACTTGCATTGACGTTAAACTGAGTCATTTACTATAGCAATATTAGGATTTGTATGCACCATTCACTGAAGTTAGTTTTCAGTATTAGGAAACAAATATGTATTTCAGGTGGATTAATATTTCTGAGAACATTCTTATGAAAAGTTGAATATAAATCCACATTCATGAACATCAATGAATTTAGGGAGTATATAATAAGACACATACATTTCATATTTTGAAAAATCTGGAGAGTTTATACATATATATATGCACACACACACACACACACACACACACACACGTATACATTAAAAAGTAGCAATATATATGCCAATCGAAATACATCATGAATTATATATCATCCACAAATCCAAAAATCTTCATTTTTCTGAGCATCGATTTATGTATAATGTTGTTCAACTAGGGAGCTCACCCATAGTTTGAATTGTAAGTTCCAACAGCATTTAGGAGGAGTGATCCCTTCTCACAATTTGTATTTGCAAAGTCAGCAACCTCACAAGTATGTACATGTGATACCAGGTAGGATTCTATATGTGAATATAAAAATGCATGTGCTGAATAGGGTACAGAGAAATGGAGACAGGAATTCTCATATTTGTTAACTTTAGAAACACATGGAGAAGGGAGGGGCAGAGCCGCCAACCGCGCCTGTAAGGTAGGCGGACCTGCGAGCCACCCGTAGAACAGGCCTAGCGGCCCGCCATCGTGAAAGACACATCACCCTGGTTGGGGGTTGGGCAGAGCCACTGCACGCGTGCAAGGAACGCGGACATGCAACCCACAGGCAGAACAGGCCCAGACACCCCCGGAGGGGCAGAGACACCCCTTGTGACTTCAAGATAGGTGAACCTGCGACCCACCAGCTGAAGCGGCCCAGCTGCCTTCAGAGGGGCAGAGCCGGCCCCCGCGCCTGCGAAGTAGGTGGACCTGCGAACACCGACAGACCAGGTGCTAGGCCCCGCCAGGGTGCTAGACACATAACCAGGTTTGGGGAGGGGCCGAGCCGCTGCCCGTGCCTGCAAAGCAGGTAGACCTCTCACCCAGAGGCAGAACAGACCCAGCGACCTACCAGCGTGGTAGACACATCGCCCCGGTTTGGGGGGGGGCAGAGATGCCACTCACGCCTGCAATGTAGACAGCCCTGCAACCCACAGACAGAAGAGGCCCAGCGGAGCTCGGAGGGGCAGAGCCGACGCCTGTGCCTGCAAGGTAGCTGGACCTGTTACCCACTGGCTGAACAGGACCAGCACCCGCAGAGGGGTAGATCAACTGCCCGCTCCTGCAAGGTAGGCGGACCAGCTACCAAGAGGCAGAACAGGCCCAGCGGCGTGCTGGTGTGGTAGGCACATTGCCCCAATTGGAGGAGGGGCAGAGCCGCTGCTTACGCCTGTGAGGGAGACTTTTCAAGAATACAATAGCAATATAAACATTTAGGGGTAAAATTCAATAACACAAAAGTTTCACCAAGCCAAAAAAAACGTGAACAGTAGGGAAAGACAAGGAAAGAAAGGACCACAAGCAACGCAGGTCAACTCAACATTAGAAGAGGTAATATCTGCAGCATATGGAATGTCAGATAAAGAATAAGGATATACTTGCTTCAGATGATCTGAAGTCTCCAGGGAGACATTAGACAGCAAAATCAGACAATGAAAGATCACTTTGACAATGAATTACAAAAACAAATCCAAGAAGCAAAAGATCAACTATACAGGGAGATAGAGGTTATAAAAAACACACAAACAGAAATCATAGAAATGCAGGAAGCAATAAACCAACTTAAAAACTCAATTGAGAATACTACCAGCAGAATAGATCACTTAGAACAATGAAGACAAAGTATTTCAACTTGAAAAGAACATAGAAAGCTCAGCAAGACTGTTAAGAAACCATGAGCAGAACATCCAAGAAATATGGGATAACATGAAGAGACCAAACTAAAGAGTAATTGGGATACGGGAAGGTATACAGGTCCAAACCACAGGATTGAGCAATCTATTCAATGAAATAATATGAGAAAACTTTCCAGACATGAAGAATGAGACAGAATCCCAAATCCTAGAAGCCTACAGGACGCCAAATGTGCAAAATCATAAGAGATAAACACCGAGACATATTATAATGAAGATGCCAAACATACAGAATAAAGAGAGAATTTTAAAAGCTACAAGAGAAAGGAAGCAGATTACATTTAGGGGTAAACCAATCAGGATAACAGCTGATCTTTCCACACAGACTCTGAAAGCTAGAAGATCCTGGAATAACATTTTTCAATCACTGAAAGAAATTGGGTTCCAACCAAGAATTGTGTATCCAGCGATTTTAAGCTTCAGGATGGAAGATGAAATTAAAACCTTCCATGATAAACAAAAGTTAAAAGAATTTGCAGCTAGAAAACCATCTCCTCAAAAGATCCTTGGCAAAACATTATAGGAAGACGAAATGGAAAATAACAATAAAAACCAACAGTGGGAGGTAGTACAGTAAAGGGGCGAAAAATAATCAAAGAGAAAAACAAACCATGTTTAGTAGCATAAATAAACAAATATGGCTGGAAGAACAACCCATATTTCAAAAATAACCCTAAATGTTAATGCCTTAAACTCACCAATTAAGAGACACAGGCTAGTAGAATGGATCACGAAAGAAGACCCAAAAATTTTCTGCCTACAGGAGACACATTTGATAGGAAAAGACATATATAGACTAAAGGTGAAAGGTTGGGAGAAATCATATCACTCATATTGACTTCGGAAACAAGCAGAAGTGTCCATACTCATATCAAATAAAATAGATTTCAAGACAAAGTTAATCAAAAGGGATAAAGAGGGACACTACATATTGCTCAAGGGAACCATACACCAACAAGACATAACAATCATAAATATATGTGCCCCAAACAATGGTTCAGCTATGTTAATCAAACAAACTCTTCTCAAGTTCAAGAGTCTGGTAGACCACCATACAATAATCATGGGAGATTTCAACACACCTCTCTCACTACTGGACAGATATTCCAAACAAAAGTTGAATTAGGAAACTATAGAACTTAATAACACAAATAATAACCTAGACTTAATTAACATATATAGAATATACCACCCAACATCAAGCAGTTACACTGTTTTCTCAGCAGCACATGGATACCTCTCAAAAATAGATCATATATTATGTCACAGAACAACTCTTAGACAATATAAAGGAGTATAGATAATACCAGGCATCTTATCTGATCATAATGGAATGAAACTGAAAATCAACAATAAAAGAAGGAAGGAAAATTCATGCATCACTTGGAGAATGAACAATACGTACTGAATGATCAATGGGTTATTGAAGACATCAAGGAGAAAAATAAAAAAAATTCTTAGACATAAATGAAAAAGACAGACAGAACATATCAGAATCTATGGGACACATTGAAAGCAGTTCTAAGTGGAAAATTCATTGCTTGGAGTTCTTTCCTTAAAAAAAGAAAAAAAAAACAACAACAAATAAATGATCTCATAGTTCATTTCAAAATCCTAGAAAAAGAAGAGCAAAACAACAGAAAAAGAAGTAGAAGGCAAGAAATAATTAAAATCAGAGCTGAAATTAATGAAATCGAAACAAAAGAAACAATTGAAAAAATTGAAAATACTAAAAGTTGAAAAATTAATAAAATCGACAGACTCTTAGCCATGTTAATGAAGAGAAGAAGAGAGGGAACTCAAATTACTATCATAAGGGATGAAAAAGGCAATATCACAACAGACACTTCTGAAATACAGAAGATAATCAGAAATTATATTAGAAGATAGTGAAGGCATCAATAAATTTCTTAAGTCATATGATCTGCCCAGATTGAGTCAGGAGGATATAGACAACCTAAGCAGACCAATATCAATTGAGAAAATAGAAGAAACCATCCAAAGACTACCAACTAAGAAAAGCCCAGGACCGAATGGGTATACAGCAGAGGAGGCCAATATCACCCTGATTCCTAAACCAGACAAAGACCCTTCAAAGAAACAAATATACAGACCAATCTCTCTAATGAACCTAGATGCAAAAATCCTCAATAAAATTCTGGCGAATCAGATACAAAAACATATTTAAAAAATTGTGCAACATGATCAAGTAGGATTAATTCCTGGGATACAAGTCTGGTTTAATATACGGAAATCAATAAATGTTATTCACCACATCAATAGACTTAAAAATAAGAACCATATGATCACCCCAATAGATGCAGAAAAAGCATTCAATAAAGTACAGCATCCCTTTATGTTTAAAACTCTAGAAAAACTGGGATAACAGGAACATACCTCAATATTGTAAAAGCAATCTATGCTAAGCCTCAGGCTAGTATCATTCTGATTTGAGAAAAAATTGAAGGCATTCCCTCTAAAATCTGGAACAAGACAGGGATGCCCTCTCTCACGATTTCTGTTCAACATAGTTCTCGAACACTGGCCAGAGCAATTAGACAAATGAAAGAAATTAAAGGCATAAAAATAGGAAAAGAAGAACTTAAATTATCACTATTTGCAGATGACATGATTCTATACCTAGTAGACCCAAAAGGGTCTACAAGAAACTATTAGAGATAATAAATGAATTCAGCAAAGTGGCATGATATAAAATCAACAATCATAAATCAAAAGCATTCCTGAATATCAGCAACAAATCCTCTGAAACGGAAATGAGGACAACCACTCCATTGAGAGTATCCTCAAAAAAAATAAAATAAAATATTTGGTTATCAACGTAACAAAAGATGTGAAAGACTTACACAATGAAAACTACAGAACCCTAAAGAGAGAAATAGAAGAAGATCTTACAAGATGGAAAAATATACCCCGTTCATGGATAGGCAGAATTAACATCATCAAAATGGCGATATTACCAAAAGTTCTCTATAGGTTTAATGCAATGCCAATCAAAATCCCAACGGCATTTCCTGTAGAAATAGATAAAACAATTATGAAATTCATATGGAATAATACAAGACCCAGTATAGCAAAGACAACTCTAAGCAGGAAGTGTGAATCAGGCGGTATAGCGATACATGTCCTCAAACTATACTACGGAGCAATAGTAACAAAAAGAGCATGGTACTGGTACCAAAACTGGCGGGTGGACCAATGGTACAGAATAGAGGACACAGAAATCAATCCACAAAATTACAGCAATCTTATATTTGATAAAGGAGCTAAAAGCATAAACTGAAGGAAGGATAGCATCTTCAACAAATGGTGCTGGAAAAACTGGAATTACATATGTAAGAAAATGAAACTGAATCCCTTTCTCTCACCATGCACAAAAGTTAACTCAAAATGGATCAAGGAGCTTGATATCAAATCAGCGACACGGCATCTGATAGAAGAAAACTTTGGCTATGATCTACATACTGTGGGGTCGGGCTCCAAATTCCTCAATAGGACACCCATAGCATAAGAGTTAATAATTAGAATCTACAAACAGGACTTACTCAAACTAAATAGATTTTTCTCAGAAAAAGAAACAATAAGAGAGGTAAAAAAGGAGCCTACATCCTGGGAACAAATCTTTACTCCTCACACTTCAGATAGAGCCCTAATATCCAGAGTTATACAAAGAACTCAAAAAATTAAACAATAAGCAAATGAATTACCCAATCAACAAATGGGCCAAGGACCTGAACAGACACTTCTCAGAGGAGGACATACAATCAATCAATAAGTACATCAAAAAATTCTCACCATCTCGAGCATTCAGAGAAATGCTAAACTAACCCACCCTAAGATACCATCTCACTGCAGTACGCTTGGCAGCCATTATGAAGTCAAACGACAACAAGTGCTGGCGAGAATGTGGGAAAAAGGGTACACCTGTACATTGCTGGTGGGACTGCAAATTGGTGCAGCAAATTTGGAAAGCAGTATGGAGATTTCTTTGAAACTTGGGAATGGAACCGCCATTTGACCCAGCAATTCCCCTTCTCGGTCTAATCCCTATAAACCCAAAAAGTGCATGCTACAGGGACATTGATAAATCTATGTTCATAGCAGCACAATTCACAATAGGAAGACTGTGGAACCAACCTAGATGCCCTTCAATAGATGAATGGATTAAAAAAAATGTGGCATTTGTACACAATGGAGTATTACTCTGCATTAAAAAATGACAAAATCATACAATTTGCAGAGAAATCGATGGCATTAGAACGTATTATGCTACGTGAAGATAGCCAATCACTAAAAAACAAATGCCGAATGTTTTCTTTGATATAAAGAGAGTAACTAAGAACAGAGTTGGGAGGAAGAGCATGAGAAGATGATTAATATTAAACAGGGGTGAGAGGTGGGAGGGAAAAGGAAAGAGAAGGAAAATTACATAGAAATGGAAGGAAACCCTCATGGTTATACAAAATTAAATACAAGATGAAGTGAGGTGAAAGGGGACAAAAACAAGTGGAAGAAATGAATTACAATAGATGGGGTAGAGAGAGAGGATTGGAGGGGAGGGGATGGGAGATAGTAGAGGACAGGAAAGGCAGCAGAATACAACAGACACTAGTATAGCAAAATGTAAAATAGTGGATGTGTAACTGATGAGATACTGCAATCTGTATACGAAGAAAAATGGAAGTTCATAACCTACTTGAATCAAAGTGTGAAATATGACATGTCAAGAACTATGTAATGTTTTGTAGAACCAACAATAAATATTAAAGGAAAAAAAAACACATGGAGAACTATTTCAATGAAAAATTGACTAGGTTTATAACACCTACACTTTATCATGCAAAAGGCAAGTCCAACTATACACCATGCCTCTTCAGAAGTGCTTGTATTTCTATTCTGTTTGGGTTATTTTTCTTCATCATATTAGGATTAGTAGTCAGAGTTTGGTAGGGTATGCGTTAGTGTCAGGGATTCAGTCTTTGGAATGGAAAATTGGAAAATGAATCCAATGTGTATGCAAATATGTGCTACACAAAAATCTTCCCACTCTCATCCAGAACAATGCCTTGACGTTACCTTCACGCCAAATAAGAAACAATTAGAGGAGAAGAGTTAGAAAATCTGTAAATACATATCTGGAATGGAAAATATTCAGGAGTTCACAAACTTGGAGGTGGTAGAGGAGTATCCCAAAGTAAGGGACAGGGTAAACACTCCACAAACATGGAGGTCTGCTGGCCTAAAGACTTCTAGAGAAACTGCCTCTGAGGATGGGCACTTGAAATATATGTTGTCAGTAGCTTTAGCTTCCTTTGTAGTGAGATCATCAAAGCTGGGTCTGCATCTATGTGACCTGGAGGACATTCTTTCTTGCTTTCCAATACACATGAGGCAGCAGTGCTGAATTCTCTCTTCGTATGTAAACTGTGGCCACTGGGGTCTAAGTGTCTCCCTGTGTGGACTGTGAAGCCTTTTGTTCATCCTCCATTTTCGTAGAGTTTCCTGCTGCAGCACTGAGAGTTTGGTATTTGCCTCACAAAATACAAGGAGTTCAACTGGAACACAGTCCTGGAGGGAGTTCTGTCATTTGTGGTTTTTCAGGGTCTACAAGAGAATGCACCAACCAGGCTTCATTCCCACATAACTTGCCCCCTTCTCCATAGCAACCTGATTCTGCACATTGCCCTGAAAACTATCCATTTAACAAGACACCTTTACATATAAGTGTCTGGTCACTGCACCGTGTCAGTGACAAACCATTTGGAATTCAATGGCAAAACCACATGGCGCAACCACAGAAGATTTATCACACACCTGCACACCACAGCTCAGGGCTCACTACTCAGGAGGGTCCAACTTAATGGCATCTCTGTTCTACACCATTTTCATAAATCCCAGTCAATCAAGGCACTGTCTGGTACACTCATGATCAGCAAGAGGTGCTGACAATTTAAGCCACAGCCTCACACAGGGCCCAGAGTCTGATTCAGACATAACCATTTCCAAAACAATTCATCAAAGAGGCACAGGTGATGCCCATTCATTTCCATTTGAAAATTGTTTTCTTCTGGCTTTATAAAGGGGTGGCCTGAGGCAAAGAGGTTCCTGACATTCAGGGCAACAGAACAATAGTTAAGCAAAAGGCCCTAAGCCAGGTTTCACCATAGAGACTTTCCTGGTCACACCAATATCTGAGTTTTCTGGTGTGCTCGCCATTCCTTTCAGCTAACTAGTACATGGCCATGTCACAGAGCTTGGAGGTGGTACATATCTTGGACAAAAAACCATGAGCCTTTCTGGAGAGTTGCCAGAATTCAGGAAGAATTCAAGAACTTAGGATGATACTAGGTGTTGCCCATGGATAAGTCAAGCCTCAGTCCATTCATTAATTGGGCAGGATGAATGCTGTGAAGCTTTCTACTAGACAGGACACACCCAGTGAGCCATTTTCTTTTCTAATATCTACAACTAAGGACACAGTGGGATACACAGACATAGAAACAGTCTCCTTGTCAGATGACTTACTAGAAACAGTCCACTCCAAACCAAACAAACCTCCTTTTTTACCTATTCTCAGAATATGAGACAAATCCACAAACTGACATCCACACACACAAAGTCACCTCCTTCCCCAAGTATGTCTGTGACTATCCGGAGTGTCCTCTGACGAGTAGGCCATAGAATGTTCCCCAGAAATGGCCGGTCCTGTCTCAGATCTGGTCTCCTTGGCCAATTCTGTGAAGTTTTCAGGAGGCAGTGGTGAGCCATTTCCTGCCCTCTCAGGAAAGGACCCTCTTCAAAGCTTTCTTGGCATTTGGCCACCCTCACATCAGTAGGTACCAAGAAAGACTGACTCTTTACTTGGTAAATCCAAACAAGTGAGCCCACTTGGACTGGGACTGGTACTGGCTCTTGGTGCCTGGCTTCCTGGATCACAAAATTCAGAGAGTTCCATCATGAAAAAAGTGAGGTGAGGTCACTTTCTTCAGAAAATGAATGAGGCCACTGTCTTGGCCACCACTTTGTCCTAACAGTTGCTTCCTAGTGTCTCAGGAAAAGGAGGCTGCCTCTATTTCCTGTGACACTTTCACAAGTTAGAATGGTATAGAAACATAGGCACCTGGGAACAGCTCTCCACACATGCCTGGTTTCATACATCTTCCCTACATTAAGAAGAGATAGGATGATTCAGACACATCCTTTCATCCTGATCGGGTTGTTTGCAAAGGAAGATGACTTTTGCTGTCTCAGGTCCTTCATAGCTGCCTACGTCTTCTCCAGGGATCATTTCTGCATGGATTTTGAGGTACTCAGCAGGTGGAAGATCTCCTAACTTCCTGTATTGTAATACTAACTTTGTCCCTGCTCTTCTGTAAAGTGAGATTGAGTGAACAATCTCAGTTTACAGAATGGTTAGGGTTAATAGCATGTTCGATTTGGGTTATGAATCATTTTGCTGGATGAATAATGATATTGGGAACCTGTGATATTTACAAGAACATGGAGGTGAAATATAAGTATGAAAACAGAAATCTAGGTAATATTTGAAGCCCAGAAGGACTTTGGGCCCTTGATTGGGATACTTAGCTTAAATTATGTTCTGTGTGACCTTTGCATTTTGTGTCCAGAATATTAGTGTGATAATATGTATATGTAGCTAAGGTGACATGAGTATTTCTTTCACCATTTCTGTGAGCAATATTTTGAAAACTTATAAATTAGTACTGGGGATACTATTAGGTTTACCCTGTTTTGATGAATATAGAGATGATGCATTAATAGACCATACTGTGAATAAATTATATAACTGGTTCCATATTTAAATAATGGATTGTATTGATATCTGAAAATATATAGAAAATCTTATATTGATATACATACATTCATTCCAACCAGTTATATATCTAATTGTAATGTTAGGGTTATCATTTATCATGAATAGTGTGTGAGTTTTGCCTCAAAAATGATTATGGAATCGAAAATAATATGTTTAGAAAGAAGTCTAGTAAAAAGACCAGTCAAGAAACATGGAGGAACATATGTCTTCCGAAGGAGGAAGTGATTGAAAGTGAACCAAATGTTTATAAATTTGTGAACTTGTGAATGAAAGGAAATATCTTATGATGTCCATGAACTGAAGAAATAATAACGTACCAGGTTTGAATAAAAATGAACTTTAACAAACACAATAGAGACATTAGGAATTCTGGCAAAGTATAGTTCGCAGTGAAAGGTTAATAAAATAAGTACTTGTCACTTCCTGTTTTTCTGTATGCTTAACAAAACACTTTTGAAATATTGAGAACTGTTTGCTAATCTTATTCCCAGAATGTGCTGTCCCCAATTGCCAAACTGCAGAATGTACTCCCTCAACCGGTTGCACGCAAACCGCTCACTCGCCCGGACCCATCAATAAACTTACCCCCCTGCCCTGTCCAAGGGAAATATATAAGCTCTGCTTAAGCTGTTCTCTGGGCTCTCTGCTCTATTCAAGTGAGCTCTGAGCCCCAGCATGCTGGACCCCCAATAAACCCTTTGCTTTTGCATGAGACAGTCTCTTCCCCCGATTGTCACCGGACCTTTACATATGGAGGTTCCACTGAGATCCGGCAGCGGTGGACAAGAGACCCCAACAAACTCCTCTCAGGGTAAGTAAGGTGCCTCTTTCTGGTCAGGTTTCAGGTCAGGGCTTGGCAAAATGGATGTCAATGAAGAGCGTGAGCTCTCTCCAACGATGGCTGACAGTCATGTCACAGAGCCACAGGCCAAGTCCCTGGGTGACGTCATAGAGGACTCAGAAAATTGAGGAACAATAGTCTCCATGACTCAGTGATATTTTGTTTCAGATTCGTTATTGCCAACCGATCGGGTTCTGCCAACAACTAAGTCCTGGTCTCAGTGTTGGACTTCCATATCCTGTCTTTATTGTCTTGTCTTGTCTTTATTGTCTTGTCTTGTCTTGTCGGCTGGCCGGTCCAATAATAATCCTCATATTATTGCTAACTATTAAACCCTGCTTGCTCAACCATGTAATTTATTTTCTCCAAGCTCAAATTGGACAAGTTAAACTAATGGTAATACCCCACTAGCAGACATAGAATGTGACACCCCCCAATGATCATTTTTATGATTAAAAGTAGCCAGAAAAAGAAGTGTCGAATGAAAGGTTAATAAAATATGTAGTTGTCACTTCCTGTTTTTCTGTATGCTTAACAAAACAGTGTTGAAATCTTGAGAAATGTTTGCCAATCTTGTTCCCAGAATGTGCTGTCCCCAACTGTCAAACTGCAGAATGTACTCCTTCACCAGGTTGCATGCAAATTGACCACTCGCCCTGACACATCAATAAACTTCCCTCCCTGCACTCGCAAGGGAAAGTATTTAACCTCTGCTTAAGCTGTTCTCAGGGCTCTCTACTCTTTTCAAGTGAACTCTGAGCCCCAGCATGCTGGACCCCCAATAAACCCTTTGCTGTTACATGAGATAGATTCTTGGTGGTCTCCTCTTCTGACACTCGACCGACCTTTACTTGGATGATTGAATGTAGAAGAGAACATCCAGTCAAAAAGGGATAGTCAGTAGGATTAGGAATATAGTCCGTAGGTTTAGGAAGAAGAGTGAGTATAGGATTTGGACCAAAAGTTCTTTAGTAATAGGGTTTCGGTTAGAGAATGAATGTAAATGTCAGCACATGTGAAGAATGAGTCACAATGATGAACTGGGGAAAATATGTAGGAAAGCAGATATCAATAGAGACATTAGGAAATCAGGCAAAGTATAAAGTGAGTGATAGGATTAGACATTATCAACAGGGTTGAGTTTCAATATATAATCTTAGGAAGAAACAAATATGTAGTCACCAATAGGATTGACATTTGAGAGTATTAGGCAACCTGGACATGAATGTTTTTAATAATACAGGTTCACTTTCTATTTAGCCTTTGGTACAATCATAAGTGTGACTTTTGCATTTTGTGTTCCGAATATTACTGTGATAAAATGTATATGTAGATCAGGTGACATGAGTATTTCTTCCACAATTTCTGGGAGCAATATTTTGAAGACGTATAAATTGAGCACTCTAGGATATGCCAACAAACAATTCTTACATAAACTTTTACCAATGTGGTTCCAAAGGTAGAGGCGCATACGCAAGGAATGCAAAGTGAACTAATTCTAACCAAAAAAAAAAGAAAAAAAATTGATACTTTATCTTCCACTTCTTGTGCCACTCCTGTTTCAAATTACTTAGTCTTGACTGCATGTCTCCTGCAGAAATAATCAAAATCTCTGGAATACGTCTTTTGTTTGTTTTGCTTTTGCGGTGCTGCAGATAGAACCCAGGGCCTCCACATGCTTCGGAAAGCACTTGACTGCTAAACTACATCCATGCTCCCCACCCCCACTACTTTTTTGTTGTTTTGAGAAAGGGTCTTAGTAGCTGGGATTTCAGGCATGCACTATTGCACCAGACTCCTGAATATATCTTGCCACTACATTTAGATGCAGAATTGGCTCAACAATAAGAAATTAAGAGGGTGTGAATAAAATAGTAATAGTGAAGAACCACTAAGAATACAGAGAAAGCACACTAAACAATACCTTTTGTTCAAATGCAATCTATTTTAAAAGATTTTTTAAATGGATGACAATAAACTTCTGAAAAACAGACACAAATATCTTTCCTATCCTTTGCCTGAATTTCAATACTTTAAATTTTATTTTAATTACAGCTTTACTGAGATACAAATTTATATACCATGCAATCTATTGTATCACATGTGTATCTATTTTATATCCAGTATGGTTATTTCAATAAAATGACACACTAACTTTTCTGAATGAGTAGAATTACTAGTTACTACTAGGGTTCAATTCCTAGCTTTGCAAAAGCAAACAAACAAACAAACAAAGTTGGCTAACGGATCATATATTCTAATATTCCTAGCATTTTTTCAGTACAAAAAACCCACATTATCCCACAAAGGGATATGAAATAGAATTATATTTTTTCATCTGGGTATGCTAAAGACAAGTCTATTTAGAAAATCCTGTTGTTTCAAATGTTGTTGAAAATAATATAAGAATACTTTAAGAAAGAATGCAAAATAAAAAAAAATAAATTAGTATTGGGGGTACAAAGAGGTGTACCCTGTGTCTATGAATATAGAAGTAATTCATGAATTGACAATACTGTGAATAAATAATATAACTGATTCCACTTCAAATAATGGATTGCTAGAATTGATATCTGAAAATATATAAGAAATCTTATATTGATATAGAATCATGTGGACTCTGAAGCCATTTGTTCATCCTCCAACTTTTGTGGTGTTTCTTGCTGCTGAACTGGGACATTGGTATTTGCTTCACGAAATACAATGAGTTCAACTGGAACACAGTGCTGGAGGAAGTTCTGTCACGTGTTGTGGGTCACGTTCTGCAGGAGAATGTACCAACCAGGCTTCAATACCAGATAGCTTGTCCCCTTAACCTCAGCAACCTGATTCTTAACATTACCCTGAAACCTCTCCATATACAAGATGCCTTTACATAGAAGGGTCTGCTGGCTGCACCATGTCAGTCACAAGCCATTTGGAAGTCAATAGCAGATCCACATGGTCCCACCACAGATATTTTATCACACACTACTGCTCTAGGTCCACTACTCAGCAGGCTCCAACTTATTGGCATTGCTGTTCTAGATAATTTTTATGAAACTCAGTCAATAAAGGCCCTGGCTAGTATACTCATGATCAGCAACAGACCATTTAAGAGTTCTCCAGTGCCACCTGTTAATGGCCTCCACAGGGCTTTGAAGAACTCATTTGACCCAAAGAATGCCTAATCTCACTTGATGGAGGTCAGGAACCTTACAGAGGAAGGCAAGAGACTTCATCCACAATTACTGATCTTTTTGCCATTTTGGTTTTGAATGCACACATGGGATCTTTCTTTAGATCCATCAGGTGCTGAGAATCTAAGCTATAGCCTCACATAGGACCAAGAGGCTGATTCAGACGCATCCCTTTCCAAAGCAATTAAGCACAGAGCCACAGTTGATGTCCATTTATTTCCATTTGAAAGCTGTTTTCTTCAGGATTCACAAAGGGATGGCCTGAGGCAAAGACTTTCCTGACATTCAGGGCAACAGAACAATAGCAAAAGGCCCAAAGCAGGGTTTATCCACTAAGACTTTCCTGGACACACTGATATTAGAGTTTTCTGAGATGCTCGCCATTCCCTTCATCTATCTTGTACATGGCCATGTCACTCAGATTGGAGGTGGTACATATCTTGGACACAAAACAATGAGCCTATTCTTGAGAGTGACCAGAATTGAGGAAGAAATCAGGAACTTAGGAAGATTGCAGGTGTTGCCCATCCATAAGGCAAGGGGCAGTCCACTCCTAAATTGGGCAGGATGAATGCTGGGAAGATTTCTACTAGACAGGACACATTGATGCATTCTTTTTTCTAAGGTCTACAACCACGAACACAGTGGGTTACAAAGACATGCAAAAAATCGCCTTGTCAAACGACTTACTAGAAGCAGTCCACTCCAAACCAAACAAACCGCCTTTCCTACCTATTCTCATAAGAAGAGACTAAACCACAAAATCACACACACACGCGCAAACGCACCTCCTTCATTCAAGTAGGTCTGTGACTATCTGGAGTGTCCTCTGACTGGTGGGCCATACTATGTTCCCCCAAAAGGCCTGTCCTGTCTCAGATCTGGTCGCGGTGAACCACTACCTGCTTTCTCAGGAAAGGCCCCTCTTCAGAGCTCTCCTGGCATTTGAAATCCTCATATCAGTAGGTACCAAGGAATACTTAGTCTATCCTTGGTTTTTCCAAACAATGGAGCCCACTGGCACTGGAACTGTGACAAGGTCTTGGTATTCTCTGTCTTCCTGGAGCCCAAGGTCAGGGAGTTTCTTCACCAAGGAAGTGAGGTAGGTCGCTTCATTCAGGAACTGAGTGACTTTACTGCCTTTGCAACCACTTTGTCCTAACAGGTGATTGCAAGGTTCCCATGAGGTGGAGGCTGCCCCTACTTCCCGAGACAGTTTCAACAGTTAGAATGGTATATCAACCATAGGAATCCGGGAACAGCTCTCCACACAGGCCTGGTTTGGTCCCTCTTCTCTACATTAAGAAAAGAGAGGCTGATTCAGACACAATGCTTCATCCTGAGTACGTTGTTTGCCATGGAAGATGACTTTTGCTCTCTCAGGTCCTTCATAGCTGCCTATGTCTTCTCCAGGGATCGTTTCTGCTTAAAACTTTGAGGATCTCAGCATCTGGAAGATCTCCTACATTCCTGTATTGTAAGACCAACTCTGTCGCTGCTCTTCTGTAAAGTTAGATTGAGGGAACAGTGTTTGGTTAGGCTTAATAACAGGTTCGATTTGGATTAAGAATCATTCTGAGCGATGAATAATGGTATTGGGAATGTGCGATATTTACAAGAATATTTAGGTGAAATATAAGTATGAAAACAGAAATCTAGGTAAAATTTGAAGCCCAGAAGGGCATTGGGCCTTTAATTGGGATACTTAGCTTTGACTTACGTTCTGCACAGATGTCTTAAATAAATCCATATACAATGTCATAGGACCTTGTACCTTGGATGATTGAATGTCACGAGAATATCCAGTCAAAAAGCTATAGTCGGTAGGATTAGGAAAAGTGTCGGTAGGTTTAGAAAGAATAGTGATTATAGGTTTTGGAGGAAATGTTTTTAGCAATTGGGTTTCGGTTAGAAAGTGAATTTAAATGTCAGCACATGTGAAGAGTCAGTCAAAATGATAAACTGGGAAAATATTTAGGAAAGCAGAAATCAATAGAGACATTAGGATATCAGGCAAAGTATAAAGTGAGTGATAGGATTACACATTTTCAACAGGCTTGAGGTTGAATATATAATCTTAGGAGGAAACAAATATATAGTCACCAATAGGATTGACATTTGAGAGCGGTAGCAACCTGGACAGGAATATTTTTAGTAATCCATGCTCACTTTTCATTTAGGTTTTGGTACAATCATAACTGTGACCTTTGCATTTTGTTTCCAGAATATTACTGTGATAACATGTACATGTAGATCAGGTGACATGAGTATTTCTTCCACCATTTCTGGGAGCAATATTGTGAAGACGTATAAGTTAGTACTGGGGGTACAAATAGGTGTACCCTGTGTCTATGAATATAGAGATAATGCATGAATAGACCATACTGTGAATAAATAGTATTACTGGTTCCAACTTTGAATAATGGATTGAATTGATAAATGAAAACATAGAGGAAATCTTATATTGATATATATACATTCATTAAAACCAAATATACATCTAATGGTAATATTAGGGTTATGGTTCATCATGAAGAGTGTGTGAGTTTTGCTTCAAAAATGATTAAGGAAATCGAAAAAGAAACCTCATGAAAAGATCAGTCAAGAAATATGGAGTTATACATGTGTTCTGAAGCAGGAAGTGATTGAAAATGAAACAAATGCCTATTAATTTTCGAATTTCTAGATGAAATATATATTTTATGATGTGCATAAAAGGAAGAAATTGCAATGTACCAGTGTTGAATAAAAATGAATTTCAAAATACACATCATGTCCCATAGAAATCTATTTGCATTGATGTTAAACTGGGTAAGTTACTGCAGAAATACAAGGATTTGTATGCACCATTCACTGAAGATAGTTCTCAGTACGAGGAAACAAATATGTTTTTCAGGTGTGTGAATATTCCTGGGAATAATCTAGTGAAAAGTTGATTAAAAATCCACATACATGAATATGAATTATTTTAGGGAGTGTATAATAAGACACATATTTCATATTTTGAAAAATCTGGAGAGTATGTATACACACACACACACAAACAGACTTTAAAAAGTAGGAATATATATGCCAATTGAAATTCACCATGAAATATATATCATCCACAGATCAGAAATATTTATTTTACTGAACATGGGTTTTTGTGTAAAGTTGTTCAACCAGGAAGCTCACCCATTGGTTGAATTTTCAGTTCCAGCATCATTTAGGAAGAGTGAACTATTCTAACAATTTGTATCTGCCAAGTGAGCCATCTCACAAGAATGTACGTGTGATTCCAGGTAGGATTCTATATGTGCATATAAAATTACATGTGCTGAATAGGCTGCAGAGAAAGGGAGTCAGGTATTCACATATTTGTTAACTTTAGAAATACATGGAGAAATATTTCAACAGAAAATTGACTAGATTTATAACTCCTACCCTATATAATGCAAAAGGCAAGTCCCACTATACAACATGCATCCTCTGAACTGCTTATATTTCTATTCTGTTTGGGTTTTTATTCTCCATCATATTAGGATTAGTAGTCAGAGTCTAGTAATGTAGTGGTTAGTGTCATGGATTCAGTATTTCTAATGGAAATTTGGAAAATGAATCCAATGTGTATGTAAATATATGCTACACAAAAATCTTCCCACTCTCATCCAGAAAAATGCCTTGACATTACCTTCGCACCAAGAAAGACACAATTAGAGGAGAAGAATTAGAAAATGTGTGAATACATATATTCAATGAAAAATCCTCAGAAATTCACAACCTTGGAGGTGGTAGAGGAGTTTCCAAAAGTAAGGGACAGGATAAACACTCCACAAACATGGAGCTCTGCTGGCCTAAAGACTTCTTGAGAAATGCCTCTGAGTTTGGGCACTTGAAATATATGTTGTTTTCAGGAGCTTTAGCTTCTTTCTAGTGAGACCATCAAAGCTGGGTCTGCATCTATGTGACCTGGAGGACATGGCATCTTATTTTTCAATGAACATGAGGCAGCAGTGCTGGTTTCTCTCTTTGCAGGTAAACTGTGGCCACTGGGGGCTAAGTGTCTCCCCGTTTGGACTGTGAAGCAATTTGGTCATGATCCACTTTTCGTTGTGTTTCTTGCTGCTGCACTGGGAGTTTGGTGTTTGCTTCATGAAATACAACGAGTTTATCTGGGACACAGTGCTGGAGGGAGTTCTGTCACGTGTGGTGGGTCAGTGTCTGCAGGAGAATGCACCAACCAGGCTTCTATCCAAATAGCTTTCCCCCTTGACCATAGCAACCTGATTCTGAACATTGCCCTGAAACCTCTGCATATAACAAGATGCCTTTACATAGAAGGGTCTGCTGCCTGCACCATGTCAGTCACAAGGCATTTGGAATCCAATGCTAGATCCTCATGGCCGTACCACTGATGTTTTATCACACACCTGCCCACCACTGCTCTAGGTCCACTTCTCAGCAGACTCCAACTTACTGGCATCTGTGTTCTACACCATGTTAAAGAAACCCAGTCAATCTAGGCACTCTCTGGTATACTCATGATCAGCAACAGGACATCCAATGGTTCTCCAGTGCCACCTGGTCATGGTAATTTTAAAAATTTCATGATATTTATGTAACCATTTTCAAGGATGAAGTTGGAGGCATTGTGGGTTTCAATTATTCAGAAACCATTAAATGGTGAGGAATCTCATTTTAATGAAAGCTCTGGAGAACTCTCACAGGCAAGGCTTCCCAAATAGTGGCCAAAACGTCACTTGAAGCCAGGCCCATTGAGGTCTAAAATGTGAGGTCCATGTGTGTTTTGACTCTCAATTGTGGCTGCCATGTCTTTCAGAATAAAATTATGTGATTCTCTGGCTGAGAGTCCCAGTGAACTGTGGAAAGTCCCCCTGGGACTAGATCACAGCTTCCAATGGCGACTCTCATGCGTTGCCTCCGAAAATCTTAACACAATTCATGGCAATTCTTCTCTGAGGTCAGTTCAAGAACTGAGTCTCTAAGGGGAATCACACCAGAATTCAACCCAGGTTGAACCAGTAATCTCTCACAATTAAAACCTAAACACTCCCACATGACCCTCATCTTCTTCCATATAGACACTCATCATAACCTCTGGCTGGAGGTTTCCATGAGGGCACAGCCCAAGACAGTGTCCAAAATAAGCTTCCTTGTCCCTCATTTGCCTAAAGTCACGTTTGCCTGGACACCCTTCCTATGAACCAGGAGTGATCAAATAGGCCTGACATTTATACTGCTCCACTTCTCCAATTTGAGGCCTACTGACTGAGGGGTTTAAATTCTTTTTGGGAATTGGACGCATGAGAAACCACAAGAACTATGGGCAAGCCACTGCAGAGCTTTGAAGAACCCATTTGACACAAAGGATCCCTATTCTTCCTTGATGGAAGTAAGTGCCCTACCAGAGGAAGGCAAGAGACTTCATCCACAATGACTCTACTTTTAGCCATTTTGGTTTTGGATGCACATATGGAATCTTTCTTTAGATCCATAAGGTGCATAGAATCTAAGCCACAGCCTCACACAGGGCCAAGAGGCTGATTCAGACACATCCCTTTCCAAAGCAATTAAGCAAAGAGCCACAGGAGATGCACATTTATTTCCAATTGAAAAGTCTTTTGTTAAGGCTTCCAAAAGTTTTGGCCTGAGGAAAACACCTTCCTGACATTCAGGGCAACAGAAAAATATGTATGCATAAGGCCCAAAGCAGGGTTTCTCCACTGAGATATTCCTGGTCACACTGCTATCTGAGTTTTCTGAGATGCTCGGCCATTCCATTCAGCTATCCAGTACATGGCCATTTCACAGACCTTGGAGGTGGTACATATCTTGGACACACAACCATGAGTCTATTCTTGAGAGTGACCAGAATTGAGTAAGAAATCAGGAACTTAGGAAGATTGCAGGTGTTGCCCATCCATAAGGCAAGCCGCAGTCCATTCATAAATTGGGCAGGATGAATGCTGGGAAGCTTTCTACTAGACAGGACACATCCATTGATGCATTCTCTTTTCTAATGTCTACAACCACTAACACAGTGGGATACACAGACATAGAAAAACTCGCATTGTCAAAGGACTTAGAAGAATCAGATAATTCCAAACCAAACAAACCTCCTTTCCTACCTATTCTGAGAACATGAGACAAAACCACAAACCCCACCCGAACTCACAAATTCAACTTCTTCCCCCAAGTAGGTCTGTGACTATCCGGAATGTCCTCTGACTTGTGGGCCATACTGTGTTCTCCCGAAATGGCCTGTCCTGCCTCAGATCTGGTCACCTTGGCCAACTCTGTGAAGTTGTCAGGAGCCAGTGTTGAGCCACTACCTGCTTTCTCAGGAAAGGCCCCTCTTCAGAGCACTCCTGGCATTTGGCCATCCTCACATCAGTAGGTACCAAGAATGACTGACGCTGTCCTTGGTAAATCCAACAAGTGAGCCCACTGGAACTGTGACTGGGACTGGCTCTGGGTGCCTGGCTACTTGGGTCACAAGTTCAGAGAGTTCCATCACCAAGGAAGTTAGGAAGGTCATTTCTTCGGGAACTGAATGAGGTCACTGCCGTGGCAACCACTTTGTCCTAACACTTGCTTCCAAGGGTCCCATGAGATGGAGGCTGCCCCTAATTCCTGAGACACTTTCAAAAGTTAGAATGGTATACCAACCATAGGTACCCAGGAACAGCTCTCCACACAGGCCCGGTTTGCTCCATCTCCTCTACGTTAAGGATAGAGAGTTGATTCAGACTCAACCCTTCATCCTGACCAGGTTGTTTTCCATGGAAGATTACTTTTGCTCTCTCCGGTCCTTCATAGCTGCCTACATCTTCTCCAGGGATAATTTCTGCATTGACCTTTGAGGTTTTCAGCAGGTTGAAGATCCCCTACATTCCTGTATTGTAAGAACAAATCTGTCCCTGCTCTTCTGAATACTTAAATTGATGGAACAATGTATGGTTAGTGTTATTAACATGTTCAATTAAAACCAAAACACTACCACATGGCCCTTATATTCTTCCATATAGACACTCATCATTACGTCTGGCTGGAGGTTTCCACAAGGGGCGAAGCCCAAGACAGTGTCCAAAATAAGTTCCCTTGCCCCTCATTTGCCTAAAGTCTGGGTTTCCTGGACACCCTTCCTGTGAACCAGGATTGATCAAATAGGCCTGCCATTAATAATGCTCTTTTTCTCCTTTTTGAGGCCTACTGAACGTGAGGTATAGATTCTTTATGTGATTTGGAGTCATGTGAAACCCAAGCACCTTTTCTCGTCTTTGAAGAACTCATTAGACCCAAAGGATCCCTATTCGTACTTGATGGAGGTGAGGAGCCTAACAGAGGAAGCAAGAGACTTCATCCACAATGTCTGATCTTTTTGCCATTTTGGTTTTGGATGCACACATGGGATCTTTCTTTAGATCCATCAGGTGCTGAGATTGTAAGCCACAGCCTCACACAGAGCCGAGAGGATGATTTAGACACATCCTTTTCTAAAGCAATTAATCTAAGAGCCACGGGTGATGCTCATTTATTTCCATTTGAAAGCATTTTCTTCAGGCTTCACAAACTGGTGGTCTGAGGCAAAGACCTACCTGACATTCAGGTCAACAGAACAGTAGGTAAGCAAAAGGCACAAAGCAGGGTTTCTCTACTGAGACTTTACTGGTCACACTGATATCTGAGTTTTCTGAGATCCTCCCCATTCATTTCAGGTATCCAGTAAATGGCCATGTCACAGAGCTCGGAGGTGGTACATATCTTGGACAAAAAAAAATGAGCCTATTCTGGAGAATGGCCAGAATTCAGGAAGAAAACAGGAACTAAGGAAAATAGTAGGTGTTGCCCATCGATAAGGCAAGCAACAGTCCATTCATCAATTGGGCAGGATGTGTCCTGGAATGCTTTCTACTTGTCAGGACACATGCATTGATGCATTCACTTTTCTCATATCTTCAACCACCGACAAAGTGGGATACACAGACATAGAATCACTCACCATGTCAAATGACTTATTAAAAACAGTCCACTCCAAACCAAACAAACTGCCTTTCCTACCTATTCTCAGAACATGAGACAAAACCATAAACTCACATCTACACCCTCAAAGGCATATCGTTTACCCACATAGGTCTGTGAGTAACCAGAGTGTCCTCAGACTGATAGGCCATACTATGTTCCCCCGAAATGGCCTGTCCTGTCTCAGATCTGGTCTCCTTTACCAACTCTCTAAAGTTTTCAGGAGCCATCGGTGAGTCACTACCTGCTTTCTCAGGAAAGGCCCCTCTTCAGAGCTTTCCTGGCATTTAGTGATCCACAAGAAAGACTGACTCTGTCCTTGGTAAATCCAAACAAGTGAACCCACTGGGAAAGGGACTGGGACTGGCTCTTGGTGCCTGGCTTCCTGGATCCCAAGTTCAGAGGGTTCCATCACCAAGGAAGTGAGGTAGGTCACTTCCTTCAGGAACTGAATGAGGTCACTGCCTTGGCAACCACTTTGTTCTAACATTTGCTTCCAATGGCTCCATGACATGGAGGCTGCCCCTACTTCCTGTGTCACATTCACAAGTTAGAATGGTATACCAACCATAGGCACCCGGGAACAGTCAGAGTCTACTAGGGTATGGCTTACTGTCAGGAATTCAGTATTTCAAATAGAAAATAGGAAAATGAATCTAATGTGTATACAAATATATGCTAGACAAAAATCTTCCCACTGTCCTCCACAACAATGCCTTGATATTTCCTTCACCACAAGTAAGACACAATTAGTGGAGAAGAGTTTGAAAATCTGTGAATATATATCTGGAAAAAAAATGAATGGAGTTCACAACCTTGGAGGTGGTAGAGGAATTTCCAAATGTAAAAGAAAGGGTAAACACTCCACAAACATGGAGCTCTGGTGGCCTAATAAATTTTTGAGAAACTGCCTCTGAGTTTGGGCCCTTGAAATATTTGTTGTTGTCAGGAGCTTTAGCTTCCTTTGTAGTGAGACCATCAAATCTGGGTCAGCATCTATGTGACCTGGATGACATGGTTCCTTATTTTCTATTGAACATGAGGCAGCAGTTCTGAATTCTCTCTTTGTAGGTAAACTGAGGCCACTGGGGTCTAAGTGTCTAACCGTGTGGTCTGTGAAGCCATTTGGTCATACTCGAATTTTTGTGGTGTTATTTACTGCAGTACTCTGAGTTTGGTATTGGCTTCATGAAGTACAAGGAGATAAACTGGGACACAGTCCTAGAGGGAGTACTCTCATGTGTGGTGAGTGAGGGTCTGCAGGAGAATGCACCAACCAGGCTTCTATCCCAAAAAGCTTGCACCCATGTCCATAGCAACCTGATTCTGAACATTGCCATGAAACCTCTCCATATAACAAGATCCCTTTATTTGTAAGGGTCTGCTGGCTGCACCATGTCAGTCACAATCCATTTGGAAGCCAAGGGAAGATCCATGTGGCCCCAGGACAGATGTTTTATCATACACCTGCCAACCACTGCTCTAGGCCCACTACTCAGCAGGTTCCAACTTTCTGGCATCTCTGTTCTACAACATTTTCATGAAACCCAGTCAATCAGGGCACTGTCTGGTATACTCGTGATCAGCAACAGACATCCAAAGATTTTCTAGTGCCACCTGTTCATAGGAATATCAAAAATTTTATGGTGTTTATCTAGCCAATTTTCAAGGATGAAGTTGGAGGCACTGTGGGTTTCAATTCATTCAGGAACCATGAAATAGTGAGGAAGCTCATTTCAATGAAACCTCGGGACAACTCTCACAGGCAAGGCTTCCCAAGGAGTGGCCAAAAGGTCACATAAGCCAGGCCCATTGAGGTTTACAATTGAGGTCCATGTGTGTTTTGACTCTCAACTATGACTGCTAAGTCTTTCTGAATAAAGTCATGTGATATCCTGGCTGAGAATCCCTGTGCTCTTTGGAAAGCCAACCTGGGCCTAGATCTCAGTCTCCAAGGGCAACTCTCATGTGTGGCCTCCTAAATTCCAAACACAATTCATGCCAATACATCGCTGAGATCTGTTCCAGAACTCAGTCTCTAAAGGGAATCACACAAGAGTTAAAGCCCAGGTTGACCCTGGAATCTTTTCCAACCGTAACACAAATGACCACAATTAAACCAAAACACTCCAACATGGCCCTCATCTTCTTCCATATAGACAGTCATAATAAACTCTGGTTGGAGGTTTCCATGAGGGGCGCAGCCCAAGACAGTGTTCAAAATAAGCTCACTTGCCACTCATTTGCCTAAAGTCAGGGTGACATGGAAACCCTTCCTGTGAACGAGGGGTGATCAAATAGGCCTGCCATTAATAGTGCTCTACTTCTCCAATTTGAGGCCTACTCTCTGTGGGGTATAGATTCTTTATGAGAATTGGGGTCATGAGAAAACCCAAGCACCTATGGGCTACCCTCTGAAGGGATTTGAAGAACCCATTTGAGTGAACCAAGGAGTTGGATCAAAAGACTTTAGATATAGGGTTTTGGTTAGAGAGTGAATGTAAATTTCAGCATATGTGAAGAGTCAGCCACAGTGATGAACTGGGGAAAATGTGTAGGAAAGCAGATATCAATAGAGATATTAGGAAATCAGGCAAAGTACAAAGAGAGTGATAGGATAAGACATTTTTAACAGGGTTGAGTTTGAATATACAATCTTAGGAAGAAACAAATATGTAGTCACCAATAGGAATGATATTCGAGATCATTAGTGAATCAGGACATGGATGTTGTTAGTAATACATGCTCACTTTCAATATAGGCTTTGGTACAATCATAAGTGTGACACTTGCATTTTTTGTCAGGAATATTACTGTGATGAAATGCATATGTATATCAGGTGACTAGAATATTTCTTCCACCATTTTTGAAAGGAATATTTTAAAGGCTTATAAATTAGTATTGGGGATACAAATAGGTATACCCTGGGTCTATGAATATAGAGATGATTCTTTAATAGACCATACTGTGAATAAATAATATAACTGGTTCAAAATTTAAATAATGGATTGAATTGATATCTGAAAATATACAAGAAATCTTACATTGATATACATACATTCATTCCGAACAGTTATACATCTAATGATAATATTAGTGTTACGGTTTATTATGAAGAGTGTGTGAGTTTTGTTTCAAAAGTGATTATGGAAATCGACAATAATGTGTTTGGAAAGAATCTCATGAAAAGAACAGTCAAGAAACATGGAGGAATACATGTCTTCTCAAGTAGGAAGTGATTGAAATTGAACCAAATGCCTATAAATTTGTAAAATTGTGGATGAAATGATATATCCTATATTGCCCATAAACTGCAGAAATAGTAATGTACCAGTGTTGAATAAAAATGAACTTCAAAATACACATCATGTCCCATAGGTGTCTACTTGCATTGATGTTAAACTGGGTGAGTCACTGTAGAAATATTAGGATTTCTTAGCACCATTCCCTGAAGTTAGTTTTCAGTACTAGGAAACAAATATGTATTTCAGTGGATGTATATTTCTAAGAATAATCTTGTGAAAAATTGATTATATATCCCCATACAGGAACATGAATGAATTTAGGCAGTGTATAGTAAGACACTTATATTTCATATTTTGAAAATCTGGAGACTATATATATATATAGACACAAACACACACACATTATAATGTAGCAATATATATGCCAATTGAAATTCATCATGAAAAATAACTCATCTGCATATCAAAAAATATTCATTATACTGAACATGGATTATGTATAATGTTGTTCATCTAGGAAGGTCACCCATGGGTTGAATTTTAGTTCCAACAGCCTTTAGGAGAAGTGATCTCTTCTCACAATTTGTATCTGCCAAGTCAGCCACCTCACAAGAATGTACGTGTGAAACCAGGTAGGATTCTATTTTTGCATATAAAAATACATGTGCTTAATAGGCTAAAGAGAAAGAGAGACAGAAATTCACATATTTCTTAACTTTAAAAACACATGGAGAATTATTTCAACAAATAATTGACTAGATTTATAACTCCTACCTTATATCATGCAAAAGGCAAGTACAACTACACACCATGCCTCTTCTGAACTGCTTGTATTTCTATTCTGTTTTGGTTATTTTTCTCATCATATTAGTATTAGTAGTCAGAGTCTATAAGGGTATGGGCTAGTGTCAAGGATTCAGTATTTCGAATGAAAAATTGAAAAATGAATCCAATGTGTATGCAAATATGTGCTACAAAAAAATCTTCCTTCTCTCATATAGAAGAATGACTTGACATTACCATTGCCCCAAGTAAGTCACAATTAGAGGAGAAGAGTTAGAAAATCTGTAAATATATATCTGCAACGAAAATGCTCAGGAGTGCACAACCTTGGAGGTGGTAGAGGAGTTTCCAAAAGTAAGTGACATGGGAAATACTCCACAGACATGAAGATCTGCTGGCCTAAACACTTCTTGAGAAACTGCCTTTGAGGTTGGGCACTTGAAATATATGTTGTTTTCAGGAGCTTTCGCTTCCTTTATAGTGAGACCATCTAAGCTGGGTCTGCATCTATGTGACCTGGAGGACATGGCATCTTATTTTCCAATGAACATGAGGCAGCAATGCTGAATTCTCTCGTTGTAGGTAAACTATTGCCACTGGGGGCTAAGTGTCTCCCCGTGTGGACTGTGAAACCATTTGGTCATCTTCCACTTTTCGTGGTGTTTCTTGCTGCTGCACTGGTAGTTTGGTATTGGCATCACGAAATACAAGGAGTTCAACTGGGACACAGTGCTGGAGGGAGTTCTGTCACGTGTGGTACGTGTACCCTGGTCTACAGTAGAATGCACCAACCAGGCTTCTATCCCACATAGCTTGCCCCCTTGATCATAGCAACCTGATTCTAAACATTACTCTGAAACTTCTCCATATAACAAGATGCCTTTATATACAATGGTCTGATGGCTGCACCATGTCTGTCTCAAGACAATTGAAAGTCAAAGGCAGATCCAAATGGCCCCACCACAGATGTTTTATCACACACCTTCCCACCACTGCTCTAGGCCCACTACTCTGCAGTCTCCAACTTTCTGGCATCTCTGTTCTAAACATTTTCATGAAGCCCAGTCAATCAAGGCACTGTCTGGTATACTCATGATCAGCAAAAGTACATCAAAAGGTTCTCCAGTGCCATCTGGTCATGAAAATTTCTAAACATTCATGGTATTGATCTAGACAAATTTCAAGGATGAAGGTGGAGGCACTGTGGGTTTCAATTCATTCAGGGACCATTAAATGTTGAGGAAGCTCATTTCAATGAAAGATCTGGAGAACACTCACAGGCAAGGCTTCCCAAAGAGTGGCCAAAAGGTCACATGAAGCCAGGCCCATTGAGGTCTACAATGTGAGGTCCATGTGTGTTTTGACTCTCAACTATGGGTGCCAAGTCTTTCAGAATAAAATCATGTGATATCCTAGCTGAGATTCTCAGTACTCTTGGGAAAGCCACCCTGGGCCTAGATCTCAGTTTCAAAGGGCGACTCTCATGTGTGGCCTCCTGAAATCGCAACACAATTCATGGCAATACTTATCTGAGTTCAGTTCCAGAACTCATTCTCTAAGGGGAATCACACCAGTGTTCAAGCCCAGTTGGACCCAGTCATCTCTTCCATCTGCCACACAAATGACCACAATTAAAACCAAAACACTCCCACATTGTCCTCATCTTCTTCCACATAGACACTCCTCATAACCTCTGGCTGGAGTTTTTCATGAGGGGCACAGCCCAAGACAGTGGCCCAAATAAGCTTTCTTGCCCCTCATTTGCCTAAAGTCAGGGTGGCCTGGACACCCTTCCTGTGAACCAGGAGTGATTAAATAGGCCTGCCATTAATACTGCTCCACTTCTCCACTTTGAGGCCTTCTTACTGTGGGGTTTAGTTTCTTCTTTTTTTAAAAAAAAATTGAAATTTAATTGGAAAGTTAAAAAAATTGTATTGCAGAATATTAAATTTCTTATGCAAAAGCCTTTATCTTGTTTGTGAGGGAAACCTTGATGCCTTGCCAATCTGGTTATATGGAGACACTGAAAATTTTCTGTTACATACTACATGGATGAATGGCTACAGCACATCGTTTTTTCAAACTGAAAGGCAGATAACAGCAAGTAAGATAACAAATAAAAGCCAATTTTATTAAAAAATAAAGTTGTAAAATGTCTCAAATATTGGATATTAAATTCCTTTTTTTTTCTTTTTTTTGGTTGTTCAAAAGCTCATGCTATATCATCTTTCATACATTTGACTCATTTGGGTTATGAACTCCCATTTTTACCCCAATACAAATCGTAGAATCACATCAGTTACACACTCACGTTTTTACATAATGGCATATTAGTGATTGTTGTATTCTTCTACCTTTCCTATCCCCTACTATCCCCCTCCCCTCCCCAACCATCTACCCTCTATACCTCATCTGCTATTGTTCAATTCTCTCCCTTGTTTCCCCCCCTTTCCCCTCACAACCTCTTATATGGAATTTTGTGTAACATTAAGTGTCTCCTACCATTTCCATATGCTTTCCATTCTCTCTCCCTTTCTCTCCCCCCACTCATCTCCATTTAGGGTTAATATTTTCCTCATGCTCTTCTTCCCTGTTCTGTTCTTATTTGCTCTCTTTATATCAAAGAAAACATTTGGCATTTGTTTTTTAAGGATTGGCTAGCTTTGCTTAGCATTATATGTTCTAATGCCATCCATTTCCCTTCAAATTCAATGATTTTTGTCATTTTTTAATGCTGCATAATACTCCATTGTGTATAGATGCCCCTTTTTTATCCATTCGCCTATGGAAGGTCATCTAGTTTGGTTCCACAGTTTAGCTATTATGAATTGTGCCGCTATGATCAGTGATATGGCAGTATCCCTGTAGTGCGCTCTTTTAAGATCCTCAGGGAATAGTCCGAGAAGTGAGATAGCTGGGTCAAATGGTGGATCCTTTCCCTGCTTTCCCAGGTATCTCCATACTGCTTTCCAAATTGGCCTCAACATTTTCCAGTCCCACCAGCAGTGTACAAGTGTACCCTTTTCCCCACATCCTCGCCAACACTTATTGTTGTTTGATTTCATAATGGCTGCCAATCTTACTGGAGTGAGATGGTATCTTAGGGTGGTTTTGACTTGAATTTCCCTAACTGCTAGAGATGGTGGGCATTTTTTCATGTTCTTGTTGATGGATTGTATGTCCTCCTCTGTGAAGTTTCTGTTCAGGTCCTTGGCCCATTTGTGGATTGGTTTATTTGTTATCTTATTGTTTAATTTTTGAGTTCTTTGTATATTCTAGATATTAGGGCTCTATCTGAAGTGTGAGGGGTAAAAATTTGTTCCCAAGATGTAGGCTCTCTATTTACCTCTCTTATTGTTTCTCTTGTTTCGAAAAAAACTTTTTAGTTTAAATAAGTCCCATTTGTTGATTCTTGTTATTAACTCTTGTGCTATGGCTGTCCTATTAAGGAATTTGGAGCCCAACCCCACAGTATGTACATCGTAGCCAAATTTTTCTTCTATTAGATGCATTGTCTCTGATTTTATATCTTGCTCCTTGATCCATTTAGAGTTAACTTTTGTGCATGGCGAGAGAAAGGGATTCATTTTCATTTTGTTGCATATGGATTTCCAATTTTCCCTGGACCACTTGTTGAAGATGCTATCCTTCCTCCATTGCATGCTTTTAGGCCCTTTTTCAAATATAAGAAAGTTGTACTTTTGTGGATTGGTTTCTGTGTCCTCTATTCTGTACCATTGGTCCAGCTGACTTTTGTGATACCAGTACCACGCTGTTTTTGTTACTATTGCTTTGTAGTACAGTTTGAACTCTGTTATCGCTATACATCCTGATTCACACTTCCTGCTTAGAATTGCTATTGCTATTCTGTGTCTATTGTTTTTCCATATGAAATTCATGATTGCTTTATATATTTCTACAAGAAATGCCATTGGGATTTTGATTGGCATTGCATTAAACCTGTAGAGAACTTTGGGTAATATCGCAATTTTGATGATGTTAGTTCTGCCTATACATGAACAGGGTACATTTTTCCATCTTCTAACATCTTCTTCTATCTCTTTCTTTAGAGTTATGTAACTTTCATTGTATAAATCTTTCACCTCTTTTTTTAGGTTGATTCCCAAGTATCTTATTTTCTATGAGGATATTGTGAATGGAGTGGTTTTCCTCATTTCAATTTCAGAAGTTTTGTTGCTGATATACAGGAATGCCTTTGATTTTTTCTTGTTGATTTTATATACTGGCACTTTGCTGAATTCATTTATTAACTCTAGCAGTTTCTTTGCATACCCTTTAGGGTTTGTTAAATATGTTATCATGTCATCCTCAAATAGCGAATATTTAAGTTCTTCTTTTTCTATTTTTATGCCTTTAATTTCTTTTGTCTGTCTAATTGCTCTGGCTAGTATTTCAAGAACTAAACTGAATAGAAGTGGTGATAGAGGGCATCTCTGTCTTGTTCCAGATTTTAGAGGGAATGCCTTCAGTTTTTCTCCATTTAGGATGATGCTAGCCTGAGGTTTAGCATATATAGCTTTTACCATGTTGAGGTAAGTTCTTGTTATCCCTAATTTTTATAGTGTTTTGAACATAAAGGAATGCTGTACTTTGTCAAACGCTTTATCTACATCTATCGAGATGATCATATGGTTTTTGTCTTTAAGTCTATTGATGTAGTGGATTACATTTATTGATTTCCATAAATTGATCCAGGCTTGCATCCCAGGGATGAATCCTACTTGATCATGAAGCACAATTATTTTGATATGCTTTTGTATTCAATTCACCATGATTTTATTGAGAATTTTTGCATCCAAGTTTATTAGAGGTATTGGTCTGTAGTTTTCTTTCTTTGAAGTGTCTTTGTCTGGTTTTGGAATCAGGGTGATGTTGGCCTCATAGAATGAATTTGGAGGAACTCCTTCTTTTTCTATTTTTTGAAATTGCTTGAAAAGTATTGGTATTAATTCTTCTTTGAGGGTTTTGTAGAACTCCACTGTATACCTTTCCGGTCCAGGGCTCTTTTTGGTTGGTTGTCTTTTGATGGTTTCTTATTTTTCTTCCTTTGTTATTGGTCTATTTAAATTGTGGGTGTCTTTCTGACTCAATCTGGGCAGATCATATGACTTAAGAAATTTATCGATATCTTCTTTATCTTCTATTTTATTGGAATATAGGGTTTCAAAATACTTTCTAATTATCTTCTGTGTTTCTGTAGTGTGTGTTGTGATATTTCCATCTTTATTCCATATGTTAGTAATTTGAGTTCTCTCTCTTCTTCTCTTCGTTAGCATGGCTAAGGGCCTGTCGAACATATTTATTTTTTCAAAGAACCAACTCTTATTTATTTCAATTTTTACAATGTAGATTTTTTGTTTCAATTTCATTGATTTCTCCTCTAATTTCAATTATTTCTTGTCTTCTACTACATTTGATGTTCTTTTGCTCTTCCTTTTCTAGGTTTTTGAGGTGTAGTGTGAGTTCATTTATTTGTTGTTGTTTTTTTCTTTTTTTGAGGAAAGAATTACAAGAAATGAATTTCCCTCTTAAAACGGCTTTCATTGTGTCCCATACAAACCGGTATGTTGTGTCTCTATTGTCATTTGTCTCTAAGAATTTTTTTATCTCCTCCTTTATGTCTTCTGTAACCCACTGATCATTCAGTAACATATTGTGCATTTTCCATGTGATGTAGAATTTTTCCTTCCTTTTTTTTTTCATTGATTTAAAGTTTCAATCCATTATGATCAGATATGGTGCATGGTATTATCTCCATACCTTTATATTTACTAAGAGTTTCCCTATTGCATAATATATGGTCTATATTGGAGTAGGATCAATGTGCTGCTGAGAAGAACGTGTATCCACTTGATGATGGTTGATATATTTTATATATGTTGGTTACGTCTAGGTTATTGATTGTGCTATTGAGTTCTATAGTATCTTTATTCAGCTTTTGTCTGGAGGAAGGCAAGAGACTTCATCCACTATGACTGCCCTTTTTGCCATTTTAGTTTTGGATGCACACATGGGATCTTTCTTTAGATCCATCAGGTGCTGAGAATCTAAGCCACAGGCTCACACAGGGCCAAGATGCAGATTCAGAAACATCCCTTTCCAAAGCAATTAAGCAAAGAGCCACAGGTGATGCACATTTATTTCCATTTGAAAACTGTTTTCTTCAGTCTTCACAAAGGGGTTGCCGGAGGCAAAGACCTTCCTGACATTCAGGGCAACAGACAGGGAAGCAAAAGGCCCAAAGCAGGGTTTCTCCACTGAGACTTTCTTGGTCACACTGATATCTGAGTTTTCTGAGATACTCGCCATTCCCTTCAGCTATCCAGTACATTGCCATGTCACAGTGCTTGGGGTGGTACATATCTTGGACACAAAACCATGAGCGTATTCTAGAGAGTGGCCAGAATTCAGGAAGAAAACAGGAACTTAGGAAGATGGCGAGTGTTGCCCATTTATAAGGCAAGCTGCAGTTCATTCATAAATTGCACAGGATGAATGCTGGGAAGCTTTCTAGTAGACTGGACAAATCCCTTGATGCATTTTCTTTTCTAATGTCTACAACCACGGACACAATGGGATATATAGACACAGAAACACTCGCCTTGTCAAATGACTTACTAGAAACAGTCCACTCCAGAACTAACAAACCACCTTTCCTACCTATTCTGAGAAAAGGAGACAAAACAACAAACCCACAACCACACCCACAAAGACACCTCCTTCCCCCAGTAGGTCTCTGACTATCCAGAGTGTCCTCTGACTGGTGGGCCATGATATATTCCCCCATATTGGGGTGTCCTGTCTCTGATATGGTCTCCGTGGCCAACTCTGTGATGCTGTCAGAAGCCAGCGATGAGCCACTACCTGCTTTCTCAGGAAAGGCCCCTCTTCAGATCTTCCTGGCATTTGGCCAACCTCACATCAGTATGTACCAAGAAAGACTGACTCTGTCCTTGGTAAATCCAAACAAGTTTGACCACTGGGACTTGCACTGGGACTGGCTTTGGGTGCCTGGCTTCCTGGATCCCATGTTCAGAGAGTTTCATCACCAAGGAAGTAAGTTGAGTTCATTTCCTTCAGGAACTGAATGAGGTCACTACCCTGGCAACCACATTTTCCTAACAGTTCCTTCCGAGGGTCCCATCAGATGGAGGCTGCACCTACTTGCTCTGACATTTTCACAAGTTAGAATGGTATATCAACCGTAGGCACCCGGGATCAACTCTCCACACAGGCCTGGTTTGGTCCATCTTCACTACATTAAGAAAAGAGAGGCTGATTCAGACACATCCTTTCATCATGACCAGGATGTTTTCCATGTAAGATGACTTTTGCTCTCTCAGGTCCCTCATAGCTGCCTACATCTTCTCCAGGGATTATTTCTGCATGGACTTTTGATGTTGTCAGCTGGTGGAAGATCCCCTACCTTCCTGTATTGTAAGACCAACTCTGTTCCTGCTCTTCTGTAAATGAGATTGAGGGAACAGTGTATGGTTAGGGTTAATAGCATGTTCGATTTGGGTTAGGAATAATTATGCTGGATGAATAATGGTACTGGGAACCTGTGATATTTATAAGAATATAGACGTGAAATATATGTATGAGAACAGAGATCTAGGAAAGATTTGAAGCCCAGATAGGAATTGAAACCACGATTGGTATACTTAGCTTGAATTATGTTCTGCACCGAGGTCTCAGATAAATTGATATACAATGGCATAGGACCGTGTACCTCGGATGTTTGAATGTAGAAGAGAACATGCAGTCAAAAAGGGATAGTCTGTAGGATTAGGAAGATAGTCAGTAGGTTTAGGAAGAATAGTGAGTATAGGAGTTGGACCAAAAGTTCTTTAGCAATAGGGTTTCAGATAGAGAGTGAATGTAAATGTCAGCACATTTGAAGTTACAGTCACAATGATGAACTGGGGACAATATGTAGAAAAGCAGATATCAATAGGGACATTAAGAAATCAGGCATAGTATAAAGTGAGTGATAGGATTAGATATTTTCAAAAGGCTTGAGGTTGAATATATAATCTTAGGAAAAAAACAAATATGTAGTAACAAAGAGGATTGACATTTGAGAGCATTACTCAACCTGGACAGATGTTTTTAATAATCCATGCTCACTTTCCATTTAGGCTTTGGTACAATCATAAGTGTGACCTTTGCATTTTGTGTCCAGAATACTACTGTGATAAATGTATATGTAGATCAGGTGACATGAGTCTTTCTTCCACCATTATGGGGAGCAATATCCTGAAAACTTATAAATTAGTACTGGGGATACGAAAAGGTGTACCCTGTGTTGATGATTATTCAGATGATGCATGAATAGACCATATTGTGAATAAAGTATATAACTGGTTCCAACTTTAAATAATGGATTGAATTTGCATCTGAAAAAAATATATGAAATCTTATATTGATATACATAAATTCATTCCAACCTGTTATATATCTAATGGTAATATTAGGGTTACAGTTTATCATGAAGAGTGAGTTTTGCTTGAACAATGATAATGGAATCGAAAATAATGTGTTTAGAATGAAGTCAAGTGAAAAGAACAGTAGAGAAATATGGAGGAATACATGTGTTCTGAAATAGTAAGTAATTGAAAGTGAACCAAATGCCTATAAATTTGTGAAGTTGTGAATGAAAAAAATATATCCTATGTTGTACATAAACTGAAGAAATTTTAATGTACCAGTGTTTAATAAAAATGAACTTCAAAATACACATCATGTCCCATAGAAATCTATTTCCATTGATGTTAAACTGGGTCAGTTACAGTAGAAATATTAGGATTTGTAAGCACCATTCACTGAACTTAGTTTTCAGTAGTAGGAAACCAATATGTATTTCAGGTGGTTGAGTATTTCTTAGAATAATCTTGTGTAAAGTTGATTATACACCCAAATACATGAATACGAATGAATTTAGGGAGTGTATAATAAGATACATATATTTCATATTTTGGAAATTCTGGAGAATATATATATATATATATATATATATATATATATATATATATATATACACAAATACACACACAAACACACACACACAAATTAATATGTAGAAATATATATGCCAATTGAAATTCATCATAAAATATAATTCATCCACATATCCAAAAATATTCATTTTACTTAACATGGATTTATGTATAATGTTTTTTACTAGGAAGCTCACCCATAGGTTGAATTTTCAGTTCAATCAGTATTTAGGGGGAGTCATCTCTTTTCACAATTTTTATATTCCAATGTCAGTGAGCTCACAAGAATGTACGTGGGATACCAGGTAGGATAGTATATGTGCATAAAAAATACATGTGCTGAATAGGATACAGAGAAAGGGAGACAGGAATTTACATATGTGATAACTTTAAAAACTCATGAAGAAATATTATAATAAAAAGTTGACTAGATTTAAAACACATACTCTTGATAAAGCAGAAGGCAAATACAAGTATACACCATGCTTCCTATGAAAGGACTGTATTTCTATTCAGTTAGGTTTCTTTTTCTCCATCATATTAGGATTAGTAGTCAGATTCTAGTAGGGTATGGGTTGGTGTCAGGGATTCAGTATTTCAAATGGAAAATAGAAAAATTAATCTAATGTGTATGCAAACATGTACTACAGGAACAATTTCCCACTCTCTTCCAGAACAATGGCTTGACATAACCATCACTCCAAGTAAGACACAATTAGAGGAGAGGAGTTAGAAAATCTGTGAATACATATGAGAAATGTAAAATGCTCAGAAGTTCACAACACTGGAAGTAGAAGAACAGTTTCCAAAAGTAAGGGAGAGGGTAAACACTTCACAAACATGGAGCTCTGCTGGCCTAAAGACTTCTTGAGAAACTTCCTCTGTGGTTGGGCACATGAAATATTTGTAATTGTCAGGAAATTTAGTTTCGTTTGTAGTGACACCATGAAATCTGGGTCTGCATCTATGTGACCTGGAGGACATGGTTCCTTATTTTCTAATGAAAATGAGGCAGCAGTTCTGAATTCTCTCTTTGTAGGTAAACTGTGGCCACTGGGAGCTAAGTGTCTTCCCGTGTGGTCTGTGAAGCCATTTGGTCATGCTCCAATTTTCAGGGTGTTTCTTACTCCTGAACTGGGAGTTTCGTATTAGATTCATGAAATACAAGGAGTTCAACTGTGACACAATGATAGAGGGAGTTCTGTCACGTGTGGTTTGTCATGGTCGACAAGAGAATGTACGAACCAGGCTTTAATCCCACATAGCTTTCCCACTTGACTATAGCAACCTGATTCTGAACATTGCCCTGAAACCTCTCCATATAAAAAGATGCCTTTACATATAAGGGTCGGCTGCCTGCACCATGTCAGTCGCAAGTCTTTTGGAAGCCAATGGAAGATCCAGGTGATCCTACCAAAAATATTTATTTACACACCTACAGTCCACTGCTCTATGCCCACTACTCAGCAGGCTCCAACTTACTGGCATCTCTGTTCTACAACATTTTCACGAAACCCAGTCAATCAAGGCACAGTTTGGAACCATGATGATCAGCAACAGGACATTCAAAGTTTATCCAGTGCCACCTGGTCATGGAAATTTCAAAAATTTCATGGTATTTATCTAGCCATTTTTCAAGGATGAAGTTGGAGGCACTGTGGGTTTCAATTAATTCAGGAACCATTAAATGGTGAGGAAGCTCATTTCAATGAAAGCTCTGGAGATCACTCACGGGGAAGGCTTCCCAAAGAGTGGCCAAAAGGTCACATGAATCCAGGCCCATTGAGGTATACAAAGTGAGATCCATGTGTGTTTGTATTCTCAACTAAGGGTCCCAAGTCTTTAAGAATTAAATCATGTGATATCCTGGCTCAGAATCCCCGAGCACTGTGGAAAGCCATCCTGGGCCTAGATCTCAGATTACAAGGGTGATTCTCATGCGTGACCTCCTAAAATCCCAACACTATTTTTTGCAATACTTCTCTGAGGTCAGTTCCAGAACTCAGTCTCTAAGGGTAATCACACCAGAGTTCAAGCTCCGGTGGACACAGTCATCTCTTCCAACTACCACACAATTGACCACAATTAAAACCAAAACACTCCCATATGGACCTCATCTCCTTCCATATAGACACTCATCATAACCTCTGGCTGGAGGTTTCCATGAGGGGCGCAGACCAAGACAGTATCCACAATAATCTACCTTGCCCCTCATTTGCCTAAAGTCAGGGTGGCCTGGACACGCTTCCTGTTAACCAGGAGTGATCAAATAGGCCTGGTGTTAATACTGTTCTGCTTGTCCAATTTGAGGCCTACTGACTGTCAGATATTGATTCTTTATGTGAATTGGAGTCATGAGAAAACCCAAGCACCTATGGGCTCGCCTCTGCAGGTTTTGAAGAACTCGTTTGACCCAAAGGATTCCTATTCTCACTTGATGGAGGTCAGGAACCTTACAGAGGAAGGCTAGAGACTTCATGCCAATGACTGCTCTTTTGGCCATTTTGGTTTTGAATGCACGCATGGGAAATTTCTTTAGATCCCTCAGGTGCTGAGAATCTAAGCCACTGCCTCATACAGAGCCAAGGGGCTGATTCAGACACATCCCTTTTCAAAGCAGTTAAGGAAAGAGCCACATGTATGCCCAATAATTTCCATTTGAAAACTGTTTTCTTCAGGCTTCACAAAAGGGTGGCCTGAGTCAAAGACCTTCCTGAAATTCAGGAAAACAGAACAATAGGTAAGCAAATGGTCCAAAGCAGGGTTGCTCCACTGAGAATTTCCTGGTCACACTGATACTTGAGTTTTCTGAGATGCTTGCCATTTCTTTCAGCTATCCAGTACATGGCCAGTCACAGAGCTTGAAGGTGGTACATATCGTGAACAAAAAACCATGGTCCTATTCTGTAGAGTGGCCAGAATTCAGAAAGAAAACAGGAACTTAGGAATATAGCAGGTATTGCGCATCAATAGGGCAAGCTACAGTCCATTCATAAATGGGGCAATTTGAATGCTGAGAAGCTTTCTACTAGAAGGGACACATCCATTGATGCATTCTCTTTTCTAATGCATACAACCACGGACACAGTGAAATACTGAGACATAGAAACACTCGCCATGTCAAAAGACTTACTAGAAACACTAAACTTCAATCCAAACAAACCGACTTTAATACCTATTCTAGGAAAATGAGACAAAACCACAAACCCACAACAACACCCACAAAGGCACCTCCTTCCCCCAAGTAGGTCTGTGACTATCCAGAGTGTCCTCTGACTTGTGGGCCAAAATATGTTCCCCCAAATTGGCCTGTCCTGTCTCAGATCTGGTCTCCTTGGCCAACTCTGTGAAGTTCTCAGTAGCCAGCGGTGAGCCACTACCTGCTTTCTCAGGAAAAGCCCCGCTTCAGAGATTTCCTCTCATTTGGCCTTCCTCACATCTGTAGGTACCAACAAAGACTGACTCTGTCCTTGCTGAATCCAAACAAGTGAGACCACTGGGACTGGAACAGGGACTGGCTCTGGGTGCCTGGCTTCCTGGATCCCAAATTCAGAGAGTTCCATCACCAAGGAAGTTAAGTGAGGTCCCTTCCTTCAGAAATTGAATGAGGTCACTGTCTTGGCAACCACTTTGTCCTAACTGTTGCTTTCAAGGGTCCCATGATACGGAGGCTGCCCCTACTTTCTGTGACACTTTCACAAGTTAGAATGGTATATCAACAATAGGCACCCAGGAATAGATCTCCACACAGGCCTAGTTTGGTCCAACTTCTCTACGTTAAGAAGAGAAGCTGATTCATACACAACCTTTTATCCTGACCAGGTTGTTTGCCATGGAAGATGACTTTTGGTCTCTCAGGTCCTTCATAGCTGCCTACCTCTTCTCCAGGGATCATTTCTGCATGTACCTTTGAGGTTCTCAGGAGGTGGAAGATTCCCTACATTTCAGTATTGTAAGATCAACTCTTTCCCTGCTCTTCTGTAAAGTTAGATTGAGGGAACAGTGTATGGTTATGGTTAATAACATGTTCGGTTTGGGTTAGAAATCATTCTGCTGGATGAATAATGGTATTGGGAACTTGCTATGTGTATAAGAATATATAGGTGAAATATATGTATGAAAACAGAAATCTAAGTATGATTTGAAGTCCAGAAGGGCATTGGGCTCTTGATTGGGATATGCAGCTTTGAATTACGTTCTGCAGAGGTGTCTCAATTAAATTGATATACAATGCCATAGGACCTTGTACCTTGGATGAATTAATGTAGAAGGAACATCTAGTCGAAAAGGGATAGTCCGTAGTGAAAGGTTAATAAAATAGGTACTTGTCACTTCCTGTTTTTCTGTATGCTTAACAAAACACTGTTGAAATCTTGAGAAATGTTTGCTAATCTTGTTTCCAGAATGTTCTGTTCCCAACTGCCAAACTGCAGAATGTACTCCCTCACTCAGTGTCATGCAAACCGCCCACATGCCCTCACCCATTAGTAAACTTCCCTCTCTTCCCTCTCCAAGGAAAGTATATAAGCTGTGCTTAAGGTGTTCTCAGGGCTCTCTGCTCTATTTAAGTGAGTTCTGAGCCACAGCATGCTGAACCCCAAATAAACCCATTGCTGTTGCATGAGACAGACTCTAGGTGGTCTCTTCCTTCGACACTCGCCCGACCTTTACATATTGAGGTTCCACAGAGTTCTGGCAGTGGCAGACGAGAGACCCCAATGGGCTCCTCTCGGAGCAAGTAAGGCACCTCTTTCTGGTTTCAGGTTTCATGTTAGGGCTTGGCAAAATCTCTGGCGATGAAGAGCCTGAGCTCCCTCCGAAGGTGGCTGAGAGACGTGTCACGGAGACACAGGGCACCTCCCTGGGGGACGCCACAGAAAACTCGGGAAATTAAGGAACAATAGTCTCCTCAACTCAGTGATATTTTGTTTCAGATTCGGTATTGTCATCCCATCGGGTTTTGCCGGCTACTCATTCCTGGTTTCAGTGTTTGACGTCCATTGCCTGTGTTTATGGTCTTGTCTTATCTGTGTCATGTGTCCTTGCTTTTGCTGTTTGTGTACCTTTCATTATGGGACAGAGCAGTTCAATGCCTCTGTCCCTGACCCTTGATCACTGGAACAAAGTCCGCTTAAGAGCTCAGAATCTTTCTTGTTTTAGTAAAATGCTGGACCTGGCAGAATCTCTGTGCCTCAGAATGGCCCACCTTTGAATTCGGATGGCCCCTAGAAGGATCTTTCTACTTCGCACTAATTTAAAAATTCAGAGATATTATCTCAGCCGGGGACACATAGCCATCTGGATCAACAGCCATATATCTTAACTTGGCAGAACATCTGCAAATCTCCTCCTCCATGGGTGAAGCCTTTCCTTGCCCCTGCCTCTGCTCCTACTCCTTCCCCCATGATCTCTCAAACCCTCTCAACCTCCTCCTCCTCCACCCCCTGTTCTCCCCGAGTCACAGATTTGACTCTACTGGACTCTTCTTCCCTTACTAATCCCCTGCCCTTGTCCCCTAACCCACAACACCCTCAAATGGATTTCCCTGCTGCTGACTCAGCCTCTTTACCATTGGAGGAAGCTAAGCCGGTAATAGGGTCTGATAATGGACCGGTGTTCATGGCCCAGGTAAGTCAGGGGTTAGCCAGGAACCAGGGAATTAATTGGAAGTTATATTGTGCTTATAGATACCCGAGTTCAGGACAGGCAGATAGAATAAATTGAACCATTAAAGAGACCTTAAGAAAATTAAACTTAGAGAACAGCATAAAAGATTGGACTATGCTCCTGCCTTATGCAATGTTTCATGCAAGAAATACTCCCTCTGTTTCTTTGAGTAACCTTAGCCCCTGTGAAATTCTCTATTGTTGCCCTCCTGCAGTAAGGGACCTAAGCCCGACTCAAAGACCTAACCATTCCATCCACACCCCCTTGCTTGACAGACTTAAAGCTCTGAAAAGAACTCAGTGATACCTGTGTAAACAGCTGGCCACTGCCTACCAAACTGGGGACAAAGGGACTCCACATCGATATCAAGTAAGAGACTTCATCTACGTAAGACGACATCAGGTATCATGCTTGAAACCCCGCTGGAAAGGACCATAGCCGGTGCTACTTATAACACCTCCAGTGGTAAAGGTAGATGGAATCAATTTCTGGATCCATGCCTCTCATCTCAAGCCTGCGCCCTGTCCAGACTCTGGCTGGAAACTGGAAAAGACTGGTAAAACCTTCAAATTGCGTATTCGCCATGTGGATAAGTCTGTGGACTCTCTCCTTGGCCACAAGTAGTCCTAAGCCACATCAGCCCATTCAGCAGTGATGGCTGATCACAATTCCTACTGGAAAAGAAGTATAATCTATCTCGCATACAGCCCCCTGAGGGACCTGGTGGCCATCATTCCTCCCAGACATTTGTCAGCTGGCTATAGGTCTTACCTATTGGGATATACCTGATGAAGAGGATACCACTAAAATTCCATTAAATTACTTCTGTAGCATAGATAATGGAAACAAACATTATGGATGAAGGGACATGCAAGCCAGATGCAGGTTGGCTAGCCTAGATTACTATGTTTGCCGGGCAGACTCTCAAAGCCACAGTCACGGCTGTGTGGGGGGAAAGCCGACTTCTTCTGTAAGTCATGGGGATTTGAGCAAACAGGGGCTGCCTGATGGAACCCAAACTCCTCATCAAATTCAGTACACATCATTGGCCATATTACCAATTAGATAAGAAGAACCGATGGCCCCCAGAGGGGTCTCTAGATCCTCAAATTCTGCGTGACCTTTTCCCTCCTTCACTCACATCCTGAACTATGCTTCTCCAATAGATCCTCACCCTCAGCCTTCTGCTCCAGACATTCTGCTGTCACTCCCACCTCAGCAACCTGATTTCTCCCCTCCAATTACTAGATCAAAAACCCAAACCTCTGCCGGTTCTCAGACCATTGCCTCCTTGCTGAGGCAGCAGTTACTGAAGTACCCCTCCACCCACTCACTCCTCTCTTGTCCTGTCAGTGCCCGCACCGGGTCCCGCCAGGTCGTCTTACCAGCTAAACCAAAGCTCAAACCAGCTGAGGAGAGCCCTCAGTCCCCTATCTAAGATGTAATAAAAATGGCCTTTAAAGTTGGTTTGTCATCACTGAAAACAGTTTACTAATAATTAAACGTCCCTCATATGCGTTTTGAGATACTCACTCCCATCATCCTCTCTGCTCTACCTGTTCTACTGCTCAAGTTTTTGTTGCTAGGAAAATCTCAAACCCGTTTCCCATCATTCTTTTACATCTCTCCTTCCTCATTCTCAGATCCACGGAGCTGATCACAGCCCACCTTCCCCGTCTTCCCCCTCTGCACTAGGCCCACAGAAAAGTCTTAACTGACCTTCTCCAGAAGTCTTCACCATGGCTGACTTTAGGACTTTCAGCAAAAGAGTCCCTATAAAAGAGTTCAATGTAGATAAACTTCCTCTTTTCGTGTTGCCCTGTTCTACTTGGCCAGTGGCTAAAAAAATCAGCACTTCTCAGGTAGACACCCTTTTTCTAGTTTTTCACAAAATATGTGAACAAGGCCTCTGTCCTTGAGCTGGGGATTCACAGAGATGGCTACATTTCTAAGATAAAGAAGTTACCAACTGGTCTCCATGGTAACAGCTGGCAGGGGTAAAATAAGAAAGGGAAGAAAAAGCTCTCCCCCTCCCAGGTGTCCTTTAAAAGTTAACTTGCCCAGAACAGGGGAAAAACAGGAACAAATACTGCGTTTTTGAACTTCTGCAGACTGTGAGCTTCTGAGCACCTTCCCTTACATGTTGGGTACAAAATTCTGAAACTACCTAAACTTGAGTTTCAGGGGATTAATTGATTACAACAGAAGCAATGCCCTCTGAATCCGGTTGCAACCAAATAGGACTGTTTCCCTGTCTTTAGTGCTATCTTAGGTGCCTTGCCTTGTCCTCCTTACAACAGAATAATTCTATATACTTAAACCTTGTTTATGTTTTCATGAAATGGTCAACAGATGTGATTAATCGTGTAATGGTGCAGATGTTTCCCAGAGTGCTCTATTATGAAGCAGGTTCATTTGAAGATCAAATAGGGGGACATACAACCAGGTTCCACTGGGAGCATATATCCCTCACTTTAGCCATCATATTAGGAATAGGATTTGCTGCACGGGTGGGCCCAGGAACCACTGCCCTTGTCCATGTGACACAATAAATTACCCAGTTAGAAGCAGCAATAGACCAAAACTAAGATATTAGAAACCACCATCAGAGCTTTGCATGAAACTTTAACCTCTCTCTCTGAAGTTGTTTTACAGAACAGTTGAGGTTTGGACCTCCTCTTCATTAAAGAAGGGGGCCTTTGTGATGCATTGAGGGAAGAATGCTGTTTTTATGCCGAACATACTGGAGTTGTAATAAAATCTATGAGTAAATTAAAAAGACACATTAAAGAGCATCAACAAGAGAGAGAGAGACCCAAAAAAGGGTTGTTTGAGTCTTGGTTCACACAGTGCCCCTGGTTAACTAGGTTTTTATCAACCCTGGCCGGTCCAATAATAATCCTCATATTATTGCTAACTATAAAACCCTGTTTTCTCAACCGTGTAATTTTTTTTCTCCAGGCTCAAATTGGACGAGTTAAACTTATGGTAATACCCCACTAGGAGACATAGAATGTGAAACCCCCCAATGATAATTTTTATGATTAAAAGTAGCCAGAAAAAGAAGTGAGGAATGAAAGGTTAATAAAATAAGTACTTGTCACTTCCTGTATTTCCCTATGCTTAACAAAAAACTGTTGAAATCTTGAGAAATGCTTGCAAAACTTGTTCCCAAAATGTGCTGTCCCCAACTGCCAAACTACAGAATGTACTCCCTCACCCAGTTGCATGCAAACTGCCCACTCGTCGTGACCCATCAATAAACTTCCCTCCCTGCCTTCTCCAGGGAAAGTATACAAACTCTACTTAAGCTATTCTCAGGGCTATCTGCTCTATTAAAGTGAGCTCTGAGCCCCAGCATGCTGGAAACCCAATAAACCTTTTGCTGTATCATGAGTATTCTGTTGGTCGTCTCCTTCTCCGAAGCTTCCCCGACAGTTACTTGGATGATTGAATGTAGAAGAGAACATCCAGTGAAAAAGGTATAGTTTGTAGGATTAGGAAGATAGTCAGTAGGTTTAGGAAGAAGAGTGAGTATAGAATTTAGAACAAAAGTTCTTTAGCAATACGGTTTCAGTTAGAGAGTGAATGTAAATGTGAGCACAGTTGAAGAGTCAGTCACAATGATGAACTGGGGAAAATATGTAGGAAAGCAGATATCAATAGAGACATTATGAAATCAGGGAAATTACAAAGTGAGTGACAGGACTAGATATTTTGAAAAGGATTGAGTTTGAATATATAATCTTAGGAAAAAACAAATATGTAGACACCAATAGGATTGATATTTGAGAGCATTAGGCAAATTTCAGGTGCATGAATATTTCTGAGAATAATCTTGTGAATAGTTGATTATAAATCCAGATACATGAACATGAATGAATTTAGGGAGTGTATATGAGACACATATATTTCATTTTTTGAAATATCTGGAGAGTGTGTATATATATATATATATATATATATATATATATATATATATATATATACACACACAAACACAAAACACACACAGACAAAAAAGTAGCAATATATATGTCAATCAAAATTCATCATATAATATATATTATCCACAGATCTAAAAATATTCATTTTACTGAACATGGATTTATGTATAATGTTGTTCAACTAGAAAGCTCACCCATATGTTGAATATTCAGTTTCAATGGGGTTTAGTAGGAGTGATCTTTTCTCTCAATTTGTATCTGCCAAGTCAGCCACCTCACAAGAATGTACGTGTGGTACCAGGTAGCCAACCTGATTCTGAACATTGCCCATAAACCTATCCATATAACAAGATGCCTTTACATATAAGGGTCTGCTTGCTGTACCCTGTCAGTCACAAGGCATTTGGAAGCCAATGGCAGATAAACATGGCCCCACCACACATGTTTTATCACACACCTTCACACCACTGCTCTAGGCCCACTAATGAGCAGGCTCCAACTTACTGGCATCACTGTTCTACACAATTTTCATGAAACAAAGTCAGTCAAGGCACTGTCTGGTACACTGATGGTCAGCAACAGGATATCCAAAAGTTCTCCAGTGCCACCTGGTCATGGGAATTTCAAAAATTTTATGGTATTTATCAATCCATTTGTCGAGGATGAAGTTGGAGGCTCTTTGGGTTTCAATTTATTCAGGAACCATTAAATGTTGAGGAAGCTCATTTCAATGAAAGCTCTAGAGAACACTCACAGGCAAGACTTCCCAAAGTGTGGCTAAAAAGGTCACATGAAGCCAGGCCCATTGAGGTCTACAATGTGAGGTCCATGTGTGTTTTGACTCTCAACTGTGGCTGCAAAATCTTTCAGAATAAAATCATGTGATATCCTGGCTGAGATTCCCAGTGCTCTGGGGAAAGCCACCCTGCACCTAGATCTCAGGTTCCAAGGGCGACTCTCATGCATGGCCTAGTAAAAACCAAACACAATTCATGAAAATACTTCTCTGAGGTCAGTTCCAGAATTCATTCTCTAAGAGGAATCACAACAGAGTTCAAGCCCAGGTGGACCCAGTCTTTTCTTCTAAGTGCCACACAAATTACCACAATTCCAAACAAAATGCTCCCACATAACCCTTTTCTTCTTCCATATAGACACTCATCATAACCTCTGGATGGAGGTTTCCATGAGGGGCGCAGGACAGGACAGTGTCCAAAATAACCTCCCTTGCCCCTCATTTGCCTAAAGTCAGTGTGGCCTGGAAATCCTGACTGTGAAACAGGAGTGATCAAATCGGCCTGCCGTTAATACAGCTTGGCTTCTCCAATTTGAGGCCTACTGACTGTAGGGTTTAGATTCTTCATGTAAATTGGGGTCATGAGAAAACCCAAGCACCTATGGGATAGCCTCTGCAGGGCTTTGAAGAACTCTTTTGAAACAAAGGATCCCTATTCTCACTTGATGGATGTCAGGAACCTTAGAGAGGAAGGCGAGAGTCTTCATAAACAATGACTGCTCTTTTGGCCATTTTGGTTTTTAATGCACCCATGGGATCTTTCTTTAGATCCATCAGGTGCTGAGAATCTAAGCTACAGCCTAACACAGGGCCAAGAGGCTGATTCAGACACATCCCTTTCCAAAGCAATTAAGCAAAGAGCCACAGGTGTTGCCCATTCATTTCCATTTGAAAACTGTTTTCTTCAGGCTTCACAAAGGGGTGGCCTGAGGCAAAGAACTTCCTGACATTCAGGGCAACAGAACAATAGGTAAGCAAAAGGCCCAAAGCAGGGTTTCTCCACTGGGATTTAATGGTCACACTAATATCTGATTTTTCAGAGATGCTCGCCATTCCTTTGAGCTATCCAGTACATGGTCATGGCACACAGCTTGGAAGTGGTACATACCTTAGACATAAAACCATGAGCCTATTCTGGAGAGGGGCAGAAGTCCAGAAGAAAACTGAAACTTAGGAAGATTGCAGGTGTTATCCATTGAAAAGGCAATCTGAAATCCATTCATAAATTGGACAGGATGAATGCTGGGAAGCTTTCTACTAGACAGGACACATCCATTGATGCATTTTATTTTCTAATATCTGCAAGAACGGACACAGTGGGATAGACAGACATAGAAACACTCGCCTTGTCAAATGACTTACTAGAAACAGTTCATTCCACACCAAAAAAAGCGCCTTGCCTACCTATTCTCTGAACATGAGACAAAACCAGAAACCCACCCCCACACCCACAAAGGCACCTCCTTCCCCCAAGAAGTTCTGTGACTATCCGGAGTGTCCTCTGACTGGTGAGCCATACTATATTCCCACGGAATGGCCTGATCTGTCTCAGATCTGGTCTCCTTGGCCAACTCTGTGCAGGTGTCAGGACCCAGAGGTGAGAAACTACCTGCTTTCTCAGGAATGACCCCTCTTTAGAGCTTTCCTGGCATTTGGCCATCCTCACATTAGTAGGTACCAAGAAAGACTGACACTGTCCTTGGTAAATCCAAACAAGTGAGACCACTGGGACTGGGACTGGGACTGGCTCTGGGTGCCTGGCTTCATGAATCCCAAGTTCAGAGATTTCCATCACCAAGGAAGTGAGGTGAGGTCACTTCCTTTAGGAACTGAATGAGGTCACTGCCTTGGCAACCACTTTGTCCTACCAGTGGCTTCCAAGTGTCACATGAGAAGGAGGCTGCCCCTACTTCCTGTGACACTTTCACAATTTAGAATGGTATACAACCATAGGCACCCAGAAACAGCTACCCACACAGGCCTGGTTTGGTCCATCTTTTCTAAATTAAGATGTGAGAGGCTGATTCAGACAGAACCCTTCATCCTGAACAGGTTGTTTGCCATTGAACATGACTTTTGTTCTCTCAGGTTCTTCATAGCTGCCTACATCTTCTTCAGTCAACATTTCTGCATGGAACTTTGAGGTTCTCAGCAGGTGGAAGATCCCCTACTTTCCTGTATTGTAAGACCAACTCTGTCCCTCCTCTCTGTAAATTTAGAATGAGGGAAGAGTGTATGGTTAGGGTCAATAACATATTTGACTTGTGTTAGGAATCATTCTGCTGGATGAATAATGGTATTGGGAACCTGCAAAATTTATAAGAATATATATTTGAAATATAAGTATGAAAACATAAATCTAGTTATGATTTGAAGCCAGAAAGGGCATTGGGCCCTTCTTTGGGATATTTAGCTTTGAATTACATTCTGCATTTTAGTCTCAGATAAATCTATACACAATGGAATAAAACCTTGCACCTCAGATGCCTGAATGTCGAAGAGAACATCCAGTCAAAAATGGATAGTCGGTAGGATTTGGAAGATAGTAGGTTTAGGAAGAAGAGTGAGTCTTCGAGTAGGACCAATAGTTTTTTAGCAATAGGGTTTCGTTTAGAGAGTGAATGTAAATGTCAGCACATGTGAAGAGTCAGTCACAATGATGAACTGGGGAAAATATGTAGGAAAGCAGGTCTCAATAGAGACATTAGGAAATCAGACAAATTATAAAATGCGTGATAGGATTAGACATTTTCAACAGGGTTGAGGTTGAATATATAATCATAGGAAGAAACAAATATATAGTCCCCAACAATATTGACACTTGGGAGAATTAGGCATCCTGGACAAGGATGTTTTTAGTAATATATACTCACTTTCAATTTAGGGTTTGGTACAATCATAAGTGTGACCTTTGCATTTTTGTCCAGAATATTACTGTGATAAAATGTATATGTAGATCAGGTGACATGAGTATTTCTTCCACCATTATGGGAAGCAATATTTTTAAAACCCATAAATTAGTATTGGGTATACAAATAGGTGTACCCTGTGTCAATGAATATAGAGATGATGCATGAATAGATCGTACTGTGAATAAATAATATAACTGGATCCAACTTTAGAAATTGGAGTTAGAATAAATTGATATCTGAAAATATACAGGAAATCTTATATTGATATTGGTATACATACATTCATTACAACCAATTATAAGTCTAATGGTAATATTAGGGTTATGGTTTATCATGAAGAGGGTGTGTGAGTTTTCCTTCAAAAGTGATTATGGAAATCGAAAATAATGTGTTTGTTAAGAAGTCTCATGAAACGACCAGTCGAAAAACCTGGAGGACTACATGTGTTCGGAAGCAGGAAGTGATTGAAAGTGAAACAAATGTCTTTAATTTTGAAATTTTGGGTGAAAAATTTATCCATGGATGTGCATAAACTGAAGAAATAGTACTGTACCAGTTTTAAATAAAAATGAACGTCAAAATACACATCATGTCCCATAGGAATCTACTTGCATTGATGTTAAACTTGGTAAGTTACGGTAGAAATATTAGGATTTGTATGCACCTTTCACTGAAGTTTGTTTTCAGTACTAGGAAACAAATAAGTATTTCAGGTGGATGAATATTTCTGAGAATAATCTTGTGCAAAGTTGATTACAAATCCACATACATGAATATGAATGTATTTAGGGAGTGAATAATAAGACACATATTTCATATTGTGAAAAATCTGGAGAGTATATATATACAAAACACACACAGACATTATAAAGTGGCAATATATATGCCAATCGAAATTCATGGTGAAATATATATCATTCATAGATCCCGAAATATTAATTTTAATGAACATGGATTTATGAATAATGTTGTTCAACTAGGAAGGTCACCCATAGGTTGAATTTTAAGATCCAACAGCATTTAGCAGGAGTGATCTCTTCTCATAATTTGTATCTGCCAAGTCAGCCACCTCACAAGAATGTATATGTGATACCAGGTAGGATTCTATATGTGCATATAAAAATACATGTGCTGAATAGGCTACAGAGAAAGGGATACAGGAATTCACATATTCATTAACTTTAAAAACACATGGAGAACTATTTCAATTAAAAATTAACTAGATTTATAACACCTAACCTACATAATGCAAACGGCAAGTCCAACTATACACCATGCCTCTTCTGAACTGCTTGTATTTCTATTCTGTTTGAGTTATTTTTCTCCATCATATTAGGAATAGTAGTCAGAGTCTAGTAGGGTATAGTTTCGTGTCAGGGATTCAGTATTTTGAATGGAAAATTGGAAAATGAATCCAATGTGTATGCAAATATGTGCTACACAAAAATCTTCCCACTTTCATCCACAACAATGCCTTGACATTACCTTTGCCACAAGTAAGACACAATTAGAGGAGAAGAGTTAGAAAATACGTGAATACATATCTGGAATGGAATACGCTCAGGATTTCCCAACCTTGGAGGTGATAGAGCAGTTTCCATAAGTAAGGGACATGGTAAACACTCCACAAACATGGAGCTCTGCTGGCCTAAATACTTCTTGAGAAACTGCCTCTGAGGTTGGGCACTTGAAATATATGTTGTTGTCAGGAGCTTTAGCTTCCTTTATAGTGAGCCCATCAAAGCTGGGTCTGCATCTATGTGACCTGGAGGACATGGTTTCTTATTATCCAATGAACCTGAGGCAGCAGTGCTGAATTCTCTCTTTGTAGGTAAACTGTGGCCACTGGGGGCTAAGTGTCACCCCGTGTGGACTGTGAAGCCATTTGGTCCTCTTCCACTTTCTGTTGTGGTTCTTGCTGCTACACTGGGACTTTGGTATTTGCTTCACGAAATACAACAATTTCAACTGGGACACAGTGCTGGAGAGAGTTCTGTCACTGTGGTGGGTCACGGTCTGCAGGAGAATGCACCAACCAGGCTTCTTTCCCACATAGCTTGCACCATTGACCATGTCAACCTGATTCTGAAAATTGCCCTGAAACCTCTCCATATATCAAAATGCCTTTACAAATAAGGGTCTGCTGGCTGCACCATGTCCTTCACAAGGCATTTGGTAGCCAATGGCCAAACCTCATGGACCTACCACAGATGTTTTATCACACACCTGCACACCTGCCCACCGCTGCTCTAGGCCCACTACTCAGTAGGCTCCAACTTACTGGCATCTTTTTTCTACATTATTTTTATGAAACCCAGTCAATCAAGGCACCCTCTAGTATACTCATGATCAGCAACAGGACACCCAAAGATTCTCCAGTTCCACCTGGTCATGGGATTTTCAAAAATTTCATGGTATTTATCTAGCCATTTTTCAAGGATGAAGTTGGAGGCACTGTGGGTTTCAAGAACCACTAAATGTTGAGGAAGCTCATTTCAATGAAACTCTGGAGAACTCTCATAGGCAAGGCTTCCCAAAGAGTGGCCAAAAGGTCAAATATAGCCAGGCCCATTGAGGTATACGTTGTGAGTTCCATGTGTTTTTGACTCTCAACTATGGCTACCAAGTCTTTAAGAATAAAATCATGGGATATCTTGGCTGATATTCCCAGTGCTCTGTGGAAAGCCACCCTGGGCCTTGATCTCAGTTTATAAGAGCGACTCTCATGCGTGGCCTCCTAAAATTTCAACACAATTCATGCAATACTTCTCTGAGGTCAGTTCCAGAACTCAGTCTCTAAGGGGATTCACACCAGACTTCAAGCCCAGGTGGACCCTGTCATCTCTTCCAACCGTCACACAAATGACCACAATTAATACCAAAACAATCCCACATTGCCCTCCTCTTCTTCCATAAAGGCACTCATCATAACATCTGGCTGGAGGTTTCCATGAGGGGCACAGCCCAAGACAGTGTCCAAAATAAGCTCCCTTGGCCCTCATTTGCCTAAAGTCAGGGTGGCTGGGACACCCTTCTTGTGCACCAGGAGTGATCTGTAAGGGTAAAAGAAATTGAAATTAAAGTGTAAAAGTTAAAGTGTAAAAGACCGGGTGTTGTAAAGTTTTTAAGCAGCAAGGCTTGAGTTAAAATGTAAAGGACCAGGTATTGTTAAGTTCCTATGCTACACACAAAACCTGAAATTCCTGTAGCTTGTAGGACAATTCCCGGACTACCCAGTAAATATTCCCCCTGACCGCCTGGTTTTTTAATAACCTAGGACCCTGTGAGGCCTGGCACATAGGCATTGCAGGGCCTAAACCAATCATTTTGAATGTGTACCCCGCTTTAGAACTGACCTATCACTCCCGCCTTACATGTTCCCACCAATAAATGAACTAATCATGTTTAGGAATTGTTGTTTGATTTTCCCGTGGTGTATGATGATTTCTTAAAGGAGACTGTAATATATGTAAAGTCCCGCCCTGCCCAAAAAGTGTACTTAAGCACTGCTCAACCCCTGCTCGGGGCTCTGGGATGCTCTCCCATCTTGAGTGAGCACGTAGCCCCAGCATGCTGGATTGGATCCTCAATAAACGGCTTTTACTGTTGCATGAGCCGCAGTTTCTTGATGGTCTCTTCCTCCAACATTCGCCGGAACCTTACATTTGGTGCATTGGCCGGGAATCACGCAGCGCAGGACAAGGAGACCTCAACGAACCTTTCTGGGGGTAAGTAAGGCGCCTCTTTCCTTCAAAAATGATAATGGAAATCGAAAATAATGTGTTTGGAAAGAATCTCATGAAAAGGACAGTCAAGAAACATGGAGGAATACATATGTTCTGAAGCAAGAAGTAATTGAAAGTGAACCAAATGCCTGCAGATTTGTGAACTTGTGGATGAAAAGTTATATCCTATGATATCCATCAACTGAAGAAATAGTAATGTACCACTGTTGAATAAAAATGAACTTCAAAATACACATCATGTCCCATAGGATTATACTTGCATTAATGTTAAACTGGGTCAGTTACCATGCAAATATTAGGATTTGTAAGCACAATTCACCGAAGTTTGTTTTCAGTACTGGAAAATAAATATGTATTTTATGTGGATGAATTTTTCTGAGAATAATCTTGTGCAAATTTGATTACAAATCCACATACATGAATATGAATGTATTTAGGGAGTGAATAATAAGACACATATATTTAATATTGTGAAAAATCTGGAGAGTATATATATATATATATATATATATATATATATATATATATATATATATATTTATAAAGATAAAAACACAGACATTAAAATGTAGCAATATATATGCCAATCAAAATTCATCATGAAATATATATCATCCTCATATCCAAAAATATTCTTTTTACTGAGCATGGATTTATGTATAATGTTGTTCATCTAGGAAATTCACCAATTTGTTGAATTTTCAGTTTCATCAGTATTTAGGGGGAGTGATCTCTTTTCACAATTTGTATCATCCAAAAACAGTGAGCTCACAAGAATGTATGTGTGATACCAGGTAGGATTCTAAATATGCATAATAAAATACATGAGATGAATAGGCTACAGAGAAAAGGAGACAGAAATTTACATATGTGTTAACTTTAAAAACTCATGGAGAAGTACTACAATGAAAAGTTGACTAGATTTATAACACATACACTTGATAAAGCAGAAGGCAAGTCCTAGTATACACCATGCCACCTATGAATGGCCTGTATTTCTATTCTGTTAGGTTTCTTTTTCTCCATCATATTAGGATTAGTAGTCAGAGTCTAGTAGGGTATGGGTTAGTGTCAGGGATTCAGTATTTCAAATGGAAAATAGGGAAATGAATCTAATGTGTATGCGAATATTTGTTAGACAAAAATCTTCCTACTGTCATCCAAAAAAATGCCTTGATAGTTCCTTCACCACAAGTAATACACAATTAGTGGAGAAGAGTTTGAAAATCTGTGAATATATATCTGGAAAAGAAAATGCTCAGGAGTTCACAACCTTGGAGGTGGTAGAGGAATTTCCAAAAGTAAGGTAAAGGGTAAACACTTCACAAACATGGAGCTCTGGTGGCCTAATTAATTTCTGAGAAACTGCCTCTGAGTTTGGGCCCTTGAAATGTTTGTTGTTGTCAGGAGCTTTCGCTTCCTTTGTAGTGAGACCATCAAAGCTGTGTCAGCATCTATGTGACCTGGATGACATGGTTCCTTATTTGCAATAGAACATGAGGCAGCAGTTCTGAATTCTCTCTTTGTAGGTAAACTGAGGCCACTGGGGTCTAAGTGTCTAACCATGTGGTCTGTGAAGCCATTTGGTCATACTTCACTTTTCGTGGTGTTTCTTACTGCTGCACTGGGATTTTGGTATTGGCTTCACAAAATACAAAAAGTAAAACTGGGACACAGTGCTATAGAGAGTACTCTCACGTGTAGTGGGTGAGGGTCTGCAGGAGAATGCACCAACCAGGCTTCTATCCCCAAAAGCTTGCACCCATGTCCATATCAACCTGATTCTGAATATTGCCCTGAAACCTCTCCATATAATAAGGTCCGTTAACTTGTATGGTTCTGCTGGCTGCACCATGTCAGTCACAAGGCATTTGGAAGCCAATGGCAGATCCACATGGCCCCACGACAGATGTTTTATCATACACCTGCCCACCACTGCTCTAGGCCAACTAGTCAGCAGGCCTCAACATTCTGGCATCTCTGTTCTCACCGTTTTCATGAAACCCAGTCAATCAATGCAATGTCTGGTACACTCGTGATCAGCAATAGACATCCAAAGGTTCTCCAGTGCCACCTGTTCATAAGAATTTAAAAAATTTCATGGTATTTATCTAGCCAATTTTCAAAGATAAATTTGGAGGCACTGTGGCATTCAATTCATTCAGGAACCATGAAATGGTGAGGAAGCTCATTTCAATTAAAGCTCGGGAGAACTCTCAGAGGCAAGGCTTCCCAAAGAGTGGCCAAAAGGTCACATTAAGCCAGGCCCATTGAGGTCTACAATTGAGGGCCATGTTTTTTTTGACTCTCAACTATGGCTTCCAAGTCTTTCTGAATAAAGTCATGTGATATCCTGGCTGAGATTCCCAGTGCTCTTTGAAAGCTATCATGGGCCTAGATCTCAGTCTCCAAGGGCAACTCTCATGCGTGGCCTCCTAAAATCCCAACACAATTCATGCCAATACTTCTCTGAGATCTGTTCCAGAACTCAGTCTCTAAGGGGAATCACTCCAGAGTTCAAGCACAGGTGGACCCAGTCATCTCTTCCAACCACCACACAAATGACCACAATTAAACCAAAACACTCCCACATGGCCCTCATCTTCTTCAATTTAGAGACTCATCATAACCTCTGGCTGGAGGTTTCCATGAAGGGCGCAGCTTAAGACAGTGTCCAATATAAGCTCACATGCCTCTCATTTGCCTAAAGTCAGGGTGGCATGGAAACTATTCCTGTGAAGCAGGAGTGATCAAATAGGCCTGCCAATAATACTGCTCTACTTCTCCAATTTGAGGCCTATTCTCTGTGGGGTATAGATTCTTTATGTGAATTGGGGTCATGAGAAAACTCAAGCAACTATGGGCTACCCTCTGCAGGGCTTTCAAGAATCCATTTGAGTGAGTCGAGGAGTTGGACCAAATGTTCTTTAGATATAGAGTTTTGATTAGAGAGTGAGTGTAAATGTCAGCATATGTGAACAGTCAGTCACAGTGATAAACTGGGGAAAATGTGTAGGAAAGCAGATATCAATAGAGACATTAGGAAATAAGGCAAAGTACAAAGTGGGTGATAGGATAAGACATTTTTAACAGGGTTCAGTTTCAATATATAATCTTAGGAAGAAACAAATATGTAGTCACCAATAGGAATGATATTTGAGATCATTAGTTAATCAGGGCATGGATGTTGTTAGTAGTACATGCTCACTTTCAATATAGGCTTTGATACAATCATAAGTGTGACCCTTGCATTTTGTTTCAGGAATATTACCGTGATGAAATGTATATGTATATCAGGTGACTACAGTATTTCTTCCACCATTTCTGAAAGCAATATTTTAAAGACTTAAAAATTAGTATTGGGGATACAAACAGGTATACCATCGGTCTACGAATATAGAGATGATGCCTTAATAGACCATACTGTGAATAAATAATATAACTGGTTCAAACGTTAAATAATGGATTGAATTGATATCTGAAAATATATAGGAAATCTTATATTGATATACATACATTCATTCCAACCAGTTATACATCTAATGGTAATATTAGCGTTATGGTTTATCATGAAGAGTGTGTGAGTTTGGCTTCAAAAGTGATTATGGAAATCAATAATACTGTGTTTGGAAAGAATCTCATGAAAAGAACAGTCAAGAAACATGGAGGAATACATGTGTTCTGAAGTAGGAAGTGATTGAAAGTGAACCAAATGCCTATAAATTTGTGAAATTGTGGATGAAAGGATATATCCTATAATGTCCATAAACTGCAGAAATAGTAATGTACCAGTGTCTGAATAAAAATGAACTTCAAAATACACATCATGGTCCCATAGGTGTCTACTTACATTGATGTGAAACTGGTTCAGTCACTGTAGAAATATTACGAATTGTATACACCATTCACTTAATTTACTTTTCAGTACTAGGAAAAAATATGTATTTAAGGTGGATGAATATTTCTAAGAATAATTTTGTGAAAAGTTGATTATAAATCTACATACACACACATGAGTTTACTTAGGGAGTGTATAATAAGACACATATATTTCATATTTTGAAAATCTTAAGAGTAGATATCTATATCTATATAGATAGATAGATAAATAGATAGATACACACATACACAGACATTAAAATGTAGCAATATATATGCCATTCGAAATTCATCATGAAATATATATCATCCACGTATCCAAAAATATTCATTTTACTGAACATTTATTTATACATAATATTGTTCATCTAGGAAATTCACCCATAGGTGGAAATTCCAGTTCCATCTGTATTTAGAGGGAGCGATCTCTTCTCACAATTTGTATCTTCCAAAATAAGCGATCTCACAAGAATGTACATGTGATACCAGGTAGAATTCTAAAAATGCATAAAAAAATACATTTGATGAATAGGCTACAGAGAAAGGGAGACAGAAATTTACATATGTGTTAACTTTAAAAACTCATGGAGAAGTATTACAATGAAAAGTTGACTAGATTTATAACACATACCATTGATAAAGCAGAAGGCAAGTCCAAGTATACACCATGCCTCCTATGAAAGGCCTGTATTTCTATTCTGTTAGGTTTCTTTTTCTCCATCATATTAGGTTTAGTAGTCAGAGTCTAGTAGGGTATGGGTTAGTGTCAGGGATTCAGTATTTCAAATGGAAAATAGGAAAATGAATCTAATATGTATGCAAATATGTGCTACACAAAAATCTTCCCACTCTCAGCCAGAACAATGCTTTGACATTACCTTCGCCCCAAATAAGACACAATTAGTGGAGAAGAGTTAGAAAATCTGTGAATACATATGTGGAAAGGAAAATGCTCAGAACTTCACAAACTTGTAGGAGGTAGAACAGTTTACAAAAAGGGAGAGGGTAAACACTTCACAAACATGGAGCTCTGCTGGCCTAATGACTTTTTGAGAAACTGCCTCTGAGGTTGGGCAGTTGAAATATGTTTTTGTCAGGAGCTTTTGCTTCCTTTGTAGTGAGACCATCAATTCTGGGTCTCCATCTATGTGACCTGGATGACATGGTTCCTTATTTTCTAGTGGACATGAGGCAGCAGTGCTGAATTCTCTATTTGTAGGGAAACTTTGGCCACTGGGGTCTAAGTATCTAACCGTGTTGTCTGTAAAGCCATTTGTTCATGCTCCACTTTCGTGGTGTTTCTTACTGCTGCACTGTGAGTTTTGTATTGGCTTCACGAAATACAAGGAGCTCCACTGGGACACAGTGCTGGAGGATGTACTCTCATATGTGGTGGGTGAGGGTCTGCAGTAAAATGCACCAATGAGGCTTAAATCCCACATAGCTTTTCAACTCGACAATAGCCCCCTTATTCTGATCATTGGCAGGAATCCTCTCCATATAACAAGATGCCTTTACATAGAAGGGTCTGCTGGATGTACCATGTCAGTGACAAGTCATTTCTAAGCCAATGCCAGATCCACATGGACCCACAACTGATGTTTTTTCACACACCTACACTCCACTGCTTTATGCCCACTAGTCTGCAGGCTCCAACTTACTGGCATCTATGTTCTACAGCATTTTCATGAAACACAGTCAATTAAGGCACTGTCTGGTACAATCATGATTAGCAACAGGACATCCAAATGTTCTCCAGTGCCACCTGGTCATGGTAATTTCAAAAAATTCATGGTATATATCTAGATATTTTTCAATAATGAAGTTGGAGGCACTGTGGGATTCAATTTATACAGGAACCAATAAATGGTTAGGAATCTCATTTCAATGAAAGCTCTGGTGAACTCTCACAGGCAAGGCTTCCCAAAGAGTGGGCAAAAGGTCTCATGAAGCCAGGCCCATTGAGGTCTACAATGTGAGCTGCATGTGTGTTTTGACTCTCAACTATGGCTGGAATCTTTCAGAATAAAATCTTGTGATATCCTGGCTTAGATTCCCAGTGCTCTGTGTAAAGTCACCCTGGGCCAAGATCTCAGATTCCAATGGTGAATCTCATGTGTGGCCTCCTGAAATCACAACACAATTCATGGCAATACTTCTCTGAGGTCAGTTACACAACTCAGTCTCTAAGGGGAATCACAACAGAGTTCAAGCCCAGGTGGACCCAGGCATCTCTTCCAATTGCTACACAAATGATGACAATTAAAACCAAAACACTCTCACACGGCCCTCTTCATCTTTTATATAGACACTAATCATAACCTCTAGCTGGAGGTTTCCATGAGGGGCACAGCCCAAGACAGTGTCAAAAATAAACTCCCTTGCCCCTCATTTGCCTAAAGTCAGGGTGGCCTGGACAACGTTAGTGTGAAACAGAAGTGATCAAATAGGCCTGCCGTTAATACTACTCCACTTCTCAAATTTGAGGCATACTGACTGTGGGGTATAGATTTTTAGTGTGAATTGGAGTTATAAGAAAACCCAAGCACCTATTGTCTCCCCTCTGCAGCCCTTTGAAGAACTTATTTGACACAAATGATCCCTATTCTCACTTGATGGAGGTCAGGAATCTTACAGAGGAAGGCGAGAGGCATCATCCACAATCACTGATCTTTTTTCCATTTAGGTTTTGGATGCCCACATGGGATCTTTCTTTAGATTCATCAGGTGCTGAAAATCTAAACCACAGGCTCACACAGGGCCAAGAGGCTGATTCAGACACATCCATTTCAAAAGCTATGAAGCAAAGAGCCACAGGTGATGCCCATTCATTTCCATTTTAAAACTGTTTTCTTCAGGCTTCACAAAGGGGTGGCCTGAGGCAAAGACCTTTCTGACATTCAGAGCAACAGAACAATAGGTAATCAAAAGGCCCCAAGCAGGGTTTCTCCACGGAGACTTTCCTGGTTACTCTGATATATGAGTTTTCTGAGATGCTCGCCATTCCCTTCAGCTATCCAGTACATGGCCATGTCACAGAGCTTGGAGGTGGTACATATCTTGTACAAAAATACATGATACTAATCTTGAGAGTGGCCAGAATTCATGAAAAAATGGAAAATTAGGTAGATAGCCGGTGTTGCCCATGGATAAGGCAAGCCTCAGTCCATTCATTATTTCTAAAGGATGCATGCTGGGAAGCTTTCTACTAGACAGGACACAACCAATGAGCTATTTTTTTTCTAATATCTACAAAGAAAAATACAGTGGGATACACAGACATAGAAACAGTCTCCTTGTCAAATGACTTACTGGAAACAGTCCACTCCAAACCAAACAAACCTCCTTTTTTACCTATTCTCAGAACATGAGAAAAAAACCACAAACACAAACCAACACCCACAAATGCAACTTTTTCCCACAAGTAGGTCTGTCACTATCTGGAGTGTCCTCTGACTGGTAGGCCATATGATGTTCCCCAGAAATGGCCTTTCTGTCTCACATCTGGTCTCCTTGGTCAACTCTGTGAAGTTGTCAGGAGGCAGTGGTGAGCCAATTCCTGTCCTCTCAGGAAAGACCCCTCTTCAGAGCTTTCTTGGTATTTGGCAACCCTTACATCAGTAGGTACAAAGAAAGACTGACTCTGTCCTTAGTGAATCCAAACAATTGAGCCCACTGCAACTGGGACTGGGACTGGCTCTGGGTGCCTGGCTTCCTGGATCACAAAATTCAGAGAGTTCCATCACCAAGGAAATGAGGTGAGGTCACTACCTTCAGGAAATAAATGAGGTCCCTGTCTTGGCCATCACTTTGTCCTAACAGTTGCGTCCTAGTGTCTCCTGACATGGAGGCTGCCCTACTTCCTGTGATACATTCACATGTTAGAATGGTATAGAAACCATAGTCACCTGGGAACAGCTCTCCACACAGGCCTGCTTTGGTCCATCTTCCCTGCATTAAAAATAGAGAGGATGACTCAGACACATCCTTTCATCCTGACCATGTTGTTTGCCATGGAATATGACTTTTGTTCTCTCAGGTCTTTCATAGCTGCCAACATCTTCTCCAGGGATTATTTCTGCATGGATTTTGAGGTACTCAGCAGGTGGAAGATCTCCTAACTTCCTGTATTGTAATATCAACTTTATCCCTCCTCTTCTGTAAAGTGAGATTGAGGGAACATTGTATGGTTAGGGTCAATAGCATGTTCCATTTGGCTTAGGAATCATTCTGCTGGATGAATAATGGTATTGGGAACCAGCGATATTTAAAAGAATATAGAGGTAAAATATAAGTATGAAAACAGAAATCTAGGTAATATTTTAAGCCCAGAAGGATTTGGGCCCTTGATTGGGATCCTTAGCTTGAGTAATGTTTTGCACCGAGGTCTCAGTTAAATCGATATACAATGGCATAAGACCCTGTACCTCAGATGATTGAATGTAGAAGAGAACATCCAGTGAAAAAGGGATAGTGTGTAGGATTAGAAAGATAGTCCGTAGGTTTAGAAGGAAGAGTGAGTCTAGGATTTGGACCAAAAGTTCTTTAGCAATAGGTTTCGGTTAGAGAGTGAATATTAATGGCACCATATGTGAAAAGTCGGGCACAATGATGAACTGGGAAAAAATATGTAGGAAAGCAGACATCAATAGAGACATTAGGAAATCAGGCAAAGTATAACGTGGGTGATAGGATTAGACATTTTCAACAGGGTTGAGGTTGAATACATAATCTTAAAAAGAAACAAAAATGTAGTCACCAATTGGATTGACATTTGAGAGCATTAGGCAAACTGGGCATGGATGTTTTTAGTAATCCATGTTCACATTCCATTGAGGCTTTATTGCAATCATAACGGTGACCTTTGCATTTTGTGTCCAGAATATTACTGTGATAATATGTATATGTAGATCAGGTGACATGAGTATTTCTTCCACCTTTTCTGGGAGCAATATTTTGAAAACATATGAATTAGTACTGGGGATACTAATAGGTTTACCCTGTGTTGATGAATATAGAGATGATGCTTTAATAGACCATACTGTGAAAAAATTATATGACTGGTTCCAAATTTAAATAATGGATTGTTTTAATATCTGAAAATATAGAGGAAATCATATATTGATATACGTACATTAATTCCAACCAGTTATATATCTAATGGTATTATTAGGGTTACCGTTTATCATGAATAGTGTGTGAGTTTTGCTTCAAAAATGATTATTCAATCGAAAATAACGTGTTTAGAAAGAAGTCCAGTGAAAAGACCCGTCAAGAAACATGAAGGAATATATGTGTTCCGAAGGAGGAAGTGATTGAAAGTGAACCAAATATTTATAAATTTGTGAACTTGTGAATGAAAGGATATATTTTATGATGTCCATAAACTGAATAAATAATAACGTACCAAGTTTGAATAAAAATGAACTTTAACAAACACATCATATCAAATAGGAATGTATTTGCATTGATGTTAAACATGGTCAGTTACTCTAGAAATATTAGGATTTGTAAGAACCCTTCCCTGAAGTTAGTTTTCAGTACTAGGAAACAAATATGTATGTCAGTGGATGTATATTTCTGAGAATAAACTTGTTAAAAGTTAATTATAAATCCACATATATGAATATGAATGAATTCAGGCGGTGTATAACAAGACATATATTTCATATTTTGGAAAATCTGGAGACTATATATATATATATATATATATATATATATATATATAGACACACAAACACACACACATTATAATGTCACAATATATATGTCAATCGAAATTCATCATGAAAAATAACTCATCCGCATATCCCAAAATATTCATTTTACTGAACATGGATGTATGTAGAATGTTGTTCATCTAGGAAGCTCACCCATGGGTTGAATTTTCTGTACCAACAGCATTTAGGAGGAGTGATCTCTTCTCACAAATAGTATCTGCCAAGTCAGCCACCTCACAAGAATGTACGTGTGAAACCAGGTAGGATTCTATTTGTGCATATAAAAATACATGTGCTTAATAGGCTACAGAGAAAGGGAGACAGGAATTCATATATTTCTTAACTTTAAAAACACATGGAATAGTGTGTAGTGTCCCTCTTTATCCCTTTTGATTAACTTTGGCTTAAAAAAAAGAATTTTATTGAGAATTTTTGTATATATGTTTGTCAGGAATATTTCTCTGAAGTTTTCTTTCCTTGATGTGTCTTTGTCTGATTTTGGTATGTGAGTGATACTATCCTCATGAAATGAGTTTGGAGGAGTTCCATGCTTTTCTATTTTATGGAATAATTTGAGGAGTATTGTGATGAATGCTTCTTTGAAGGTCTTGTAGAACTTGACTGAGAATCTGTCTGTTCCTGGGCGTTGCTTGATTGGTAGGCTGTTGACAGCAACTTCTATTTCATTGCTTGAAATTGATTTGTTTAAATTGTTCATGTCCTACTAATTCAGTTTGGGTATATCTCTAAAATTTTATTGATGTCATCATGGTATTTTAATATATTAGAGTATAAATTTTCAAATTAGTTTTTAATTATTCTCTGTATTTTAGTTGTGTACTCTGTAAAAGTTCTTTTACGATCCTTAATTTTAGTAATTTGAGGTTTTTTTTCTTCATTAGCTTGGTTAAGGATGTGTCAATTTTATTTAGTTTTCGAAGATTAAATTTTGTTTTGTGTCAAAAAAAAATAACATATGGAAAAGTATTTCAGCAAATTGAATAGATTTATAACTCCTACCTTATATCATGCAAAAGGCAAGTCCAACTATAAACCATGTCCCTTCTGAAATGCTTGTATTTCTATTCTGTTTGGGATATTTTTCTCCATTATATTAGTATTAGTAGTCAGAGTCTAGTAGGGTATATGAATGTTTCTGAGAATAATCTTGAGAAAAGATGATTATAAATACACATTCATGAATATGAAAAATTTAGGAAGTGCAAAATAAGACAAAAATATTCCATATTTTCAAAAATTTGGAGAGTATATCTATATCTATCTATATCTATATCTATATCTATACACACACACACACACAACACTCACAGACATTAAAAAGTACCAATATAAATGCCAATAGAAATTCATCAGTAAATATATATCATCCACAGATGCAAAAATATTTATTTTACTGAACATGAGTTTATGTATAATGTTGTTCTACTAGGACGCTCTCCTATAGGTTGAATTTTCATTTAAAACAGTTTTAGAAGGAGTGAACTCTTCTCACAATTTGTATCTGCCAAGACAGCCACCTCACAAAAATGTACGTGTGATACCTGGTAGGATTCTATATGTGCATATAAATATACATATGTGAATAGGCTACAGAAAAGGGAAACAAGAATTCACATATTTGTTAAATTTAAAAACACATGGAGAATATTTCCATTAAAATTTGACTAGATTTATAACACCTACCTTATATAATGCAAATGTCAAGTCCAACTATACAACATGTCTCCTCTGAAGTGCTTGTATTTCTATTGTGTTGGGTTAATTTTTCCCATTATAATAGGATGAATAGTCTGAGTCTACTAGGTATGGGTTAGTTTCAGGGATTCAGTATTTGAATGGAAAATTGGAAAATGAATCCAATGTGTATGTAAATATATGCTGCACAAATATCCTCCCGCTCTCATCCAGAACAATGCCTTGATATTACCTTCACCCCAAGTAAGACGCAATTAGAGGAGAAGAGTTACAAAATCAGTGAATACATATCTGGAATGGAAAATGCTCAGGAGTTCACAAGCTTTGAGGTGGTAGAGGAGTTTCCAAAATTAAGGGACAGGGTAAACACTCCACAAACATGGAGCTCTGCTGGCCTAAAAACTTTTTGAGAAACTGCGTCTGAGCTTCCGCAATTGAAATATATGTTGTTTTCAGATGATTTGGCTTCCTTTGTAGTGAGACCATCAAAGCTGGGTCTGCATCTATGTGACCTGGAGGACATGGTTTCTTATTTTCCAATGAACAAGATGAAGCAGTGCTGAATCCTCTCTTTGTAGGTAATCTGAGGCCACTGGGGACTAAGTGTCTCCCCGTGTGGACTGTGAAGCCATTAGGTCCTCCACCACTTTTTGTGGTGTTTTTCCTGCTGCATTGTGAGTTTGGTATTTGTTTCACGAAATACTAGGAGCTAAACTGAGACACAGTGCTGGAGGGAGTTGTGTCACGAGTGGTGGGTCAGGGTCTGCAAGAGAATTCACAAACTAGGCTTCTATCTCTCACAGCTTGCCCCATTGCCCCCTTGTCCATATCAACCTGATTCTTCATTTTCCTCTGAAAACTCTCCATATAACAAGATGCCTTTACATATAAGGGTCTGCTGGCTGCACCATGTCAGTTACAAGCCATTTGGAATCCAATGGTAGATCCACATGGCCCTACCACGGATGTTGTATCAAACACCTCCCCACCACTGCTCTAGACCCACTACTCAACAGGCTCCAACTTACTGGCATCTCTGTTCTACATCATTTTCATGAAACTCAGTAAATCAAGGCACAGTCTGGTATACTCATGAACAGTAACAGGACATCCAATATTTCTCCAGTGCCACCTGGTCATAGGAATTTCAAAAATTTCATGGTATTTATCTATCCATTTCTCGAGCATGAAGTTGGAGGCACTGTGAATTTCAATTCATGCAGCAAACATTAAATGGTGAGGAAGCTCATTTCAATGAATTCTCTGGAGAACTCTCACAGGCAAGGCTTCCCAAAGAGTGGACAAAAGGTCACATTAGGCCAGGCCCATTGAGGTCTACAATGTGAGGTCCATGTGTGTTTTGACTCTCAACTATGGCTGCCATTTCTTTAACAATAAAATCATGTGATATCCTTGCTGAGATTCCCAGGCCTCTGTGGAAATCCACCTGGGGCCTAGGTCTCAGTTTCCAAGAGCGACTTTCATGCTTGGCCTATTAAAATCCCAACAAAATTCATGACAATGTTTCTCTGAGTTCAGTTCCAAAACCCAGTCTCTAAGGGGTATCACACCAGAGTTCAAGCCTACGTGTACCCAGTCATTTTTTCCAATGCCACACAAATGACCAAAATTAAAACCAAAACACTCCCACATGGCCCTCATCTTATTCCATATAGGGAATCATCTTAACCTCTGGCTGGAGGTTTCCATGAGGGGCGCATCCCAAGACAGTGTCCAAAATCAGCTCGTTTGCCCCTCATTTGCCTAACGTCAGGGTAGCCTGGACACAGTCTCTGTGAACCAGGAGTGAACAAATAAGCCTGCCGTTAATACTTCTGTGTTCCTCCAATTTGACGCCTACTGATTTTAGATATCGATTCTTTAGGTGATTTAGAGTCATGCAAAAACACAAGCACCTCTGCAGGGCTTTGAAAAACTCATTTGACCCAAAGAATCCCTATTCTCATTTGATGGAGTGCAGGAACCTAACAGAGGAAGGCAAGAGACTTCATCCACAATGAATGAAATTTTTTGCCATTTTGGATTTGGAAGCTCACATGGGATCATTCTTAAGATCCATCAGGTGCTGAGAATCTAAGTCACAGCCACACACAGGTCCAAGAGGCTGATAAAGACACATCCCTTTCCAAAGCAATTAAGCAAGAGCCACAGGTGAGGCCCATTCATTTCCATTTGAAAACTGTTTTCTTCAGGCTTCACAAAGGGGTGGCCTGAGCAAAGACCTTCCTGACATTCAGTGCAACACAACAATAAGTAAGCAAAAGGCCCAAAGCAGGGTTTCTGCACTGAGACTATCCTGGTCACACTGATATCTGAGTTTTCTGAGATGCTCGCCATTCTCTTCAGCTATCCAGTACATGGTCATGTCACAGAGCTTGGAGGTGGTACATATTTAGGACACAAATCCATGAGCCTATTCTGGAGAGTGGCCAGAATTCGGGAAGAAAACAACAACTTAGAAAGATAGCAGGTGTTGCACATCGATAAGACAAGCTGCAGTCCATTCATATATTGGGCAGGATGAATTATGGGAAGATTTATACTAGACAGGACACATCCATTAATGCATTCTCTTTTCTAATGTGTACAACAACGGACACAGTGGGATACACAGAAACAGAAACACTCGCCGTGTCAAATGACTTACTAGAAACTGTCCAGTCCAATCCAAACAAACCGCCTTTCCTATCTATTCTCAGAACATGAGACAAAACAACAAACCCACACGCACTCCCACAAAGGCACCTCCTTCCCCCAAGTAGGTCTGTGACTATCCGGAGTGTCCTCTGACCAGTGGGCCATACAATGTTCCCCCGAAATGGCCTGTCTTCTCTCAGATTGTGTTTCCTTGACCAACTCTGTGAAGATGTCAGGAAAAAGTGGTTATCCACTACCTGTTTTCTCAGAAATGGTCCACCTTCAGAGCTCTCCTGACATTTGGCCATTCTCACATCATTAGGTACCAAGAAAATTGACTCTGTCCTTGGGAAATCCAAACAAGTGAGCCCACTGGGACTGGGACTGGGACTGCATCTGGGTGCCTGGCTTCTTGGATACCAAGTTCAGAGAGTTCCATCACCAAGGAAATGAGGTATGTCACATTCTTTGGAACTGAATGAGGTCACTGCCTTGGCAACCACTTTGTCCTAACAGTTGCTTCCAAGGGTAACATAAGATGGAGGTTGCCCCTACTTCCTGTGACACTTTCATAAAGTAGAATGTATATCAACCATTGGCACCCGGGAACATCTCTCCACTAAGGCCTGGTTTGGTCCCTCTTCTCTACAATAAGAAGAGAGATGCAGATTCAGAAACATCCCTTCATTCTGACCAGGTTGTTTGCCATGGAAGATGACTTTTGCTCTCTCAGTTGCTTCATACCTGTGTACAACTTCTCCAGGTATCATTTTTGCATGGACATTTGAGGTTCTCATTAGGTGGAAGGTCCCCAACTTTCCTGTATTGTAAGAACCACTCTGTCCCTGCTCTTCTGTAAAATGATTGAGGGAACAGTGTATACTTGGGGTTAAAAACAGGTTTGATTTGGGTTACGAACGATTCTGTGCGATGAATAATGGTATTGGTAACCTGCAATATTTACAAGAATATAGAGGTGATATATAAGTATGAAAAGAGAAATCTAGGTATGATTTGAAGCCCAGAAGGGTTTTGCCCTTGATTGGGATACTTAGCTTTGAATTATGTTCTGCAAAGATGTCTCAGATAATTCGATATACAATGGCATAGGACTTTGTACATTGGATGATTTAATTTAGAAGAGAACATCCAGTCAAAAAGGGATAATCAGTACGATTAGGAAGATAGTCGGTAGGTTTAGGAAGAAGAGTGAGTATAGGATTTGGACCAAAAGTTCTTTAGCAATACACTTTTGTTTATAGAGTGAATGTAAATGTCAGCTCATATGAAGAGTCAGTCACTATGTTGAACTGGGGAAAATATGTAGAAAAGCAGATATCAATAGAAACATTACGAAATGAGGCAAAGTATAAAGTGAGTGATAGAATTGGACATTTTCAACAGGGTTGGGTTTGAATATATAAATTAGGAAAAAACAAAAATGTAGTCACCAATAGGATTGACAATTGACAGCATTAGGCAACCTTGACACGGATGTTTTTAGAAATCCATGTTCACCTTCCATTTAGGATTTGGTACAATCATAAGTGTGACCTTTCCATTTTTGTCCAGAATATTACTGTGATAATGAGGTGACATGAGTATTTCTTTAACCATTTCTGGGAGCAATATATTGAAGATGTAAAATAAGAATCGGGGTACAAAGAGGTGTACCCTGTTTCTATGAACATAGAGAAAAAGCATGAATAGACCATACTGTGAATAAATAATATAACTTTTTTGAACTTGAAATAATGAATTGAACTGATATCTGAAAAATTAAAGGAAATCGTATATTGATATACAATCATTCATTCCAACCAGTGATATATCTAATGGAAATATTAGTGTTTTGGTTTATCATGAAGAGTGTGTGAGGTTTGCTTAAAAATGATTATGGAAATTCAAAATAATGTGTATGGAAAGAAGTCTCATGAAAAGACCAGTCAAGAAACCCTGAGAATACATGTGTTCAGAAGCAAGAAGTGATTAAAGTTGAAACAAATGCCTATTAATTTGTGAACTTGTGGATGAAATGTATATCCTATGATGTGCAAAAACTGAAGAAACAATAATGTACCAGTGTCGAATACAAATGAATGACAAATTACATATCATGTCCCATAGGAGTCTACTTGCATTGATGTTAGACTGGGTCAGTTACTGTAGAATAATTAGGATTTGTATGCACCATTCACTGAAGTTAGTTTTCAGTACTAGGAAACAAATATGTATTTCAGGTGGATGAATATTTCTGATTATAATCTTGTGAAAAGTGGATTATAAATCCACATACATGAACATGAATGAATTTAGAGAGTGTATATTAGACATATATATTTCATATTTTGAAAAATTTGGAGAGTATATCTATATCTATATCTACACACACACACACACACAAACACACACAACACTCACAGACATTAAAAAGTGCCAATATACATGCGAATCGAAATTCATCAGTAAATATATATCATCCACAGATGCAAACATATTTATTTTACTGAACATGAGTTTATGTATAATGTTGTTCTACTCGGACGCTCTCCTATAGGTTGAATTTTCATTTCCAACCGCATTTAGGAGGAGTGAACTCTTCTCACAATTTGTATCTGCCAAGACAGCCACCTCACAAAAATGTACGTGTGATACCTGGTAGGATTCTATATATGCATATAAATATACTTGTGTGAATAGGCTACAGAAAAGGGAAACAAGCATTCACATATTTGTTAAGTTTAAAAACACATGGAGAATATTTCCATTAAAATTTGACTAGATTTATATCTCCTAACTAATATAATGCAAATGTCACGTCCAACTATACAACATGTCTCCTCTGAAGTGCTTGTATTTCTATTGTGTTGGGTTAATTTTCCCCATTATATTAGGATGAATAGTCTGAGTCTACTTGGTATGGGTTAGTGTCAGGGATTCAGTACTTCGAATGGAAAATTGGAAAATGAATCCAATGTGTATGTAAATATATGCTGCACAAATATCATCCCGCTCTCATCCAGAAGAATGCCTTGACATTACCTTCACCCCAAGTAAGACACAATTAGAGGAGAAGAGTTACAAAATCAGTGAATACATATCTGGAATGTAAAATGCTCAGGAGCTCACAACCTTGGAGGTGGTAGAGGAGTTTCCAAAACTAAGGGACAGGGTAAACACTCCACAAACATGGAGCTCTGCTGGCCTAAAAACTTTTTGATAAACTGCCTCTGAGCTTCCGCACTTGAATTATATATTGTTTTCAAGAGATTTGGCTTCCTATGTAGTGAGACCATCAAAGCTGGGTCTACATCTATGTGACCTGGAGGACATGGTTTCTTATTTTCCAATGAACAAGATGAAGCAGTGCTGAATCCTCTCTTTGTAGGTAAACTGAGGCCACTGAAGACAAATTGTGTCCCCGTGTGGACACCGAAGCCATTTGGTCCTCCTCCACATTTTGTGGTTATTTTTCTGCTGCACTGTGAGTTTGGTATGTGTTTCCCGAAATACTAGGAGCTAAACTGGGACACAGTGCTGGAGGGAGTTCTGTCACGTGTGGTGGGTCAGGGTCTACAAGAGAATGCACCAACTAGGCTTCTATCTCTCACTGCTTGCCCCATTGCCCCCATGTCCATATCAACCTGATTCTTCATTTTCCTCTGAAAACTCTCCATATAACAAGATGCCTTTACATATAAGGGTCTGCTGGCTGCACCATGTCAGTTACAAGCCCTTTGGAATCCAATGGTAGATCCACATGGCCCTACCACGGATGTTTTATCAAACACCTCCCCACCACTGCTCTAGACCCACTACTCAGCAGGCTCCAACTTACTGGCATCTCTGTTCTACACCATTTTCATGAAACTCAGTAAGTCAAGGCACTGTCTGGTATACTCATAATCAGCAACAGGACATCCAATGTTTCTCCAGTGCCACCTGGTCATAGGAATTTCAAAAATTTCATGGTATTTATCTAGCCATTTTTCAAGCATGAAGTTGGAGGCAATGGGGGTTTCCATTCATTCAGAAAACATTAAATGGTGAGGAAGCTCATTTCAATGAATTCTCTGGAGAACTCTCACAGGCAAGGCTTCCCAAAGAGTGGAAAAAGGTCACATTAGGCCAGGCCCATTGAGGTCTACAATGTGAGGTCCATGTGTGTTTTGACTCTCAACTATGGCTGCCATTTCTTTAAGAATAAAATCATGTGATATCCTTGCTGAAATTCCCAGGCCTCTGTGGAAATCCACCCGGGGCCTAGGTCTCAGTTTCCAAGAGTGACTTTCATGCGTGGCCTCTTAAAATCCCAACAAAATTCATGGCAATGCTTCTCTGAGTTCAGTTCCAAAACCCAGTCTCTAAGGGGAATGACACCAGATTTCAAGCCCACGTACACCCAGTCATTTTTTCCAATGCCACACAAATGAACAAAATTAAAACCAAAACAAAAACCAAAACACTCCCACATGGCCCTCATCTTATTCCATATAGTCAATCATCTTAACCTCTGGCTGGAGGTTTCCATGAGGGGTGCAGCCCAAGACAGTGTCCAAAATCAGCTCGTTTGCCCCTCATTTGCCTAAAGTCAGGGTAGCCTGGAAACCGTTTCTGTGAATGAGAAGTGAACAAATAAGCCTGCCGTTAATACTTCTGTGTTTCTCCAATTTGAGGCCAACTGAATTTAGGTATCGATTCTTTAGGTGATTTCGAGTCATGCGAAAACACAAGCACCTCTTCAGGGCTTTGAAGAACTCATTTGACCCAAAGAATCCCTATTCTCATTTGATGGAGTGCAGGAACCTAACAGAGGAAAGCAAAGACTTCATTCACAATGAATGATATTTTTTGCCATTTTGGGTTTGGAAGCTCACATGGGATCATTCTTAAGATCCATCAGGTGCTGAGAATCTAAGTCACAGCCACACACAGGTCCAAGAGTCTGATAAAGACACATCCCTTTCCAAAGCAATTAAGCAAAGAGCCACAGGGGAGGCCCATTCATTTCCATTTGAAAACTGTTTTCTTCAGGCTTCACAAAGGGGTGGCCTGAGGCAAAGACCTTCCTGACATTCAGTGCAACACAACAATAAGTCAGCAAAAGGCCCAAAGCAGGGTTTCTGCACTGAGACTTTCCTGGTCACACTGATATCTGAGTTTTCTGAGATGCTCGCCATTCTCTTCAGCTATCCAGTACGTGGCCATGTCACAGAGCTTGGAGGTGGTACCATTTTGGACACAAATCCATGAGCCTATTCTGGAGAGTGGCCAGAATTCGGGAAGAAAACAACAACTTAGAAAGATTGCAGATGTTGCACATCGATAAGACAAGCTGCAGTCCATTTATATATTGGCAGGATGAATTATGGGAAGATTTATACTAGACAGGACACATCCATTAATGCATTCTCTTTTCTAATGTCTACAACAATGGACACAGTGGAATACACAGAAACAGAAACACTCGCCGTGTCAAATGACTTACTAGAAACTGTCCACTCCAAACCAAACAAACCTACTTTCCTATCTATTCTCAGAACATGAGACAAAACAACAAACCCACACGCACTCCCACAAAGGCACCTCCTTCCCCCAAGTAGGTCTGTGACTATCTGGGGTGTCCTCTGACTGGTGGGCCATACTATGTTTTCCCGAAATGTCCTGTCTTCTCTCCGATCTTGTTTCCTTGAACAACTCTGTGAAGAAGTCAGGAAAAAGTGGTTAGCCACTACCTGTTTTCTCAGGAAAGGTCCATCTTCAGAGCTCTCCTGGCATTTGGCCTTCCTCACATCATTAGGTACCAAGAAAACTGACTCTGTCCTTGGTAAATCCAAACAAGTGAGCCCACTGGGACTGGGACTGGGACTGCCTCTGGCTGCCTGGCTTCTTGGATACCAAGTTAAGAGAGTTCCATCACCAAGGAACTGAGGTATGTCACATTCTTTGGAACTGAATGAGGTCACTGCCTTGGCAACCACTTTGTCCTAACAGTTGCTTCCAAGGGTAACATAAGATGGAGTTTGCCCCTACTTCCTCTGACACTTTCATAAGGTAGAATGTATATCAACCATTGGCACCCTGGAACAGCTCTCCACCCAGGCCTGGTTTGGTCCATGTTCTCTACAATAAGAAGAGAGAGGCCGATTCAGACACATCCCTTCATCCTGACCAGGTTGTTTGCCATGGAAGATGACTTTTGCTCTCTCAGGTGCTTCATACCTGCTTACAACTTCTCCAGGTATGATTTGTGCATGGACATTTGAGGTTCTCTTAATGTGGAAGGTCCCCAACTCTCCTGTATTGTAAAAACCACTCTGTCCCTGCTCTTCTGTAAAATGATTGAGGGAACAGTGTATACTGGGGGTTAAAAACAGGTTTGATTTTGGTTATGTATGACTCTGTGCGATGAATAATGGTATTGGGAACCTGAAATATTTACAAGAATATTGAGGTGAAATATAAGTATGAAAACAGAAATCTAGGTATGATTTGAAGCCCAGAAGGGTTCTGCCCTTGATTGGGATACTGAACTTTGAATTATGTTCTGCAAATTTGTCTCAGATAATTTGATATACAATGGCATAGGACCTTGTACATTGGATGATTGAATTTAGAAGAGAACATCTAGTCAAAAAGGGATATTCAGTAGGATTAGGAAGATAGTCAGTAGGTTTCGGAAGAAGAGTGAGTATAGGATTTGGACCAAAAGTTCTTTAGCAATAGACTTTCAGTTATAGAGTGAAAGTATATTTCAGCACATATGAAGAGTCAGTCACTATGTTGAACTGGGGAAAATATGTAGAAAAGCAGATATCAATAGAAACATTACGAAATCAGGCAAAGTATAAAGTGAGTGATAGAATTAGACATTTTCAACAGGGTTGAGTTTGAATATATAAACTAGGAAAAAACAAAAATGTAGTCACCAATAGGATTGACAATTGACAGCATTAGGCAACCTGGAAATGGATGTTTTTAGAAATCCATGTTCACTTTCCATTTAGGCTTTGGTACAATCATAAGTGTGACCTTTCCATTTTTTGTCCAGAATATTACTGTGATAATGAGGTGACATGAGTAATTCTTTCACCATTTCTGGGAGCAATATATTGAAGATGTAAAATAGAATCGGGGGTAGAAAGAGGTGTACCCTGTTTCTATGAACATAGAGAAAAAGCATGAATAGACCATACTGTGAATAAATAATATAACTTTTTTGAACTTTAAATAATGAATTGAACTGATATCTGAAAAATTAAAGGAAGTCGTATATTGATATACAATCATTCATTCCAACCAGATATATATCTAATGGAAATATTAATGTTTTGGTTTATCATAAAGAGTGTGTGAGTTTTGCTTCAAAATGATTATGGAAATTCAAAATAATGTGTTTGGAAAGAAGTCTCATGAAAAGACCATTCAAGAAACCCTGACAATACATGTGTTCTGAAGCAAGAAGTGATTAAAGTTGAAACAAATGCCTGTTAATTTGTGAACTTGTGGATGAAATGTATATCCTATGATGTGCAAAAACTGAGGAAACAATAATGTAGCAGTGTCGAATACAAATGAATGACAAATTACATATCATGTCCCATAGGAGTCTACTTGCATTGATGTTAGACTGGGTCAGTTACTGTAGAATAATTAGGATTTGTATGCACAATTCACTGAAGTTAGTTTTCAGTACTTGGAAACAAATATGTATTTCAAGTGGATGAATATTTATGATTATAATCTTGTGAAAAGTTGATTACAAATCCACATACATGAACATGAATGAATTTAGAGAGTGTATATTAGACACATATATTCCATATTTTGAAAAATTTGGAGAGTATATCTATATCTATATCTACATCTATATATATATCTATATATATCTATCTATTATATATATATATATATATATATATATATATATATATATATATATACACACACACACACACGCACACACACACACACACACACACAACACTCACAGACATTCAAAAGTACCAATATAAATGCCAATCGAAATTCATCAGTAAATATATATCATCCACAGATGCAAACATATTTATTTTACTGAACATGAGTTTATGTATAATGTTGTTGTACTAGGACGCTCTCCTATAGGTTGAATTTTCATTTCCAACAGCATTTAGGAGGAGTGAACTCTTCTCACAATTTGTATCTGCCAAGACAGCCACCTCACAAAAATGTACGTGTGATACCTGGTAGGATTCTATATATGCATATAAATATACATGTGTGAATAGGCTACAGAAAAGGGAAACAAGAATTCACATATTTGTTAAGTTTAAAAACACATGGAGAATATTTCAATTAAAATTTGACTAGATTTATAACACCTACCTTATATAATACAAATGTGAAGTCCACCTATACAACATGTCTCCTCTGAAGTGCTTGTATTTCTATTGTGTTGGGTTAATTTTCCCCATTATATTAGGATGAACTGTCTAAGTCTACCAGGTATGGGTTAATGTCAGGGATTCAGTACTTCGAATGGAAAATTTGAAAATGAATCCAATGCGTATGTAAATATATGCTGCACAATTTCCTCCCGCTCTCATCCAGAAGAATGCCTTGACATCACCTTCACCCCAAGTAAGACACAATTAGAGGAGAGGAGTTACAAAATCAGTGAATACATATCTGGAATGGAAAATGCTCAGCAGTTCACAACCTTGGAGGTGGTAGAAAAGTTTCCAAAACTAAGGGACAGGGTAAACACTCCACAAACATGGAGCTCTGCTGGCCTAAAAACTTTTTGAGAAACTCCTCTGAGATTCCGCACTTGAAATATATGTTGTTTTCAGGAGATTTGGCTTCCTTTGTAGTGAGACTATGAGAGCTGGGTCTGCATCTATGTGACCTGGAGGACATGGTTTCTTATTTTCCAAAGAACTAGATGAAGCAGTGCTGAATCCTCTCTTTGTAGGTTAACTGATGCCACTGGAGACTAAGTGTCTCCCCGTGTGGACTATGAAGCCATTTGGTCCTCCTCCACTTTTTGTGGTGTTTTTCCTGCTGCACTGTGAGTTTGGTATTTGTTTCACGAAATACTAGGAGCTAAACTGGGATACAGTGCTGGAGGAAGTTGTGTCACGTGTGGTTGGTCAGGGTCTGCAAGGGAATGCACCAACTAGGCTTCTATCTCTCACAGCTTGGCCCATTGCCCCCTTGTCCATATCAACCTGATTCTTCATTTTCCTCTGAAGACTCTCCATATAACAAGATGCCTTTACATATAAGGGTCTGCTGGCTGCACCATGTCAGTTACAAGCCCTTTGGAATCCAATGGTAGATCCACATGGCCCTACCACGGATGTTTTATCAAACACCTCCCCACCACTGCTCTAGACCCACTACTCAGCAGGCTCCAACTTACTGGCATCTCTGTTCTACACCATTTTCATGAAACTCAGTAAATCAAGGCACTGTCTGGTATACTCATAATCAGCAACAGGACATCCAATGTTTCTCCAGTGCCACCTGGTCATAGGAATTTCAAAAATTTCATGGTATTTATCTAGCCATTTTTCAAGCATGAAGTTGGAGGCACTGTGGGTTTCAATTCATGCAGCAAACATTAAATGGTGAGGAAGCTCATTTCAATGAAATCTCTGGAGATCTCTAAAAGGCAAGGCTTCCCAAAGAGTGGACAAAAGGTCACATTAGGCCAGGCCCATTGAGGTCTACAATGTGAGGTCCATGTGTGTTTTGACTCTCAACTATGGCTGCCATTTCTTTAAGAATAAAATCATTTGATATCCTTGCTGAGTTTCCCAGGCCTCTGTGGAAATCCACCCGGGGCCTAGGTCTCAGTTTTCAAGAGCGACTTTCATGCGTGGCCTCTTAAAATCCCAACAAAATTCATGGCAATGCTTCTCTGAGTTCAGTTCCAAAACCCAGTCTCTAAGGGGAATCACACCAGAGTTCAAGCCCACGTGAACACAGTCATTTCTTCCAACTGTCACACAAATGACCAAAATTAAAACCGAAACACTCCCACATGGCCCTCATCTTATTCCATATAGTAACTCATCTTAACCTCTGGCTGGAGGTTTCCATGAGGGGCGCAGCCCAAGACAGTGTCCAAAATCAGCTCGTTGGCCCCTCATTTGCCTAAAGTCAGGGTGGCCTGGACACCGTTTCTGTGAACCAGGAATGATCAAAGAAGCCTGCCGTTAATTCTTCTGTGTTTCTCCAATTTGAGGCCTACTGATTTCAGGAATACATTCTTTATGTGATTTAAAGTTATTCGAAAACCCAAGCACCTCTGCAGAGATTTGAAGAACTCATTTGACCCAAAGAATCCCTATTCTCACTTATGGAGTTCAGGATTTTAACAGAGGAAGGCAAGAGAATTCATCCACAATGAAAGATTTTTTGCCCTTATGGTTTTGGATGCACGCAGGGGATCCTTTTTAGATTCATCAGGTGCTGAGAATCTAAGTCACAGCCACACACATGGCCAAGAGGCTGATTCAGACACATCCTTTCCCAAAGCAATGAAGCCAGAAGCCACAGGAGATGCCCATTCATTTCCATTTGAAAACTGTTTTCTTCAGGCTTCACAAAGGGGTGGCCTGAGGCAAAGACCTTCCTGACATTCAGTGCAACACAACAATAAGTCAGCAAAAGGCCCAAAGCAGGGTTTCTGCACTGAGACTTTCCTGGTCACACTGATATCTGAGTTTTCTGAGATGCTCGCCATTCTCTTCAGCTATCCAGTACATGGCCATGTCACAGAGCTTGGAGGTGGTACATATTTTGGACACAAAACCATGAGCCTATTCTGGAGAGTGGCTAGAATTCAGGAAGAAAACAGCAACGTAGAAAGATAGCAGGTGTTGCACATCGATAAGACAAGCTGCAGTCCATTCATATATTGGGCAGGATGAATTATGGGAAGATTTATACTAGACAGGACACCTCCATTAATGCATTCTCTTTTTAATGTTTACAACAACGGACACATTGGGATACACCGAAACAGAAACACTCGCATGATCAAACAACTTACTAGAAACTGTCCACTCCAAACCAAACAAACAGCCTTTCCTACCTATTCTCAGAAGATGAGACAAAACAACAAACCCACACCCACTCCCACAAAGGCACCTCCTTCCCCCAAGTAGGTCTGTGACTATCCGGAGTTTCCTCTGACTGCGGGCCATACTATGTTCCCCCGAAATGTCCTGTCTTCTCTCAGATCTTGTTTCCTTGTTCAACTCTTTGTAGTTTTCAGGAAAAAGTGGTGAGCCACTACCTGCTTTCTCAGGAAAGGTCCATCTTCAGAGTTCTCTTGGCATTAGGCCATCCTCACATCAGTAGTTACCAAGAAAACTGACTCTGTCCTTGGTAAATCCAAACAAGTGAGCCCACTGGGACTGGGACTGGGACTGCCTCTGGGTGCCTGGCCTCTTGGATACAAATTTCAGAGAGTTCCATCACCAAGGAAATGAGGTATGTCACTTTCTTTGGAACTGAATGAGTCACTTCCTTGGCAACCACATTGTCCTAACTGTTGCTTCCAAGGGTCCCATGAGATGGAGGCTTCCCCTACTTCCTGTGACACTTTCACAAGGGAGAATGGTATATCAACCATAGGCACCCAGGAACAGCTCTCCACACAGGCCTGGTTTGGTCCATCTTCTCTACAATAAGAAGAGAGAGGCTGATTCAGACACATCCCTTCTTTCTGACCAAGATATTTGCCATGGAAGATGACTTTTGCTCTCTCAGGTCCTTCATACCTGCCTACAACTTCTCCAGGTATCATTTCTGCATGGACCTTTGAGGTTCTCATCAGGTGGAATATCCCCAACTTTCCTGTATTGTAAGAACCACTCTGTCCCTGCTCTTCTGTAAGATGATTGAGGGACCAGTGTATAATTGGGGTTAAAAACAGGTTTGATATGGGTTACGGATGATTCTGTGCGATGAATAATGGTATTGGGAACCTGCAATGCTTACAAAATATAGATGTGAAATATAAGTATGAAAACAGAAATCTAGGTATGATTTGTAGCCCATAAGGGTTCTGCCCTTGATTGGGATACTTAGTTTTGAATTATGTTCTGCAAAGATGTCTCAGATAATTCGATATACAATGGCATAGGACCTTGTAAATTGGATGATTGAATTTAAAAGAGAGCACCCAGTCAAAAAGGGATATTCAGTAGGATTAGGAAGATAGTCGGTAGGTTTAGGAAGAAGAGTGAGTATAGGATTTGGACCAAAAGTTCTTTAGCAATAGACTTTCGGTTATGGAGTGAATGTAAATGTCAGCACATATGAAGAGTCAGTCACTATGTTGAACTGGGGAAAATATGTAGAAAAGCAGAGATCAATAGAAACATTACGAAATGAGGCAAAGTATAAAGTGAGTGATAGAATTAGACATTTTCAACAGGATTGAGTTTGAATATATAAATTAGAAAAAAACAAAAATGTAGTCACCAATAGGATTGACAATTGACAGCATTAGGAAACCTGGACATGGATGTTTTTAGAAATCCATGTTCACTTTCCATTTAGGATTTGGTACAATCATAAGTGTGACCTTTCCATTTTTTGTCCAGAATATTACTGTGATAATGAGGTGACATGAGTAATTCTTTCACCATTTCTGGGAGCAATATATTGAAGATGTAAAATCAGAATCGGGGGTACAAAGAGGTGTACCCTGTTTCTATGAACATAGAGAAAAAGCATGAATAGACCATACTGTGAATAAATAATATAACTTTTTTGAACTTGAAATAATGAATTGAACTGATATCTGAAAAATTAAAGGAAATCGTATATTGATATACAATCATTCATTCCAACCAGTTATATATCTAAACGAAATATTAGTGTTTTGGTTTATCATGAAGAGTGTGTGAGTTTTGCTTCAAAATGACTATGGAAATTCAAAATAATGTGTTTGGAAAGAAGTCTCATGAAAAGACCATTCAAGAAACCCTGACAATACATGTGTTCTGAAGCAAGAAGTGATTAAAGTTGAAACAAATGCCTATTAATTTGTGAACTTGTGGATGAAATGTATATCCTATGATTTGCAAAAACTGAAGAAACAATAATGTACCAGTGTCGAATACAAATGAATGACAAATTACATATCATGTCCCATAGGAGTCTACTTGCATTGATGTTATACTGGGTCAGTTACTGTAGAATAATTAGGATATGTATGCACCATTCACTGAAGTTAGTTTTCAGTACTAGGAAACAAATATATATTTCAGTTGGATGAATATTTCTGATTATTATCTTGTGAAAAGTTGATTATAAATCCACATACATGAACATGAATGAATTTAGAGAGTGTATATTAGACATATATATTTCATATTTTGAAAAATTTGGGGAGTATATCTATATCTATATCTATATCTATATCTATATCCACACACACACACACACACACACACAACACTCACAGACATTAAAAAATACCAATATAAATGCCAATCGAAATTGATCAGTAAATATATATGATCCACAGATGCAAAAATATTTATTTTGCTGAACATGAGTTTATGTATAATGTTGTTTTACTAGGACGCTCTCCTATAGGTTGAATTTTCATTTCCAACAGCATTTAGGAGGAGTGAACTCTTCTCACAATTTGTATCTGCCAAGACAGCCACCTCACAAAAATGTACGTGTGATACCTGCTAGGATTCTATATATGCATATATATATACATGTGTGAATAGGCTAAAGAAAAGGGAAACAAGAATTCACATATTTGTTAAGTTTAAAAACACATGGAGAATATGTCCATTAAAATTTGAATACATTTATAACTCCTACCTTAAATAATTCAAATGTCAAGTCCAACTATACAACATGTCTCCTCTGAAGTGCTTGTATTTCTATTGTGTTGGGTTAATTTTCCCCATTATATTAGGATGAATAGTCTGAGTCTACTAGGTATGGCTTAGTGTCAGGAATTCAGCATTTCGAATGGAAAATTGGAAAATGAATCCAATGTGTATGTAAATATATGCTGCACAAATATCCTCCCGTTCTCATCCAAAACAATGCCTTGACATTACCTTCACCCCAAGTAAGACACAATTAGAGGAGAAGAGTTACAAAATCAGTGAATACATACCTGGAATGGAAAATGATCAGGAGTTCACAACCTTGGAGGTGGTAGAGGAGTTTGCAAAACTAAGGGACAGGGTAAACACTCCACAAACATGGAGCTCTGCTGGCCTAAAAACTTTTTGAGAAACTGCCTCTGAGCTTCTGTACTTGAAATATATGTTGTTTTCATGAGATTTGGCTTCCTTTGTAGTGAGACCATCAAAGCTGGGTCTGCATCTATGTGACCTGGAGGACATGGTTTCTTATTTTCCAATGAACAAGATGAAGCAGTGCTGAATCCTCTCTTTGTAGGTAAACTGAGACCACTGGGTACTAAGTGTCTCCCCGTGTGGACACTGAAGCCATTTGGTCCTCCTCCACTTTTTGTGGTGTTTTTGCTGCTGCACTGTGAGTTTGGTATTTGTTTCCCGAAATACTAGGAACTAAACTGGGACACAGTGCTGGAGGGAGTTCTGTCACGTGTGGTGGGTCAGGGTCTGCAAGAGAATGCACCAACTAGGCTTCTATCTCTCACAGCTTGCCCAATTGACTCCATGTCCATATCAACCTGATTCTTCATTTTCCTCTGAAAACTCTCCATATAACAAGATGCCTTTACATATAAGGGTCTGCTGGCTGCACCATATCAGTTACAAGCCATTTGGAATCCAATGGTAGATCCACATGGCACTACCATGGATGTTTTATCAAACACCTCTCCACCACTGCTCTAGACCCACTACTCAGCAGACTCCAACTTACTGGCATCTCTGTTCTACACCATTTTTATGAAACTCAGTAAATCAAGGCACTGTCTGGTATACTCATGATCGGCAACAGGACATCCAATGTTTCTCCAGTGCCACCTGGTCATTGGAATTTCAAAAATTTCATGGTATTTATTTAGCCATTTTTCAAGCATGAAGTTGGAGGCACTGTGGGTTTCAATTCATTCAGCAAACATTAAATGGTGAGGAAGCTCATTTCAATGAAATCTCTGGAGAACCCTCACAGGCAAGGCTTCCCAAAGAGTGAACAAAAGGTCACATTAGGCCAGGCCCATTGAGGTCTACAATGTGAGGTCCATGTGTGTTTTGACTCTAAACTATGGCTGCCATTTCTTTAAGAATTATATAATGTGATATCCTTGCTGAGATTCCCAGGCCTCTGTGGAAATCCACCGGGGCCTAGGTCTCAGTTTCCAAGAGCGACTTTCATGCGTGGCCTCTTAAAATCCCAACAAAATTCATGCCAATGCTTCTCTGAGTTCAGTTTCAAATCCCAGTCTCTAAGGGGAATCACACCAGAGTTCAAGCCCACGTGGACCCAGTCATTTTTTCCAATGCCACACAAATGATCAAAATTAAAATCAAAACACTCCCACATGGCCCTCATCTTATTCCATATAGTCAATCATATTAACCTCTGGCTGGAGGTTTCCATGAGGGGCGCAGCCAAAGACAGTGTCCAAAATCAGCTCGTTTGCCCCTCATTTTCCTAAAGTCAGGGTAGCCTGGACACCGTTTCTGTGAACCAGGATTGAACAAATAAGCCTGCCGTTAATACTTCTGTGTTTCTCCAATTTGATGCCTACTGATTTTAGGTATCGATTCTTTAGGTGATTTCGAGTCATGCGAAAACACAAGCACCTCTGCAGGGCTTTGAAGAACTCATTTGAGCCAAAGAATCCCTATTCTCATTTGATGGAGTGCAGGAACCTAACAGAGGAAGGAAAGAGACTTCATCCACAATGAATGATATTTTTGCCATTTTGGTTTTGGAAGCTCACATGGGATCATTCTTAAGATCCATCAGGTTCTGTGAATCTAAGTCACAGCCACACACAGGTCCAAGAGGCTGATAAAGACACATCCCTTTCCAAAGCAATTAAGCAAAGAGCCACAGGTGAAGCCCATTCATTTCCATTTGAAAACTGTTTTCTTCAGGCTTCACAAAGGAGTGGCCTGAGGCAAAGACCTTCCTGACATTGAGTGCAACAAAACAATAAGTAAGCAAAAGGCCCAAAGCAGGGTTTCTGCACTGAGACTTTCCTGGTCACGCTGATATCTGAGTTGTCTGAGATTCTCGCCATTCTCTTCAGCTATCCAGTACACGGCCATGTCACAGAGCTTGGAGGTGGTACATATTTTGGACACAAATCCATGAGCCTATTGTGGAAAGTGTCCAGAATTCAGAAAGAAAACAACAACTTAGAAAGATAGCAGGTGTTGCACATCGATAAGACAAGCTGCAGTCCTTTCATATATTGGGCAGGATGAATTATGGGAAGATTAATACTAGACAGGACACACCCATTAAAGCATTCTCTTTTCTAATGTCTACAATAACGAACACAGGGGATACACAGAAACAGAAAAACTCGCCGTGTCAAATGAGTTACTAGAAACTGTCCATTCCAAACCAAACAAACCTACTTTCCTATCTATTCTCAGAACATGAGACAAAACAACAAACCCACACCCACTCCCACAAAGGCACCTCCTTCCCCCAAGTAGGTCTGTGACTATCCGGAGTGTCCTCTGACCAGTGGGCCATACTATGTTCCCCCAAAATGGACTGTCTTCTCTCAGATCTTGTTTCATTGACCAACTCTGTGAAGATGTCAGGAAAAAGTGGTTAGACACTACCTGTTTTCTCAGGAAAAATCCATCTTCACAGCTCTCCTGGCATTTGGCCATCCTCACATCATTAGGTACCAAGAAAACTGACTGTCCTTGGTAAATCCAAACAAGTGAGCCCACTGGGACTGGGACTTGGACTGCCTCTGGGTGCCTGGCTTCTTGGATACCAAGTTCAGAGAGTTCCATCACCAAGGAAATGAGGTATGTCACATTCTTTGGAACTGAATGAGGTCCCTGCCTTGGCACCCACTTTGTCCAAACAGTTGCTTCCAAGGGTAACATAAGATGGAGGTTGCCCTACTTCCTGTGACACTTTCATAAGGTAGAATGTATATCAACCATTGGCACCCGGGAACAGCTCTCCACTCATGCCTGGTTTGGTCCATCATCTCTAAAATAAGAAGAGAGAGGCAGATTCAGACACATCCCTTCATCCTGACCAGGTTCTTTTCCATGGAAGAGGACTTTTGCTCTCTCTGGTGCTTCATACCTGCCTACAACTTCTCCAGGTATCATTTGTGCATGGACATTTGAGGTTCTCATCAGGTGGAAGGCCCCCAACTTTCCTGTATTGTAAGAACCACTCTGCCCCTGCTCTTCTGTAAATTGATTGAGGGAACAGTGTATACTTGGGGTTAAAAACAGGTTTCATTTGGGTTAGGAATGATTCTGTGCGATGAATAATGGTATTGGAAACATGCAATATTTACAAGAATATAGAGTTGAAATATAAGTATGAAAACAGAAATCAAGGTATGATTTGAAGCCCAGAATAGTGTTGCCCTTGATTGGGATACTTAGCTTTGAATTATGTTCTGCAAAGTTGTCTCAGATAATTCGATATACAATGGCATAGGACCTTGTAAATTGGATGATTGAATTTAGAAGAGAACATCCAGTCAAAAAGGGATATTCAGTAGGATTAGGAAGATAGTCGGTAGGTTTAGGAAGAAGAGTGAGTATAGGATTTGGACCAAAAGTTCTTTAGCAATAGACTTTCGGTTATAGAGTGAATGTAAATGTCAACACATATGAAGAGTCAGTCAGTATGTTGAACTGGGGAAAATATGTAGAAAAGCCGATATCAATAGAAACATTACGAAATGAGGCAAAGTATAAAGTGAGTGATAGAATTAGACATTTTCAACAGGGTTGAGTTTGAATATATAAATTAGGAAAAAACAAATATGTAGTCACCAATAGAATTGACAATTGACAGCATTAGGCAACCTGGACATAGATGTTTTTAGAAATCCATGTTCACTTTCAATTTAGGCTTTGGTACAATCATAAGTGTGACCTTTCCATTTTTTTTTCCAGAATATTACTGTGATAATGAGGTGACATGAGTATTTCTTTCACCATTTCTGGGAGCAATATATTGAAGATGTAAAATTAGAATTGGTTGTACAAAGAGGTGTACCCTGTTTGTATGAACATAGAGAAAAAGCATGAATAGACCATACTGTGAATAAATAATATAACTTTTTTGAACTTTAAATAATGAATTGAACTGATATCTGAAAAATTAAAGGAAATCGTATATTGATATACAATCATTAATTCCAACCAGTTATTTATCTAATGGAAATATTAGTGTTTTCTTTTATCATGAAGAGTTTGTGAGTTTTGCTTTAAAATGATTATGGAAATTCAAAATAATGTGTTTGGTAAGAAGTCTCATGAAAAGACCAGTCAAGAAACCCTGACAATACATGTGTTCTGAAGCAAGAAGTGATTAAAGTTGAAACAAATGCCTATTAATTTGTGAACTTGTGGGTGAAATGTATATCCTATGATGTGCAAAAACTGAAGAAACAATAATGTAGCAGTGTCAAATACAAATGAATGACAAATTACATATCATGTCCCATAGGAGTCTACTTGCATTGATGTTAGACTGGGTCAGTTACTGTAGAATAATTAGGATATGTATGCACCATTCACTGAAGTTAGTTTTCAGTACTAGGAAACAAATATGTATTTCAGGTGCATGTATATTACTGATTATAATCTTGTGAAAAGTTGATTATAAATCCACATACATGAACAAGAATGAATTTATAGAGTGTATATTAGACACATATATTTCATATTTTGAAAAATTTGGAGAGTATATCTATATCTATATCTATATCTATACACACACACACACACACACACACACACACAACACTCACAGACATTAAAAAGTACCAATATAAATGCCAATCGAAATTCATCAGTAAATATATGTCATCCAGAAATGCAAAAATATTTATTTTACTGAATATGACTTTATGTATAACGTTGTTCGACTAGGACGGTCTCCTATACGTTGAATTTTTATTTCCAACAGCATTTAGGAGGAGTGAACTCTTCTCACAATTTGTATCTGCTAAGAAAGCCACCTCACAAAATGTACATGTGATACCTGCTAGGATTCTATATATGCATATATATATATACAAGTGTGAATAGGCTAAAGAAAAGGGAAACAAGAATTCACATATTTGTTAAGTTTAAAAACACATGGAGAATATGTCCATTAAAATTTGAATACATTTATAACTCCTACCTTATATAATGCAAATTTCAAGTCCAACTATACAACATGTCTCCTCTGAAGTGCTTGTATTTCTATTGTGTTGGGTTAATTTTCCCCATTATATTAGGATGAATAGTCTGAGTCTACTAGGTATGGCTTAGTGTCAGGAATTCAGCATTTCGAATGGAAAATTGGAAAATGAATCCAATGTGTATGTAAATATATGCTGCACAAATATCCTCCCGCTCTCATCCAGAAGAATGCCTTGACATTACCTTCACCCCAAGTAAGACACAATTAGAGGAAAAGAGTTACACAATCAGTGAATACATATCTGGAATGTAAAATGCTCAGGAGTTCACAACCTTGGAGGTGGTAGAGGAGTTTGCAAAACTAAGGGACAGGGTAAACACTCCACAAATATGGAGCTCTGCTGGCCTAAAAACTTTTTGAGAAACTGCCTCTGAGCTTCCGCCCTTGAAATATATGTTGTTTTCAGGAGATTTGTCTTCCTTTGTAGGGAGACCATCAAAGCTGGGTCTGCATCTATGTGACCTGGAGGACATGGTTTCTTATTTTCCAATGAACAAGATGAAGCAGTGCTGAATCCACTCTTTGTAGGTAAACTGAGGCCACTGGGGACTAATTTTCTCCCCGTGTGGACTGTAAAGCCATTTGGTCCTCCTCCACTTTTTGTGGTTTTTTTGCTGCTGCACTGTGAGTTTGGTATTTGTTTCACGAAATACTAGGAGCTAATCTGGGACAGAGTGCTGGAGGGAGTTCTGTCACGTGTGGTGGGTCAGGGTCTGCTAGAGAATGCACCAAATAAGCTACGATCTCTCACAGCTTGCCCCATTTCCCCCTTGTCCATATCAACCTGATTCTTAATTTTCCTCTGAAAACTCTGCATATAACAAGATGGTTTTACATATAAGGGTCTGCTGGCTGTACCACGCCAGTTACAAGCCATTTGGAATCCAATGGTAGATCCACATGGCCCTACCACGGATGTTTTATCAAACACCTCCCCACCACTGCTCTAGACCCACTACTCAGCAGGCTCCAACTTACTGTCATCCTATTCTACACCATTTTCATGAAACTCCGTAAATCAAGGCACTGTCTGGTATACTCATGATCAGCAACAGGACATCCAATGTTTCTCCAGTGCCACCTGGTCATAGAAATTTCAAAAATTTCATGGTATTTATCTAGCCATTTTTCAAGCATGAAGTTGGAGGCACTGTGGGTTTCAATTCATTCAGCAAACATTAAATGGTGAGGAAGCTCATTTCAATGAAATCTCTGGAGAACTCTCACAGGCAAGGCTTTCCAAAGAGTGGTCAAAAGGTCACATTAGGCCAGGCCCATTGAGGTCTACAATGTGAGGTCCATGTGTGTTTTGACTCTCAACTATGGCTGCCATGTCTTTAAGAATAAAATCATGTGATATCCTTGCTGAGATTCCCAGGCCTCTTTGGAAATCCACCCGGGGCCTAGGTCTCAATTTCCAAGAGCGACTTTCATGCGTGGCCTCTTGAAATTCTAACAAAATTCATGGCAATGCTTCTCTGAGTTCAGTTCTAAAACCCAGTCTCTAAGGGGAATCACACCAGAGTTCAAGCCCACGTGGACCCAGTCATTTTTTCCAATGCCACACAAATGACCAAAATTAAAACCGAAACACTCCCACATGGCCCTCATCTTATTCCATATAGTAACTCATCTTAACCTCTGGCTGGAGGTTTCCATGAGGGGCGCAGCCCAAGACAGTGTCCAAAATCAGCTCGTTTTCCCCTCATTTGCCTAAAGTCAGGGTGGCCTGGACACCGTTTCTGTGAACCAGCAATGATCAAATAAGCCTGCCGTTAATTCTTCTGTGTTTCTCCAATTTGAGGCCTACTGATTTCAGGAATAGATTCTTTATGTGATTTAAAGTTATTCGAAAACCCAAGCACCTCTGCAGAGATTTGAAGAACTCATTTGACTCAAAGAATCCCTATTCTCACTAGATGGAGTTCAGGAACCTAACAGAGGAAGGCAAGAGACTTCATCCACAATGAATGATTTTTTGCCCTTATGGTTTTGGATGCACGCATGGGATCATTCTTTAGATTCATCAGGTGCTGAGAATCTAAGTCACAGCCAAACACATGGCCAAGAGGCTGATTCAGACACATCCATTCTCAAAGCAATGAAGCCAGAAGCCACAGGTGATGCCCATTCATTTGTATTTGAAAACTGTTTTCTTCAGGCTTCACAAAGGGGTGGCCTGAGGCAAAGACCTTCCTGACATTCAGTGCAACACAACAATTAGTAAGCAAATTGCCCAAAGCAGGGTTTCTGCACTGAGACTTTCCTGGTCACACTGATATCTGAGTTTTCTGAAATGCTCGCCATTCTCTTCAGCTATCCATTACATGGACATGTCACAGAGCTTGGAGGTGGTACATATTTTGGACACAAAACCATGAGCCTATTCTGGAGAGTGGCCAGAATTCAGGAAGAAAACAGCATCTTAGAAAGATAGTAGGTGTTGCACATCGATAAGACAAGCTGCAGTCCATTCATATATTGGGCAGGATGAATTATGGGAAGACTTATACTAGACAGGACACATCAATTAATGCATTCTCTTTTTAATGTCTACAACAACGGACACATTGGGATACACCGAAACAGAAACACTCGCCTTGTCAAACAACTTACTAGAAACTGTCCACTACAAACCAAACAAACCGCCTTTCCTACCTATTCTCAGAACATGAGACAAAACAACAAACCCACACCCACTCCCACAAAGGCACCTCCTTACCCCAAGTAGGTCTGTGACTATCCGGAGTTTCCTCTGACTGCGGGCCATACTATGTTCCCCCGAAATGGCCTGTCTTCTCTCAGATCTTGTTTCCTTGTTCAACTCTGTGTAGTTGTCAGGAAAAAGTGGTTAGCCACTACCTGCTTTCTCAGGAAAGGTCCCTCTTTAGAGTTCTCCTGGCATTAGGCCATCCTCACATCAGTAGGTACCAAGAAAACTGACTCTGTCCTTGGTAAATCCAAACAAGTGAGCCCACTGGGACTGGGACTGGGACTGCCTCTGGGTGCCTGGCTTTTTGGATACCAAGTTCAGAGAGTTCCATCACCAAGGAAATGAGGTATGTCACATTCTTTGGAACTGAATGAGGTCACTGCCTTGGCAACCACTTTGTCCTAACAGTTGCTTCCAAGGGTTACATAAGATGGAGGTTTCCCCTACTTCCTGTGACACTTTCATAAGGTAGAATGTATATCAACCATTGGCACCCGGGAACAGCTCTCCACTCAGGCCTGGATTGTTCCACCTTGTCTACAATAAGAAGAGAGAGGCAGATTCAGACACATCCCATGGTTGTTTGCCATGGAAGATGACTTTTGCTCTCTCAGGTGCTTCATACCTGCCTACAACTTCTCCAGGTATCATTTGTGCATGGACATTTGAGGTTCTCATCTGGTGGAAGATCCCCAACTTTCCTGTATTGTAAGAACCCCTCTGTCCCTGCTCTTCTGTAAAATGACTGAGTGAACCGTGTATACTTGGGGTTAAAAACAGGTTTGATTCGGTGACGAATGATTCTGTGCGATGAATAATGGGATTGGGAACCTGCAATATTTACAAGAATATAGAGGTGAAATATAAGTATGAAAAAAGAAATCTAGGTATGCTTTGAAGCCCAGAAGGGTTTTGCCCTTGATTGGGATACTTAGCTTTGAATTATGTTCTGCAAAGATGTCTCAGATAATTTGATATACAATGGCATAGGACCTTGTACATTGGATGATTGAATTTAGAAGAGAACATCCAGTCAAAAAGGGATATTCAGTAGGTTTAGGAAGATAGTCGGTAGCTTTAGGAAGACGAGTGAGTATAGGATTTGGACCAAAAGTTCTTTAGCAATAGACTTTTGGTTATAGAGTGAATGTAAATGTCAGCACATATGAAGAGTCAGACACTATGTTGAACTGGGGAAAATATGTAGAAAAGCAGATATCAATGGAAACATTACGAAATCAGGCAAAGTATAAAGTGAGGGATAGAATTAGACATTTTCAACAGGGTTGAGTTTCAATATATATTAGGAAAAAACAAATATGTAGTCACCAATAGGAGTGACAATTGACAGCATTAGGCAACCTGGACATGGATGTTTTTAGAAATCCATGTTCACTTTCCATTTAGGCTTTGGTACAATCATAAGTGTGACCTTTCCATTTTTTGTCCAGAATATTACTGTGATAATGAGGTGACATGTGTATTTCTTTCACCATTTCTGGGAGCAATATATTGAAGATTTAAAATTAGAATTGGGGGTACAAATAGGTGTACCCTGTTTCTATGAACATAGAGAAAAACCACAAATAGACCATACTGTGAATAAATAATATAACTTTTTTGAACTTTAAGTAATGAATTGAACTGATATCTGAAAAATAAAAGGAAATTGTATATTGATATGCAATCATTCATTCCAACCAGTTATATATCTAATGGAAATATTAGTGTTTTGGTTTATCATGAAGAGTGTGTGAGTTTTGCTTCAAAATGATTATGGAAATTCAAAATAATGTGTTTGGAAAGAAGTCTCATGAAAAGACCAGTCAAGAAACCCTGACAATACATGTGTTCTGAAGCAAGAAGTGATTAATGTTGAAACAAATGCCTATTAATTTGTGAACTTGTGGATGAAATGTATATCCTATGATGTGCAAAAACTGAAGAAACAATAATGTACCAGTGTCGAATACAAATGAATGACAAATTACATATCATGTCCCATAGGAGTCTACTTGCATTGATGTTAGACTGGGTCAGATACTGTAGAATAATTAGGATTTGTATGCACCCTTCACTGAAGTTAGTAGTCAGTACTAGGAAACAAATATGTATTTCAGGTGGATGAATATTTCTGATTATAATCTTGTGAAAAGTTGATTATAAATCCACATACATGAACATGAATGAATTTAGAGAGTGTATACTAGACACATATATTTCATATTTGGAAAACTTTGGAGAGTATATCTATATCTATATCTATACACACACACACACACACACACACACACACACACACACACAACACTCACAGACATTAAAAAGTACCAATATAAATGCCAATCGAAATTCATCAGTAAATATATATCATCCACAGATGCAAAAATATTTATGTTTCTGAACATGAGTTTATGTATAATGTTGTTCTTCTAGGACGCTCTCTTATAGGTTGAATTTTCATTTCCAACAGCATTTAGGAGGAGTGAACACTTCTCACAATTTGTATCTGCCAAGACATCCACCTTACAAAAATGTACGTGTGATACCTGGTAGGATTCTATATATGCATATAAATATACATGTGTGAATAGGCTACAGAAATTGGAAACAAGTATTCACATATTTGTTAAGTTTAAAAACACATGGAGAATATTTCAATTAAAATTTGACTAGATGTATAACTCCTACCTTATATAATGCAAATGTCAAGTCCAACTATAGAACATGTCTCCTCTGAAGTGCTTGTATTTCTATTGTGTTGGGTTAATTTTCCCCATTATATTAGGATGAATAGTCTGAGTCTACTAGGTATGGGTTAGTGTCAGGGATTCAGTACTTCGAATGAAAAATTGGAAAATGAATCCAATGTGTATGTAAATATATGCTGCACAAATATCCTCCCGCTCTCATCCAAAACAATGCCTTGACATTACCTTCACCCCAAGTAAGACACAATTAGAGGAGAAGAGTTTCACAATCAGTGAATACATATCTGGAATGGAAAATGCTCAGGAGTTCACAACCTTGGAGGTGGTTTAGGAGTTTCCAAAAGTAAGGGACATGGTAAACACTCCACAAACATGTAACTCTGCTGCCCTAAAAACTTTGAGAAACTGCCTCTGAGCTTCCGCACTTTAAATATATGTTGTTTTCATGAGATTTGGCTTCCTTTGTAGTGAGACCATCAAAGCTGGGTCTGCATCTATGTGACCTGGAGGACATGGTTTCTTATTTTCCAATGAACAAGATGAAGCAGTGCTGAATCCTCTCTTTATAGGTAAACTGAGGCCACTGGGGACTAAGTGTCTCCCCGTCTCCCCGTGTGGACTGTGAAGCCATTTGGTCCTCCTCCACTTTTTGTGGTTTTTAGGCTGCTGCACTGTGAGTTTGGTATTTGTTTCACGAAATACTAGCAGCTAAACTGGGACACAGTGCTGGAGGGAGTTTTGTCACGTGTGATGGGTCAGGGTCTGCAAGAGAATGCACCAACTAGGCTTCTATCTCTGACAGCTTTCCCCATTGCCCCCTTGTCCATATCAACCTGATTCTTAATTTTCCTCTTAAAACTCTCCATATAACAAGATGCCTTTACATATAAGGGTCTGCTGGCAGCACCATGTCAGTTACAAGCCATTTGGAATCCAATGCTTGGATACAAATTTCAGAGAGTTCCATCACCAAGGAAATGAGGTATGTCACATTCTTTGGAACTGAATGAGGTCACTGCCTTGGCAACCACTTTGTCCTAACTGTTGCTTCCAAGGGTCCCATGAGATGGAGGCTTCCCCTACTTCCTGTGACACTTTCACAAGGTAGAATGGTATATCAACCATAGGCACCCAGGAACAGCTCTCCACACAGGCCTGGTTTGGTCCATCTTCTCTACAATAAAAAGAGAGAGGCTGATTCAGACACATCCCTTCATCCTGACCAGGTTATTTGCCATGGAAGATGACTTTTGCTCACTCAGGTCCTTCATACCTGCCTACAAATTCTGCAGGTATCATTTCTGCATGGACCTTTGAGGTTCTCAGCAGGTGGAAGATCCCATAATTTCCTGTATTGTAAGAACCACTCTGTCCCTGCTTTTCTGTAAAATGAGATTGAGGGAACAGTGTGTGCTTAGGGTTAATAACAGGTTTGATTTGGGTTATGAATCATTCTGTGTGATGAATAATGGTATTGGGAACCTGTGATATTTACAAGAATATAGATGTGAAATAAAAGTATGAAAACAAAAATCTAGGTATGATTTGAAGCCCAGAAGGGTTTTCCCCTTGATTGGGATACTTAGCTTTGAATTATGTTCTGCAAAGATGTCTCAGATAATTCGATATACAAGGGAGTAGGACCTTGTACCTATGATGATTGAATTTAGAAGAGAACATCCAGGCAAAAAGTGATAATCGTTAGGATTAGGAAGATAGTCGATAGCTTTAGGAAGAAGAGTGAGTATAGGATTTGGACCAAATGTTCTTTACCAGTAGGGTTTCGGTTATGGAGTGAATGTAGATGTCAGTACATATGAAGAGTCAGTCACTATGGTGAACTGGGGAAAATATGTAGAAAAGCAGATATCAATAGAATCATTACAAAATCAGGCAAAGTATAAAGTGAGTGATAGAATTAGTCATTTTCAACAGGATTGAGTTTGAATATATAAATTAGATGGAAACAAATATGTAGTCACCAACAGGATTGACAATTGATAGCATTAGGCAACCTGGACATGGATGTTTTTAGTAATCTATGTTCACTTTCCATTTAGGCTTTGGTACAATCATAAGAGTGACCTTTCCATTTTTTGTCCAGAATATTACTGTGATAATGAGGTGACATGAGTATTTCTTTCACCATTTCTGGGAGCAATATATTGAATATTTAAAATTAGAATTGGGGGTACAAAGAGGTGTACCCTGTGTCTATGAACATAGAGATAAAGCATGAATAGAACATACTGTGACTTAATAATACAACTTTTTTGAACTTTAAATAATGAATTGAATTGATATCTGAAAAATTAAAGGAAATCATATATTGATACACAATCATTCATTCCAACCAGTTATATATCTCATGGAAATATTAGTGTTTTGGTTTATCATGAAGAGTGTGTGAGTTTTGCTTCAAAAGTGATTATGGAAATCTAAAATAATGTGTTTGGAAAGAAGTCTCATGAAAAGACCTGTCAAGAAACCCTGACAATACTTGTGTTCTGAAGCAAGAAGTGATTAAAGTTGAAACAAATGCCTATAAATTTGTGAACTTGTGGATGAAGTGTATAACTTAAAATGTGCAAAAACTGAAGAAATAATAATGTACCATTGTTGAATACATATGAACGTCAAATTACATATCATGTCCCATAGGAGTCTACTTGCATTGATGTTAGACTGGGTGCGTTTCTGTAGAATAATGAGGATTTGTATGCCCCATTCACTGAAGTTAGTTTTCAGTACTAGGAAACAATTATGTATTTCAGGTGGATGAATATTTCTGATTATAATCTTGTGAAAAGTTGATTATAAATCCACATACATGAACATGAATGAATTTAGAGGGTTTACATTAGACACATATATTTTATATTTTGAAATATCTGCAGAGTGTACAGATATATTATACACACACACACAAAAAAAAAACACTCACATACATTTAATAGTAGCAATATATATGCGAATCGAAATTCATCAGTAAATATATATCATCCACAGATGCAAAAATATTTATTTTACTGAACATGAATTTATGCATAATGTTCTTCTACTAGGAAGCTCCCCTATAGGTTGAATTTTCAGTTCCAACAGCGTTTAGGAGGAGTGAACTCTTCTCACAGTTTGTATATGCCAATCAGCCACCTCAAAAATGTACGTGTGATACCTGGTAGGATTCTATATGTGCATATAAATATACAAGTGTGAATAGGCTAAAGAGAAAGGGAAACAAGAATTCTCGTATTTTTTAAGTTTAAAAACTCAGGGAGAACTTCTTCGATTAAAAATTGACTAGATTTATAACTTTTACCTTATATAATGCAAAACTCAAGTCCAACTATACAACATGCCTCCAATGAACTGCTTGTATTTCTATAGGTTTGGCTTATTTTTCTCTATCATATTAGGATGAGTTGTCTGAGTCTAGTAGGTATGGGTTAGTGTCAGGGATTCAATATTTCAAAATGAAAATTGGAAAATGAATCCAATTTGTATGCATATATATGCTGCACAAATATCCTCCCACTCTCATCCAGAACAATGCCTTGACATTACCTTCACCCCAAGTAAGACAAAATTAGAGGAGAAGAGTTAGAAAATCAGTGAACACATATCTGGAATGGAAAATGCTCAGGAGTTCACAACCTTGGAGGTTGTAGAGGAGTTTCCAAAAGCAAGGGATAGGGTAAACACTCCACAAACATGGAGCTCTGCTGGCCTAAAAGCTTTTTGAGAAACTGCCTCTGAGATAGGGCACTTGAAATATATGTTGTTTTCAGGAGATTTGGCTTTCTTTGTAGTGAGACCATCAAAGCTGGGTCTGCATCTATGAGACCTGGAAGACATTGTTTCTGATATTTCAATGAACATGAGGCAGCAGTGCTGATATTTTTCTTTTTAAGTAAACTGTGGCCTCTGGGTTCTAAGTGTCTCCCCGTTGAACTGTGAAGCCATTTGGCCCTCCTACACTTTTTGTGGGGTTTTTCCTGCTGCACTGGTAGTTTGGTATTTGCTTCATAAAATAGAAGGAGTTCAACTGGGACACAGTGCAGGAGGGAGTTCTATCACGTGTGGTGGGTCAGGGACAGCAGAAAAATGCACCAACCAATCTTCTATCCCTCAAAGCTTGCCCCATTGCATCCTTGTCCATAGCAACCTGATTCTGAACATTGCCCTGAATCCTCTCCATATAACAAGATGCCTTTACTTATAAGGGTCTGCTGGCTGCACCATGTAAGCCACAAGCCATTTGTAAGCCAATGGAAGATCCAAATTGCTCCAACACAGAAGTTTTATCACACTCCTGCCCACCACAACTCTAGGCCCACTTCTCAGGAGGCTGCAACTTACTGGGACCTCTGTTCTACACCATTTTCATAAAACCCAGTCAAGCAAGGCACTGTCAGGTACATCCATGATCAGCAGCAGGACATCCAAAGGTTCTCTAGTGCAACCTAGTCGTGGGAATTTCAAAAAATTCACGGTATTTATCTAGAAATTTTTCAAGGATGAAGTTGGAGGCACTGTGGGTTTCAATTTATTCAGGAACCATTAAATGGAGAGGAAGATTATTTCAATGAAAGCTCTGGAGAACCCTCACAGGCAAGGCTTCTCAAAGAGTGGACAAAAGGTCACATTTAGCCAGGCCCATTGAGGTCTACAATGTGAGGTCCATGTGTGTTTTGACTCTCAAATATGGCTGCCAAGTCTTTCGAATGAAATCATGTGATACCTTGGCTGAGATTCCCAGTTCTCGGTGCAAAGCCACTCTGGCGCTAGATCTCAGTTTCCAAGGGTGACTCTCATACATGGCCTCTTTAATCCCAACACAATACATGGCAATACTTTTCTGAGGTCAGATTCTGAACTCAGTCTCTAAGAGGAATCACACCAAAGATCAAGCCCAGGTAGACCCAGTTATGTCTTCCAACTGCCACACAAATATCCACAATTAAATCCAAAACACTCCCACATGTCACTCATCTTTTCTAAATACACACTCATCATAACCTCTGGCTGGAGGTTTCCATGAGGGGTGCGGCCCAAGACAGTGTCCAAAATAACCACCCTTGCCCCTCATTTGCCTAAAATCAGGGTGGCCTGGACATCCTTCCAGTGAACCAGGAGTGATCAAATTGGCCGGCCATTAAGATGGCACTGCTTCTCCAATTTGAAGCCTACTGACTGTGGGGCTTAGAGTCTTTATGTGATTTGGAGTCATGAGAAAAATCAAGCACTTATGGGCTATCCTCTGCAGGGTTTTGAGGAACACATTTGAACCAAATGATCACTATTCCTACTTGATGAAGGTCAGGAACCTTACAGAGGAATGTGAGAGACTTCATCCAAAATGAATGCTCTTTTGTCCATTTTGGTTTTGGATGCACACATGGGATCTTTCTTTAGATCCATCAGGTGATAAAAATCTAAGCCGCAGCCTCACACAGGGCCAAAAAGCTGATTCAGACACATCCTTTTCCAAAGCAATTAAGCAAAGAGCCAGAGGTGATGCCCTTTCATTTCTGTTTGAAAACTATTTCTTTTGGCTCTACAAAGGTGTGGCCTGAGGCAAAGATGTTCCGGACATTCAGGGCAACAGAACAATTGGTAAGCAAAAGGCCCAAAGCAGGGTTTCTCCATTAGAATTTTCTGGTCACACTCATATCTGAGTTTTCTGAGATGCTCCCATTCCCTTCAGCTATCCAGTACATGGCCAAGTCTCAGAGCTTGGAGGTGGTACATATTTTGGACACAAAAAAATGAGCCTATTCTGGGAAATTGGCCAGGATTCAGGAAGAAAACAGGAACTTAGCAAGATTGTAGGAGTTGCCCACGCATAAGTCAAGCCACAGTCCATTCATAAATTGGGCAAGATGAATCTTGGGAAGCTTTCTACTAGTCAGGATACATACAATGATTCATTCTCTTTTCTAATGTCTAAAACCCCGGACACAGTGGGATACACAGACATAGAGACACTGGCCTTGTCAAACGACTTACCAGAAACAGTTCACTCCAAAACAAATAAACTGCCTTTCCTACCTATTCTCAGAACATGAGACAAAACCTCCAACCTACACCCACACACACAAAGGCAGCTCCTTCCCCCAAGTAGGTCTGTGACTATCAGGAGTGTCCTCTGACTGGTGGGCCATACTATGTTCTGATGAAATCGCCTGTCCTGTGTCAGATATGGTCTCATTGGCCCAATCTGTGAAGTTGTCACTAGCCAGCTGTGAGCCACTACCTGCTTTCTCAGGAAAGGCCTCTCTTCAGAGCTTTCCTGACATTTGTCCATCCTCACATCAGTAGGTACTCAGAAAGACTGACTCTGTCCTTGTTAAATCCAAACAAGTGAGACCACTGGGACTGGGAATGGGACTGGCTCTGCGTGCCTGGCTTCCCGGATCCCAAGTTCAGAGAGTTTCATCACCAAGGAAGTGAGGTGAGATTAATCTCTTCAGGAATTTAATGAGGTCACTGCCTTGGCAACCACTTTGTCCTAAGAGTTGCTTCCAATAGTACTATGAGATGGAGGCAGCCCTTACTTCCTGTGACACTTTCAAAAGTTAGAATGGTATATCAACCATAGGCACCCAGGAACAGCTCTCCACACATGCCTGGTATGGTCCATCTTCTCTACATTAAGAAGAGAGAGGCTTATTCAGACAAAACCCTTCATCTTGGAAAGGTTGTTTGAGATGGAAGATAACTTTTTCTCTCTCAGGTCCTTCATAGCTGCCTAATCTTCTCCAGGGATCAAACCTGCATGGACCTTTGAGGTTCTCAGCAGGAGGCAGATCCCCTACATTCCTGTTTTGTAAGACGAACTCTGTCCCTGCTCTTCTGTAAAGTTAGGTTGAGGGAAGAGTGTATGGTTAGGGTTATTAACATGTTTGATTTGGATTACGAATCCTTCTGCAGGATGATTAATAGTATTGGGAACCTGTGATATTTATAAGATTATAGAGGGAGAAATATAAGTATGAAAACAGAAATGTTGGTAAGATTTGAAGCCCAGAAGGGCATTAGGCCCTTGATTGGGATACTTAGCTTTTAATTACGTTCTACACAGATGTCTCAGATAAATTGATAATCAATGGCATAGGACCTTATACCTTGGATGTTTGATTTTAGAAGAGAACATCCACTCAAATTGAGATAGTCGGTGGGATTAGGAAGATAGTCGGTAGGTTTATAAAAAATGAGTGAGTATAAAAATTGGACAAAAAGTTCTGTAGCATTAGGGTTTCGGTTATAGAGTGAATATAAATGTCAGCACATGTGAAGAGTCAGTCACAATGATTAACTGGGGAAAATATGTAGGAAGGAAAATATCAATAGAGACATTACGAAATGAGGCAATTATATAGTGAGTGATAGGATTAGACATTTTCAACAGGGTTGAGATTGAATACATAATCTTAGGAAGAAACAAATATGTAGTCACCAATAGGAATGACATTTGAAAGCATTAGGCAACCTGGACATGGATGTTTTTAATAAGCCATGTTCACTTTCAATTTAGGATTTGGTACAATCATAAGTGTGACCTTTGCATTTTGTGCCCAGAAAATTATTGTGATCAAATATATATGTAGATCATATGATGTGTGTATTTCTTCCACCATTTCTGGGAGCAATATTTGAGGACACATAAATTAGTATTGTGGGTACCAAGTGGTGTACCCTGTGTCAATGAATATAGAGATAATGCATGAATAGACCATAGTGTGAATAAATAATATAACTTTTTTCTCTTTAAATAATGGATTGAATTGATATCTTAAAATATATAGGAAATCATATATTGACATACAATCATTCACTCCAACCAGTTACATATATAATGGTAATCTTAGGGTTATTGTTTTTCATGAAGTGTGTGTGAGTTTTGTTTCAAAAGTGTTTATGGAAATCGAAAATAATGTGTTTGGAAAGAAGTCTCATGAAAAGACCAGTCAAGAAATATGGAGGAATCCATGTGTTCTGAAGCTGGAATTGATTGAAAGTGAAACAAATGCCTATAACTTTCCTAAATTGTGGATGAAATATATATCCTGTGATGTGCATAAACTGATGAAATAGTAATGTACCAGTGTTGAATAAAAATGAAGGTCAAAGTACACATCATGTCCCATAGGAATCTACTTGCATTGATGTTAAACTGGGTCAGTTACTGTAGAAATATTAGGATTGCATGCATTATTCACCGTAGTTAGTTTTATTTCATTTTTATTTATGGTTGTTCAAAACATTACATAGTTGTTGTTATAACATATTTCACACTTTGATTCAAGTGCGCTATAAACTCCCATTTTTACCCCGTGTACAGATTACAGAATCACATCAGTTACACATCTATTGATTCACATATTGCCATACTAGTGTCTATTGAATTCTGCTGCCTTTCCTATCCTCTACTATCCCCCCTCCCCTCCCCGCCCCTCCCCTCTTCTCTCTCTACCCCCTCTACTGTAATAAATTTGTCCCCCTTGTATTATTTTTCTCTTTCCCCTCACTTTCTCTTGTATGTAATTTTGTATAACCCTGAGGGTCTCCTTCCAATTCCATGCAATTTTCCTTCTCTCTCCCTTTCCTTTCCACCTCTCATCCCGCTTTAATGTTAATCATCTTGTCATGCTCTTCGTCTCTCCTCTGTTCTTAGTTACTCTCCTTATATCAAAGATGACATTTGGCATTTGTTTTTTAAGGATTGGTTAGCTTCACTTAGCATAATCTGCTCTAAAGCCATCCATTTCCCTCCAAATTCTATGATTTTTTTTATTTTTCAATGCAGAGTAATACTCCATTGTGTATAAATGCCACAGTATTTTATCCATTCTTTCATTGAAGGTTATCTAAGTTGGTTTCACAGTCTTGCTGTTGTGAATTGTTCTGCTATGAACATCAATGTAGCAGTGTCCCTGTAGCATGCTGTTTTTAGGTCTTTAGTGAATAGACTGAGTAGGGGAATAGCTGGGTCAAATGGTGGTTCCATTCCCAGCTTTCCAAGAAATTTTCATACTGCTTTCCAAATTGGCTGCACCAATTTGCAGTCCCACCAGCAATGTAGAAGTGTACCTGTTTCCCCACATCATTGCCAGAACTTGTTGTTTGACTTCATAATGGCTGCCAATCTTACTGGAGTGAGATGGTATCTTAGGGTGGTTTCGATTTGCATTTCTCTGACTGCTGGAGATGGTGAGCATTTTTTCATGTACTTGTTGATTGATTGTAAGTCCTCATCTGATAAGTGTCTGTTGAGGTCCTCAGCCCATTTGTTGATTGGGTTCTTTGTTATCTTATTGTCTAATTTTTTGAGTTTTTTGTATACTCTGGATATTAGGGCTCTATCTGAAGTGTGAGGAGTAAAGATTTCTTCCCAGGATGTAGGCTCCCTATTTACCTCTCTTATTGTTTCTTTTGCTGAGAAAAAACTTTTTAGTTTGAGTAAGTCCCATTTGTTGATTCTAGTTATTAACTCTTGTGCTATGGGTGTCCTATTGTGGAATTTGGAGCCCGACCCCACAGTATGTACATCGTAAGCAAATTTTTCTTCTATCAGACACTGTGTCTCTGATTTGATATCAAGCTCCTTGATCCATTTTGAGTTAACTTTTGTGCATGGCAAGAGAAAGGGATTCAGTTTCAATTTGTTACATATGGATTTCCAGTTTTCCCAACACCATTTGTTGAAGATGCTATCCTTCCTCCATTGCATGCTTTTAGCCCCTTTATCAAATATAAGATAGTTGTAGTTTTGTGGATTGGTTTCTGTGTCCTCTATTCAGTACCATTGGTCCACAAGCCTGTTTTGGTACCAGTACCATGCTATTGTTGTTACTATTGCTCTGTAGTATAGTGTGAAGTCTGGTATCGCTCTACCGCCTGATTCACACTTCCTGCCTAGCATTGTTTTTGCTATTCTGGAACTTTTATTTTTCCATATGTATTTCATGATTGCTTTCTTTATTTCTACAAGAAATGCCTTTGGGATTTGATTGGCATTGCATTAAACCTATAGAGAAATTTTGGTAATATCACCATTTTGATGATGTTAGTTCTGCCTTTCCATGAACAGGGTATATTTTTACATCTTCTAAGATCTTCTTATATTTCTCTCTTTAGGGTTGTGTAGTTTTCATTGTATGAGACTTTCCCTTCTTTTGTTAGGTTGATTCCCTTCTTTTTTTTTTTTTTTAGGATATTGTGAATGGAGTGGTTGTTCTCATTTCCATTTCAGAGGATTTGTCCCTGATATAGAGGAATGCCTTTGATTTATGCGTGTTGATTTTATATCCTGCCACTTTGCTGCATTCATTTATTAGCTCTATTAGTTTCTTTGTAGACCCTTTTGGGTCTGCTAGGTATAGAATCATGTCATCTGCAATAGTAATAATTTAAGTTGTTCTTTTCCTATTTTTATGCCTTTAATTTCTTCCGTCTGTCTAATTGCTCTGGCCAGTGTTTCGAGAACTGTATTGAACAGAAGTAGTGAGAGAGGGCATCCCATTCTTGTTCCAGATTTTAGAGGGAATGCCTTCAATTTTTCTAGATTCAGAATGATGCTAGCTTGAGGATTAGCATAGATTGCTTTTACAATATTGAGGTATGATCCTGTTATTCCTAGTTTTTCTAGAGTTTTGAAGATAAAGGGATGCTGTACTTTGTCGAATGCTTTTTGTGCATCTATCGAGATGATCATATGGTTCTTATTTTTAAGTCTATTGATGTGGTGAATAACATTTATTGATTTTCGTATATTGAACAAGCCTTGCATTCCATGGATGAATCCTACTTGATCATGGTGCACAATTTTTTTAATATGTTTTTGTATCTGATTCACCAGAATTTAATTAGGGATTTTTGCATTTAGATTCCTTAGGGATATTGGTCTGTAGTTTTCTTTGTTTGAAGTGTTTATGTCTGGTGTAGAAATCAGGGTGATATTGGCCTGGTAGAATGAATTTGGAAGATCTCCCTCTTTTTCAATTTCCTGAAATAGCTTGAAAAGTATTGGTATTAGTTCATATTTAAAGGGTTTGTAAAACTCTGCTGTATACCCATACTGTCCTGGTCTTTCCTTAGTTGGTAATCTTTGGATGGTTTCTTCTATTTCCTCAATTGATACTGGTCTGTTTAGGTTGTCTATATCCTCCTGACTCAATCTGGACAGATCATATGACTTAAGAAATTTTTCGATGCTTTCACTATCTTCTATTATATTGGAGTATAACGAATCAAATTAATTTCTGATTATCTTCTGTATTTCAGAAATATCTGCTGTGATTGCCAGGGGGTGACAAATAACTTGTGTAGATTGATACAGCAGGAATGGAAGCCGTTTATTGTAGCATCTGAGCGATATTTATACATTTTATATAGCTTATCTAATTAGCATAAAATAGATCCAGCAGTGAACCAATAAGGAATCTCCACACTTAATGGCTTGCTTTTGTTACTTCACAAACCACTCTCTATGGCATTTTTCCAGGCGCCATCCAGACTTGTTTACAGACCCTAACATTTCTCTGGCAAAATACCAGGTGCCATCCTGACTTGTTTATATACCTTAACATGTGATGTTGCCCTTTTCATCCCATATGCTAGTAATTTGAGTTTTCTCTCTTCTTCTCTTCATTAGCATGGCTAAGGGTCTGTCGATTTTATTTATTTTTTCAAAGAACCAACTTTTAGTTTTCTCAATTTTTTCAATTGTTTCTTTTGTTTCGATTTCATTAATTTCAGCTTTGATTTTAATTAAATCTTACCTTCTACTTATTTTGCTGTTGTTTTCCTCTTCTTTTTCTAGGATTCTGAGATGAAGTATGACATCATTTATTTGTTTTGTTTTTTTTTCGTTTTTTAAGGAATGAAATCCAAGCAATGAATTTTCCTCTTAGAACAGATTTCAGTGTGTCCCATAGATTCTGATATGTTCTGCCTGTGTTTTCATTTATCTCTAAGAATTTTTTAATTTCCTCCTTGATGTCTTCTATAACCCATTGATCATTCAGTAACCTATTGTTCATTCTCCAAGTGATGCATGATTTTTCCTTCCTTCGTTTATCATTGATTTTTAGTTTATATTAGATTATGATCAGATAAGATGCATGGTATTATCTCTACTTCTTTATATTGTCTAAGAATTGCCCTGTGACATAATATATGATCTATTTTTGAGAAGGATCCATGTGCTGCTGAGGAAAAATGTAACTGCTTGATGTTGAGGAGTATATTCGATATATGTCAATTAAGTCTAGGTTATTAATTGTGTTATTGAGTTCTATAGTTTTCTATTTCAACTTTTGTTTGGAAGACCTGTCCAGTGGTGAGAGAGGTGTGTTGAAGTCTCCCATGATTATTGTATGGTGGTCTATTAGACTCTTGATCTTGAGAAAAGTTTGTTTGATGGACATAGCTGCACCATTGTTTGGGGCATATATATATTTATAATGGTTATGTCTTGTTGGTGTATGGTTCTCTTGAGCAGTATGTAGTGTCCCTCTTTATCCCTTTTGATTAACTTTGGCTTGAAATCTATTTTATTTGATATGAGTATGGACACTCCTGCTTGTTTCCGAAGTCCATATAAGTGATATGATTTTTCCCAACCTTTCACCTTCAGTCTATGTATGTCTTTTCCTATCAAATGCGTCTCCTGTAGGCAGCATATTATTGGGTCTTGTGTTGTGATCCATTCTACTATCCTGTGTCTCTTAATTGGTGAGTTTAAGCCATTAACATTTACGGTTATTATTGAGATAATGGTTGTTCTTCCAGCCCTATTTGTTTATTTATGTTATTAAACATGGATTGTTTTCTACATTGATTATTTCCCCCTTTTACTGTACTACCTCCCACTGTTGGTTTTTATTGTTATTTTCCATTTCCTCTTCCTGTAATATTTTGCCGATGATGTTTTGAAGAGATGGTTTTCTAGCTACAATTTATTTTAACTTTTTTTTTAACATAGAAGGTTATGATTTTATCTTCCATCCTGATGCTTAATTTCACTGGATACACAATTCTTGGTTGGAATCCATTTTCTTTCAGTGTTTGAAAAATGTTAATCCAGGATCTTCTAGCTTTCAGAGTCTGTGTTGAAAGATCAGCTGTTATCCTGATTGGTTTACCCCTAAATGTAATCTGCTTTTTTTTTCTCTTGTAGCATTTAAAATTCTCTCCTTATTGTGTACGTTGGGCATCTTCATTATAATGTGTCTAGGTGTGGATCTCTTATGATTTTGCACATTCGGCGTCCTGTAGGCTTCTAGGACTTGGGAGTCAGTCTGATTCTTCAAGTCTGGGAAGTTTTCTCGTATTATTTCATTGAATACATTGCTCATTGCTTTGGTTTGGACCTCTATACCTTCCTGTATTCCAATGACTCTTAAGTTTGGTCTCTTTATGTGATCCCGTATTTCTTGGATATTCTGTTGATGGTTTCTTAACAGTCTTGCTGAGCTGTCTATGTTCTTTTCAAGTTGGAATACTTTGTCTTCATTGTCTGATGTTCTATCTTCTAAGTGTTCTACTCTGCTGGTAGTATTCTCAATTGAGTTTTTAAGTTGGTTTATTGCTTTCTGCATTTCTAGGATTTCTGTTTGTTATTTTTTACAACCTCTATCTCCCTGTATAGCTGATCTTTTGCTTCTTGGATTTGTTTATGTAATTCATTGTCGAAGTGATTTTTCATTGTCTGATTTTGCTGTCTAATGTCTTCCTTGAGACTCCAGATCATCTGAAGCATGTATATCCTGAGTTCTTTATCTGACATTCCATTTACTGCAGCTATTACCTCTTCTAAAGTTGTGCTGACCTGCATTGCTTGTGGTCCTTTTTTCCTTGTCTTATCATACTGCTCGCTTTTCTTTCTGCTTGGTGAAACTGTTGTGATTTTGAAATTTTCCTCCTATATATTTATATTGCTCTTGTATAGTTGCAAAGTCTCCCTTGCATGGGCGCAGGGGGGCTGTGCTGCTCCTCCAATTAGGGTGATCTAACTACCTTGCTGACGGGCCGCTGGGCTTGTTTTCCTGATCGGTTGCAGGTCTGCCTACCATGCAGGCGCGGGAGGCGGCTCTGCTCTGCCCCTCCTCCAATTGGTGTCACGTGTCTACCAGGCAAATGGACCCCTGGGGTGTTCTGCCGATCAGTCGCAGGTCTGCCTACCTTGTAGGTGCTGGCGGTGGCTCTGCTCTGCCCCTACTCCAATTGGGGTGACGTGACTACCATGCAGGTGTGTTGCTGGGCCTGTTCCGCCAGTTTGTCGCAGGTCTGCCTACCTTGCGGGCACGGGCAACGGATCTGCTCTGCTCCTATTCCAAATGGGGTGAAGTGTCTGCCGCTCCGGCAGGGCGATGGGCCTCTTCTGCCAGTCAGGTGCAGGTGTGCCTACCTTGCGGGTGCGGGTGATGGCTCTGCTCTGCCACTTCTCCATTTGGGGGGTCGTGACTACCATGCCGGCAGGTTGTTGGGCCTGTTCTGGGTGCGGGCGAAGGCTCTGCTCTGCCCCTACTAATATTGGGGTGACCTGACTACCATGCCGGTGGGCCACTGGGATTGTACTAGGTGAGGGAGAAGGCTCTGCTCTGCAACTATTCCAATTCGGGTGATTTGACTACCATGCCTGCGGGTCACTGGGCCTGTTCTGGGCAAGGGCGGCGGCTCTGCTCTGCCTCTATTCCAATTGGGGTGACGTGACTACCATGCAGGTGTGTCGCTGGGCCTGTTCCGGGCGTGGGCGGCGGCTCTGCTCTGCCCCTCTGGCTTGATGACAAAGTGAGAGAGACCCGGGTGTTTGTGACTCACTTTCTTTACCAGGAGACCAACTGTTTCTGTCACCGATGGTATCAATGAAGTTATCTCCTCTGCTGCTTTCTGATGACATCAGATCTATGCCATGTTGGTATCCCATGCAAAAGGCAGCATTTTGTTCCCTTTGATGGGTGACTAAAGCAATGGGTGAGTTCTGACCGGCACTCACAAGCCCCGTCTCAATCCTGTTGCACTCCCTATGAAGGCTCGGTTGATATTTACCTCCACAGTATTCAGCAAGACCCGGACCGAGAAGCAGTTTCCGCAGGTTCTTTAGCCCAGGGCCAGATCAGTTCCGGGAGGCGGAATTCGGCCGCTCTGGGCTCGGTGTATGTTCTAATAGAAGCAGGCTCCAAGACGCAGTTTCTGCGGGTTCTCTAGCACTGAGCCTGAGTAATTTGTCTGCAAGACAAAGGTGAATGGCATCCTGAAATTACCGGTTCTATAGCTGAATAAGCTGCGATCAGTCGAAAACAGAGATGGTGACGTCACCTCTCCAAGATGGTGGCCGCTGGGTTCCTCTGTGGTCTGACTGGTGCGGAGAAACGAGTTGGACTGCATGCTTCCCCGTCTCAAACCCAGAATTCAGCACTGAGCACAGTGATTGCATACCTGGCAGGAACCCACAGTATCTGCACCACTGTATATTTGCGTTGCTATCTCGTCGTTTCCCAGCACGCACCACAGACTCTAGCCACGGAGCGATTTCCTGAATAAGCCACATGACCTTCTGTGAGGACAAATCACTCGCGTTTGAGTTCCCGTAGCTGATCCTCGTGAGATGGAAATTAGTACACTAGGTTTTGGAGAACCACAATTTTGCTGGAAATTCCTAACAAGATAGGTTTTAGCCATTCTAACTCGTCATTCTCCCGCACAGTGATGCGGTATATGGGGATGATGCACTCCCTTCGCAGCCATCATATGATCCCCTGAAGTTAGTTTTCAGTACTAGGAAACAAATAAGTATTTCAGGTGGATGAATATTTCTGAGAAAAATCTTTTGAAAAGTTGATTATAAATCCACATACATGAATATGAATGAATTTAGGGCGTGTATAATAAGAAAAATATACTTCATATTTTGAAAAATCTGCAGAGTGAAAAAAAAATATATATATATATGTATATATATACATACACACAGAGACATTAAAAAAGTAGCATTATGTATGCCAATCGAAATTCACCATGAAATATATATCATCCACAGATCCAAAAATATTCATTTTAATGAACATGGATTTATGTCGTTCAACTAAGAAGCTCACCCGTATCTTGAATTTTCGGTTCCAACAGCATTTAGTAGGAGTGATCTCTTCTCACAATTTGTATCTGCCAAGCCAGCCACCTCACAAAATGTACGAGTTATACCAGGTAGAATTCGATATGTGCATATAAAAATACATGTGATGAATAGGCTACAGAGAAAGGGAGACCGTTATTCACATATTTGTTAACTTTTAAAACACATGGAGGACTATTTCAATTAAAATTCGCTAGATTTATAACACCTACCATTTATCATACGAAAGGCAAGTCCAACTATACACCATGCCTCCTGTGAACCTCTTGTATTTCTATTCTGTTTGGGTTATTTTTCTCCATAATATTAGGATTAGAAGTCAAAGTCTATTAGGGTATGTGTTAGTGTCAGGGATTCAGTATTTCGATAGGAAAATTTGAAAATGTATCCAATGTATATGCAAATATGTGCTACACAAAAAACTTCCCACTCTCATTCATAACAATGCCTTGACATTACCTTCGCCCCACATAAGACACAATTAGAGGAGAGGAGTTAGAAAATCTGTGAATACATATGTGGAATGGAAAATGCTCAGGAGTTCACAATTTGGAGGTGGTAGAGGAGTTTCCAAAAGTAAGGGACAGGGTAAACACTCCACAAACATGAAGTTCTGCCAGCCTGACATCTGGAGAAACTGCCTCTAAGGTTGGGCAATGAAATATATTCTGTTGTCAGGAGCATTAGCTTCATTTGGAGTGAGACCATCAAAGCTGGGTCTTCATCTATGTGTCATGAATGACATTGTTTCTTATTTTCCAATGAACATGAGGCATCAGTGCTGAATTTTCTATTTGTATGTAACTTGTGGCCACTGGGGTCTAAGTGTCTCCCCGTGTGGACTGTAAATCCATTTGGTCATCCTCCACTATTCGTGGTGTTTCTTGTTGCTGCACTGGGAGTTTGGAATTTGCTTCATGAAATACAAGGAGTTCAACAGGGACACAGTGCTGAAGTGAGTTCTGTCAATTGTGGTGGGTCGGGTTCTGCAGGAGAATGCACCAACCAGGCTTCTATCCCACATTGCTTGCCCCATTGACCATAGCAACCTGATTCTGAACATTGCCCTGAAACCTCTCCATATAACAATATGCTTTTACATATAAGAGACTACTGGCTTCAAAATGTCAGTCACAATCCATTTGCAAGACAATGGCAGATCCACATGGCCCAACACAGATGTTTTATCACACACCTGCAAACCACTGCTCTAGGACAACTACTCAACAGGATCCAACTCACTGGCATCTCTGTTCTACACCATTTTCATAAAACCAAGTCAATCAAGGCACTGTCTTTCATACTCATGATCAGCAACAGGACATCCAAATGTTCTCCAGTGCCACCCAGTCATGGGAATTTCAAAAATTTTTATGGTATTTATCTAGCCAATTTTCAAGGAAGAAGTTGGAGGCACTGTGGGTTTCAATTTATTCAGGAACCATTAAATGGTGAGTAAGTTCATTTCAATGAAAACTCTGGAGAATTCTCACAGGCAAGGCTTCCCAAAGAGTGGCCAAAATGTCAGATTAAGCCAGGCCCATTGAGGTCTACAATGTGAGGTCCATGTGTGTTTTGACTCTCAAAAATGGCTGCCAACTCTTTAAGAATAAAATCATGTGATATCCTGGCTGAGATTCCCTGTGATCTGTGGAAAGTCAACTTGGGCCTAGATGTCTTTCCAAGGGCAACTCTCATGCATGGCCATCTAAAATCCCAACACAATTCATGGCAATACTTCTCTGAGATTAGTACCACAACTCAGTCTCTAAGGGGAATCACACCAGGGTGCAAGCCCACGTGGACCCAGTCATCTCTTCAAACCACCATTCAAATGTCCACAATTAAATCCCAAACACTCCCACATGGCCCAAATCTTCTTCCATATATACACTCATCATAACCTGTGGCTGGAGGTTTCCATGAGGGGAGCAGCCCACGTCAGTGTCCAAAATAAGCTTCCTGCACCTCATTTGCCTAAAGTCAGGGTGGCATTTACACCCTTCCTGTAAACCAGGAGTGATCAAATAGGCCTTCCTTTAATACTGCTTAGCTTCTCCAACTTGAGGCCTACTGACTTTGAGGTTTAGATTCTTTAAGTGAATTGGAGTCATGAGAAAAACAAGCACCTATGGGCTAGCCTGTGCTGGGTTTTGAAGAACTCATTTGACCCAAAGGATCCCTGTTCTCACTTGATGGATGTCAGGAACCTACCAGAGGAAGGCAAGAGAGTTAATCAACAATATCTGATCTTTTTGCCATTTTGGTTTTCGATGCATGCATGGGATGTATCTTTAGATCCATCAGGTGCTGAGAATCTAAGCCTCAGCCTCACACAGGGCCAAGAGACTGATTCAGACATATCCCTTTTCAAAGCAATTAAGCATGGATCCACACGTGATGCCCATTCATTTGCATTTGAAAACTGTTTTCTTCAGGCTTCACAAAGTGGTGGCTTGAGGCAAAGTTCTTCCTGACATTCAGGGCAACAGAACAATAGGTAAGCAAAAGGACCAAAGCAGGGTTTCTCCACTGAGACTTTCCTGGTCAACTGATATCTGAGATTTCTGAGATGCTAGCCATTCCCTTCAACTATCTAGTACATGGCCATGTCACAGATATTGGAGGTGGTACATATCTTGGACACAAAACCATGATACTATTCTGGAGTGTTGCCAGAATTGAAGGAGAAAACAGGAAATTATGAAGCTAGTAGGTGTTGCCCATCCATAAGGCAAGCCTGATTCCACTCATATATTGGGCACAATGAATGCTGGCAAGCTTTCTAGTAGACAGGAAACATCCATTGATGCCTTCTCTCTTCTAATGTCTACAATCATGAACACAGTGGGATACACAGACACTCGCCTTGTCAAAGGACTTACTAAAAGTAGTCCACTCCAAACCAAACAAACTGCCTTTCCCACCTATTCTGAGAACTTGAGACAAAACCACAAAATCACACCCACACCCACAAAGGCACCTCCTTCCCCCAAGTAGGTCTGTGACTCTCCGGAGTGTCCTCTGACTGGTGGGCCATACTATGTTTCCCCAAAATGACCTCTCCTGTCTCAGTTCTGGTCTGCTTGGCCAACTCTGTGAAGTTGTCAAGAGCCAGTGGTGAGACACTACCTGCTTTCTGAGGAAAAGCCCCTCTTCAAAGGTTTCCTGGCATTTGGCCATCCTCACATCTGTAGGTTCAAAGAAAGACTGACTCTGTCCTTGGTAAATCCAAACATATGAGACCACTGGGACTGGGACAGGGACTGTGTCTGGGTTCCTGGCTTCCTGGATCCCAAGTTCAGAGAGTTTCATCACCAAGGAAGTGAGGTGAGGTCACTTTCTTCAGGATCTGAATTACATCACTGCCTTGGCAACCACTTTGCCCTAACAGTTGCTTCCAAAAGTCCCATTAGGTGGAGGCTGCCCCTGTTTTCCTGTAACACTTTCACAAGTTAGAATGTTATATCAATCATAAGCACCCCGGAACAGCTCTCCACACAGAACTGGTTTGGTCCATCTTCTATACATTAAGAAGAGAGAGTGATTCAGACACAACCCTTCAACCCGACCAGGATGACTGCCATGGAAGATGACTTTTGCTTTCTGAGGTATTTCATAGCTGCCTTCATCTTCACCAGGGATCATTTCTGCATGAACATTTGAGGTTCTCAGCAGGTGAAGATACCCTACATTCCTGTATTTTAAAACCAACTCTGTCCCTGCTCTTCGGTAAAGTTAGTGTATGGTTAGGGTTCATTATATGTTTGATTTGTGTTAGGAATCATTCTGCAGGATGAATAAAGGGATTGGGTACCTGCGATATTTATAAGAATATATAAGTGAAATATATGTATGAAAACGGAAATCTAAGAAAGATTTGAAGCCCAGAAGGGCATTGGGCCCTTGATTGGGATGCATAGTGTTGAATTACGTTCTGTACAATTGTCTCAGTTAAATCGATATACAATGGCATAGGACCTTGTACCTTGGATGATTGAATGTAGAAGAGAACATCCAGTTAAAAAGGGATAGTCGGTAGATTAGAAAGATAGTCGGTAGGTTTAGGAAGAAGAGTGAGAATATGATTTGGAATAAAAAGCTTCTTTAGCAATAGGGTTTCGTTTAGAGAGTGAATGTAAATGTCAGTACATGTGAAGAGTCTTTCACAATGATGAACTGGGGAAATTATGTAGAAAAGCAGGTATCAATAGAGACATAACGAAATCAGGCAAAGTATAAATGAGTGATAGGATTAGACATTTTCAACAGGGTTGAGTTTGAATATATAATCATAGGAAAAAACAAATATGTTGTCACCAATGGGATTGACATTTGAGAGCATTAGGCAACCTGGACACGGATGTTATTACTTATCCATGTTCACTTTCCTTTTAGGCTTTGGTACAATCATAAGTGTGACCTTTACATTTTTTTTTGTTCAGAATATTTCGGTGGTAAAATGTATATGTAGATCAGGTAACATGAGTATTTCTTTCACCATGTCTGGGAGCAATATTTTGAAGACATATACATTAGTATTAGGGGTACAAAGAGGTGTACCCTGTGTCTATGAATATAGAGATAATGCATGAATAGACGATAATATGAATAAATAATGTATCTGGTTCCACTTTAAATAATGGATTGAATTGAAATCTGAAAATATGTAAGAAATCTTATATTGATATATAATCATTCATTTCAACCAGTTATATATCTAATGGTAATATTAGGATTATGGTTTATCATGAAGGGTGTTTGAGTTTTGCTTTATAAGTGATGATGTTAAACGAAAATAATGTGTTTGGAAAGAAGTCTCATGAAAAGACCAGTCAAGAAACATAGAAGAATCATGTGTTCTGAATCAGAAAGTGATTGATCGTGAAACAAATGCCTATAAATTTTCTAACTTTTGAATGAAATATATATCCTATGATGTGCATAAACTGAAGACATCGTAACGTATAAGTGTTGAATAAAAATGAAAATCAAAATACACATCATGTCCCCTAAGAATATACTTGCATTGATGTTAAACTAGCTCAGTAACTGTAGAAATATTAGGTTTTGTTTGCACCTTTCACTGAATTTAGTTTTCAGTACTAGAAAACAAATATGTATTTCAGGTGGATGATTATTTCTGAGAATAATCTTGTGGAAAGTTGATTATAAATACACATATATGAATATGAATGAATTTAGGGAGTGTATAATAAGACACATATATTTCATATTTTAAAAAATCTGGAGAGTGTATATATATATATATATATACACTCTCATACATACACACTCACATGCACAGATATAAAAAAGTAGCAATACAGGAAATCCATCATGAAGGCAGGCATGGAAAAATCAAGTCTCTGACCTCTTCAGCTGCGCGGGCATCGGGAGTCGTAAACTGTCTAAATGCTGTTTGCTCAGAATCACTAGGCAATGTTGACCTAATGTGGATCTGGTGCGAACATTCTGGGCCCCTCAGAACACACACCGAGCCTGGATCGGCTGCATTCAACCTCCGGTTTGCCTGGTTCTCGTGACTCAGCACTAAGATCCCTCTGAAATAACTGTTCGGCCCTTCTGAACTTTCAGAGGTAAAAGCCAACCAAGCCTTCAAAGGCAGTGGCCACAGGATTGAAACGGCGCTTGGGAGAGACACTCAGGACCCACCCGTTGCGTTGGTTACCTTGCAAAGGGAACAAACGGTCACCATTTGCATGGGATACCACCATAGCATAGAAATGATGTCACGGGCAGAGGAGATAACTTCATTGAAACCATCGTGACAGGTGTGTAATCCCCTAGCCATCTCTCTCAACACAGCGGGGAAACCTTAAGGGCCCCTCCCAGCTCTGCCGTAAGGGCCTCTTCCAGCTCTCCCGTGAGCGCGATAGCCAGACCTAGGGAATCTGGATTGGCTCGGGACTAGCGGCGTGGAATTCCGGGCTCCTGATCCCACAAGTGCTGACAATTGAGGTCTCTTACACCACGTACCGGTGGTGTGGCTCCCAGAGGGCAAGAAAATTCGCTGGGGGTCCTCAGCCCCAAGCTCTACAAACTTAGGGTCTGAGGGAGGCAAACAGGGAGAGTGTGCACAGGCGTTCATGAAAACAGGGCTGCCAGGAGTAGAGTTCTGGCTTGTAACCACTATTGTGGTGAGCGTCACAGGTGATCAGGGCATGGCTTGAGGAAGCACAAGAGAAGGCCCTAGGCACTCAGGATTGGAGATCCGCCAAGTTTGGGAGGAAGAGCTGCTGCACAGTGATTGGTTCCCACTTATTCAGAGGAGGAGCTTGGCCCAGTGCACACAGCTCCACATACTGAAAGAGAAGTTAATTGAACTCTATGACTGCATGTATTATTATTATTTTTTTAATTTATATTTTTTATATTTCTTTCATTTTCATTTTTGTTGTTGTTGTTCTTTAACTTTTTTAATGTTTTTATTTTTTTATTTATTATTTTATCATTATTATTATTAATATTATTTTAAATTTTAATTTTCATTTTTTAATTATAATTATTATTTAAATTTTTTTTCTTTCTTTATTTTCTATTTTTTTCTTTTGTCTTTTCATTTCTTTTCAATTTTCTTATTCTCCCTTCCTTGAATTCTACCTGTCTACTCTCATTCTCTTTAGTGACTTCTTCCCTTCCCTTCTAATATCTTTCCTCCCAAGCATCAAATAAATTTATAAGAGTAAGCAGTAACTCAGCAGTCAAACAAAACAAGAAGTAACATGAGCAGCATAAAAAAGCAAGGAAGAAAAGGAGTACAAACAATGATGGACAGCCTAAATATTCAGAAGGACCTAGAGTCATCAGAAAAATGGTCATATAAAGAACTCAAGAAATACCTTAGACAGATGGAATGGAACCTTAAAGAGGATACGAGACATCAAAACCAAACAGTGAAAGAACACATTGAAAATGAATTACATAAACAGATATAAAAAGAAATTAAGCATCTTAATTAGGAGATAGAGATTATAAAAAAAATCAAACAATAATTCTAGAAATGAAGGAAATGATAAAACAAATTAAAAACTCAATTGAGAGTATCACTAACAGAGTGGAGCAAGTAGAAGACAGAATGTCAGATAATGAAGACAAAATATATCATCTTGAAAAAAGTCTAGCCAACAAAGAAATGCTGGTAAAAAGTCATGAGAAAAACATCCAAGAGATATGGGATAACATAAGAAAAAAAAAAAAACTAATGAGTCATCTGGATAGAGGAAGGTACAGAGATTCAAACCAAGGGAATGAGTAACCTGCTGTATGAAATAATTACAGAAAACTTTCCAGAAATAAAAATGGAAAGGGATAAAAAAAATTGTAGATGCTTACAGGACACCGAGCACACAAAATCACAGTAGACCAATGCCAAGACACATTGTTATGAAGATATCCAATATACAGAACAAAGAGAAAATATTAAAAGCTACAAGAGAAAGGAGGCAGATTACAATCAGGGGTAAACCAAAAATGTTAACAACAGATTTTTCATCACAGACGCTGAAAGTGAGAAGATCCTGGAACAACGTATTTCAAACACTTAAAAACAATGGATGCCAACCAAGAAATCTGTATTCAGCAAAATTAAGCTTCAGGTAAGACAACGAAATAAAAACATTTCGTGATAAACAAAAGCTAAAAGAACTTGCAGCCAGAAAACCAGCATTGCAAAGCATCTTAAGGAAAACACTACACGAGGAAAAAATGAATATCAACAAAGAAAACCATCAGTGGGAAGTGCCTCATTAATGACAGAGGGCGGGGGAAAAGTTAATCATGGATAAACAAACTAAATTTAAAAAAAAGATAAATAATCAAAGACGGGTGGCAATACAAACCATATATCAATACTAACTCTAAACTTTAATGGCTTAAACTCTCCAATAAAGTGACATAGACATGTAACGTGGATTAAAAAAAACAAATCCAACAATATGTTGCTTCCAGGAGACACATCTGAATGGAAAAGACATACACAGGCTGAAGGTGAAAGGTTGGGAAAATTTATACCATGCACACGGTCCTTGTAAGCAAGCAGGGGTGGCCATCCTCATATGGAATAAAATCGACTTCAAGACTAATTTAATCAAAAGGGATAAGGAACGACATTATATACTGTTGAAAGGAACCATTCACCAACAAGACATAACAATTATCAATATTTACGCAGCAAATAATGGTGCTGCAACATTTATAAAACAAATTCTCCTCAAGTTCAAGAATCAAATAGACCACAACACAATAATTATGGGAGACTTCAACTCACCTCTCTCACCATTGGACAGATCCTCCAAACAAAAGTTGAATAAAGAAAATATAGAATTCAATATCACAATCAATTCCCTAGACTTAACTGACATATATAGAATATATCAACCATCATCAAGTGGATATACTTTTTTCTCACCAGCACATGGATCCTTCTCAAAAATAGACCATATATTATGCCATAGGGCAACACTCAGTAAATATAAAGGGGTGGAGATAATACCATGAATTTTTTTCTGATCACAATGGAATGAAACTGGAAACCAACGGTAAAAGAAGGAAGGAAAAATCCTACATCACATGGAAAATGAACAATATGTTAGTGAATGATCAATGGGTTACAGAAGACATAAAGGAGGAAATCAAAAAATTCTTAGAGATAAATGAAAATACAGACACAACATATCAGATTCAATGGGACACAATGAAACAAGATTCAAGAGGCAAATTCATCGCCTGGAGGTCATTCCTCAAAAAAAGAAAAAAACAAAAACAACAAATAAATGAGCTCTCACTTAATCTCAAAGCCCTAGAAAAGGAAGAGCAAAACAACAGCAAATGTAGCAGAAGGCAAGAAATTATTAAAATCAGAGAGTAAATCACGAAATTGAAACAAAAGAAACTATTAAAAAATTAACAAAACTAATAGTTGGTTCTTCGAAAAAATAAATAAGATTGACAGACCCTTAGCCATGCTAACGAGGAGAAGAAGAGAGAGAACTCAAATTACTAACATACGGGATGAAAAAGGCAATATCACAACAGATGCTACATAAATACAGAAGACAATTAGAAATTATTTTGAAAACCTATATTCCAATAAAATAGAAAATAGTGAAGACATTGATACATTTGTTAAGTCATATGATTTGCCTAGACTGAGTCAGGAGGATACACACAATTTGAACAGACCAATATCAATCGATGAAATAGAAGAGGCAATCAAACTACTACCAACCAAGAAAAGCCCAGGATCGGATGGGTATACAGCGGAGTTTTACAAAACCTTTAAAGAAGAATTAATACCAATACTTTTCAAGTTATTCAGAAAATAGAAAAACAGGGAGCTCTGCCAAATTCATTCTATGAGGCCAACATCACCCTGATTCTGAAACTAGACTAAGACACCTCAATGAAAGAAAACAACAGACCAATATCTCTGATGAACCTAGATGCAAAAATTTTCATTAAAATTCTGGTGATTTGGATACAAAGGCACATCAAAAAAATTGTGCACCATGATCAACTAGGATTCATCCCTGGGATGCAAGGAGGGTTCAATATATGGAAATCAATAAATGTTATTCACAACATCAATAGACTTAAAAATAAGAACCATAAGATGATCTTGATAGATGCAGAAAAACCATTAGAAAAAGTAGAGCATTCCTTTACGTTCAAAACATTAGAAAAACTAGGGATAAAAGGAACATACCTCGACATTGTAAAAACTATCTATGTTAAGCCTCAGGCTAGCATCATTCTGAATGGAGAAAAATTGAAGGCATTCTTTCTAAAATTTGGAACAAGACAGGGATGTCCTCTATCACCACTTCTATTCAATATAGTTCTCGAAAAACTGGCCAGAGCAATTAGAAAGTTGAAAGACATTAAAGACATAAAAATAGGAAAAAAAGAACTTAAATTATCACTATTTGAAGATGACATGATTCTATACATAGAAGACCCAATAGGGTATACAGAAAAAAACTACTAGAACTAATAAATGAATTCAGCAATGTGGCTGGAAATGAAATCAACATGCATAAATCAAAGGCATTTCTGTATATCAGCGACAAAACTTCTGAAATGAAAATGAGGAAAAACACTGCATTCACAATATCCTCATAAAAAATTAAATACTTGGGAATCAACCTAACAAAAGAGGTGAAAGATTTATACAATGCAAACTACAGAACCCTAAAAAGAGAAGTAGAATAAGATCTTAGAAGATTGAAAAATATACCCTGTTCATGGATAGGCAGAACTAACATCATCAAAATGGCGATATTACTAAAAAGTTGTCTGTAGGTTTAATGAAATGCCAATCTAAATCCCAAATGAATTTTTTGTAGAAATAGATAAACCAATCATGAAATTCATATGGAAAAATAAACGACCCAGAATAGCAAAAGCAATTCTAAGCAGGAAGTGTGAATCAGGCGGTATAGCGATACCAGATTTCAAACTATATTACAGAGCAATAATAACAAAAACAGCATGGTACTGGTACCAAAACAGGCGGGTGGACGAATGGTACAGAATGGAGGACACAGAGACTAATCCAAAAAGCTACAACTATCTTATATTTGATAAAGGAGCTAAAAGCTTGCAATGGAGGAAGGATAGCATCTTCAACCAATCGTGTTGGGAAAACTGAAAATCCATATGCAACAAAATGAAACTGAATCCCTTTCTCTCGCCATGCACAAAAGTTAACTCAAAGTGGATCAAGGAGCTAGATTCAAATCAGAGACTCTGCATCTGATAGAAGAAAAAGTTGGTTCCGATCTACATATTGTATGGTCAGGCTCCAAATTCCTTAATAGGACACCCATAGCACAAGAGTTAATAACAAGAATCAACAAATGGGAGTTACTTAAACTGAAAATTTTTTTCTCAGAAAGAGAAACAATAAGAGAGGTAAATATGGAGCCTAGATCATGGGAACAAATTTTTACTCCTCACCCTTCAGATGGAGCCCTAATATCCAGAGTATACAAAGTATACAAAGAACTCAAATAATTAGACAATAAGATAACAAATAACCTAATGGGCCAAGGACCTGAACAGACACTTCTCAGAGGAGGACATAGAATCAATCAACAAGTACATAAAAAAATGCTCTCCATTTCTTGCAGTCAGAGAAATGCAAATCAAAACCACCCTAAAATACCATGTCAATCCAGTGAGATTGGCAGCCATTATGAAGTCAAACAACAACAAGTGCTGGCGACGATGTGGGGAAAAGGGTACTCTTGTACATTGCTGATGGGACTGAAACTGGTGCAGCCAATTTGGAAAGCAGTATGGAGATTCCTGGGAAGGCCGGGAATGGAAGCACCATTTGACCCAGCTATTGCCCTTCTCGCACTATTCCCTGAAGACCTTAAAAGAGCGTACTACAGGGATACTGCCAATCGATGTTCATAGCAGCACAATTCACAATTGCTACACTGTGGAACCAACCCAGATTACCTTCAATAGATGAATGGATAAAAAAAAATGTTTTTTTTTTATATACTATGGAGGATTACACAGCACTAAAAAATGACAAAATAATGGAATTTGCAGGGAAATGCATGGCACTAGAGCAGATTATGCTTAGTGAAGCTAGCCAATCCCCAAAAAACAAATACCAAATGACTTCTTTGATATAATGAGAGCAACTAAGAACAGAGCAGAGAGGAAGAGCATGAAGAAAAGATTAACATTAAGCAGAGACATGAGGTGGGACGGAAAGGTAGAGAAAAGAGAAATTGCATGGTAATGGAGGGAGACCCTTATTGTTACAAAAAAAATACATATAAGAGGTTGTGAGTGTAATGGAAAAATAAACAATAAGTGAAATGAATTACAGTAGGTAGCGTAGAGAGAGAAGATGGGAAGAGAGCGGAGGGGGGATAGTAGGGCATAGGAAAGGTAGCAGAATACAACAGTAACAAATAAGACATTATGTAAAAATATGGATGTGTAACTGATGTGATTCTGCATTCTATATTTGGAGTAAAAATGGGAGTTCATAACCCACTTGAATCTAATGTATGAAATATGATATGTCAAGAGCTTTGTAATGTTTTGAGCAACCAATAAAAGAAAAAAAGGTAGCAATATATATGCCAATCGAAAATCTTCATCAAATATATATAATCCAAAGATCGAAAAATATTCATTTTACTGAAATGGATTTATGTATAATGTTATTCAACTAGGAAGCTCACCCGTAGGTTGAATTTTCAGTTCCAACAGCGTTTAGGAGGAGTGATCTCTTCTCACAATTTGCATCTGCCAATTCAGCCACCTCACATGTGTGTACAAGTGATATCAGGTAGGATTCTATATGTGCATATAAAAATACATGTGCTGAATAGGCTACAGAGAAAGGGAGACAGGGATTCACATATTTGTTAATTTTAAAAACACATCTAGAACTATTTCAACAGAAAATTGACTAGATTTAAAACTCCTACATTATATAATGCAAAAAGCAATTCCAACTATACACCATGCCTCCTCTGAACTGCTTGTATTTCTATTCTTTTTGGGTTATTTTTCACCATCATTTTAGGATTATTAGTCAGAGACTAGTAGGGTACAGGTTAGTGTCAGGGATTAAGTATTTCAAATGGAAAATTGGAAAATGAATCCAATGTGTATGTAAATATGTGCTACACAAAAATCTTCCCACTCACATCCAGAACAATGCCTTGACATTACCTTCGCCCCAAGTAAGATACAATTAGAGTTGAAAAGTGTAAAAATCTAGGAATACATACATGGAATGGAATATGCTCGGGAGTTCACAACTTTTGAGGTGGTAGAGGAGTTTCCAAAAGTAAAGGACAGGGTAAACACTCCACAAACAAGGAGCTCTGCTGGCCTAAGAATTCTTGGGAAATGGCCTCTGAGGTTGGGATCCTGAAATATATGTTGCTGTCATGAGCTTTAGCTTCCTTCGTAGTGAGACCATCAAAGCTGGGTCTGCATCTATGTGACCGGGAAGAGATGGTTTCTTATATTCCAATGAACATGAGGCAGCAGTGCTCAATTCTCTCTTTGTAGGTAAACTGTGGCCACTGGATTCTAAGTGTCTCCCAGTGGGGACTGTGAAGACATTTGGTCATCCTCCACTTTTCATGGTGTTTTTTGCTGCTGCACTGGGAATTTGGTATTTGCTTCACAAAATATAAGAAGTTCATTTGGGATACAGTGCTGGAGGGAGTTCTGTCACTTGTGGTGGGTCAGGGTCTGCAGGAGAATGCACCAACCAGGCTTCTATCCCACAGAGCTTGCCCCAGTAACCATAGTAAACTTATTCTGAACATTGCCCTTAAAACTCTCCATATAACAGGATGCCTTTACATATAAGGGTCTCATGTCTGCACTATATCAGTCACAAGCCATTTGGAAGCCAATGGCAGATCCACATAGCCCCTCCATGATGTTTTTTCACACACCTTCCCACCACTGCTCTAGGCCCACTAATCAGCAGGCTCCAAATTACTGGCATCTCGTGTTCTACATCATTTTCATGAAACCCAGTTAAACAAGGCACTGTCTGGTATACACATGATAAGCAACAGGACATCAAATTTTCTGCAGTTCCACCTGGTCATGGGAATTTAAAAAATTTCATGGTATTTATTTAGCAATTTTTCAAAAATGAAGTTAGAGGCACTGTGGGTCTCAATTCATTCAGGAACCATTAAGTGTGAGAAAGTTCATTTCAATGAAAGCTCTGGAGAACTCTCAAAGTCAAGGCTTCTCAAAGAGTTACCAAATGGTCACATAAAGCCAGGCCAATTCACGTCTACAATGTGAGGTCCATGTATGTTTTGACTCTCATCTATGGCTGCCAAGTCTTTCAGAATAAAATCATGTGATATCCTGGCTGAGATTCCCAGGCCTCTGTGGAAAGCCATCCTGGGCATAGATCTCAGTTTCCAAGAGTGAGTCTTATGTGTGTCCTCCTAAAATCCCAACACAATTCATGGCAATACTTCTCTGAGGTCAATTCCAGAATGCAGTCTCTAAGGGGAATCACACCAGAGTTCAAGCCCAGGTGGATCCAGTCATCCCTTCCAACCGCCACAAAAATTACCACAATTAAAATCAAAACACTCCCACAGGGCCATCATCTTCTTCCACGTAGACACTCATCATAACCTCTAGCTGGAGGTTTCTATGAGCCCAAGGTAGTGTCCAAAATAAGCTCACTTGCCCCTTATTTGCCTAAAATCATGGTGGCCTGGACACTCTTCCTGTGAACCAGGAGTGATCAAATATTCCTGCTGTTAAAGTGTTCCACTTCTCCAATTTCAGCCTACTGGCTGTAGGGTATAGATTCTTTATGTGATTTGGATTCATGAGAAAATCCAAGCACATATGGGCTAGCCTCTGCAGGGATTTCAAGAACTCATTTGACCCAAAGGATCCCTATTCTCACTTGATGGAGTTCAGGAACCTAAAACAAGAAGGCAAAAATATTCATCCACAATGACTGCTCTTTTGGACATTTTAGTTTTGGAAGAACATGGGATCTTTCTTTAGATCCATCAGGTGCTGAGAATCTAAGCCACAACCTCATACAAGGACAAGAGGCTGATTCAGACACATCCCATTCTAAAGAAATTAAGCAAAGAGCCACAGGTGGGGTCCATTCATTTCCATATGAAAACAGTGTTTTTCAGGCTACACAAAGGGGTGGCCTGAGGCAAAGACCTTTCTGACATTTAGGGTAATAGAAATAGAATTAAGCAAATGGCCCAAAGAAGGGTTTCTCCACTGAGACTTTACTGCACACACTGATATCTGAGTTTTCTGAGATGATCTCATTCCCTTCAGCTATCCAGAACATGGCCATGTCACAGAGCCTTGTGGTGTTACATATCTGGGAAACAAAACCATGAGTCTATTCTGGAGAGTGGCCAGAATTCACGTAGAAAACAGGAACTTTAGAAGATAGTAGATGTTGCCCATCCATAAGGCAAGCTGCAGTGCATTCATCAATTGCGCAGTATGAATTGCGGAAGCTTTCAACTAGAGACAACACATCCATTGGTGCATTCTCTTTTCTAATGTCTACAACCATGGATACAGTGGGATACACAGACATAGAAACACTCACAATGTAAAACGACTTACTAGAAACAGTCCACTCCAAACCAAACAAACCACCTTTCCTACCTATTCTCAGAACATGAGAAAAAACCACAAACTCACACCTACAATGGCAAAGGCACTTCCTTCCCCCAAATAGGTCTGTGACTATCCGGAGTGTCTTCTGACTGGTGGGCCATATTATGTTCCCCCAAAATGGCTTGTCCTGTTTCACATCTGGTCTCAATGTCCAACTCCGTGAAGTTGTAAGGAGCCAGCAGTGAGCCACTGCCTGCTTTCTCAGGAAAGGCCCCTCTTCAGAGCTCTGCTGGCATTTGGCCATCCTCACATCAGCAGGTACCAAGAAAGACTGACTATGTCTTTGGGAAAAGCAAACAAGTTAGCCCACTGGGTCTGGAGTGGGACTGGCTCTGGGTGCCTGGCTTCCTGGATCCCAAGTTCAGAGAATTCCATCACCAAGGAAGTGAAGTGAGGTCACTTCTTTCAGGAACTGAATATGGTCACTGCCTTGGTAACCACTTTGTCCTAACAGTTGCTTCCAAGGTTCCCATGAGATAGAGGCTGCCCCAACATCCTGTGACACATTCAGAAGTTATAATGGTATATCAACTATAGGCACCCTGGAACAGCTCTCCACAGAGGCCTGGTTTGGTCCATCTTCTCTACATTAAGAAGAGAGAGGCTGATTCAGACACATCAATTCATCCTGACCAGGTTGTTTGCATGGAAGATGACTATTGCTCTCTCAGGTCCTACATAGCTGCCTACATCTTCTCCAAGGATCATTTCTTCATGGATCTTTGAGGTTCTAAGCAGGTGGAAGATCTTCTACATTTCTATATTGTAAGACCCACTCTGTCGCTGCTCTTAAGTTAGTTATATTGAGGGAACAGTGTATGGTTAGGGTTAATAACAAGTTCGATTTGGGTTACGAATCATTCTGCGGGATGAATAATGGTATTGGCAACCTGCGATATTTACAAGAGTATACATGTGAAATATAAGTATGAAAGCAGAAATCTAGGTAAGATTTGAAGCCCAGAAGGGCATTGGGGACTTGAGTGGGATACTTAACTTTGAGTTATGTGCTGCACAGATGTCTCAGATAAATCAATATACACTGGCATCGGACCTTGTACCTTGGATGAATGAATGTTGAAGAGAGCATCCAGTCAAAAACCGATAGTCGGTAGGATTAGGAAGGTAGTTGGTAGATTTAGAAAGAAGAGTGAGCATAGGATTTGGACCAAAAGTTCTTCAGCAATAGGGTTTCGGGTAGAGAGTGTATGTAAATGTCAGCACATGTGAAGAGTCAGTCACAATGATGAACTGGGGAAAACATGTAGGAAAGCAGATATCAATAGAGACATTAGGAAATCAAGCAAAGTATAAAGTGTGTGATAGGGTTAGACATTTTCAACAGGTTTGAAGTTGAATATATAATCTTAGGAAGAAACAAATATGTAGTCACCAATAGGATTGATATTTGAGAGCATTAGGCAACCTGGACATGGATGATTTTAGTAATGGATGCTATCTTTTCATTTAGGCTTTGGTACAATTGTAAGTGTGACCTTTGCTTTTTGTGTCCGGAATATTTCTGTGATAAAATGTGTATGTAGATCAGGTGACATGAGTATTTCTTCCACCATTTCTGAGAGCAATATTTTGAAGATTTATAAATTCGTATGGGGGTACAAATAGGTGTACCCTGTTTCTATTAATATAGACATAATGCATGAATAGACAATACTGTGAATAAATAATATAACTAGATCCACTTTAAATAATGGATTGAATGGATATCTGAAAATATATAAGAAATGTTATATTGATATACAATCATTAATTCCAACCAGTTATATATCTAATGATTATCTTATGGTTATGGTTAATCATGAAGGGTGTGTGAGTTTTTCTTCAAAATTGATTATGGAAATCGAAAACAATATATTTGGAAAAAAAGTCTCATGAATAAACCAGTCAAGAAACATAGAGAAATACATGTGTTCTGGAGCAGGAAGTGACTGAAAGTGAAACAAATGCCTATAAATTTGCTAACTAGTGAATGAAATATATATGCTAAGATGTGCATAAACTGAAGAAATAGTAATGTACCAGTGTGGAATAAAAATTAACGTCAAAATACACATCGTGTCCCATAGGAACCAACATGCATTGATGTTCAACTGGGTCAGTTAATGTAGACATATTAGAATTTGTATGCACCTTTCACTGAAGTTAGTTCTCAGTACTAGGAAACATATATGTATTTCAGGTGTTTGAGTATTTCTAAGAATAATCTTGTGAAAAGTTGATTATTAATCCACATACATGAACATGAATGAATTTAGGGAGTGTATATAAGACACATAATTTTCATATTTTTAAAAATCTGGAGAGTATATACACACACACACACACACACACAAACACAGAAATTAAAAAATAGCAATATATATGCCAATCGAAATTCATCATGAAATATATATCATAAAGATGCAAAAACATTCATTTTACTGAACATGGGTTTATGTATAATGTTGTTCCACTGGGAAGCTCACCCATAGGTTGAATTTTCAGTTCTAACAGCGTTTAGGACGAGTGATCACTTCTCACAATTTGTATCTGCCAAGTCATGTAACTCAAAAGAATGTACGTGTGATACCGTGTAGGATTCTATTTGTGCATATAAAAATACATGTGCTGAATAGGCTCCAGAAAATGGGAGACAGTAATTCACATATTTGTTAACTTTCAAAACACATGGAGAACTATTTCAATTAAAAATTGACTAGATTCATAATACCTACCCTTTATCATGCAAAAGGCAAGTCCAACCCTGAACTGCATGTATTTATGTACTGTTTGGGTTATTTTTCTCCATCATATTAGAATTAGTAGTCAGAGTCTATTAGAATATGGGTTAGTGTCAGGGATTCAGAATTTCGAATGGAAAAATAGGAAAATTAATCCAATGTGTATGCAAATATGTGCTAAAACAAATCTTCTGACTCTCATCCAGAACAATGCCTTGAAATTATCTTCGCCCCAAGTAAGACACAATTAGAGAAGAAAAGTTGCAAAATCTGTGATTACATTTCTGGAATGGAAAATGCTCAGGAGTGCACAAACTTGGAGGTGGTATAAGAGTTTCCAAAAGTAAGAACACGGTACACACTCCACAAACATGGAGCTCTGCATGCCTAAAACTTTTAGAGAAACTGCCACTGAGGTTGGGCAATGATATATAGGTTTTTGTCAGGAGTTAAGCTTCCTTTGTAGTGATACCCTCAAAGCTGGGTCTGCATCTATGTGACCTGGAGGACAAAGTTTCTTATTTTCCAATGAACACAAGGCAGCACTGCTGAATTCTCTCTTTGTAGATAAACTGTAGCCCCTGGGGGTTTATTTTCTCCCCGTGTGGACTGTGAAACAATTTGGTCATCCTCCACTTTTCGTGGTGTTTCTTGCTGCTGCACTTGGAGTTTGGTACATGCTTCACGAAATACAAGGAGTTCAACTAGGAAACAGTGCTGGAGAGAGTTCTGTCATGTGTGCTGGGTTATGGTCTGCAAGAAAATGCACAAACCAGGCTTCTATCTCTCAAAGATTGCTCCCTTGTCCATAGCAACCTGATTCTGAACATTGCCCTGAAACCTCGCCATAGAACAAGATGCCTTTACATATAAGGGTCTGAAGTCTGCACTATGTCAGTCACAAGCCATTTGGAAGCCAATGGCAGATCCACAATGGACCCACCATGATATTTTATCACACACCTGCCCACCACTGCTCTACGCCCACTACTCAGCAGGCTACAAATTACTGGCATCTCTGTTCTAAACAATTTTCAGAAAACCCTGTCAATCAAGGAACTGTCTGGTACACTCATAATAAGCAATAGGACATCGAATGTTTCTGGAGTGCCACCTGGTCATGGGAATTTCAAAAATTTCATGGTATTTATCTAGCCATTTTTCAAGGATGACATTGGATGCACTGTGAATTTCAATTATTCAGGAACCATTAAATGTTGAGAAAGCTCAATTCAAAGAAAATTCTGGAGAACTCTCACAGGCAAGGCTTTCCAAAGAGTGGACAAAAGGTCACTTGAAGCCAGGACCATTGAGGTCTACAATGTGAGGTCCTATGTGTTTTGACTCTCAACTATGGCTGCCAAGTCTTTCAGAATAAAATCATGTGATATCCAGGCTGAGATTCCCAGTTCTTTGTGGAAAGCCACCCTGGTCCTAGATCTCAGGTTCCAAGGGCGACTCTCATGCGTGGCCTCCTAAAATCCCAACACAATTCATGGCAATACTTCTCTGAGGTCAGTTTCAGAACTCAGTCTCTAAGGGGAAACACACCAGGGTTCAATCCCTGGTGACCCAGTCATCTCTTCCAACCGCCACACAAATGACCAGAATTAAAACCAAAACACTCACACATGCCCCTCATCTTCTTCCATATAGACACTAATCATAACCTTGGCTGGAAGTTTCCATGAGGCACACAGCACAAGACAATGTCAAAATAAACTCCCTTGCCCTTCATTTGTCTAAAGTCAGTGTTTCTGGACACTGTTCCTGTGAACCAGGGCTGATCAAAGATGCCTGCCATTAATACTGTTCCACTTCTCCAATTTGAGGCATAGTGACTGTCAGGTATAGTTTCTTTATGTGATTTGGAGTCATGAGAAAACCCAAGCACCTATGGGCTAGCCTCTGCAGGGCTTGAAGGACTCAGTTGACCCAAAGGATCCCTCTTCTCACTTGATGGAGATCAGGAACCTTACAGAGGAAAAAAAGAGACTGCATCCACAATGATTGCTCTTTTGGCCATTTTGGAATTGGATGCACACATGGGATCTTTCTTTAGATCCATCAGGGCTGAGAATCTGAGCCATGGACTCACACTGCACTAAGAGGTGGATTCAGACATATCCCTTTGCAAAGCAATTAAGCAAAGATCCACAGGTGATGCCCATTTATTTCCATTTGAAAACTGATATTTTCAGGCTTTGGAAAGGTGTGGCCTTAGGCAAAGACCTTCCTTACATTCAGGGCAACAGAACAATAGAAAAGCAAATTCCCAAAGCAGAGTTTCTCCACTGAGACTTTCCTGGTCACACTGATATCTGAGTTTTCTGTGATACTCACCATTCCCTTCAGCTATCCAGTACATGGCCATGTCCCAGATTGTGGAGGAGATACATATCTTGAACACAAAACCATGAGCCTATGGGAGAGTGGCCAGAATTCAGGAAGAAATCAGGAATGTAGAAAGGTAGTAGGTGTTGCCCATCTATAAGGTAAGCTGCAGTCCATTCATAAATTGGACAAGATGAATGCTGTGAAGATTTCTACTAGACAGGACACATCCTTTGATGCATTCTCTTTTCTATTGTCTACAACCACGGACACAGTGGGATACACAGAATCACTCACCTTCTCAAAGCACTTACTAGAAACAGGCCACTCCAAATTAAACAAACCGACTTTCCTACATATTCTTAGAAGATGAGACAAAATCACTAACACACAAACACACCCAAAAAGGCACCTTCTTTCCCCAAGTAGGTCTGTGACTATCCGGAGCATCCTCTGACTGGTGGACCATACTATGTTCCCCTGAAATGGGCTGTCGTATGTCAGATCTGGTCTCCTTGGCCAAAACTGTGAAGTTGTCAGGAGCCAGCGGTGAGCCACTGCCTGCTTTATCAAAAAAAAAAGCCCCTCTTCAGAGCTTTCCTGGCATTTGTCCATCTTCAATTCAGTAGTTGCCAAGAAAGACTGACTCTGTCCTTGGTTAATCCAAACATGTGAGACCACTGCAACTGGGACTGGGCCTGCCTCAGAGTGCCTGGCTTCCTGGATCCAAAGTTCAGAGTGTTACATCAACAAGAAAGTGACGTAGGTCACTTCCTCTAGAACTGAATGAGGTCACTGCCTTGGCAACCACTTTGTCCTAACAGTTGCTTCGAAGGGTCCATGAGATGGAGGCTGCCCCTACTTCCTTTGACACTTTCACAAGTTAAAATGGAATATAAACCATAGGCACCCGGGAACAGCTCTCCACACAGGCCTGGTTTGGTCCATCTTCTCTACATTAAGAAGAGAGAGACTGCTTCAGACACATCCCTTCATCCTTACCTGGTTGTTTGTCATGGAAGATGACTTTTGCTCTCTGAGGTCCTTCATATCTGCCTATATCTTCTCCAGGGATAATTTCTGCATGGACCTTTGAGGTTCTCTGCAGGTTGAAGATCTCCTACATTCCTGTATTGTAAGACCAACTCTGTCCCTGCTCTTCTATAAAGGTAGATTGAGGGAATCGTGTATGTTTAGGGTTAATAACATGTTTGATTTGGGTTAGGATCATTCTGCTGGATGAATAATGGTATTGGAAAGCTGTGATATTTATAAGATTATAGAGGTGGAATATATGTATGAAAACAGAAATCTCAGTAAGATTTAAAGCCCAGAAAGTCATTGGGTCCTTGATTGGGATAGTTAGCTTTGAATTATGTTCTGTGCAGATGTCTCAGATAAATCTATACACAATGGCATAGGATCTTGTACCTTAGATGATTGAATGTTGAGGAGAACATTCATTCAAAAAGGGAGAGTTGGTAAGATTACGAAGAGAGTTGGTAAGATTAGAAAAAAGTGTGAGTATAGGATTTGGACAAAAAGTTCTTTAGCAATAGGGTTTTGGGTAGAGAGAAAATGTAAATGTCAGCACATGTGAAGAGTCAGTCACAATGATGAACTGGGGAAAATATGTAGGAAAGCAGATATCAATAGAGACATAAGGAAATCAGGCAAAGTATAAAATGAGTGATACCAATAGACATTTTCAACAGGCTTGAGATTGAATATATAATCTTAGGAAGAAACAAATATGTAGTCACCAATAGGATTGACATTTGAGAGCATTAGGCAACCTGGACATGGGTGATTTTCATAATCCATACTCACATTCCATTTAGGCTTTGGTACAATCGTAAGTGTGACTTTGCATTTTGTGGCCAGAATATTACTGTGATAAAATGTATATGTAGATCAGGTGACATGAGTATTTCTACCACCATTTCTTGGAGCAATATTTTGAAGAGGTGTAAATTAGTATTGGGGATACATAGAGGTGTACCATGTGTGTATGAATATAGACATAATGCATGAATAGTCCATACTGCGAATAAATAATACAACTGGTTCAAACTTTAGAAATTGGAATAAATTGATATCTGAAAATACACAGGGAATCATATATTGATATACATACATTCATTCCAACCATTTATACATCCAATGGTAATATTACGGTTGTGGTTTATCATAAAGAGTGTGTGAATTTTGCTTCAAAATTGATAATGGAAATCGACAGTAATGTGTGTGGAAAGAAGTCTCATGAAATGACCAGTCAAAAACAAAGAGGAATACATATGTTCTGAAGCAGGAAGTGATAGAATGTGTTACAAATTTCTTTAAATTTATGAAGTTGTGGCTGATGTATATTCTATGATGTACAAAAACTGAAGAAATAGTAATGTACCAGTGTTGTATAAAAATGAACGCCAAAATACACATCATGTCCCATAGGAATCTACTTGCATTGATGTTAAAGTGGGTCAGTTACTGTAAAAATATAAGGATTTGTTTGCACCATTTACTGAAGTGAGTTTTCAATACTATAAAACAAATATGTATTTCAGATGGATGAATATTTCTGAAAATAATCTTATGAAAAGTTGAATATAAAACCACATACATGAACATGAATGAATTTAGGGAGTGTATAATAAGATACATATATTTCATATTTTGACAAATCTAGAGTGTATATATATATATATATATATATATATATATATATATACAAAATACACACAGAGACATTAAAAAGTAGCAATATATATGCCAATTAAAATTCATCGTGAAATATATATCATCCACAGATCCAAAAATATTAATTTTACTGAACATGGATTTATGTATAATGTTTTTTAACTAAGAAGCTCACTCATAATTTGAATTATCAGTTCCAAAAGCGTTTAGGAGGAGTGATTTCTTCTCACACTTTGTATCTGCCAAGTTAGCCACCTCTCAAGAATACAGGTGTGATACCAGGTAGGATTCTATATGTTCATATAAAAATACATGTGCTGAATTGGCTACAGAAAAAGGGAGACAGGAATTCACATATGTGTTAACTTTAAAAACACATGCAGAACTCTTTCAACAAAAAATTGACAAGATTTACAACTCCAACCCTATATCATGCAAATAGGAAGACCAACTATACACCATGCCTCCTATGAAGTGCTAGTATTTCTATTCTGTTTGGGTTATTTTTCTCCATTATATTAGAATTAGTAGTCAGAATCTAGTAGGGTATGGGTTAGTGTCAAGGATTCAGTATTTCGAATGGAAAATTGAAAAATGAATCCAATGTGTATGTAAATATGTGCTACACAAAAATCTTCCCACTCTCATTCAGAACAATGCCTTGACAATACCTTCGCCCCAAGTAAGACACAATTAGAGGAGAAGATTTAGAAAACCTGTGAACAAATATCTGGAATGGAATATGCTCAGGAGCCCACAACCTTGGAAGTGGCAGAGGAGTTTCCAAAGGTAAGGGAAAGGGTAAACACTCCACAAACATGGAGGTCTGCTGGCATAGAGACTTCTTGAGAAACTGCCTGTGAGATTGGGCACTTGAAAAATATGTTGTTGTCAGGAGCTTTAGCTTCCTTTCTAGTGAGACCATAAAAGCTTGGTCTGCATCTATGAGACCTGGAGGACATGATTTCTTATTTCCCAATGAACATGAGGCAGCAGTGCTAAATTCTCTTTTTAGGTAAACTGTGGCCACTGGGGGCTAAAGGTCTCCCCATGTGCACTGTGAAGCCATATGGTCATCCTCCATTTTCATGGTGTTTCTTCCTGCTGCACTGGGAGTTTGGTATTTGCTTCACGAAATAAAAGGAGTTCAATTGGGTCACAGTACAAGAGGGAGTTCTGTCATGTGTGGTGGGTCAGGTTCTGCAGGAGGATACAAGAACCAGGATTCTATCCCACATAGCTTGCCCCCTTGACCATAGCAACCTGATTCTGAACAATGTCCTGAAAACTCTCCATATAACAAGTTGCCTTTACATGGAAGGTTCTGCTGGCTGCACCATGTCAGTCACAAGCCATTTGGATGCCAATGGAAGATCCACATGGCCCCACCACAGATGTTTTATCACATACCTGCCCACCACTGCTCTAGGCCAACTACTCAACAGAGTCCAACTTACTGGCATCTCTGTTCTACACCATTTACATGAAACCCAGTCAATCAAGGCACTGTCTGGTATATTCATGATCAGTAACAGGACATCCAAATGTTCTCCAGTGCCACCTGGTGATGGGAATTTCAAAAATTTTATGGTATTTTTCTAGCCATTTTTCAAGGATGAAGTTGGAGGCACTGTGAGTTTCAATTCTTTCAGGAACCATTAAATTTTTAGGAAGCTAATTTCAATGAAAGCTCTGGAGAACACTCACAGGTAAGGCTTCCCAAAGAGTGGCCAAAAGATCACATGATATTATTCCCATTGAGGTCTACAATGTGAGGTCCATATGAGTTTTGACTCTCAACTCTGGGTGCCAAATCTTTCAGAATAAAATCATGTGGTATCCTGGCTGAGAGGCCTAGTGCTCTGTGGAAAGCCATCCTGGGCCTAGAACTTAGTTTCCAAGGGCGACACTCATGCCTGGCTTCCTTAAATCTCAACGCTATTCATAGCAATACTTCTCTGAGGTCAGTTTGAGAACTCAGATTCTAAGGGAATCACACCAGAGTTCAAGAACATGTGGACCAAGTCATCTCTTCCAACCGCCACCCAAATGACCACAATTTAAAACAAAACACTCCAACGTGGCGCTCATCTTTTTCCATATAGACACTCATAATGACCTCTGGCAAAAGTTTTCCATGAGGGGCACAGCCCAAGACCGTGTCCAAAATAAGCTCTCTTGCACCTAATTTGCCTAAAGTCAGGGTGGCCTGGACACCCTTCTTGTGAACCAGGAGAGATCAAATAGGCCTCCCATTAATACTGCTTCGCTTCTTCAATTTGAGGCCAACTGACTGTGGGGTTTGGATTCCTTATGTGAATTGGAGTCTTGAGAAAACCCAAGCAACTATGGGCTAGCCTCTGCAGGGCTTTGAAGAACTCATTTGAACCAAAGGATCCCTATTCTGACTTGATGGAGGTCAGGAAAGTTACAGAAGAGGCGAGAGACTTCATCCACAAGGACTGCTTTTTTGGCCATTTTGGTTTTGGATGTACACCTGGGATCTTTCTTTAGATCCATCAGGAGCTGAGAATCTAAGCCACACCCTCACACAAGGCAAATAGGCTGATTCAGACACATCCATTCCAAAGCAATTAAGCAAAGAGCCACAGGTAATGCCCATTCATTTCCATTTGGAAACTGTTTTCTTCAGGCTTCACAAAGTGGTGGACTGAGGAAAAGACCTTCCTGACATTCAGGGCAACAGAAGAATTGGTAAACAAAAGGCCCCAAGCAGGGTTTCTTCACTGAGACTTTCCTGGTCACACTGATATCTGAGTTTTCTTAGATGCTCGCCATTCCCTTCAGCTATTCAGTACATGGTCATGTCACAGAGCTTCAAGGTTGTACATATCTTAAACACAAAACCATGAGCCTATTCTGGAGAGTGGCGAGAATTCAGGAAGAAAACAGGACCTTAGGTAGATAGCAGGTGTTGCACATCAATAAGGCAAGCTGCAGTCCATTCATAAATAGGGCAGGATGAATGCTGGGAAGCTTTCTACTAGATAGGACATATTCATTGATGCATTCTCCTTTCTAATGTCTACAACCACGGACATAGTGGGATACACAGACATAGAAACACTCACCTTGTCAAACGACTTAGTAGAAACAGTTCACTCCAAACAAAACAAACCACCTTTCATACCTATTCTCAGAACATGAGACAAAACCACAAACCCACACCCACACCACAAAGGCACCTCCTTCCCCCATGTAGGTCTGTGACTATCCGGAGTGTCCTCTGACTGGTGGGCCATACTATGTTCTCTGGAAATGGCCTGTTCTGTCTCAAATCTGGTCTTTTGGCCAACTCTGTGAAGTTGTCAGGGGCCAGCGGTGAGCCACTGCCTGCTTTCTCAGGAAATGCCCCTATTCATAGCTTTCCTTGCATTTGGCCATCCTCACATCAGTAGGTTCCAAGAAAGACTGAGTCTGTCCTTGGTAAATCAAAATAAGTTTGACCACTGGGGCTTGGACTGGGACTGGCTCTTTGTGCCTGGCTTCCTGGATTCCAAGTTCAGAGAGTTCCATCACCAAGGAAGTTAGGTGAGGTCACTTCCTTTAGGAACGGAATGAGGTCACTGCCTTGGCAACAACTTTGTCCTAACAGTTGCTTCCAAGGTTCCCATGAGAAGGAGGCTGCCCCTACTTACTGTGACACTTTCACAAGTTACAGTGGTATGTCAAACATAGGCATGCAGGAGCAGCTCAACAAATGCCTGCTTTGGTCCATCTTCTATACATTAAGAAGAGAGTGCCTGATTCAGACACATCCCTTCATCCTGAGCAGGTTGTTTGCCATGGAAGACTTTTGCTGTCTCAGGTCCTTCATAGTTGCCTACATCTTCTCCAGGGATCATTTCTGCATGGACCTTTGAGTTTCTCAGCAGGTGGAAGATCCTCTATATTCCTGTATTTTAAGACCAACTCTGTCCCCACTTTTCTGTAAAATTAGATTGAGAGAACAGTGTATGGTTAGGTTTAATAACATGTTCGATTTGGTTTAGAAAGGAAACTACACGGTTGAGCAAACAGGGTCCTACCGTTAGCAATAATATGAGGATTATAAATGGACCTGCCATGGCAGATAAAAGCATAGTTAACCAGGTTGACTACGTGAACAAAGAATCAAACCTCCCTTCTGGGGCCTCTGTCTCTCTTTGATGCTCTTCAAGTCGTTTTCTTAATTTACTCATAGATTCTTTTACAACTCCAGTATTGTCGGCATAAAAACAACATTCTTCCCTCAATGCAAGCAAAAAGGCAACTTTCTCTCATGAAGAGGAGGTCCAACACTCGCCTGCTCTGTAAAACAACTTCAGAGAGAGAGAGGTTAAAATTCCTGTAAAGCTGTGATGTCGGTTTTTAATGTCTTTAAGCTTTGGTCTATTTCTGCTTCTAATTGTGTCTTTGTTGTGTCTCATGGACTAGGGCAGTTGTTCCTATGCCCACCCCTTCAGCAATTATTATTCCTCATAGGATGGCCAAAGTGAGGGATACAGGTTCCCGGTGGAACCGGGTTGTATGCCCCCCTATTTGAACTTTAAATGAACCTACGTCATGATAGAGCACTCTGAAAAACATCTGCATGATTACATAATTAATCACATCTATTGACCATTTTATGTAAGCATAAATAATGTTAAAGTGTATAGAATTATACTGTTTTAGGAATGGACAAGAAAATGCACCTAAGATAGCACCAAAGTGAGGAAAACATTCTTATTTGGTTGCATCCGGATTTAGAGGGCATTGCTTCTGTTGTAATCAATTAATCCCCTGAACCCCAAGTTTTGGTAGTTTTAGAATTTGTACCCAACATGTAAGGGAAGGGGCTCAGAAGTTCATAGTCTGCAGAAATTCACAAAAATTAGTTTTTGTTTCTGTTTTTTTTTTTCCTCTGTTCTGGGCAAGTTAACTTTTCAAGGACACCTTGGAAGGGGAGAGCTTTTTTGTCTCTTTTTTTCTCCCTGCCAGCTGTCACCATGGAGACCAGTTGCTAACTTTTTTATCTTAGAAATGTAGGCATCTAGGTGAAGCCCCAGCTCAAGGCCAGAGGCCTTGTTCACATATTTTGTGAAAAACTGGAAAGGCAGTGTCTAGCTTAGGGGTGGTGATTTTTCCAGCCAGTGGCCAAGTAGAACAGGGCAACACGAAAAGTGGAAGTTTATGTACATTGAACTCTTTCAGAGGGACTCTTTTGCTGAAAGACCTAAAGTAAGCCTTGGTGAAGACTTCTGGAGAAGGTCATTTAAGACATTTCTGTGGACCTGGTACAGAGGGGGAAGACGGGGTAGTCGAGGCTGAGAGCAGCTCCATGGATCTAAGAATGAGAAAAGAGAGATGTAAAAGAAAAATGGTAAAGGGGTTTGGGATTTTCCTAGAACAAAACTTGAGCATTAGAACAGGTATAGCAGAGGGGAAGATGGGAGTAAATATTCCAAAAAGCCTTTGAGGGACTTTAAATTCTTAGAAACCTCTTTTCAGTGATGACAAAGCAACTTTAAATGCCATTTTCATTACATCGTGGATAGGGGTCTGAGGGCTCTTCTCAGCTGGTTTGAGCTTTGGGTTAGCTTGCTAGAGGACTTGGTGGGACCTAGTGCAGGCCCTGACAGGAAAAGAGAGGAGTGAGTGGGTGAAGGGGTACCTCGGTACCTGCTACCTCAGCAACGGGGCAATGTTCTGAGAACCAGCGGAGGTTTGGGTTTTTGATTTAGTAATTGGAGAGGAGAAATCAGGTTGCTAAGATGGGAGTGATAGCAGAGAGTCTAGAGCAGAAGGCTGAGGGTGAGAAACTATTGGAGAAGCATAGTACAGGATGTGAGAAAAAGAGGAAAAATGATTCCACATAGGGAAATTTCCCCCTTTTGAGAACTTGCCGAAGTTAAAAATGTCACTCAGAATTTGAGGATCTAGAGAACCCTCTGGGGGCCATAGTATTTGGTTGTCTAATTGGTAATATGGCCAATGCTGTGTACTGAATTTGATGAGGAGTTTGGGTTCCACCAGGCAGCCCCTGTATGCTCACATTCCCTTGACTTACACAAGAAGTCGGCTTCTCCCCCACACAGCCGTGGCTGTTTGTGGCTTTGATAGTACGCCAGGCAAACACAGTAATCTAGGCTAGTAAAACCTGAATCTGTCTCGCGTGTCCCTGCATCCATAATATTTGTTTCCATTATCTATGGTACAGAAGAGATTTAATGGGATTTTAGTGGGATCCTCTTCATCAGGGATATCTCAATAGGAAAGACCTATACCGACCTGACAAATGTCTGGGTGGAGAGATGGCCACCAGGTCTCTATGGGGCCTGTATGCGAGATAGACTATACTTCTTGTCTAGTAGGATTTGTGATCAGCCATTGCTGCTGAACGGGGTGATGAGGGTTAGAACTACTGGTGGCCAAGGCGAGAGTCTATAGTCTTATCCACATAGCGAATACGCAATTTGAAATGGTTACCACGCTTTTCCAGTTTCCAACAAGAGTCTGGACACAGCGAAGGCTTGAGATGAGAGGCATGGATCCAAAAAGTGATTCCGTCTACTTTAACGCTTTAGGTTTTATAAGTAGCACCTGGTATGTTTCTTTCCAGTGGGGTTCCAGGGATGACACCTGATGTTGTCTTATGTAGACGAAGTCTCTTACATGATATTGATTTAGAGTCCCCTCCTCCCCTGGTTGGTAGGCAGTGGCCAGCTGTTTCCACAGTTATCGCTGAGTTCTTTCAATGACTTTAAGTCTGTCAAGCAAGGGGGTGTGGAAGTGATCGTTAAGCCTTAGAGTTGGGGTTAGGTCCCTTATTGGATGATGGGAATCATAGAGAATTTCATAGGGGGTGAGGTTACACAAAGAAAGAGAGGGAATATTTCTCGCATGAAACAGTGCATAAGGCAGGAGCATAATCCAATCTTTTATGCCGGGCTCTAAGCTTAATTTTGTGAAGGTCTCTTTAATGGTTCTATTTATTTTTTCTACCTGTCCTGAGCTCTGGTGTATATAAGCATAATGTAACTTAAAATTAATCCACAGGGTCCCAGTTAACACCTGACTTACCTGGGCCATGAACACCAGTCCATTATCAGGCCCTATTACCTTAGGCAGACCGTATCTTGGAAAAATATCTTTCAGAATCTTCTTGAAAATCATTTGTGCAGTTTTTTTTTTTTTTTTTTTTTTTTTTTGTGTGTGTGTGTATGTGTGGAAGGCTTCAGTCCATCCTGAAAATGTATCTACAAAGACTAGGAGGTATTTAAGTCCATACCTTGCTGGCTTAATTTCACTATTGTCCACTTCCCAAAATAGTCGTTTTCTGGTTCCTCATAGGTGCTTTCCTCTAGGAAACTGGAAGGGTAAGCATTAACCAATTGACGGACTCGACAGGCTTTTGTTACCCGTTCAGTTATTTTCTTTCGCTGTGAGTCGGTTAGTGGAAAACTCTGTTCTTAATCCTACAGGAATGCCTGCAGTTTCATTGAACCAAGGTGAGTGGGTTGGTGTACATTTTTAACGTAGTGTAGGGCTTTCTGTAATTGCAGCCTGAGCTCAGTGAAGTTGAGGTGTTCAGTGTCAGTGTCCATAGATATTATAAAAAACTTCCTGGTGATCAGGGGTCCATTGGAATTGGGCATCTCCCTCTAACACCGGGTATAAAGGAGCAGCTAAAAACGCAAACCCAGGTATCCATAACCTGCAAAAGCCAGCAGTCCCAAGAAACTCTCTGAGTTGTCTCCTGTTAGATGGGGGTGGTATCTAGGCAATGGTTTGTTTTCTGGGCTCAGTGAGCCATCGTTTACTGCCCCTAAGGAAACAGCCCAGTAAGATTACTTCATGCCAGCAAATTTGGGCCTTTTTGGCCGAAACTCTATACCCGAGTTGAGCAAGCTCATATAATAGTGCTTGGGTCCCAGACTCACAGTTTTCCTTGGTGTTGGCTGCCAGTAGCAGGTCATTCACGTATTGAAGCTGGGTGACTTTGGGGTGCGTAGTTCTGAAATTGCTGAGATCTCTGTGGAGGGCTTCATCAAAGAGAGTGGGGGAGTTTTTGAACCCCAGTGGGAGTCTAGTCCAAGTTAGTTGACCAGACGTTCAGGTTTCTGGGTCTACCCACCCGAAAGCAAACAGCAACTGACTATCTTTATGCAGAGGCAAGCAAAAGAAAGCATCTTTTAAGTCCAGAACAGTATACCATTTCCGCTCAGGGTTCAGAGTGCTAAGCAGATTGTACGGATTAGGTACCGTGGGGTGAATGTCCTGCACTCTGTTGTTGATCTCTCTTAGGTATTTAACAGGGCGATTGTCCCGGTTCCTGGCTTTTTTTTCTAGTAGCAGGGGAGTGTTCATGGCCAATTGACAGGGCCTTAGGACGCCTAAGGTCAGATATTTCTGAATATGGGGCCTTATCTCATCTTTAGCTTTTTTTGCTTAGAGGATATTATTTGACATTAATTGGGGAGGCTGAGGTTTTTAACTCCACTGTTATTGGAGGTTGTTTCACGGCCAGGCCTAACCCAGCAGTTTTTGCCCAGGCATCTGCGTAATCTGTTATCCATTTCTGGCGTAGCTTGCCTGTTTGATCAGTCTTGGGGGGTGTGAAGAGTGGATGTTCATCTTCTACTAATTTAGTTAAAGCCGTGACTATAGGAGTTTATACTAAAGGATTTAGAAATTTCATTTGGTAGCCTTCAGGGTTAAAAGTTATTAAGGCCAAGAGCTTGGTGAGCAGATCTCTGCCCATCAATGGGTCCAGGCATTCCTGGATTACTTGGAAGGAGTGATGGATTTTTCCTTTACCTAGGTCCATGGTCCTCTTAGTAGTCTAAGCCCGATATTTACTGCCATTAGCCCTTTGAACTACAGACCTTTTATTTGATAGAGGGCCCAATGGGGCCTTAAGGGCTTCGTATACTGCTCCTGTATTCATTTCAAAGTTTACTGGGGTCCGCTACACTTCAAAAGTTACCCTGAGCTAGGGGAAGTGATCTGAGCCCCAACTTTCTTAGTCATGCACCAGAGTCACAATGGCTGGCTGGCGTGGCTGTCTCTTTATAGGGCACTTTTTGGCCCAGTGTCCTTTTTTTTTTTTACAGTAGGCACATTGATCTGAGGCCAGGGGTGGCCTCTTGCATGGCCCCAGGTAACCCTTACTGTCACCTTATGTCTTAATTTCAGGCCTCTTTCTTGTTGTGACAAGGATCTTGGTCAATCCCTTAGTCTGTCTTTTGCTTCTCTCATCCTTCCTTTGCTCCCTTTCTTTCTCCCTGTTTCTCTCTTATAGTATACTTTCTCAGCTTCTCTGACTAAATCTCTCTTTTAAATTTTTTTAATATCCATGGCAGCTTGCCCAATTAAGGCCATTGTTACAGATGAATTTTGATCCGCTGCCTGAGGATCGAAAGGAGTATATCTTTTATATGCCTCCATAATTCTTTCTAGAAACAAAGAGGGAGATTCATCAGGCCTTCGAATAATTTCTCTTACCATGGCCAAATTAGTTGGTCACCTAGCAGCCCCTTGGAGACCTGCTATTAGAGCCAGGCAATAATTGGACAGATGCTCTTTATCTTCAAAGGTGTTGGGGTTCCAGTTGGGTTGGTTTAAGGGTAAGCTCGCTTTGATTATGTTGGGAAGTTGTGTTGGTCACCAATCAGGTCCGAGGATATTTTTTTTTTTTAGCTTCTTGGAGGTTTTTCTCTTATTCCTCTGTCATAAAGAAAGTCCCTAGGAGTTGTTGGCAGTTATCCCAAGTAGGCAGGTGTAAAAACGTTGGCGAGTTCTCTGAGTTCTTTTAGCCGGGCCAGCTTCCTCCAGGGAAGGAGGGGCTCTGTGTGCCACGGGACTGTCATCTGGATGGCGCTGGGCCATCCTAGCTTCTTTGAATGGTGGAGAGGCTGAGTCAGCAGCAGGGGAATCACTTAGAGGGTGTTGGCAGTTGGGGGATGAAGGCAGAGGATAAGGAGGGGGAGGAGAGTCCAGTAGAGTCTTGAGACTCAGGGAGAACAGAGGGTGCAGGAGGAGGAGCAGAGAGTTAAAGAGATAGAATCATGGGGGAAGGAGTAGGAGTCCGTGCAGGGACAAGGAAAGGCTTCACCCTTGGAGGAGGAGATTTGCAGAGGTCCTGACAAGTTAAGATATATGGCTGTTGATCTGGACGTCTACGTGGCCCCGGCTAAAAGACAATATCTCGAACTTTTCAAATTAGTGCGAAGTAGAAAGATCCTTCTAGGGGACATCTGACTACAAAGTTGGGTCATTCTGAGACACAGAATCTGCAAGATCTGGCGTTTTACTGAAAAAGAAAGATTCTGAGCCCTTAAGCAGACTTTGGTCTAGTGATCAAGGGTCATGAACAGAGGCATTGAAGTGCTCTGTCCCATAATGAAATATACACAGACAATAAAAGCAATGACACAAGACACAGACAAGACAAGACAATAAAGACAGGCAATGGACGTCCAATACTGAGACCATGACTGAGTAGCTGGCAAAACATGATGGTCTGGCAATACCGAATCCGAAACAAAATATCACTGAATAAAGGAGACTATTGTTCCTCGATTTCATGAGCTCATCCCCCAGGGACATGGCCTGTGGCTCTGTTACATGTGTGTCAGCCACCATGGGAGAGAGCTCACGCTCTTTACCAATAGCCATTTTGTGAAACCCTAACCTGAATCCTGAAACCAGAAAGAGGGGCCTTATTTATCCCCAGAGGAGCCCGTTGGGGGTCTTTCATCTGCGGCTGCCGGATCTCACTGGGGCCACCAGATGTAAAGATCGGGCGAGGGTGGGTGGAAGAGACCACCAAGAGACTGTCTCATGCAACAGCAAAGGCTTTATTGGGAGTCCGGCATGCAAGGGCTCAGAGCTCACTTGAATAGAGCAAAGAGCCCTGAGAACAGCTTAAGAAGTGCTTATATATTTTCCTTGGAGAGGGCAGGAAGGAAAGTTTATTGATGGGTAAGTGCGAGTGGGCGGTTTGCGTGCAACTGGTTGACCGAGTACATTCTGCAGTTTGGCAGTTGGGGACAGCACATTCTGGGAACAAGAATAGCAAACAGTTCTCAAGATTTCAACAGTGTTTTGTTAAGCATACAGAAAATCAAGAAGTGACAAGTACCTATTTTATTAACCTTTCAATATAAGTATGAAAACAGAAATCTAGGTAAGATTTGAAGCCCAGAAGTTCATTGGGCCCTTGATTGGTATACTTAGCGTTGAATTACATTCTGTAGTGATGTCCCAGAAATATGGATATACAATGGCATAGGACCTTATACCTTCTCGGAGGTCAATTCCAAAACACAGACTCTAAGGGGAATCACACCGAAGTTCAAGCCAAGGTGGACCCAATTATCTCTTCCAACCGCCACACAAATGACCACAATTAAAACCAAAACACTCCCACATGGCACTCATCTTCTTCCATATAGACACTCACCATAACTTCTGGCAAGAGGATTCCATGAGAGGTGCAGCACAAGACAGTGTCCCAAATAAGGTCCCTTTCCCCTCATTTGCCAATAGTCAGGGTGGCCTGGACACCCTCCCTGTGAACCAGGAGTTATCAAATATGTCTGCCATTAATACAGCTCTGTTCTCCAATTTGAGGCCTACTGACTGTGGGGTTTAGATTCTTTATTTGAATTGGATTCATAAGAAAACCCAAGAACCTATGGGCTAGCATCTGCAGGGCTTTGAAGAACTCATTTGACTCAAAGGATCCCTATTCTCACTTGATGTAGGTAAGGAACCTTACAGAAGAATGTGAGGCACTTCATCCACAGTGACTGATTTTTGGCCATTTTGATTTTGGATTCACACATGGGATCGTTCTTTAGATCCATCAGGTGCTGAGAATCTAAGCCACAGGCTCACACAGGACCAAGAGGCTGATTCAGACACATCCCTTTACAAAGCAATTAAGCAAAGAGCCACAGGTGGTGCCCATTCATTTCCGTTTGAAAACTGTTTTCTTCAGGATTCACAAAGGCGTGGCCTCAGGCAAAGAACTTACTGACATTCAGGGCAACAGAAAAATAGGCAATCAAAAGGCCCATTACAGGGGTTCTCCACTGAGACTTTCCTGGTCACATCGATATCTGAGTTTTCTGAGATGCTTGCCAATCCCTTCAGCTATCCAGTACATGTCCATGTCACAGTGCTTGGAGGTGGTACATATCGTGGACTCAAAAGCATGAGCCTATTTTGGAGAGTGGCTAGATTTCAGGAAGAAAACAGGAACTTAGGAAGATAGCAGGTGTTGCCCATCGATATGGCAAGCCCTAGTGCATTCATAAATTGGGCAGGATGAATGCTGGGAAACTTTCTACTAGACAGGAAACATCCATTGATGCATTCTCTTTTTCTAATGTCTACAACCACGGACACAGTGGGATACACAGACATAGAAACACTCGCCTTGTCAAACAACTTACTAGAAACAGTTCACTCCAAACCAAACAAACCGACTTTCCTACCTCTTCTCAGAACATGGGGCAAAACCACAAACACACATCCACACCCAAAAAGGCACCTCCTTCCCCCAAATAGGTCTCTCACTATCCGGAGTGTCCTCTGACTGCTGGGCCATAGTATGTTCCCCAGATATGGCCTATCCTGTCTCAGATCTGGTCTCCATATCCAACTCTGTGAAGTGGTCAGGAGCCAGCTGTGAGCCACTACCTGCTTTTTTACGAAAGGCCCCTCTTCAGAGTACTCCTGGCATTTGGCCATCCTCACATCAGTAGGTACCAAGAAAGACTGACTCTGTCCTTGTTAAATTGAAGCAAGTGAGACCACTAGGACTGGGACTGGGACTGACTCTGTGTGCCTGGCTTCCTGCATCCCAAGTTCAGAGAGTTCCATTACCAAGGAAGTGAGGTGAGGTTGCACCCTTCAGGAACTGAATGAGGTCACTGCCTTGGCAACCACTTTTTCCAAACAGTTGCTTTCAAGCGTACCATGAGAAGGAGGCTTACCCTACTTTCTGTGGCACTTTCACAAATTAGAATGGTATATCAACCATAGGCACCAAGAAACAGCTCTCCACACAGGCCTGATTTGGTCCATCTTCTCTATATTAGGAAAAGAGCCTTTAGTCCGGGGAGCACTGCAGTGAACCTCTGCACTAAAACTATTAGCAAGCACCTGGTGGAGGAGTCCTCCATAGGTAAGTGGGGCTTTTATAACATCTGATATCCGGTTAAGGGAGATCTCTTCTGATGACAGAGATGTGGCCTGGGGAGGCTCACATATACTCCTTTCCAGGAGAGTAACCAGAATCGTTCTGTCCTCTGTTCTGTTCTGTAGGGAATTCCTCTGGAACTGTAGAGAGGGGCCGACGGGCACGCATGCACTCCTACCCTGGAGCTATAGCAAGATGTTGCACTGTTCCACTGTTTTTCTGTTTAGGCGCATGGTTTCTGTTTTTTGTGTTTTGTTTTGTGTTCTATTTTTTTGATTGTTTGTTTGTTTTTGTTCATTTTGTTGTGTGATTTCAGTGGTAAAAACTTAAGGATTTTGGACGTAAAAATAGGTAATAAAGAGAGTAAGCCTGACACCCCTTTGGACTGTGTTTTAGGGAACTGCGATGAACTTTACTCGCCTTTGTTAAGCAGGATGATAGAAGCTCCTAGCTGGCTGCCTGGAGCACACCCATTGCAGAGGGCAATGCTTGGTGGGGACCTAAGAACTGAGCATCTCCGAGGTTAACAAGTGAAACTCCTTTAAAACCCCTTGTCACTCCAGATCAAGAGAGTCATAACCTTTGGCAGAGTCCCCTGTGTTTCTCCTTTGTTCACAAAGCAATAAACCTCCCTTTTTCTTTTTCTCAAAACTCAGTCCTCATTATTAAATTGGTATTAATTGGCGTCAAGTTGAGGAATCGAACTTTAATTTACAAATTTGGTACCCGCCCTCCACCCCGGAACTTTGTGAGAGCTGTCTACTGAAATATTAGGAGATGAAGCATGCTTGGTGTGGAACTGAACAAGAGGAGCTAATCCTGTAAGTAAAAGGAGGGACTGAGGGACTCCCAGCAGCTGCAAAAGCCCTGTTGATTCAGGGAATTACCTCCTTCCTCCCCGCACTGTAAGAATTATGCCACCTCTGTCTTGTTAAAAAAGAGAAAAAGAAAAAGGGGACACTAAATGCAGTGAAGTCACCATGGAGACACTTTATTTTACATTTCAGGTTTCCCCTCTGTTAAAACATGTGGTCCCCCCCCTGTGGATATCTATGGTGCACACTGGTGTAGGAGATTTTTCTCTTATCTGCTCTGGTTTAAACGGTTCTCTCTGACAGCCATAGTCTGAACCTCCTTTCTGTCTGTCTTGTGTCTTTGTATCTGGCCCTTTAAGACATCTGCAATAATGTGTTGATATTATAAATTGTTTCTTGGGAATGATCTTAGCTGAATGTGTGTCTAAATGATGATGTTTTATTTTAACAATCTGGTATCTGAATGGGTTTTTGAAGCATTGCAGAATCTTGCAGTTAAAAGTCGGGTTTAGGTAATTGTTTAGTTTATGATTTCAGATAATTCATGCCAGAGAACTTAAATACTTAGTATGGAAAACTGAAGAACTCTACTTCCAAGTTGGCAAGTAAATTCCCAATCATACAGTCTTTTTTTCACCAATTTTGAATTGGATAGCCTCGGGAAATGTCACTGTGTGTACCACTGCATTAATTTGGACAAGGATAGTAAATCATAGAATGGTATCTGTTGACAAAACAAGATGTAAAAATATAAAATTTTGTGAATTGTATCTTAAATTTGTATCATAATTTTCAACATCCGAACCTCAAAATTATGGTTAAAATGCCTTAGGCCTGAGGTGTCTGCTCAGAATAGCAGTTTTTCCTGCTCCTTCCAGACCTCAGCCATGATTTATATTGAAATGTAAATGAAAGAAGCCTGAAAGCTTAGTAGGAGACTGATTTGAGGCCTAAGGGAAAAAAAAGGTAAATTGTATGGTATTTACTAATTACTAGCCAGTCACTTTTTCTAGGACTCTTTTTTTTTCCTTAGATACTTTTTTTTTTTTGAGCTCATGATTTTGAGCATACAGACCTAGGTTAATGTTTTTCAGATCAGTTATATCTTTGACCAACTGTAGACTTTTTGAAACATTGCAATGGAGATTTCACCTGAGAAAAGCTACAAGGCCTTTACTATTATTATGTGTGCACACTTTTGTTATGTGTTGTATGTCCACATATACATATGTCCGTATATCATATATATGATACACAAATTAACATATACAAGGAGCGCTCATAAAAAAGCGCTCATTAAAACAAATTTAAATAGGAGATCCAAAGATCTTTAATTCACGTGATTTAAATGTTTCAATTTAAATTGGATAAACAGATAAAAATCAATGTCTTTACATTTAAGCTTACAATTTTTTTAGGTGTTCAAAAATCTAATAAAATATTAATATCTACAAAATGTCTAATATGCCTTGGTTCTAGGACCTTTCCTTCAACATAAAAATGGTTTACACTGTCAACACATTTCTCTAATATTTTGATAAATAAGTAAAGTAAATTTGATATAGGATTGCTCATTCATGAGTACTTTTCTTAGATATCTGATTGATTTACTAAGGTCTGAATAAGTTCTTATTAAAGTCTGTATAAGAATATAAAAATAAGTCATGTGTTAATGAGACAAAAATTTCTTAAAACATAAGTTTACCCATAACGTTGTGTTTATTAAGTTTTATTTTCTCCAGAGCAAGCAACCATAAAAATTAAACAACTGATTAAATAAGAACTGTTATTTTAGAGCACTGTACTGCCATTGCTTTAAAAGCTAAACTTGGTTAATGTAGAAACATCAATGTAATTGTGATGCTATCAATGTTTTCATATCTTATAGGTATGCAAGTCTGTAAGGTAGAAACTTTAAAAGAGCATTATATCAAGCTGGTGCTCTGAAGTTATATGGTAAAAAATATATTGGGGATTTATTTACCTGTTATCAATAAGATATGTAAACTTTTATGTTACTTTTTACATTGGGGAACAATTTAAATGTATTTTTTAGTTAATGAGAGCCTAATCGATGTAAAGGTTAAAAACTTTCAGCCTTTCTTTAATTCATGTTTTAAATGTGATATCATATGGTGTTAGCTAATGTTCATGTGACCTCAAACAATTTATGTAAACTTTGTCAAATGATATTTAAAAATAAGAATTAGCTTTAGAACTAAAATACTTAAGATTTATAAAGAGCCCTGCCTTAGCTGAGATAAGGCTCTGTGTCCCATCTTACTACATGTGAGAATGACTACGAAACCAGTAGGTTAGATAATATTTCTTTAAAGTTATGTTAAAAAGTTGGTTTTTTTTTAAGGTCAATATTCCTAGGATCTCAAACAGGGGATATAATGTATAACTCAGCCAAAAAATTCAGGGTAGCTGTTACACAAGCTAAGTATTTTTACTTTTGTTAATTTTATTTTGAAATTTTCTTATAAGTGATCTAAAGATTCTCTTTTACTGTTTTACAAACGTGTTGCTTTAAGAACACAACATGGGTTTATTCAATATAATAAGTCATTACTTACAATACAGACAGAATAATACAGATCCCAATTAATAAAAAGATAATTATATAGTTATAGACATTAAAGCCCAGTACTCTTAATATAAGGCTGTTAAAATTTATTTGCTGGATGTTTAAGATTAGGATTTAAAATTAAAGTTAAATGAAAAGAGCCAAGAAAACCAATATTTGGCTTTTGCCCTATGAGTCAGTCTGAATCCAGGGAACAGGGGACTTCTCTAAAGAGCTTTGAAACTCTGAGCCACATAACCTCCTCCTGATCAGGGAGATTAATGAGACCACTGGAGAACAGAAAGCCAATCAGTGTATTTGTAACGAAGAGGAGAGTCATGAAAGAAAGGAGACATCCCTGATGCTTCCGAGGGAAGCCAAATGGTCAAGCAAGATCTGGACCCACCTAGCGCAAATGGCACTAGCAGAACTGAGAATCTGCTCTCAAGTTTCCCCAGAATTGACTCCCATAAAAGGTCAGCTGACTGTTAACAATAGATGGAAACAAAAGTCAGTTTGACTGCTTCATCTTAAACACTTAGCAAAGACAGTTAAGAACAAAATACATCCATTCCTGGGCATTTTAAATTATAATAATAATAATAATAATAATAATAATAATAATAATAATAATAATATAATGTTATGTTTGCCTCCCAAAATAAGTAAGACTGGTGGCTACAAAGAAGAATTCTCAGACAGGAATGCCTGATACTTATAAAAAGAGACTATCAAGAAGACCTGCCACAGGGAGAAGTTTTCAGTTTAAGGCCTACAGATATTCCTAACCTACACAGGTTGGCTTGGTGTTTGCTAGTACAATTATCAAGCCCTGAGTAACAGAATTAAAGGTTTCTCAAAGAGACACAGAGGTCATAATAGTAAAAGGATTTTACAAGATCAGATGACATTAAATAATTAAACTGTATCTTATGGGGAGGGACAAGTGTAACAGTAAAAGTTAAATATTAAATTGACAGTCCTGATAACTGGGGATATTAAAGACTGGTGAGGGAACTTCTATACAGTGACATGTTCCAGGTGCTGCAACATTTATTCAGTACTCATGGTTTTTGTTTCTCTCATAGAAGAACCCATCCCCAGATGACTTTACAACCTGTTCTTCCCCAATCAGACTTCAAACCAAACTGACTTCTAAAAGGCAACTCATGTCCCTCAACTGACTTCTAAAAGGCAACTCATGTCCCTCATCCCATGCCCACTCACGTCACCCTGTCTCAGGTCAGAAGAAGAAAAAATGAGTGACACCACTCTTCTTATAACAATGGAGAGAAAGATAAATAGACTATCAATATAAGTAATTAGTGAAGTCAGGTAAAATCAGGGAGATCGGTTTTGGGTGAGTTCTAAAAATTTGGAGACTCTTACCTGAGGGATTAAAATTTCCTCAGTGCTCTTCCCGTAATCTATCAAAGATTTGAAGGGGACACAAAGAAAAGGCGGGAATGATAGACCCAACCTGATCTTTAATTTAAATTGGGAGCCATCTTGCCAAAAAGCCATGAAAAGATAATTTTGGCTTTACCATAAATTACTTCAAATTCTAAACCTGCTTGGAATGCCTGCCCATGCCTTGAACTCACCCATGCCCGGCTCTCTGACCAGATAGCAGCCCTCTCTGAAACTTTAGTGACACATCATAAATATTTGCCTTCTCTGGCCAGACAACAACCCTCTCTGAGGCTCTAATGGTCTTCATGAACTCTGATGTAGGGACAGCAAAAAAAATGTAGACTGCCATTGGTGTGATGTTTGTCAGAGTTCTGTTATCTGTAAACCCCCTTTTGTGTAATTTTCTGGGCTATTAAGCTGCCTGTAGGAAAGCTGGGGTTGCTGTCTTTTTCCCGCCGTTTTGTGAGGGAGAGGTAGCACAGCCAGTGGAAATAATAAGCTTAATTTAATTTGATTTTAATTAGAGTCAGTGGTCTTTTCTTGTGTCCTGGTCTAACAGGTAAACACTCCAAAAACATGGAGCTCTGCCAGCCTAAACACTTCTTGAGAAACTTCCTCTGAGTTTGGGCACTTGAAATATATGTTGTTGTAAGGAGCTTTAGCTTCCTTTCTAGTGATACCATCAAAGCTGAGTCTGCATCTATGTGACCTGGAGGACATGGTTTCTTGTATTCTAATGAACATGAGGCAGCAGTGCTGAATTTTCTCTTTGTAGGTAAACTGTGGCCACTGGATACTAAGTGTCTCCCCGTTTGGACTGTGAAGCCATTTGGTCATCCTCCACTTTGTGGTGTTTCTTGCTGCTGTACTGGGAGTTTGGTATATGCTTTATGAAATACAACGAGTTCAACTGAAACCCAGTGTTGAAGAAAGTTCTGTCACTTGTGGTGGGTCAGGGTCTGAAGGAGAATGCACCAACCAGGCTTTTATCTCACAGAGCTTGCCCCCTTGTCCATAGAAATCTGACTCTGAACTTAGCCCAGAAACCTCTCCATATAAAATGATGCCTTTACATAGAAGGGTCTGCTGGCTGCACCATGTCAGTCACAAACCATTTGGAAGGCAATGGCAAATCCTCATTGCCACACCACAGATGTATTATCACACACCCACCCACCACTGCAATAGGCCCACTTCTCAGCAGGCTCCAACTTACTGGCATCTTTGTTCTACACCATTTTCATGAAACCCGGTCAATCATGGCATTCTCTGGTACACTCAAGATCAGCAACAAGACATCTAAAGGTTCTCCAGTGCCACCTGGTTAAGGGAATTTCAAAGATTTCATTGTATTTATCTAGCCATTTTTCATGGATGAAGTTGGAGGCACTGTGGGTTTCAGTTCATTCAGGAAATATTAAATGGTGAGGAAGCTGTTTTCAATGAATTCTCTGGAGAAATCTCACAGGCAAGTCTTCCCATAGAGTGGTCAAAAGGTCACATGAAGCCAGGCCCATTGAGGTCTTTAATGTGACGTCCATGGGTGTTCTGACTGTCAACTATGGCTGCCAAATCTTTCAGAATAAAATCATGTGATATTCTAGCTGATATTCCAAGGCTCTGTGGAAAGCCACCCTTGTATTTGATCTCAGTTTCCAAGGGAGAATCCCATGCGTGGCCTCCTAAAATCTGAACACAGTTTATGGCAATATTTCTCTGAGATCAGTTCGAGAACTCAGACTATAAGTGGAATCACACCAGAGTTCAAGCCCAGATAGACCCAGTCATCACTTCGAACCACCAAACAAATGACCACAATTAAAACCAAAGCACTCCCACAAGGCCCTCATCTTCTTCCATATAGACACTCATCATAACCTGTGGCTGGAGGTTTCCATGAGGGGCTCAGCCCAATACAGTGTACAAAATAACCTCCCTTGCCCATCATTTGCCTAAAGTCAGGGTTGCCTGGACACCCTTTCTGAGAACCAGGAGTTATCAAATGAGCCTGCCGTAAATACTGCTCTGATTCTCCAATTTGAGGCCTACTGACTCTCGGGTATAGATTCTTTATGTGAATTGGAATCATGAGAAAACCCAAGCACCTATGGGCTATCCTCTGCAGGGTTTGAAGAACTCATTTGACAAAAAGGATCCCTATTTTTACTTGATGGAGATCAGTAATCTTACAGAGGAAGGCGAGAGACTTCGTCCACAATGACTGCTTTTTTGGCCATTTTGGTTTTGGAAGCACACATGTTCGTTAGATCCATCAGGTGCTGAAAATCTATTCAACAACCTCAAACATGGCCAAGAGTCTGATGCAGACACATCCCTTTCCAAAGCAATTAAGCAAAGATCTACAGCTGATGCCCATTAATTTCCATTGAAAACCGTTTTCTTCAGGCTTCAAAAAGGGGTGGCCTGAGGCAAAGACCTTTCTGACATTCAGGGCAACAGAACAATAGGTAAGCAAATGGCCCAAGGCAGGGTTTCTAAAATGATATCTGAGTTTTCTGAGATGATCCCATTCCCTTCAGCTATCCAGTACATAGCCATGTCACAGAGCTTGGAGGTGGTTCATGTCTTGGAAACAAAACCATGAGCCTATTCTGGAGAGTGGCCAGAATTCAAGAAGAAAACAGGAATTTAGGAAGACAGTGGTTGTTGCCCATCCATTAGGCAAGACAAAATCCATTCATAAATTGGGCAGGATGAATGTTGTGAAGCTTTCTTCTATTCAGGACACATCCATTGATGCATTCTCTTTTCTAATGTCTACAACCACGGACACAGTGGAATAAACAGACATAAAAACACTCGCATTGTCAAAAGACTTACTAGAAACAGTCCACTCCAATCCTAACAAACCGACTTTCCTACCTATTCTCAAATCATGAGACAAAACCACAAACTCACACCCACACCCAAAAAGTCACCTCCTTCCCCCAAGTAGGTCTATGACTATCCGGAGTGTCCTCTGACTGATGGGCCATAGTATGTTACTCCAAAATGGACTGTCCTATGTCAGATGTGGACTCCTTGGCCAACACTGTGAAGTTGTAAGGTGCCAGTGGTGAGACACTACCTGCTTACTCAGGAAAGTCCCCTCTTCAGACCTTCCTGGCATTTGGCCATCCTCACATCAGTAGTTACCAAGAAAGACTGATTCTGTCCTTGGTAAATCCAAATATGTGAGGCCACTGGGACTGGGACTGGGACTGCCTCTGGGTGCCTGTCTTCCTGGATCCCTAGTTCAGAGAGTTCCATCACCAAGAAAGTGATGTAGGTCACTTCCTTCAGGAACTGAATGAGGTCACTGCCTTGGCAACCACTTTGTCCTAATAGTTGCTTCCAAGTGTCCCAATTGATGGAGGCTGCCCCTACTTCCTGTGACACTTTCACAAGTTTGAATGGTATATCAAACATAGGCACCCGGGAACAGCTCTCCACACAGGCCTGGTATTGTCCATCTTCTCTACATTAAGAAAAGAGAGACTGCTTCAGACACACCCCTTCATCCTGACCAGGTTGTTTGTCGTGGAAGATGACTTTTGCTCTCTCAGGTCCTTCATAGCTTCCTATAGCTTCCCCAGGGTTCATTTCTGCATGGACCTTTTCATTTCTCAGCAGGTGGAAGATTTCTTACATTCCTGTATTGTAAGACAACTCTGTCCCTGCTTTTCTGTAAAGTTAGATTGAGGGAACAGAGTATGGTTAGGGTTAATAACATGTTTGATTTGGCTTAGGAATCATTCTGCTGGATGAATAATGTTATTGGGAACCTGCAATATTTATTAGAATATATAGAGGGGAAATATATTTATGAAAACCGAAATCTAGGTAAGATTTGAAGCCCAGAAGGGCTTTGGATCCTTGATTGGGATACTTAGGTTTGAATTATGTTCTGCACATATGTCTCAGATAAATCTATACACAATGGCATAGGACCTTGTACCTTGGATGATTGAATGTCAAAGAGAACATCCAGTCAAAAAAGGATAGTTGGTAGGATTAGGAAGATAGTTGGTAGGATTAGGAAAAAGAGTGAGTATATGATTTGGACAAAAAGTTCTTTAGCAATAGGGTTTTGGGTAGAGAGAAAATGTAAATGTCAGCACATGTGAAGAGTCAGTCACAATGATGAACTGGGGAAAATATGTAGGAAAGCAGATATCAATAGAGACATTAGAAAATCAGCAAATGATAAAGTGATTGATAGGATTAGACATTTTCGACAGGCTTGAGTTTGAATAAATAATCTTAGGAAGAAACAAATATGTAGTCACCAATAGGATTGACATTTGAGAGCATTAGGCAACCTGGACATGGGTGATTTTCATAATCCATACTCATATTCCATTTAGGCTTTGGTACAGTCGTAAGTGTGACTTTGCATTTTGTGGCCAGAATATTACTGTGATAAAATGTATATGTAGATCAGGTGACATGAGTATTTGTTGCACCATTTCTGAGAGCAATATTTTGAAGAGATATAAATTAGTATTGGGGGCACAAATAGGTGTACCATGTGTGTATGAATATAGAGAGAATGCATGAATAGACCATACTGTGAATAAATAATATAACTGTTTCCAAATTTAGAAATTGGAATAAATTGATATCCCAAAATACACAGGAAATCTTATATTGATATACATACATTCATTCCAACCAGTTATATATCTAATGGTAATATTAGGGTTGTAGTTTATCATAAAATGTGTGTGAGTTTTGCTTCAAAATTGATTATGGAAATCGAAAATAATGTGTTTGGAAAGAAGTCTCATGAAATAACCAGTCAAAAACAAGGAGGAATACATGTGTTCTGAAGCAGGAAGTGATTGAATGTGTTACAAATGTCTTTCAATTTGTGAACTTGTGGATGAAATGTATATTCTACGATGTATAAAAACTGAAGAAATAGTAATGTACCAGTGTTGAATTAAAATGAACATCAAAATACACATCATGTCCCATAGAAATCTACTTTCATTGATGTTAAATTGGGTCAGTTACTGTAGAAATATAAGGCTTTGTTTGCACCATTCACTGAAGTGAGTTTTCAGTACTAGGAAATAAATATGTATTTCAGGTGGATGAATATTTTTAAAAACAATCTTATGAAAAGTTGATTATAAAAGCACATACATGAACATGAGTGAATTATTTAGGGAGTGTATAATAAGACACATATATTTCATATTTTGAAAATATATATATCACACAGATACATTAGAAAGTAGCAATATATATGCCAATCAAAATTCATCATGAAATATATATCATTCACAGATCCAAAAATATTAATTTTACTGAACATGGATTTATGTATAATGTTTTTCAACTAAGAAGCTCACTCATAGTTTGAATTTTCAGTTCCAAAAACATTTAGGAGGAGTCATCTCTTCTCATACTTTGTATCTCCCAAGTTAGCCACCTCACAAAAATGTACATGTGATACCAGGTAGGATTTTATATGTGCATATAAAAATACATGTGCTGAATTGGCTACAGAAAAAGGGAGACAGAAATTCACATATGTGTTAACTTTAAAAACACATGGAGAACCATTTCAACAAAAAATTAACAAGATTTATAACTCTTACCCTATATCATGCAAAAGGCAAGACCAACTATACGCCATGCCTCCTCTCAACCGCTTGTATTTCTATTCTGTTTGGGTTATTTTTCTCCATCATATTAGGATTAGTAGTCAGAGTCTAGTAGGGTATGTGTTAGTGTCAGGGATTCGGTATTTTGAATGGAAAATTGAAAAATGAATCCAATGTGTATGTAAATATGTGCTACACCAAAATCTTCCCACTCTCATCCAGAACAATGCCTTGACAATACCTACGGCCCAAGTATGACACAATCAGAGGAGAAAAGTTAGAAAATCCGTGAATACATATCTAGAATGGAATATGATCAGAAGTTCACAACCTTGGAAGTGGTAGAGGGGTTTCCAAAAGTAAGGGACAGGGTAAACCCTCCAAAAACTTGAAGGTCTGCTGGCCTAGAGACTTCTTGAGAAACTGCCTGTGAGGTTGGGCACTTCAAATATATGTTGTTGTCAGGAGCTTTAGCTTCCTTTCTAGTGAGACCATAAAAGCTGGGTCTGCATCAATGTGACCTGGAGGACATGGTTTCTTATTTTCCAATGAACATGAGATAGCAGTGCTGAATTTTCCATTGTAGGTAAACTGTGGCCCCTGGGGGCTGAATGTCTCCCTGTGTGGACGTTGAATCCATATAGTCATCCTCTATTTTCATGGTGTTTCTTGCTGCTGCACTGGGAGTTTGGTATTTGCTTCATGAAATACAAGGAGTTCAACGGGGACACAGTGCAGGAGGGATTTCTGTCACGTGTGGTGGGTCAGGGTCTGCAGGAGAATACAAGAACCAGGCCTCTATCCCACATAGCTTGCCCCCTTGACCATAGCAACCTGATTCTGAACAATGTCCTGAAACCTCTCTATGTAACAAGGTGCCTTTACATATAAGGGTCTGCTGGCTTCACCATGTCAGTCACAAGCCATTTGGAATCCAATGAAAGATCTACATGGCCCCACCACAGATGTTTTATCACACACCTGCCCACCATTGCTCTAGGCCCACTACTCAGCAGGATCCAACTTTCTGGCATCTCTGTTAAACACCATTTCCATGAAAACCAGTCAATCAAGGCACTGTCTGGTATACTCATTGTTGGGAAAAGTATAAACGGCAGCCATACCCCAGAGAAAAACCCCAACATGGTGCCTAAGGACTTCTTCTTCCTACCTTCTTTTTTCTACAGTGGTGCCAAATGTTCCCACCCGTGTGAACTCTCCCGCTGGCGCCAATTTGAAATCTCGCTGGTGGGGAACCTTAGCCCCAATAAGAACTAATTCCTGGGCTCCAGAGCTGATATCTGAAAGAACTAACCAATAAACGGTTTGCCTGCCATTTATCTAAGCCCTTCCATCTTCCCCTTAGTTCTATATAAGCACACAGCTTTTTGCAATAAAATTGGAATTCTCCCAGCGAAGTGCCTTTGCTTGGGAAGTTCTTTCATTCTGGTGCCCCATGTGAGGATATGGGTGAGCTCTTTCTAACAAGAGCCCCGTCCCCTGCTCCCCCGGAGACAGCCAGCTTCCTGCACCCACCACAGATCTGATATATGTAAGCCTCCCCTGACCCTGGCTCTGCAACTCCCTTCGGGCTACCACTGGTTTTGTGACCTTGATCTTCCGGCCCACTCTCGACGCCCTGTAGGGGGCAGGAAATTCCTGCCACTAAGACCTTTACTGGTCGCAGTGGACCGTCTGGTGATCCGTTTTCCTTTGGGGCGTGAGGCTTCTGAGTTTACACAAGAGGCTCTGTGGTTTTTTCTCCTCTGCTGCCGCTGCCGCTGCTGGCTAGAGTTGCTGTTTGCTGCGGGGCTGCTGTGTCTGGCTGAAGCTGCCTCTCTGCTCGGGGAAAACTGAACTCCCGTCCTGGAACTACATTCTGCCGGAACCGGAGTTCTGTTTTCATTACTGACTTTTTCCGCTGCGTTCAAAAACTTTCCTGACGTCAGGTTGCCCGTGGCTCCGAACCCATTGGGTCTCACAGATCGCACTTCACTGGTGACGCCCAGGTAGTGCCCTCTGTATTTCCTCATGACGGCTGGTCATTTTGGGGACGCCCACCTGACCCCCGTTCGCCCTGAGCTTCCTGAAAGCCGTTCCAGCCCGGGTTTTCTCTTTGTCTCTCTCGCTTACTCTTATTCTCTCTCTCTCTCTCTCTCTCTCTCTCTCTCTCTCTCTCTCTCTGTCTGTCTTCCTTCTCTCCCTGTGACTATGGGCACCTCTTCATCTGTACCTGAAGCCTCACCTCTCAAATGTCTACTAAAAAATCTGGCCACACTCTCCCTCACACCAGACATCAAGCCCAAACTTCTAATCAAATTCTGTACCCAAGATTGGCCTAAATATCCACTGGATAATGGCAATCATTGGCCTCCAGAAGGCTCCTTACATTCAAACTTCATCTGTGACCTTTTTAACTACTGCCAGCATCTGAAAAAGTGGAGTGAGATTCCCTGCATTTAAGGTTTTAGCCTTCTCACACAGCACCCTGTCGCTGCTCCTCCTGCCCTCCCTCTCAGGTCCTCCTTGTTTGCAAACCCTTCTCTTCCCCTATGTCTACTCCTGACTTCACAGATTCTTCCTCATTCAACCCAGCAGATGAACCCCCACCTTATCCCCCAGTCCTATCTGCCCCTTCTCTCCCACTATACCCTCCTCTTCCTCTGCCTGATTCCAGGGATCCTCAGCCTTCCATTTCATCCTCCTCCCCTCCGCCCTCTTCTGCCTGCTCCACCTCCTCCTCTTCCAAAGAGACACTCCCTGCCCCTCCCTCTCCTTCCTGTCCGCCTCCTGCCTCTTTCAGTCCTCCTGTTACCAGGTCTAAGGGACTCCTTCCCATCCCCAAGACAATCGCACCCCTTTGTGAGGTAGCTGGTCCCGAGGGTGTCATCAGAGTCCAAGTGCCCTTCTCCATGTCGGACATTACTCAGCTAGAGAGGAAGTTAGGCTCATTCACCACTGACCCCACCACTTACATTCGGGAGTTTCAATGGGTCCTGCAAGCATATAGTCTCACTCATCATGACATCTACATGCTCTTGGCCAATACACTTCTCCCTGAGGAAAGTCAATGGGTCTGGGAGCTAGCCCAAGCCCATGCTGATGAAAATCATAGGACCAATCCTAACCACCCCACAGGCCCTCATGCTGTCCCAGAGCAGGATCCCCTATGGGATTACAACACCCCTGAAGGCTTACAGTCTAGTGACCTTTTTACATCCTGCCTCTTGGCGGGCCTGTAAAAGGCCACCCGCAAGGCTGTTAACTTTAAAAAGGTGCAGGAGGTCATTCAAAGGAAGGAGGAAACACCTTCAGAATTCCTGGATAGACTAACCAAGGCCCTTTAACAGTACACAAACCTCAACCCAGAAACCCCTGATGGCCGTCATGTCTTAATGAAATATGTTCTGGCCCAAAGCTACCCTGACATTAAAGCCAAGCTTAAAAAGCTTGAACAGGGCCCTGCTACTCCTTAGACTAAAATCCTCGCTGTCGCTTTCAAGGTTTTTTATGATAGAGAGGATGAAAGTGAATGCCGTAGGCAGAGGGCTGAAAATGCCAAGTTCCAAATGTTGGCCCAGGTCATTCAGAGAAGGCCATCACCACGCCATCCCAATATGACACCCCCGGGAGCTTGCTTCAAATGTGGTAAGGAGGGACATTGGGCCAGGGATTGTCCTTCACTGAGGACACCCTACAACCCCTGCCCAAAATGCCATCAAAGGGGACACTGGGGGGCAGACTGCCCAACAACCCGAAAGGGAGGTTGGTCAGCCGCAAGGCAACCACAGCCTTTCTTGGGCTTAGCAGCGGAGGATTGACAGATCCCTGGGCTTTCCCTCCAGACTATTACCATCAAGAATCAAGAGCCTACGTTTACCTTCCTGGTGGATGGATGCTTCATTACCTTCCTCTTGGATACTGGTGCCACTTTTTCGGTCTTAAGGGAGTATGGGGTTCTACCACACCCTCAAAAACTCCTATTGTCAGGGTAGGAGGTAAACAGATTTTCCCTCAAACCCCCCCATCATGTTATATGCAGGGATCCCTTTTGTCCTTCACTCACTTCTTTCTCGTTATGAGCCATTGCCCCATTCCCCTTCTGGGAAGGGACATACTCTCACTATTAAAAGTCAGCATTCACATATCACCCCACACCTCTCCTACCTCTCATTTCCTCATGATGTTCCTAGGGGCAGATACACCTCCTTAATGCACTCTCCCATGACTCTCTAAACCAGTTAAGCCTGAGGTTTGGGACACTACTACACCCCTTATGGCTAAATGCAGTCCTATTCATATTGTCTTACGGGACCCTTCAAGATATATTAGTCAATCACAATATCCACTCACAACCACAGCCATCCTCGAATTAGAACCCATCATCCAGGATTTATTACGAAAGGGGTATCTTAGGCCTACACACTCTCCTTTCAACACCCCCATTCTGGCACTTAAGAAACCTAAAGTGTCCTACAGGCTGGTTCAAGACCTTCTCCTTGTCAACTCCTCTGTGGTCCCCATCCACCCACTAGTGCCCAACCCTTACACCCTCCTCTCTCAGATCCCTGCCACTACTACCCACTTCTCGGTCCTAAGTTTAAAAGATGCATTCTTTTCTATTCCCTTGTTCTCAGAATCTCAGAATATCTTTGCTTTTACATGGACTGACTCTCACATCCACCATTCTCATCAGCTTTCCTGGACTGTCCTCCCACAGGGATTCAGGGATAGCCCCCATCTCTTTGGCCAAGTTCTTGCCCAGGACCTCACATCCTTTCACCCGACCTGTCCTGACACTATTCTCCTTCCATATGTCAATGACCTTCTTCTATGTAGTCCCTCTGGGAACACTCTCAATCCCACACCGCTCAGCTTCTTAATTTCCTAGCAGACAAGGGATATAGGGAGTCTCCCCACAAGGCCCAGGTTTCCCATTCTTCTGTCACCTCTCTTGGTTTTTGCCTTAGACCCGGGAAAAAGGAAATAACACTGGATAGGAGGCAACTCCTCTCTGATCTTCCAGTGCCCCATATGAAAGCCAAAATACTATCATTCCTAGGATTAGCAGGTTATTTTAGGGCCTGGATCCCAAATTATTCTCTTCTATCCAAACCCCTGTATGACCAAGCAAATGGACCCCCTAGTGAATCTCTTGTCTCCTCCCCCATCTACCACTTCCGCAGGTTTCAGCAACTCCTCTTAAAGGCACCTGCCCTTCACCTTCCTGATCTTTCAAGACCATTTCATCTATATGTCCATGAAAAAGGGGGGCAAGCACTTAGGGTCTTAGGTCGAAACTATGGGCCTACATTTGCACCTGTGGCATATTTTCCAAGAAACTAGACTCTACCATCCGTGGGTGAGCCCCTTGCTTAAGAGCTCTGGTTGCTGGACAAATTTTACACAAAGAAGCCTCTAAGCTGAGTTTTGGGGCACCTTGAACTATCCACTCCCCACATCACTTGAAAGATCTTTCAGCTTATAAGGGCCTTCAAACCCTTCCTCCATCCAGGGTTCTGTCGCTCCTCACTTCCTTTCTGGAAAACCCTAATATTACTTTCCTCCCCTGCTCTGCACTGATCCTTCCCTCACTGCTCCCAATGACTCCCACGTCTAACACACCAACTCATAATTGCTTGGAAACCTTAGAAGATTTCCTCCCCTGTCATTCTTCCATTTCTGAGGAACCACTCACCAAGCCTGACCTTATCTGGTTTACTGACAGCAGTTCCTTTAGGCAGAACGGCACTCATTACTCTGGATATGCTGTAGTTTCAGCCACTGAGATTATAGACGCCAAAGCTTTGCCTTCAGAAACTACCAACCAGCAGATTGAACTTATAGCAGCCACTCGTGCCTGCCTTCTAGCACAAGGCAAATCCCTCACCCTCTATACTGATTCAAAATATGTCTTCCAGATCTTATTATCCCATGCTTCAATATGAAGGGAGCGACGCCTACTTACCACCAAAGGTAATGCGATCACTAATTCGGCTCTTATAACCAATCTGATGGAGGCCTCCCACTTACCCACCCAGTTGGGAGTTGTCCATTGTAGGTCCCATCAGAAGGATGGCTCTCTTATCACTGAGGGCAATGCCAAAGCTGACCAGGCGCCACGAATGCGTGCTACCACTTCCAATTATGGCCCCTATGGGGTACATATTATGGCCACTTTAGACAGCTCATCTGAAGCCCCTACTTCTTCCAGTAAGAACAAGGATCTTTTCAAGTTCCTTCATACTCTACACCATTCCAATTCTCAGTCTTTGACCCTTTTTTTACAGAGCTTCTTCTCCCTCAACCCTTCTGACATAGCCATGATAGAGAATATAGCCTCTAATTGTCAGATCTGTCAGCGGACCAAACCTCATATTCCTTTAAGGCCCAAACCTTTCCCTTTCCACCAAGCCCAGGGACACATTCCCATTGCTGACTGGCAAGTAGACTTCACCAACATGCCCACAGTATGGCACACTAAATACCTCCTTGTCTTTGTGGACACTTTCTCTGTTTGGGTTGAGGCATTTCCCACTTCCAATAAAAAGGCTTCCACTGTAGCTTCAATCTAACTGACAGACATCATCCCTAGGTTTTGTATGCCCACTTTCCTACAATATGACAATGGCCCTGAGATTATTTCTAGGATCACACAAAAGGTCTCTCAAGCCCTCTCCTTCAAGTGGCATTTCCACTGTCCATATTACCCCCAGGCTTCAGGGAAAGTGGAAAGGGTAAATCATACTCTGAAGGAAGTCCTTACCAAATTGACAATGGAATTAAACTTAGACTGGGTCAAAATCCTTCCCTTTGCTTTGCTTCGAATCAGAGCTCTCCCTAAGAAACCATCTTTACTGTCTCCCTTTGAGATAATGTATGGAAGACCTCTTATACCCTCTGGGTTGGTCACTTCACAAGGACCTCTCACCCGAGATTTGTCTTTGCCTCTCTTGTTTCATCTCCGCTCTGAACACTGGAAATGTCAGAACTGGCTTCTTCCGGACCCAGTCTCCACTCCAAACACTCCTCCCTTAACACCTGGGAGTCTAGTCTATTATAATACCCCAGAGGAGAAAGGGACTCTTGCACCAAAATGGTAAAGCCCCTATCCTTTCATTCTCTGTACCCCCACCGCCGCCAAACTCTCCTTACCAGACAACCGTCTCACTCCCTGGATTCCCATTTCTAGGTTGAAACCATATCACCAGGAGGCCCCACCTGCTGACGACAGGACCATGCCAGAGGAACTCCAAGAATCACCTCCTGAAGCTCCCCTTTAATCCTGCTTTCCACACCCATCTCACCCATTTAAGTTGCGGCTCACACGGTGTTCCCTGCAGCCCAATTCCTCTTAAAGAAGGCACAATGAGCTCTCCCAACACCCTAGTCTTCTCTAACTGCTTGTTTTTTGTGCTCTGCTTTTTTTCTGTGCTCTGTTGGGACTTGTCTTTACCCTCCTAACCTACCATGTATTTATTCACTCTTCGGGAACGATACTCAGAACATGGCATGCAGAAGGTCCGCGCAGTGGATGCAACTACTTGCTTCATCCACAACTGCACCTCTATTTCCCTAAAATTGTCACCTTCAAGGACCTTCGTCCCTGGTAGCTGGAACTGGCCTTTCATTTGCTTCCTTTTTAATCAAACCAAAGACTATTGTCATTGGTGGCCTGAGATATATAATGGGTGTCCCTATTGGTCATGCAGGTTCCATGATGAACGTGGTAGCTGTTCTTACCACTCACTTGGCTACTCTGAAGGGTTGACTTCTAGTTACCTAAAGTGGCATAAAGGCTCTTCATCCGATAACAATGGATCGTATACTTCAGATATACCTGACCCCAAGGCCAAACGTTGGGGCTATGTTGAGTTTGCTCTCTATGCTCGGACAACCTCAGCAAGACCCACAGGGTGGATGACTGTTGGCCGCACCCTGATTACGCCACCTAAGGCAACCAATCATGTAGTCGAACACATTAAGGAGTCAGAATCAAAACTGGATAAAGGCCATTGCAACACATGTTTTTTCGTCCTCTGCCTGAGGATCAAAAGAAGTATATTTCCTATATGCTTCCATAATTCTCTCCAGAATCATAGAGGGAGACTCATTAGGACCTTGGATTATCTCTCTTACCATGGCCAAATTAGTCGGCCCTCTGGCGGCCACTCGGAGCCCCGCCATTAGAGCCCTGTGATAAGTGGAAAGATGCTACCAACCTTCAAAGGTGATGGGATCCCAGTTTGGTCGGTTCATGGGCCCATAAGGATGAAGAGGGAGCATCACAGTGGCTTCTGAGTTTTCTATTTTCCGTAGCTGGCGGGTTTCTTTAGGTGGCCCAGCTTCCACCAGAAAAGGAGGGGCTGCTGCTGCTGCGGAGAAGTCCCTTGGAGGGCTTGGGTCTGGCCCAATTGCCTCTAGTGGCGGAGAGGCTGAGTCAGTGGTGGGAGAATCATCTGGAATGTGTTGGGGGTTGGGGAGCGAGGGCAGAGGATAAGGAGGGGGAGGATTGTCCAGTCTTGTGACTCAGGAAGAATGGGGGGAAGATGGGGAGGGAACGGAAGGTTTGAATGATAGGATCCTGGGGAAGGGGTATATGGCTGTTGATCTGGGTGGCCACGTGGTCCCGGCTGAAAGACAATATCTCTGACTTTTTGGATTAGATTGAAGTAGAAGGATCCTTCTGGGGGCCACCCGACTTTGAGGATGGGCAATTCTGAATCACAGAGAGTCTGCCAGGTCTGACATTTAACTGAAAAATAATGATTCTTGGCCCTTGAGTGGACATCAGTCCAATGATCAAGGGTCAGGGACAGAAGCGTGAAAGTGCTTTGTCCCATAATGGGAGTTACTCAAAAAGAGACAGTGAAGACACAAACGCAACACAAACAAAGACAAACAGTAAACGTTTAACATGGGTCCAAGACAAATATTAGAACTCAGTAACTGGCAAAACCTGATGGGTTAGACAATAAAGACAGACAGTAAACTCAACATGAGTTCGGGACAATGAACAAAACTGTGTAGCCAGCAAAACCTGATGGGCTGGCAAACCGAATCCTGAAGCAAAATATAACCGAGTTGAGGAAACTAATATTCTTTGATTTCCCTCGTCCTCTGGAGTGTCCCCCAGGGACGTGGCCAGTAGCTCTGTGACACGTCTGTCACCCACTGTCAGAGAGAGCTAATGCTCTTCACCGACAGCCACTTTGCCAAGCCCTAACCTGAAACCCGAAACCAGAAAGAGGCGCCTTTCTTACCCCGAGAGGAGTCCCTTGGGGTCTTTCATCCGCTGCTCCGGATATCTCACCTGGGACCTCCAGATGAAAAGGTGGGGCGAACATCGGAGGAAAAGACCACCAACAGGCTTTCTCATGCAACACCAAAGGGTTTATTGGGGGTATAGCGTGCTGGAGCTCAGGGCTCACTTCAGAGGAACAAAGAACAAAGAGCCCCGAGAACCACATGAGTGGAGTTTATATACATTCTTTAGAGAGGGCAGGGACTTTACATACATCATAGCCTCTTTAGCAAATCATCATATACCGCGGGAAAATCAAATAACAACTCTAAAACATGATTAGCACATTCATTGGCGGGAACAGGTTGGGCAGGGGGTGATTGGTCAGCCGTAAGAAGGGGTATACATTTAAATTGATTGGTGGATGCACTGTGATGTATACGTGGTGAGCTGCATGGTTTCTGGGAAGGGGCTGTTAAGTAACTAGGTCCTCAGGGAAGATTTCAACACACATCTAATGTGCAAATCCGGGAATTGTCTTAACTGCCACAGAAATTTCAGGTGCTGAGTGCAGCTTGGAAACTTTACAAAACCTGGTTCTTTACATTTCAATTTCAATTTCTTTTATTCTTTCAGAACCTTACAGAGGAAGGCGAGAGAGTTCATAGACAATTACTGCTCTTTTGGCCATTTTGGTTTTGGATGCACACAAGGGATCTTTCTTTAGATCCATCTGGTGCTGATAATCTAAGCCACAGCCTCAAACAGGGCCAAGAGGCTGATTAAAACATATCCATTTCCAAAGCAATTACTACTCTGAAGTCAGTTACAGAACTCAGTCTTCTAAGAGAATCACGCCAGTGTTAAAGCCCAGGTGAACACAGTCATCTCTTCCAAAAGCCACACAAGTTACCACAATTAAAATCAAAAAAATCCCACATGGCCCTCATCTACTTCCATATAGTCACTCATCATAATCTCTGGCTGGAGGTTTCCTTAAATGGCACAGCCCAATAGAGTGTCCATAATAAGCTCCCTTCTCCTCATTTACCTAAATTCAGGGTGGCCTGGACACCCTTCCTGTGAACCAGGATTGAACACATAGTTCTGCCATTAATACTGCTCTACTTCTCCAATTTGAGGCCTACTGACTATCAGGTATAGTATGTGATTTGGAGTCATTATTAAACCCAAGCACCTTTGCAGGGATTGGAAGAACTCATTTGACACAAAAAATCCCAATACTCCCTTGATGGAGGTCAAGAACCAAACACAGGAAGGCAAGAGACTTCACCCACAATGACTGATTTTTTGCCATTTTGGTTTTGGATGCACACATTGGTTCTTTCTTTAGATCCATCCGATGCTGATAATCTAAGCCACAGCCTCACACAGGGCCAAGAGGCTGATTCAGACACATCCCTTTCCAAAGTAATTAAGCAAAGAGCCACTGGTGATGCCCATTCCTTTCCATTTTAAAACTGTTTTCTTCAGGCTTCACAAAGGGTGGCCTGAGGCAAAGACCTTCCTGACATTCAGGGCAACAGAACAATAGGTAAGCAAAAGGCCCAAAGCAGGGTTTCTCTACTGAGACTTTCCTGGTCACACTGATATCTGAGTTTTCTGAGATGCTTGCCATTCCCTTCAGCTATGGATTACATGGCCACGTCACAGAGTTTGGAGGTGGTACATATTTTGGACACAAAACCATGAGCCTATTGTGGAGAGTGGCCAGAATTCAGGAAGAAAACAGGAACTTAGGAAGACAGTACATGTTGTCCATCGATAAGGCAACCTGCAGTCCATTCCTAAAATGGGTAGGATGAATGCTGGGAAGCTTTCTACTAGACAGGACACATCCATTGATGCATTCTCTTTTCTAATGTCTACAACCACGGACACAGTGGGATACACAGACATAGAAACACTCGCCTTGTCAAAAGACTTTCTAGAAACATTCCACTCCAAACCAAGCAAGCCGCCTTTCCTACCTATTCTCAGAACATAAGAAAAAACCACAAACTCACACCCACACTGAAAAAGGCACCTCCTTCCCCAAAGTAAGTCAGTGACTATCCAGAGTGTCCTCTGACTGGTGGGCCATACTATGTTCCCCAGAAATGGCCTGTCCTGTCTCAGATCTGGTCTCCATGGCCAACTCTGTGAAATATCAGGGGCCCGCGGTGAGCCACTTCTTGCTTTCTCTGGAAAGGCCAATCTTCAAAATTTCCTGGCATTTGGCCATCCTCATATCAGTAGGTACCAAAAAAGACTTACTCTGTCCTTGGTAAATCCAAACAAGTGATCCCACTGTACTGGGACTGGGACTGGTTCTGGATGCCTGGCTTCCTGGATCCCAAGTTCAGAGAGTTCCATCACCAAGGAAGTGAGGTGAGGTCACTTCCTTCAGAAACTGAATGACGTCACTGCCTTAGCAACCACTTTTTCCGAACAGTTGCTTCCATACTTCCTCTGACACTTTCACAAGTTAGATTGGTATCTCAACCATAGGAACCCGGGAACAGCTCTCCACAAAGGCCTTTGTTGGTCCATCTTTTCTACATTAAGGAGAGAGGGTGAATGAGACACAACCCTTCATCCTTACCAGGTTGTTTTCCATGGAAGATGACTTTTGCTCTCTCACGTTCTTCATAGTTGCCTACATGTTCTCCAGGGATCATTTCTGCATGGACCTTTGAGGTTTTCAGCAGGTGGAAGATCCACTACATTCCTGTATTGTAAGACCAACTCTGTCCCTGCTGTTCTGTAATGTTAGATTGAGGGAACAGTGTATGGTTAGGGTTAATAACATGTGTGATTTGGGTTAGGAATAATTCTGCTGGATGAATAATGGTATTGGGAACCTGCGATATGTATGAGAATATATAGGTGAAATATATGTATGAAAACAGAAGTCTAGGTAAGATTTGAAGCCCAAAAGAGCATTTTGCCCTTGATTGGAATACTTAGATTTGAATTAGGTTCTGCACAGATTTGTCAGATTAATCAATATACAATGGCATAGGACCTTGTACCTTGGATGATTGAATGTCGAAGAGAACATCCAGTCAAAAAGGGATAGTCGGAAGTGAAAGGTTAATAAAATAGGTATTTGTCACTTCCTGGGAAGAATGTTGTGTTTATTCCGAGCATAATGGAGTTGTAAAAAAAAATATGATTAAATTAAAAAGACACCATGAAGAGTGTCAATGAGAGAGTGAGAGGACCAAAAAAAGTGGTTTGAGTCTTGGTTCACATAGTCCCCCTGTTTGACTACTTTTTTATCAACCCTGGCCTGTCCGATAATAATCTCCATATTATTGCTAACTATAAAACCCTGTTTGCTCAACCGTGTAATTTCTTTTCTCTAAGCTCAAATTGGACAAGTTAAACTCATGGTAATACCCCACTAGCAGACATAGAATGTGACACCCCACAATGATCACTTTTATGATTAAAAGTAGCTAGAAGAAGAAGTGGGGAATGAAAGATTAATAAAATAGGTATTTGTCACTTTTTTTTCTGTATGCTTAACAAAACACTGTTGAAATCTTGAGAACTGTTTGCTAATCTTGTTCCCAGAATGTCCTGTCCCCAAATGCCAAACTGCAGAATGTACTCCCTCACCCGGTTGAATGCAAACCGCCCACTCTCCCTCACCCATCAATAAACTTCACTCCCTGCCCTCCCCAAAAAAAGTATATAAGCTCTGCTTAAGCTCTTCTCAGGGCTCTCTGCTCTATTCAAGTGAGCTCCGATCCCCTGCATGCTGACCCCCTATAAACCCTTTGCTGTTGCATGAGATAGTCTTTTGGTGGTCTCTTCCTCCGAAGCTCGCCCAGTGTTTACTTTGATGATTGGGTGTAGAAAAGAACATTCAGTCAAAAAGGGATAGTCGGTAGGATTAGGAAGATAGTTGTTAGGTTTAGGAAGAAGAATGAGTATAGGTTTTGGAAAAAAAATATTCTTTATCAATAGGATTTTGTTTAGAGTGTGAATGTAAATGTTAGCCCACGTGAAGAGTCAGTCACAATAGTGAACCGGAGAAAATATGTAGGAAAACAGATATCAATAGAGATATTATGAAATAAGGCAAAATATAAAGTGGGTGATAGGATTAGACATTTTCAACAGGGTTGAATTTGAATATATGATCTTAGGAAGAAACCAATATGTAGTCACTAATTGGATTGATATTTGAGAGCATTAGGCAACCTGGACATGGCTGTGTTTAGTAATCCATGTTCATTTTCAATTTAGGCTTTGGTACAATAATAAGTGTGAACCTTGCATTTTGTCTGCAGAATATTACTGTGATAAAATGTATATGTAGATCAGGTGACATGAGTAATTTTTCCATCATTTCTGGGAGCAATATTTTGAAGATTAATAAGTTAGTATTGGGGGTACAAAGAGGTGTACCTTGTGTCTATGAATATAGAGCTAATGCATGAATAGACCATACTGTTAATAAATAATATAACTGGTCCACATTAAATAATGCATTGGATTCATATCTTAAAATATATAAGAAATCTTATATTGATATACATACATTCATTCCAACTAGTTATACATCTAATAGTAAAATTAAGGTTATGGTTTATCATGAAAGGTGTGTGAGTTTTTCTTCAAAAGTGATTATGGAAATCAAAAATAATGTGTTTCGAAAGAAGTCTCATGAAAAGACCAGTCAAGAACCATGAAAAAATACATGTGTTCTGAAGCAGGAAGTGATTGAAAGTGAAACAAATGCCTCTAAATTAGCGAACTTGTGGATGAAATATATATCCTATTATGTGCATAAACTGAAGAAATAGTAATGTACCAGTTTTGAATAAAAATGAACGTCAAAATACACATCATGTCCCATAGGAATCAATTTGCATTGATGTTAACCTGGGTCAGTTACTGTATTAATTTTAGGATTTGTAGGCACCATTCACTGAAGATAGTTTTCAGTACTAGGAAACAAATACATATTTCAGGTGGATGAATATTTCTGACGATAATCTTGTGAAAAGTTGATTATAAATTCACATATATGAATATGAATGAATTTAGGAAATGTATAAAAAGACACATGTATTTCATATTTTGAAAAATCTGGAAAGTTTGTATATATATATATATATATATATATATATATATATATATATATATACACACACACACACACACATACACACACACATGCACACAGACATTAAAAATTAGCAATATATATGCCAATTGAAATTCACCATGAAATATATATCATCCACAGATTCAAAAATATTCATTTTACTGAACATGGATTTATGTATAATGTTGTTAAACTAGGAAGCTCACACAGAGTTCGAATTTTAACTTCCAACAGCATTTAGGAGAAGTGATCTCTTCTCACAATGTGTATCTGCCAAGTCAACCACCTCACAAGAATGTACGTGTTGTACCTTGTAGGATTCTATATGTGCATATAAAAATACATGTGCAAATAGGCTACAGAGAAAGGGAGACAGGAATTCACATATTTGTTAACTTTAAAAACACATGGAGAACAATTTCTACAAAAGTTGACTAGATTTATAACTCCTACACTACATAATGCAAAAGGCAAATTCAACTATACACCATGCCTCCTCTGAACTGCTTGTATTTCTATTCTGTTTGGATTATTATTCTCCATCATATTAGGATAAGTAGTCAGAGTCTAGTAGGCTAAGGGTTAGTGTCAGGGATTCAGTATTTGCAATGGAAAATTGGAAAAGGTATCCAATGTGTATGTAATTATGTGCTTTGAAAAATCTTCCCACTCTTATCCAGAACAATGCCTTGACATTACCTTTGCCCCAAGTAAGACACAATTACAGGAGAAGAGTTCGAAAATCTGTGCATATATATATGGAATGCAATATGCTCAGTTGTTCACAAACTTGGAGGTGGTAGAGGAGTTTACAAAAGTAATGGACAGGGTAAACCCTCCACAAAAATGGAGCTTTGCTGGCCTAAAGACTTCTTGAGAAACTGCCTCTGAGGTTGGGCACTTGAAATATATGTTGTTGTCAGGAGCTTAATCTTCATTTGTGGTGAGACAATTAAAGCTGGATCTGCATCTATGTGACGTGAAGGATCTTGTTTCTTATTTTCCAATGAACATGAGACAGCAGTGCTGAATTCTCTCTTTGTAGGTAAACTGTGGCCACTGGGGGCTATGTGTCTCCCTGTGAGGACTGTGAAACGATTTGATCATCCTCCAATTTTCGTGGTGTTTCTTGCTGCTGTACTGGGAGTTTGGTATTTGCTTCGTGAAATACAAAGATTTCAACTGGGACAAAGTGCTAGAGGGAGTTCTGTCACGTGTGGTGTGTCAGGGTCTGCAAGAGAATGCACCAACCAGGCCTTTATCCCACATAGCTTGGCCCCTTGACCATAGCAACCTGATTCTGAACATTGCCCTGAAAACTCTCCATATGACAGGATGCATTTACATATAAGGGTCTGCTGGCTACACTATGTCAGTCACAAGCTATTTGGAAGCCAATGGAAGGTCCACATGACTCCACCACAGATGTTTTATCACACACCTGCACACCACTACTCTAGGCCCACTACTCAGGAGGCTCCAACTTACTGGCATCACTGTTCTTCAACATTTTCATGAAACCCAGTCAATCAAGGCACTGTATTGTATACTCATGATCAGCAACAGGACATCCAAAGTTTCTCCAGTGCCACCTGGTCATGGGAATTTCAAAAATTTGATGGTATTCATCTAGCCATTTTTCAAGGATGAAGTTGGAGGCACTGTGGGTTTCAATTCATTCAGGAACCACTAAATGGTGAGGAAGTTCATTTCAATGAAATCTCTGGACAACACTCACAGGAAAGGCTTCCCAAAGAGTGGCCAAAAGGTCACATGAAGCCAGGCCCATTGAACTGTACAATGTGAGGTCCATGTGTGTTTTGACTCTCAAATATGGCTTCCATGTTTTTCATAATAAAATCATGTGATATCCTGGCTGAGATTCACAGTGCTCTGTGGAAAACCAACCTGGGACTAGATTTCAGATTCCAAGGGTGAATCTCATGCGTGACCTCCTAAAATCCCAACTCAATTCATGGCAATACTACTCTGAAGTCAGTTCCAGAACTCAGTCTATAAGGGGAATCACCCAAGAGTGAAGCCCTGGTGGACCCAGTCATCTCTTCCAACTGCCACAAAAATGACCACAATTATAACCAAAACACTCCCACATGGCCCTCATTTTCTTCCATATAGATATTCATCATAACTTCTGGCTAGAGGTTTCCATAAGTGGCGCAGCTCAAGACAGTGTCCAATATAAGCTTCTTTGCCCCTCATTTGCCTAAAGTAAGTGTGGCCTGCACACTCTTCCTGTAAACCAGGAGTGATCAAATAGGCCTGCCATTAATACTGCTCTGCTTCTACTATTTGAGGCCTACTGACTGTCAGGTATAGATTCTTATGTGGTTTGTAGTCATGAGACAACACTAGCACATCTGCAGGGCTTTGAAAAACTCATTTTACTCAAGGGTCAATAGTCACACTTGATGGAGGTCAGGAACCTAACAGAGGAAGGTGAGAGACTTCATCCACAATGACTGATCTTTTTGAATTTTGTTTATGGATGCACACATGGGATATTTCTTTAGATCCATCAGGAGCTGACAATCTAAGCCCCCGCTTCACCGAGCGCCAAGAGGCTGATTCAACACATCCATTTCCAAAGCAATTAAGCGAAGAGCCACAGGTGATGCCCACTCATTTCCATTTGAATACTGTTTTCTTCAGGCTTCACAAAGGGGTGGCCTGAGCCAAAGACTTTCCTTACATTCAGGGCAACAGAAAAATAGGTAAGCAAATGGCCCAAAGCAGGGTTTCTCCACTGAGACTTTCCTGGTATCTGAGTTTCCTGATATCTGAGTTTTCTGACATGCTCCACTTCCCTTCAGCTATCCAGTACATGGCCATGTGACAGAGCTTGGAGGTGCTACATAGCTTGGACACAAAACTTTGAGCCTATTCTGGAGAGTGTCCGGAATTCAGGAAGAAAACAGGAACTTAGAAAGATAGTAGGTTTTGCCCATTGATAAGGCTAGTCGCAGTCCATTCATAAATTGGCAGTATGAATGCTGGGAAGCTTTCTACTAGACAGAACACATCCATGATGCATTCTTTTTCTAATACTAAGACCACGGAGAGAGTGGGATACACAGTAATAGAAACACTCACCTTGTCAGAGGACATACTAGATACAGTCCTCTCCAAACCAAACAAATCGCCTTTCCTACATATTCTCAGAACATGAGACAAAACCACAAACTCACACCCGCACTCAAAAAGACACCACCTTTCCCAAAGTAGGTCTGTGACTATCCGGAGTGTCCTATGATGGGTGGGACATACTATATTTCCACAAAATGCACTGTGCTGTCTCAGTTCTGGTCTCCTTGGCCAACTCTGTGAAGTTGTCAAAAGTCACTTGTGAGCCACTACCTTCTTTCTCAGGAAAGGCCCCTCTTCTTAGCTTTCCTAGCATTTGGCCATCCTCACATAACTAGGTACCAAGAAAGACTGACTCTGTCCTTGGTTTACCCAAACAAGTGAGACCACTGGAACTGGGACTGGAACTGGCTGTGGTTGCCTGGCTTCCTGAATCCCAAGTTTAGAGAGTTCCATCACCAAGGAAGTTATGTGAGGTAACTTCCTTCAGGAAGTGAATGAAGTCACTGCCTTGGCAACCACTTTGTCCTAACAGTTGCTTCCAAGGGTCCCATGAGATGGAGGGTGCACCTACTTGCTGTGACATTTTCACAAGTTAGAATGGTATATCAACCATAGGCACCTGGGCACAGCTCTCCACACAGGCTTGGTTTGGTCCATCTTCTCTACATTAAGATGAAAGAGGCTGATTCAGACACATCCCTTCACCCTGACCATGTTGTTTGCGATGGAAGTTGACTTTTCCTCCCTCAGGTCCTTCATTGCTGCCTACATCTTCTCCATTGATCATTTCTGTATTGACCTTTGAGGTTCTCAGCAGGTGGAAGATCCCCTACACTCCTGATTGTAAGACCAACTCTGTCCCTGCTTTTCTGTAAAGTTAGATTGAGGGAACAGTGTATGGTTAGGGTAATAACAGGTTCGATTTGGGTTAGGAATCATTCTGCATGATGAATAATGGCATTGGGAACCTGTGATATTTACAAGAATATACAGGTGAAATATAAGTATGAATACAGAAGTCTAGGTAAGATTTGAAGCCCAGAAGAGCATTGGGTCCTTGATTGGGATACTTAGCTTTGAAATACCTTCTGCACAGATGTCTCAGAAAAATCGATAAACAATGGCATAGGACCTTGTAAATTGGATGATTGAATGTAGAAGAAAACATCCACTTAAAAAGGGTAGTCGGTAGGATTGGAAAGATAGTCAGTAGGTTTAGGAAGAAGAGTGAGTATAGGATTTGGTCCAAAAGTTCTTTAGCAATAGGGTTTCTCGTAGAGAATGAATGTAAATGTCAGAACATGTGATGAGTCAGTCACAATGATTAACTAGGGAAAATATATAGGGAAGCAGATATCAATAGAGACATGAAGAAATCAGGCAAAGTATAAATTGATTGATAGGATTAGACATTTTCAACATGGTAGATGTTGAATATACAATCTTAGAAAAAAACAAATATTTAGCACCAATAGGATTAACATTTGAGAGCATTAGGCAATCTGGACTTGGATGTTTTTAGTAATCCATGCTCACTTTCCATTTAGGTTTTGGTACAATCATAAGTGTGAACTTTGCATTTTGTGTCCAGAATATTACTGTGATAAAGTGTATATGTAGATCAGGTGACATGAGTATTTCTTCCACCAATTCTGTGGTCAATATTTTGAAGATGTATAAATTAGTATTGGGTGTACAAATAGGTCTACCCTGTGTCTACAAATATAGATAAAATGAATGAATTGACCATACTGTGAATAAATAATATAACTGGTTCCAACTTTAAATTATGGATTGAATTGATATCTGAAAATATACAGGAAATCTTATATTGATATACATACATTCATTACAACCATTTATAGATCTAATGGTAATATTAAGGTTATGGTTTGTCATGAAGAGTGTGTGAGGTTTGCTTCAAAAGCGATTATTGAAATCTAAAATGAAAAGTAGTCTCATGAAAAGACCAGACAAAAAACATGGAGGAATACATGTGTACTGAAGCAGGAAGTGATAGAAAGTGAAACAAATGCCTATAAATTTGAAAACTTGTGAATGAAATATATATCCTATGATGTGCATAAACTGAAGAAATAGTCATGTAACATTGTTGAATAAAAATGAATGTCATAATACACATCATGTACCATAGTAATCTACTTGCATTGATGTTAAAGTGGGTCAGATACTGTAGAAAAATTAGGACTTCTATGCACCATTCACTGAATTTAGATTTCAGTACTAGGAAACAATATGTATTTGAGGTGGATGAATATTTCTGAGAATAATTTTGTGAACATTTGATTATAAATCCACATACATGAATATGAATGCATTTAGGGATTGTATAATAAGACACATATATTTTATATTCTGAAAAATCTGGAGAGTGTGTATATATATATATATATATATATATATATATATATATATATACACACACACACACACACACACAGACATTAAAAGGTAGCGATATATATGCCAATCGAAATTTATTAAGAAATATATATCTTTCACAGATCCAAAAATATTCATTTTACTGAACATGGATTTATGTATTATCTTGTTCAACTAGGAAGCTCACCCGTAGTTTTAATTTTCAGTTCCAACAACGTTCAGGAGGAGTGATCTCTTTTGACAATTTGTATCTGCCAAGTCAGCCACCTCACAAAAGTGTACATGTGATACCAGGTAGGATTCTATATGTGCATACAAAAATACATGTGCTGAATAGGATACAGATAAAGGGCGACAGGAATTCACGGATTTGTTATCTTTAAAACACATGGAGAACTACTTCAATTTAATATTGACTTGATTTATAACACCTACCCTTTATCATACAAAAGGTAAGTCCAGCTATACACCATGCCTCCTCTGAACTGCTTGTATTTCTATTCTGTTTTGGTTATTTTGCTCCATCAATTTAGGATTGACACAGTCTGGCTGGGCACAATTCAGGAGCCACTTGTCAAAAGCTAACTTTATTTTTAGAACCACACACGCCAAAAAATAGCTCCTCGGGAAAAACACTCAGAGCACAACTGCCACCACCGGCTTCCCACAAGCCCTCAACCTCCCCTCTCCTCCTGCTCTTGAGGTCGATTGGCTGGGTTGTTTGAGCAGAGCCAAAAAAGTCCCCCCAAAAGCAGCTCCATAATTTGAAAGGGTGGGGAAACAGCCCAATGGGCATCACCGCAGAGGAGCCAATCAGCTAGATGTTGCTGGGGCCGCTGTGAGCCAAACATCAGCTGGCAGTCTGAAAGTTTGCTTTGGCCCCTTGGGCTGTGGCTCTCAACATCTAACCCTCTCTGTTTAAACAACAAGCATGTGGCTTAGGGACCATGCCTGCCTTAGGTTGTCCAATAGTACATATGATTCTTACCCATTATCGAATGAGCTGACCTCAAGGTGTCAGCCTCCTGTCTTAGATTGGTACCATTGTAATTGGATCTTACCCGTCACTGACTACAGGTCCAGTATACATCCACACCTGTGGAGAGGTCTTTGTACCAGCGGGCGGGTGAGGCTCTTTGCCTCATCTCTGTTGGCCCCCTAATTTTAGCTGAACAACCATGACAAGCAGAAGGGAGGAAGATACACCAAGGCAATTGATGGCTCTTTTTGAAAAAATTGTACCACCGATGACATCATCAGAGAAATACCCCAACACTACCCCACGTCACTGCACCAACAGATAGTTCACAATGCAGGCAGGTGAGTTCACAATGCATACAAGTGATACATAGTCCAGGCAAGTTCTGCAAGCAGTTCAGTGATGGCTATTGCAGAAGCTGTAGATTGGTTTTATCTTTGACTTCACATGCACTGGGATGAAGATAGAAATTCTGGCAACAATGCCTAAAGAAAGAATTATGTAACATTCCAAAAGGCACTAAAAGAAAACAATTTTCTTAACAATTTACATTGTCTAGAAGAGAATTATTAAATATAATGAAAAGAAAAGGTGGATCCAACATGGCGGCGGGCAGAGAGGCTGCGCTTTTAATGCACTCCCAGTGATGGGGTCATAAAGTCGCAAGGATAACTCTTTGATTCTACCAACGGAGATTCTCCTAGCAAAATTCCACTGAAGGGAGACTGCCCAGGAGCTACAAGAATTTTTTTGAAGCGTCTGTGTGACCCGGACGAGTGGGACCCTGCCACTAGACGCGGAGTTCGAGATTCACCAGCCACAGTCTGCGCACCGCGGGCACAGCTGCAGATCCGTCCACCAGCCCGCAGCCAAAGTGACTGGGTCCTGCTAGACGCCGAGACACAGCTTGGCAGGAAGAAGTCTTTAGCCAAGCCTCCACGTGCCAGGAGCTGAGGTGAACTGGGCCGGACCAGTCCCACCCCTCCCCTCGGTCAATCCGGCAAGAAGCCTGGGGCCCACCATAGCAGAGAGGTGACATCATCGGAGTTCGGCCGGTGAAATTCCTTCCCAGCAAATTCCACTTTAGCAGGTGTGTGACTCCCCATACTGATACAAGCAGCCAGGAAACTTCATTGACTTCTCAGGGGTCGTGTCCGTAGGGAAGCAGAGGGGAGCCCAGAACCCAAGGCCCCCATATCACCAGTGGTGACCCCTAAGGTCTTATCCGCCAGTTTACCACAGCACTGAGGATTAAAAGGGGCACTCGGTGGGGCTGCAAGTGTAACTAGATCTCTGGAGAATCACTTCTGGGGAACAGGACCTGGCTGGCAGGCTGACAGGAGGAAGGGGGTTAAGAGCTGGAGAAGTGAAATGGCTCTGGACTGACAAGTCTGAGAGACCCCCAGAAGACGCCCTACAGGGATAGCTCTCGGCAGGTAGAGAGCAGACACTCCGCTTGGAAGGCACAGCTCCGCCTACTGGAAGAGAAGAAGGTGGATCTCTAAGACTTTAATTTTTTTGTTGTTGTTGTTGCTGTTGTTGATATTTTTTTCTCTCCTTCTTCTCTCCCTGTTCCTTTCCCCCCTTTTCCTTCTCTCTTTCTATCCCATTTCAAGTTTTATTGTTCTTTTCATTCCCCTCTAATCTATCTCTCCCTCTATCCTTTTTTTCTTTTTAAGAGCACCTTCATTCTCCTACCCCCCAACTCTCATTCCAAGCATTACATCTTTCATTGTGTGTAATTGTCTAAATGCAAATAGGTGAATGTCTCGAGGCTGTCTATAAGACTCCTAAATACCTAGCTACTACCAACACCCTGATCCAATTGCCTGGTAGTATCCACCTTCAGTGGAGCAATCTTCTAAAGTAGCCGAGACATACTAACCATTGTACCACCAGAGCACCCAACCTAAACATATAGTCCTAAGAACAAACAGCAAATCATTATATGCATACAGAACCTAGAAGCCTTATATGAATTAAATGAATCAGCTTTAAAGTACAACAAAGCCCAAAATTTTTAGGCATAATCTTCCACCACAAAAGAGAGACAACAGAGATATACAAAGCCAAAACAAATGTATAGGAGAAAGCAGTTACAAAGCAGTCAAACAGAGCTGGAAAGCAACGTGAACAATATGAAAAAACAAGGGAAAAAGGGGTTACAAACAATGCAGGACAATCTAAATATACAGGAGGACCTAGAAGAATCAGAAATATGGACAGGGAAAGAAATCAAGGCATTCCTAATTCAGATGGAACGGAATATTAGAGAAGACATGAGACAGCAAATCCAAGCATTGAAAGTATATTTTGAAGAGGAACTAACCACACAAATTAAATCCGCAAAGAATGAGCTTTATCAGGAGATAGAGGTGTTAAAAAATAATCAAGTTGTAATCATAGAAATGCAAGAAACCGTAAATCAGATTAAAAGCGCTAATGAGAATATTACAAACAGACTACATCAAGTAGAAGTCAGAACATCAGATAATGAAGACAAAGTATATCAACTTGAAAAGAATATAGTCAACACAGAAAAGATGTGAAATCAAACATATAACACAAAACACAAGTGCACACATAATATAATACATACAACACATGACATAATATTAAAGGCCTTATGACTTTTTACAGGTGAAATCTCCATTGCAATGTCTAAAAACTCTATTGTCCAAAAATAGAACTGATCAGGAAAACATTAACCTAGTTCTGTAAGAGCTAAAAAAAACAAAATAAAACTTCATGATATGAGAAAGGGGAATAATAAAATAGATTTGAAAAAAACATTCTGGTTCTGTCACAGATGTAAGAACAGCCAAACTGGAGTTCTGCATATCAGCTCTTATTGATTTGAGCCAAATCATCTTATTTTTGGTCTGTAGAAATCTCTTTAGTTAATCTCTCTGGAATCCAAATTGGCTACTGTTCTCCCTGTGGAAACACAAAAACAGACGCCGGACTCCAGACAATTACTTGGTCAGGACCTTTCCATTGTCCTGTTAGAATATCCTTCCAAAGTACCTTGGGCTTATGTACATTTTTTGGACATATATGCCTTTCTGCAGCACTAAGCCCTGATGAACCCAAATTTAAAAAGTTTAGAGTAAAAGGGTTATTTTAAGTTTACCTTTGGGGAATATATACCCCTTCCCAATTTGTTCTTTTTGCTTTAATATGTACGTTTTAATAGTTTCATGTGCTCTTTCAACTATGCCTTCTCCCTGTGGATTGTATGGGATTCCTGTTATATGAGTAATGCCAAATGATGAGCAAAATTGTTTAAAAGAAGTAGAAGTATAAGCAGGGGCATTATCTGTTTTTAACTCTTTTGGAACGCCCACAGTGGCAAAATTTTGTAAGCAATGAGCTATAACATCTTTAGTTTTTTTCTCCAGCAAGAATGGAGCCCATCAAAAATCCAGAAGAAGTATCAACTGTAACATGCAAATATTTTAATTTTCCAAATTCTGGCAAGTTTCTGACGTTCATCTGCCAAATATGGTTAGGTATCAATCCTCTAGGATTGACTCCAAGATTAACTTGTGGTAAAAAGGTCACACAATTTTGACATTGTTTTATTATTTGTCTAGCTTGTTCCTTAGTTACTTTGAAACGCTTTTGTAAAGTATTAGCATTGACATGAAACTTTTTATGAAAATTTGTAGCTTCTTCTAGTGTATAGAAAATATGTATGAATGTCATGTGTTGTTTTATCTGCTAAATAATTGCCCAAACTAAGGGCTCCAGGCAATCCTGTATGTGTCCTGAAATATCCTATAAAAAACGGATCTTTCCTGTCCCAGATTAGACTTTGTATAGTCGAAAGCAAAGAGAAAATAGTAGAGGAAGGGGAAATCCTTCTACCATCTTCAAGTGATACTATAGCACTAACTATATACTGATTATCGGAAAATAAATTAATTACAGATGCTTTAAGCATCACAAAAGCTTGTAATACTGCATTAAGCTCTACATTTTGAGCTAATTGTTTGGGTACTAAAAATGTAAAAGTTTGATCAGGTGTAAATATTACTGCTGTACCATTATTTGACCCATCAGTGAATATATTTGTAGCATTTATAATAGGTGTTTTTCTTGTCATTTTTGGAAAAATTACATGATGTGATGACCAAAAAGACAATAAAGGCTTAGATGGTAAGTGGTTATCAAATGAAACATTAGATTTGCACATGATTATTGCCCAAGAATTTAACTAATTATCTAAATCATCAATTTGATTCATAGTATATGGAGTAATAATTTTATCTTCTTGGGTTGTATTATAGTTATAGTAGAAATATTCAAGTAAAAGAGAAGGTCTCTCGAGCTAGTCAGACAGAGATAAAAATTCAATTAAAAGAGAAGGTCTCTCTAGCTAGTTAGACAGAGGAAAAAATCAAGTGATTGATCCTGATAATGTGTCTGAATCAGCCTCTTGGACCTGTGTGAGGTTGTGGCTTAGATTCTCATCACCTGATGGATCATTCCGTGTGTGAATCCATACCCAAAATGGCCAAAAGAGCAGTCCCTGTGGATGAAGTCTCTTGCCTTCCTTTGTAAGTCTACTGAACTCCATCAAGTGAGAATACGCATCCTTTGTGTCAAATGAGTTCTTCAAAGCCCTGGAGAGTCTAGCACATAGGTTCTTGGGTTTTCTCATGACTCCAATTCACATAAAAATATCTATACCTGACAGTCAGTAGGCCTCAAATTGGAGAAGCAGAGGTGTATTAAGGGCAGGCCTATTTGATCACACCTGGTTCACAGGAAGGGTGTCCAGGCCACCATGACTTTAGGCAATGAAGGGCAAGAAAGCTTATTTTGGACACTGTCTTGGACTTCGCCACTCATGGAAACCTCCAGACAGAGCGTAGTATGAGAGTGTATATATGGAAGAAAATGAGGACCATGTGGGAGTGTTTTGGTTTTAATTGTGGTCATTTGTGTGGTAGTTGGAAGATATGACTGGGTATACCTGGGCTGAACTCTGGTGTGATTCCCCTTAGAGACTGAGTTCTAGAGCTGACTTAGAGAAGTGTTATCATGAAATATGTTGGGATTTTAGTTGGTCACGCATGAGAGTCGCCCTTGGAAACCGAGATCTAGGCCCAGGTTTGCTTTCCACAGAGCACTGGGAATCTAATCCAGGATATCCCATGGTTATATTCTGAAAGACATGGCAGCCATAGTTGAGAGTCAAAACACACATGTACCTCACATTGTAGACTGCAATAGGTCTGGCTTCCTGTGAAATTTTGGCCACTCTTTGGAAGCCTTGTCTGTGAGATTTCTCCAGAGCTTTCATTGAAATGAGCTTCCTCACCATTTAATTGTTCCTGAATGAAGTTAAACACACAGTGCCTCCAACATCATTCTTGTAAAATGGCTAGATAAATACCATGAAATTTTTGAAATTCCCATGACCATGAAAATGGTGTAGAAAAGAGATGCCAGTAAGTTGGAGCCTGATGTGAAATGGGCCTAGAAAAGTCGTGTGCAGTTGTGTGATAAAATATCTGTGGTGGGGCAATGTGGATCTGCCATTGGCTTCCAAATGGCTTGTGACTGACATGGTGCACCCAGCAGACCCTTCTATGTAAAGGCATCTTGTTATGTGGAGAGTTTTCAGGGCAATGTTCAGAATCAGATTGCTATGGTTAAGGATGCAAGCTATGTGGGATTGAAGCTTGGTTGGTTCATTATGATGCAGAACCTGACACACCACACGTGACAGAACTCCCTTTAGCACTGTGTCCCAGTTTAACTCCTTGTATTTTGTGAAGCAAATACCAAACTCACATTGCAGCAGCAAGAAACACATCGACAAGTGGAGGATGGTCAGATGGCTTTACAGTCCACACGGAAAGAGTTTGCCCGCAGTGGCCACAGTTTACCTACAAAGAGAGAATTCAGCACTGCTGCCTCATGTTCATTAGAAAATAAGAAACCATGTCCTCCAGGTCACTTAGATACATACCTAGCTTTGATGGTCTCTCTACAAAAAAAGCTAAAACTCCTGACAACAACAAATATTTCAAGTGCCCAAACTCAGAGGCAGTTTCACCAGAAGTCTTTAGTCCAGAAGAGCTCCATTTTTGTGGAGTATTTACCTGTCCCTTACTTTTGGAAACTCCTCTACCACCTTCAAGGTTGTGAACTCTTGAGCATATTACATTCCAGATATGTATTCACAGATTTTCTAACTCGTCCACTCTAATTGTATTTTACTTGGAGTGAAGGTAAAGTCAAGGCATTGTTCTGGATTAGAGTGGGAAGATTTTTGTGAAGCACATATTTACATACACATTGGATTCATTTTCCTATTTTCAATTCAAAATGCTGAATGCCTGACACTAACGCATACCCTACTAGACTCTGACTACTAATTCTAATATGATGGAGAAAAATAACCCAAACCGAATAGAAATACAAGCAGTTTAGACGAGACATAGTGTATTGCTGGACTTGCCTTTTGCATTATACAGGGTAGGACTTATAAATCTAGTCAATATTTTGTTGAAATAGTTCTCCATGTGTTTTTAAAGTTAACAAATAGATGAATTCCTCTCTGCCTTTCTCTGTAGCCAATTCAGCACATGTTATTTCATATGCACATATTGAATCATACCTGTTATCACATGTACATTCTTGTGAGGTGGCTGACTTTGCAGATACAAATTGGGAGAAGAGATCACTCCACCTAAACACAGTTGGAACTGAAAATTCAACCTATGGGTGAGCTTCGTAGATGAACAACATGATAAATAAAATCATGTTCAGTATAATGAATATTTTTGGATCAGTGGATGATATACATTTCATGATGAATTTCGATTTCCATATATATTGCTACTTTTTAATGTCTGTGTGTGTGTGTGTGTGTGTGTGTGTGTGTGTGTGTGTGTACACTCTCCAAGTTTTTCATAATATGAAATATATGGGTCTCAATGTACACTCCCTAAATTTATTCGTATTCATGTATGTGGATTTATAATCAAATATTCAAAAGATTATTCTCAGAAATATTCATCCACCTGAAATACATATTTGTTTCCTAGAAATAAAAACTAACTTCTGTGAATGGTGCATACGGATCCTAATATTTCTACAGTAACTGACCCAGTTTAACACCAATGCAAGTAGATAATTATGGAACGTGATGTGTATTTTGATGTTCATTTTTAGTCAACACTTGTACATTACTATTTCTTCAGTTTATGCACATCATAAGATATATATTTCATACACAAGTTAGCAAATTTATTGGCATTTGTTTCACTTTCAATAACTTCATTCTTCAGAACACATGTATTCCTCCATGTTTTTTAACAAGACTTCTTTCTAAACACATTATTTTCGATTTCCATAATCACTTTTGAAGCATAACTCACACACTCTTCATGATGAAATATCACCTTAATATTACCATTAGAAGTATAACTGGTTGGAATGAATGATTTTATATCAACATTAGATTTTCTGTATATTTTCAGATATCAACTCAATCCATTATTTAAAGCGGACCAATTATATTATTTATTCACAGTATGGTCTATTCTTGCATTATCTCTATATTCTTAGACAGATACTACACCACTTTCTACCCCCAATACTCATTTATACGTCTTCAAAATATTGTTCCCAGAAATGGTGGAAGAAATACTCATGTCACCTGATCTACATATACATTTTATCACAGTAATATTCTGGAAAATAAAGCAAAGGTCACACTTATGATTGTACCAAAGTCTAAATTTAAAGTGAGCATGGATTTCTAAAAACATCCATGTCCAGGTTGCCTAATTCTCTCAAATGTCAATCCAATTGTTGACTACATATTTGTTTCTTTCTAAGATTATATATTCAAACTCAACCCTGTTGAAAATGTCTAATCCTATCACTCACTTTACTTTGCCTAATATCCTAATGTCTCTATTGATATCGGCTTTCCTTCATAAATTCCCAGTTCATCATTTTGACTGTTCATTTGTGCTGACATTTACATTCACTCTCTACCTGAAACCCAATTGCTAAATAACTTTTGGTCCAAATCCTATACTCACTCTTCTTTCTGAATCTACCAACTATCTCCCAAATCCTACTGACTATCCTTTTTTGAATGGATGTTCTCTTCGACATTCAATCATTCAAGGTACAAGGTCCGATGCCATTGTGTATTGATTTATCTGAGACATCTGTGCAGGACATAATTCAAAGCTAAGTCTCCCAATCAAGGGCCCAATCCGTTTCTGGGCTTCAAATATTACTTAGATTTCTGTTTTCATACATATATTTCACCTCTATATTTTTATAAATATCACAGATTTCCAATACCATTATTCATCCAGCAAAATGATTCCTAACCCAAATCGAACATGTAATTAACCCAAACCATATACTCTTCCCTCATTCTAACTTTATAAAAGAGCAGAGAAAGTGTTGGTCTTACAATATAGGAATGTAGGGGATATACCACCTGCTGAAAACCTCAAAGGTCCATGCAGAAATAATCCCTGGAGAAGATGTAGGCAGCTATTAAGGACCTGAGAGAGCAAAAGTCATCTTCCATGGAAAACATCCCTGTCTGGAGAGGGGTTGTGTCTGACTGAGTGTCTCTGTTCCTAATGTACAGAAGATGGACCAATCCAGGCCTGTGTGCAGAGCTGTTCACGGGTGCCTATGGGTGATATAGTATTCTAACTGGTGAGAGGGTCACGGGAAATAGGGGCAGCATCTATCTCATGGGACCCTTGGAAGCAACAGTTAGGAAAAAGTGGTTGCAAAGGCAGTGACCTCATTCAGTTCCTGAAGGAAGTGACCTCATCTCTATTCCTTGGTGATGGAACTCTCTGAACTTGCGATCCAGGATTCCAGGCACCCAGAGCCAGTCCTAGTCCCAGTCCCAGTGGGCTCATTTGTTTAGATTTTGTAAGGACAGAGTCAGTCTTTCTTGGTATCTATTGATGTGAAGATGGCCAAATGCCAGGAAAGCTTTGAAGACTGGCCTTTCCAGAGAAAGCAAGTAGTGGCTCACCACGGGCTCCTGACAATTTCACAGAGTTGGCCAAAGAGACCAGATCTGAGACAGGACAGGCCATTTTGGAGGTACATAGTAAGGCTCACCAGTGAGAGTACACTCCGAATAGTCACAGACCTACTTGGGGGAAGGCGTTGCCTTTGTGGTTTTTGTTGTGTGTTTGTGGTTTTATCTCATGTTCTGAGAAAAGGTAAGAAAGGCGGTTTGTTTGGTTTGGAGTGAACTGTTTCTAGTAAGTCGTTTGACAAGGCAAGTGTTTCTATGTCTGTGTATCCCAATGTGTCTGTTTTTGTAGACATTAGAAAAGAGAATGCATCAATGGATGTGTCCTGTCTAGTAGAAAGCTTCCCAGCATCAATCCTGCCCAATTTATGAATGGATTGTGGCTTGCATTATCGAAGGGCAACACCTACAAACTTCCTAAGTTCCCATTTTCTTCCTGAATTCTGGCTACACTCAAGAATAGGCTCATGGTTTTGTGTCCAAGATATTTACCACCTCCAAGCTCTGTGATATGGCCATGTACTGGATAGCTGAAGGGAATGGCGAGCATCTCAGAAAACTCAGATATCAGTGTGACCAGTAAAGTCTCAGTGGAGGAACCCCGCTATGGGCCTTTTGCTTACCTATTGTTCTTTTGCCCTGAATGTCAGGAAGGGCTTTGCCTCACGCCACCCCTTTCTGAAGCCTGAAGAAACCAGTTTTCAAATGGAAATGAGTGGGCATCACCTGTGGCTCTTTGCTTAACTGCTTTGGAAAGGGATGTGTCTGAATCAGTCTCTTGGCCCTGTGTGAGGCTGTGGCTTAGATTACCAACACCTGATGGATGTAAAGAAAGATCCCATGTGTGCATACAAAATCAAAATGGCAAAAATTCGCAGTCATTGTAGATGAAGTCTCTCGCCTTTCTCTGTAAAGTTCCTGACGTCCATCAAGGGGAATAGGGATCCTTTGGGTCAAATGAATTCTTCAAAACCATGCAGAGGCAAATCCATAAGTGCTTCGGTTTTTTCTTGACTCCATTTCACATAAAGAATCTAAACGCCAAAGTCAGAAGGCCTCAAATTGGAGAAGTGGAAAAGTATTAATGGCAGACTTATTTGATCACTCCTGGTTCACAAGAAGGGTGTCCAGGCCACCGTGACTTTAGTCACACACACACACACACACACACACACACACACACACACACACACACATATATATATATATATATATATATATATATATATATATACACTCTCCAGATTTTTCAAAATATGAAATATGTGTCTTATTTTACACTCACGAAATTCATTCATATTCATATACGTAAATTTATAATCAACTTTCCAAAGATTATTCTTAGAAATATTCATTAACCATAAAAACATATTTCTTTCCTATACTGAAAAGTAACTTGAGTGAATGGTGAACACAAATCCTAATATTTCTACAGTACCTGACCCAGTTTAACATCAATGCAAGTAGATTCCAATCGGACATAATGTGTATTTTGACGTTCATTTTTATTCAACACTGGTAGATTACTATTTCTTCAATTTATGCACATCATAGGATATATATTTCATCCACAAGTTAGAAAATTAATAGGCATTTGTTTCACTATCAATCATTTTCTGCTTCAGAGCACATGCATTCCTCCATGTTTCTCGACTGGTCTTTTCATGAGAAAAGGGATGGACAAGGCAAGGTAAGGCAACTAAGATAGCACCGAAGACACGGAAACAGTCCTATTTGGTTGCAACCGGATTTAGAGGGCATTGCTTCTGTTGTAATCATTTAATCCCCTGCACCCCAAGTTTAAATTGTTTCAGAATTTTGTACCCAACATGGATGGGAGGGGCTCAGAAGTTCACAATCTGCAGAAGTTTATAAAAAGCAGTTTTTGTTTCTGTTTTTTTTTTTTTTCTCTGTTCTGGGCAAGTTAACATTTTAAGGATACCGGGAATGGGGCAGAGCTATTTTCTTCTCTTTTTTTTTTCTCTCAGCCAGATGTTACCATGGAGCCCAGTTGGTAACTTCTTTATCTTAGAAATGTAGCCATCTCTGTGAAGCCCCAGCTCAAGGCCAGAGGCCTTGTTTACATATTGCCAGCATTATGACTGACTCTTTCCAAACACATTATTTTCGATTTCCATAATCACTTTTGTAGCAAAACTAACATATCTTCATGATAAACCGTAACCCTAATATTAATATTAGATGTATCATTGGTTGGAATGAATGATTGTATATCAATATAAGATTTCTTATATATTTTCAGATATCTATTCAATCCGTTATTTAATGTGGAACCAGTTATATTATTTATTCACTTATGGTCTATTCATGCATTATCTGTATATTCAATGACACAGTGTACACCTCTTTGTACCCCCAATACCCATTTATATGTCTTCAAAATATTGCTCCCAGAAATGGTGGAAGAAACACTCATGTCACCACATCTACATATACATTTTATCACAGTAGTATTCTGGAGACAAATGTAAAGGTCACACTTTTGATTGTACCAAAGCCTAAATGGAAAGTGAGCATAGATTACAAAAAACATCCATGTCAAAGTTGCCTAATGCTCTCAAATGACAATCCTATTGGTGACTACATATTTGTTTCTTCTTAAGATTATATATTCTAACTCAATTCTGTTGAAAATGTCTAATCGTATCACGCACTTTATACTTTGCCTGATTTCGTAATGTCTTTATTGATATCTGCTTTCCTACATATTTTTCCCACTTCATTATTGTGACTGTTCACATGTGCTGACATTTACATTCACTCTCTAACCGAACCCCTATTGCTAAAGATATTGTTTTCCAAATCCTATACTCACTCTTCTTCCTAAACCTACCGACTATCTTCTTAATCTTACCGACTATCCGTTTATGACTGGATTTTCTCTTCTACATTCAAACATCCAAGTAATGTTCCTGCAAGCGTCGGTGGAAGAGATCACCAAGATAGTGTCTCATGCAACAGCAAGGGGTTAATTGGGGGTCCAGCAAGCTGGGGCTCAGAGCTCACATGAATAGAGCAGAGAGCCCTGAGAACAGCTTAAGCAGAGCTTATATACTTTCCTTGGAGAGGGCAGGGATGGAAATTTATTGATGGGTCAGAGCGAGTGGGTGGTTAGTGTGAAATTGGGTGAGGGAATACATTCTGCAATTTGGCAGTTGGGGACAGCACAATCTGGGAACAAGATTACAAACAGTTCTCAATATTTCAACAGTGTTTTGTTAAGCATACAGAAAAACAGGAAGTTACAAGTACCTTTTTTATTAACCTTTCATTCCCCACTTCTTCTTCTTGCTACTTTTAATCATAAAAGTGATTATTGGGACGTGTCACATTCTATGTCTGCTAGTGGGGTATTACCATAAGTTTAACTTATCCAATTTGAGCTTGGAGAAAAGAAATTACATGGTTGAGCAAACAGGGTTTTATAGTTAGCAATAATATGAGGATTATTATTGGACAGGCCAGGGTTGATAAAAGCGTAGATAAGCAGGGGGACTGTGTGAACCAAGACTCAAACCACCCTTTTTGGGCCTCTCTCTCTCGTTGATGCTTTTCAAGGCATCCTTTTATTTTACTCAAAGGTTTTTTTTACAACCTCAGTATGGTCGGCATCAAAACAACATTCTTACATCAATGCAGCACAAAGGCCCCCTTCTCTCATGAAGAGGAGGTCCAACTCTCAACTGGAGTGTAAAACAACTTCAGAGAGACATGTAAAAGATTCCTGCAAAGCTGTGATGGAGGTTTCTATTATCTTTAAGTTTTGGTCTCTTGCTGCTTCTATTTGGGTCATTTGTTGTGTACCATGGAGCAGGGCAGTGGTTCCTGTGACTACCACTGCCGCAACTCCAATTCCTAATATGATGGCTAAAGTGAGGGATATATGTTCCCAGTGGAACCGGGTTGTATGCCCCCGTGTTTGAACTTCAAATGAACCTGGGTCATTATAGAGCAATCTGGGAGACATCTTCACCATTACACAATTAATCACATCTGTTGACCATTTCATGAAAACATGAACAATGTTTAAGTATATAGAATTATACTGTTGTAGGGACGGACAAGGCACGGCACTTAAGATAGCACCAAAGACAGGGAAACAGTCCTATTTGGTTGCAACCGGATTCAGAGGGCATTGCTTCTGTTGTAATCAATTAACATCCTGAACCCCAAGTTTAGGTAGTTTCAGAATTTTGTACCCAACATGAAAGAGAAGGGACTCAGAAGTTCACAGTCTGCAGAAATTCACAAAAAGAAGCTTTTTTTTCTGTTTTTTCCTTTATTGTGGGCAAGTTAACTTTTCAAGGACACCTGGGAGGCAGAGAGCTTTTTTTTCCTTTTCATTTATCCCCCTGCCAACTGTTACCATGGAGCCCAGTTTGGAAATTTTTATCTTAGAAATGTAGCCATCTCTGTGAAGCCCCAGCTCAAGGCCAGAGGCCTTGTTAACATATTCTGTGAAAAACTATTAAGGGGGTGTCTAGCTTAGGAGTGCTGATTTTTCCAGCCAGTAGCCAAGTAGAAAAGGGCAACAGAAAAAGAGGAAGTTAATCTACACTGAACTCATTTATAGAGACTCTTTTGCTGAAAGTCCTAAAGTCAGCCATGGTGAAGACTTCTGGAGAAGTTCAGTGAAGATTTTTCTGTGGGCCTGGTACAGAGGGGGAAGACGGGGAAGGCGGGGGGTGAGAGCAGCTCCGTGGATCTGAGAATAAGGAAGGAGAGATGTAAAGGAATAATGGGAAAGGGGTTTGGGATTTTCCTAGCAACATAAATTGAGCAGTAGAATCGGTAGAGCAGAAAGGAAGATGGGAGTGAGTATCCCAAAAAGCCTGTGAGGGACTTTAAATTCTTAGTAACCTGTTTTCAGTGATGACAAAGCAACTTTAAAGGCCATTTTCATTACATCTTCGATAGGTGTCTGAGGGCTCTCCTAAGCTGGTTTGAGCTTTGGGTTAAGTGGTAAGAGGACCTGGTGGGACCCGGTGTGGGCACTGACAAGAAAAGAGAGAAGTGAGTGGATGGATGGGTACCTCAGTACCTGCTACCTCAGCAAGAGGGCAATGCTCTGAGAACCGGCGGAGGTTTCGGTTTTTGATCTAGTAATTGGAGAAGAGAAATCAGGTTTGCTGAGGTGGGACTGACAGCAGAGAGTCTGGAGCAGAAGGCTGAGTTTGAGGAACTATTGGAGAAGCATAGTTCAGGATGTGAGTGAAAGAGGAAAAAGGCCTTCACATAGGGGAATTTCCTTTCACCCTTTTGAGCACTTGCAGAAGTTAAAAAGGTCACACAGAATTTGAGGATCTAGAGACTCCTCTGTTGGCCATCAGTTTGGGTTTTCTAAGTGGTAATATGGCCAATGCTGTGTACTGAATTTGATGAGGATTTTGGGTTCCACCAGGCAGCCCCTGTATGCTCAAATCCCCATGACTTACAGAAGAAGTCGGCTTTTCCCCCACACAGCCGTGGCGGTTTGTGGCTTTGATAGTCTGCCGGGCAAACATACTAATATAGGCTAGCCAACCTGCATCTGGCTTGCCTGTCCCTACAACCATAATGTTTGTTTCCATTATCTATGGTACGGAAAGGATTTAATGGAATTTTAGTGAGATCCTCTTCATCAGGGATATCCTAATAGGAAAGACCTATAGCCAGCTGACAAATGTCTGGGTGGAGAGATGGCCACCAGGTCCCTAAGGGGGCTGTATGCAAGATAGACCATACTTCTTGTCTAGTAGTATTTGTGATCAGCCATCGCTGCTGAAGCAACTGATGAGCGTTAGGACTACGGGTGGCCAAGGAGAGAGTCTATAGCCTTACCCACGTGGCGAATATGCAATTTGAAAGGGTTAACAGTCTTTTCCAGTTTTCAGTCAGAGTCTGGACATGGCACAGGCTTGAGATGAGAGGCATGGATCCAGGAAGTGATTCCCTCTACTTTTACTGCTGTAGGTGTTATAAGTAGCACCTGGAATGGTCCTTTCCAGCGGGGTTCCAGGGATGACACCTGATGTCATCTTATGTAGAGGAAGTCTCTTTCTTGATATCAATGTGGATTCCCCTCGTCCCCAGGTTGGAAGGCAGTGGCCAGCTGTTTCCACAGGTATAGCTGAGTTCTTACAAGAGATTTAAGTATGTCAAGCAAGGGTGTGTGGAAGGGATCCTTAGGTCTTAGAGTCGGGGTTAGGTCTCTTAGTGTAGGAAGGGCCCCATAGAGAATTTCATAGGGGGTGAGGTTACACAAAGAATGAAAGGGAGTATTTCTTGCATGAAACAGTGCATAAGGCAGAATCATAGTCTAATCTTTTATGCCGGTCTCTAAGCTTAATTTTGTTAAGGTCTCTTTAATGGTTCTATTTATTTTTTTTAAGTGTCCTGAGCTCTGGGGTCTATAAGCACAATGTAACTTCCAATTAATCCCCAGGGTCCTGGCTAACCCCTGATTTACCTGGCCCATGAAGGCTGTTCAATTATCAGACCATATTAAATTAGGCAGGACGTGTCTTTGATAAATATCTTTCAGGATCTTCTTGACCACAATTTGTGCCGGTTTTCTTTTCTTTTTTTTTTTTTTTTTGGTGGGAAAGGCTTCAATCCATCCTGAAAATGTATCTACAAAGACTAGGAGATATTTAAGTCCATACCTTGCTGGCTTAATTTCAGTAACGTCCACTTCCCAGAATTGTCCTGGTCTGGTTCCTCATAGGTGCTTTCCTGCAGGAAGCTTGGAAGGGTAAGCATTAACCAATTGACAGAACTGACAGGCTTTTGTTACCCATTCAATTATTTCCTTTCACTGTGAGTGAATTAGTCTAAAACTCTGTTCTTGATCCTACAGTAATGCCGGCAGTTTTTTTGAACCAAGTTGATTGAGTTGATGTACATTTTTAATGTAGTGTAGGGCTTTCTGAAATTGCAGGCTGGGCTCAGTGAAGTTGAGGAGTTCAGTGTCAGTGTTCTTAGATGTTATCAAAAGCTTGCTGGTGCTCAAGGGTCCATTGGAATTGGGCATTCTCATTTAACAGCGGGTATAAAGGAGCAGCTAAGAACACAAACCCAGGTCCATAACCTGCTAAAGCCAGCAGTCCCAAGAAACTCTCTATGTTGTCTCCTGTTAAATGGGGGTGGTATCTGCACAACGGTTTGTTTTCTGGGCTCAGTGAGCCATCATTTACCGCGCCTAAGGAAATACCCCAGGAAGATTACTTCTTGCTTGCAAATTTGGGTCTTTTTGTCCAAAGCTCTCTACCCAAGTTGAGCAAGCTCAGATAATAGTGCTTGGGTCTCAGACTCACAGTTTTCTTTGGTGTTGGCTGCCAGTAGCTGGACATCCACATATTGAAGCAGAATGACTTCGGGGTGCGTAGTTCTGAAGTTGTAGAGATGTCTGTGAAGGGCTTCATCAAAGAGAGTGGGGGAGTTTTTGAACCCCTGTGGAAGTCTAGTCCAAGTTAGTTGACAAGACGTTCCGGTTTCTGGGTCTACCTACTCGAAAGCAAACAGCAACTGACTATCTTTATGCAGAGGCAAGCAAAAGAAAGCATCTTTTAAGTACAGAACAGTATAGCATTTTCACTCGGCCACAGCAAAGAGGTTATTGGGGGTCCAGCATGCTGGGGCTCAGAGCTCACTTGATTAGAGCAGAGAGCCCTGAGAACAGCTTTAACAGAGCTTATATACTTTTCTTGGAGAGGGCAGAATGGGAAATTTATTGATGGGTCAGGGCGAGTGTGCGGTTTGCATGCACCCGGGTGAAGGAGTATATTCTGCAGTTTGGCAGTTGGGGACAGCACATCCTGGGAACAAAATTAGCAAACAGTTCTCAAGATTTCAACACTGGTTTGTTAAGCATACAGAAAAACAGGAAGTGACAAGTGCCTATTAACCTTTCACCAAAGCAAAATGGAAAGTGAGCATTGATTACTAAAAGCAACCATGTCCAGGTTGCCTAATGCTCTCAAATGTCAATCCTATTGGAGGCAACATATTTCTTTCTTCCTAAGATTATATATTCAACCTCAACCATGTTGAAAATGTCTAACAATATTACATTATACTTTGCCTGATTTCCTAATGTCTCTATTGATATCTGCTTTCCTACATATTTTCCCCAGTTCATCATTGTGACTGACTCTTCATATGTGCTCATATTTATGTTCACTCTCTACCCAAAACCCTATTGCTAATGAAACTTTCGTTCAAATCCTATATTCACTCTTTTTTCTAAACCTACTGACAACCTTCCTAATCCTGCCGACTATTCCTTTTTGACTGGATGTTCTCTAGGACATTTAATCATCCAAGGTACAAGGTCCTTTGCCATTGCACATCGATTTATCTGAGATATATGTTCAGAACATAATTCAAAGCAAAGTATCTCACTAAAGGGCCCATTGCCCTTCAGGGCTTCAAATCGTACCTAGATTTCAGGTTTCATACTTATATTTCACCTATATATTCTTGTGAATATCGCAGGTTCCCAATACCATTATTCATCCCGCAGAATGTTTCCTAACCCAAATAGAATATGTTATTAACCCTAACCATACACTGTTCCCTCAATCTAACTTCACAAAAGAGCAGGGACAGAGTTGGTCTTACAATACAGGAATGTAGGGGATCTTTCACCTGCTGAGAACCTCAAAGTTTGATGAGAAATGATCCCTAGAGAAGATGTAGCAGCTATGAAGGACCTGAGAGAGCAAAAGTCATCTTCCATGCCAAACCACCTGTTCAGGATGAAGTGATGTGTCTGAATTAGCCTCTCTCCTACTGATATAAAGAAGATGGACCAAACCAACCCTGTGTGGAGAGCTTCTCCTTGGTGTCTACGGTTGATATACCATTCTAACTTCTGAAAGTGTCACAGGAAGTAGGGGCAGCCTCCATCTCAAGGGACCCTTGGAAACAAGTGTTAGGACAAAGTGGTTGCCAAGGCAGTGACCTCATTCCCTTCCTGTTGGAATTGACCTACCTCACTTCTTTGGTGATGTAACTCTCTGAACTTGGGATCCAGGAAGCCAGGCACACAGAGCCAGTCCCAGTCCCATTCCCAGTGGACTTACTTGTTTGGATTTACCAAGGAGAGAGTCTGTCTCTCTTGGTACCTAATGGTTTGAGGATGACAAAATGCAAGTAGAGCTCTGAAGATGGGCCTTTAATGAGAAAGCAGGTAGTGGTCAGCACAGGCTCCATACAACTTCACAGAGATGGACAAGAAGACCAGACCTGAGACAGGACAGGCCATTTTGGGGGAACATAGTATGGACCACCAGTCAGAGGACACTCTGGATAGTCACAGACTTACATGGGGGAAGGAGGTGACTTTTTGATTGTGGGTGTGAGTTTGGGGTTTTGTCTCATGTTCTGAGAATAGGTAGGAAAGGTGGTTTGTTTGGTTTAGAGTGGACTGTTTCTAGAAAGTCCTTTGACAAGGCGACTGTGTCTGTGTCTGTGTATCCCACTGTGTCCTTGGTTGTACATATTAGAAAGCAGAATAGATCAATGGATGTATCCTGTCTAGTAGAAAGCTTCCCAGAATTCATCCTGCCCATTTTAGGAAAGGACTGTTGGTTGCTTTTCGATGGGCAACACCTACTATCTTCCTAAGTTCCTGTTTTCTTCCTGATTTCTGGCCACTCTCCAGAATAGGCTCATGTTTCTTTGTCCAAGATATGTACCACATCCAAGCTCTGTGACATGGCCATGTACTGGATAGCTGAAGGGAATTGCAAGCATCTCACAAAACTCAGAAATCATTGTGACTAGTAAAGTCTCAGTGGAGAAACCCTGCATTGGGATTTGCTGGCTTATTGTTCTGTTACCCTGAAGTCAGGAAGGTCTTTGCCTCAGGCCACCCCTTTGTGAATTTTGAAGAAAAAAGTTTTCAAATGGAAGTGAATGGGCATCACCTGTGGCTCTTTGCTTAACTGCTTTGGAAAAGTATGTGTCTGAATCAGCCTTGTGGCTCTGTGTGAGGCTGTGGCTTAGATTATCAGCTCCTGATGGATCTAAAGAAAGATGCAATGTGTGCATCCAAAACCAAAATGGCAAAAAGATCAGTCATTGTGGATGAAGTCTCTCGCCTTCCTCTGTAAGTTTCCTGACTTCCACCAAGTGAGAATAGGGATCATTTGGGTCAAATAAGTTCTTTCAAGCGCTGCAAAGTTGCTTTTGTTTCCTAATTACTCCAAATCACATAAGGAATCTAAACCTGACAGTCAGTAGGCCTCAAATTGGAGAAGCAGAGCAGTATTAAAGGAAGAACTATGTGATCAATCCTAGTTCACAGCAAGGGTGTTCAGGCCACCCTGAGGTTAGGCAAATGAGGGGCAAGGGAGCTTATTTTGGACACTCTCTTGGGCTGCGCCATTCATGAAAACCTCTAGCCAAAGGGTATAATGAGTGTATATATGTAAGAAGTTGAGTGCCATGTGAGAGTGATTTGGTTTTAATTGTGGTCATTTGTGTGGCAGTTGGAAGAGATGACTGGGTCCACCTGGTTTTGAACACTGGTGTGATTCTCCTCAGAGACTGAGTTCTGAAACTGACCTCAGAGAAGTAATTGCTTTGGAAAGAGATGTGTCTTAATCAGGCTCTTGGCCCTGTGTGAGGCTGTGGCTTAGATTATCAGCAACAGACGGATCAAAAAAATGATCCCATGTGTGCATCCAAAACCAATATAGCCAAAAGAGCAGTCATTGTGAATGAAGTCTCTCACCTTCCACTGTAAGGTTCTGAAAGAATAAAAGAAATTGAAATCGAAATGTAATGAACCAGGTTTTGTAAAGTTTCCAAGTTGCACTCAGAACCTGAAATTCCTGTGGCAGTTAAGACAATTCCTGGAACTGCCCATTAGATGTGTGTTGAAATCTTCCCTGACCACCTAGTTACTTAACAACCCCTTCCCAGAAGCCGTGCATCTCACCACGTATACATCTCAGGGCTTCAACCAATCAGTTTAAATGTATACCCCTTCTGAGGGCTGACCAATCACCCCCTGCCCCTACTTTTCCCGCCAATGAATGTGCTAATCATGTTTTAGAGTTGTTATTTCATTTTCCCGTGGTACATGATGATTTCCTAAAAGAGGCTATGATGTAGGTAAAGTCCCTGAGCTCTCTAAAGAATGTATATAAACTCTGCTCAAGTTGTTCTCGGGGCTCTTTGTTCTTTGCTCCTCTGAAGGGAGCTCTGAGGCCTAGCATTCTGGACCCCCAATAAACCCTTTGCTGATGCATGAGAAATCCTCTTTGTTGTCTTTTCCTTTGATGTTCGCAGCACCTTTTCATCTGGAGGCCCCAGGTGAGATATCCGGGAGCGGTGAATGGAAGACCTCAAGGGAGTCCTCTCGGGGTAAGTAAGGTGCCTCTTTCTGGTTTCGGGTTTCAGGCTAGGGCGTGGCAAAGTGGCTGTTGGTGAAGAGCATTAGCTCTCTCCTATGGTGTGACAGACGTGTCACAGAGCCAAGATCACGTCCCTGAGGGACACTCCGGAGGACTAGGGAATTCAAGGAATAGTAGTTTCCTCAACTCGGTTATGTTTTGCTTCAGGATTTGATTTGCCAGCCCATCAGGTTTTGCCGGTAACTCAGTTTTGGTCATTGTTCTGAACTCATGTTGAGTTTACTGTCTGTTTTTATTGTCTAACCCATCAATATTTTCCAGTTACTCAGTTCAAATCTTTGTCTTGGACTCATGTTAAACGTTTACTGTTTGTCTTTGTGTTGTGTTTGTGTCTTCAATGTCCCTGTTTGAGTAACTCCCATTATGGGACAAAGCACTTCCTCTTCTCTGTCCCTGACCCTTGATCATTGGACTGATGTCCGCTCAAGGGCCCAGAATCTTTCTTTTTCAGTAAAACACCGTACCTGGCAGACTCTCTGTGCTTCAGAATGGCCCATCCTCGAATTCAGATGGCCCCAGAAGAATCCTTCCACTTTCCTCTAATCCGAAAATTCAGAGATATTGTCATTCAGCCGGGGCCACGTGGCCACCCAGATCAACAGCCTTATACTCCTTCCCCAACATTCCTATCATTCAAACTTTCCGCTCCTCTCCCTCTTCCTTCCATTCTCCCTGAGTCACAAGACTGGACACTCCACCCCCTCCTTATTGTCTACTCTCCCTCCCCAACCCCCAACACAGTTCCTGATGATCCTCCCACCGCTGACTCAGCCTCTCCACTGCTAGAGGCAATTGGGCCAGACCCAAGCCCTCCAGGGGACTTCCCCACAGCAGCAGCAACCCCTCCTCCCCTGGAGGAAGATGGGCAACCTAAAAGAACCCACCGGCGATGGATAATAGAAAACTCAGAAGCCCCTGTGATGCTCTCTCTCCATCCCTATGGGCCCATGAACCGACCCAACTGGGACCCCAACACCTTTGAAGGTAGGAAGCATCTGTCCACTTATCGCTGGGCTCTAATAGCGGGTCTCAGAGTGGCCGCCAGAGAGCCGACCAATTTAGCCAAGGTAAGAGAGATTATCCAAGGGCCTAATGAGTCTCCCTCTATGTTTCTGGAGAGAATTATGGAAGCATATAGAAAATATACTCCTTTTGATCCTCAGGCAGATGACCAAAAGGCATTTGTTACAATGGCCTTTATTGAGCAGGCTGCCCAAGATATTAAGAGAAAGTTACAATGTCTAGATGGGTTACAAAATACGACCTTAAGAGATTTAGACAGAGAAGCTGAGAAAGTATATTATAAGATATATATTATAAGTATATATTATAAGTATATAAGTATATTATAAGAGAGAAACTGAGGAGGACACGGAACAGAGGAGAGGGAAGGAAAGGGAAGAAAAAAAGGATGAAAGGAGCAAAAGGCAGACAAAAGCATTGGCTAAGATTTTCTTCACAGCAGCAAATACGCCAGAAATTAAAAAGCAGGGAGTCAGAAAGGGATACTTGGGCCCACGCCAAAGGCTTTCCCTGGCCTCAGATCAATGTGCCTACTGTAGAGAAAAAGGACACTGAGTCAAAGAGTGCCCCAAAAAGAAGAAGCCACGGCAGCCCGCCATGCTGACTCTAGAAGAGGACTAGGAATGTCAGGACTCGGATCCCCTCAGGGTAACATTTGAAGTGGAGGGGCCTCCAGTGAACTTTGAAGTGGATACAGGAGCAGTATACTCAGCCTTTAAGGCTTCACTGGGCCCCATATCAAATAAATGGTCCCTAGTTCAAGGGGCTAATGGCACTACTTATCGGGCTTGGACAACTAAGAGGATTATGGAAGTAGGAAAATGTAAAGTCCACCACTCTTTCCTAGTAATCCAAGAATGCCCAGCCCCATTGATGCACAGGGATCTGTTTACCAAACTCGGGGCTAGAGTAACCTTTAACCCTGATGGTCCCCAAGTGGATGTTCTAAAACCTTCAGTAAAAACTCCCATAGTCACAGAATTGACTATGTCCATAGAAGATGAACATCAACACTTCGTGCCCCCTAGGACTGATCAAAGAGGCAAACTACAACAGAAATGGATAAAAGATTATCCTAATGCCTGGGCAGAAACTGCTGGGTTAGGTCTAGCCATAAAACAACCTCCAATAGTAGTAGAATTAAAAGCCTCTGCCTCTGCAATCAGTGTTAAACAATATCCTCTAAGCAAAGAAGCTAAGGATGGGATAAGTCACCATATTCAGAAATAATTGGCCCTTGGGGTCCTAAGGCCCTGTCAATCAGCCTGGAATACCCCCCTGCTACCAGTAAGAAAGCCAGTAACTAGGGACTACAGTCCTGTTCAAGACCTAAGAGAGATCAACAACAGAGTGCAGGACATTCACCCCACAGTACCCAATCCATATAATTTGCTTAGCACTCTGAATCTGGACCGGGAATGCTACACTGTGCTGGACTTAAAAGATGCTTACTTCTGCTTGCCCCTACATAAGGACAGTCAGTTGCTGTTTGCTTTCGAGTGGATAGACCCAGAAACTGGAACATCTGGCCAAGTAACCTGGACTAGACTCCCACAGGGGTTCAAACCCCCCCCCCACTCTCTTTGATGAAGCCCTCCACAGGGACATAAACGACTTCAGAACTGCACACCCCGAAGTCACACTACTCCAATATGTGGATGATCTGCTACTGGCAGCGGACACCAAGGAAAACTATGAGTCTGGGACCCAAGCACTATTATCCGAGCTTGCTCGGCTTGGATATAGGGCTTCTGCCAAAAGGCCCAAATTTGTCAGCAAGAAGTAATCTTCCTGGGTTATTCTCTTAGGGGTGGCAAATGATGGCTAACTGAGAACAGAAAACAAACCATTGTGCAGATACCACCCCCATCTAATAAGAGACAACTCAGAGAGTTTCTTGGGACTGCTGGATTTTGCAGGTGATGGATTCCTGGGTTCGCCTCTCTGGCTGCCCCTTTATACCCGCTGATAAAGTGGAATGCCCAATTCCAATGGACCCCTGAGCACCAACAAGCTTTTGATAATGTCAAAAAAAGGTGCTGCTATCTGCTCCAGCCTTAGCACTCCCAGATATAGATAAACCCTTCACTCTCTACATCGAGAAAAAGAAAGGAATAGCATGGGGAGTGTTCACTTAGACTTTGGGACTTTGGAAAAGGCCGGTAGCATTCTTATCAAAAAAACTGGACCCAGTGGCTACTGGGTGGCCCCGTTGCTTAAGAGCTATAGCAGCGGCAGCGCTTCTAATAAAAGATGCTCATTAATGAACGTTGGGACAGAAGCTATCCATTATAGCCCCCCATGCCCTGGAGAGCATCATCTGTCAACCTCCAGATAGGTGGCTATCAAACTCCAGAATAAACTACTACCAGAGCCTCTGGATTAGCAAAGACAGAATAACTCTTAGACCTTCTGCTCCACTCAACCTGGCTGCCAGAAGAATCATCAGGACCTGTCGCTCATGAGTGTCAACACATACTGGCAGAGGAAACCAGTATAGGACGAGACTTGAAGGATCCAGCCACTGCCTCACCCTGAAGTCGTATGGTTTACGAAAGAGAGCAGCTTCCTCCAAGATGGTATGTGGTGGGCTGGAGCAGCAGTAGTTAGCAAAACTAATGTCATCTGATCCTCTGGTCTCCCAGAAGAGACATCAGTCCAAATGGCAGAACTGATTGCCCTTACGAAAGCATTGGAACTAGCAACAGGCAAAAGGGCCACCATATACACTGATAGCCACTATGCATTTGGCAATGCTAATGTGCACAGGGCTATTTACCAGCAAAGGGGGCTATTAACCTCCACTGGGAAAAAAATAAAGAACAAAGTTGAGATTCTCCACCTTCTCTCAGCAGTGAAGGGCACTAAGGAACTAGCTATAGTGCACTGTCCAGGGCACCAGAAGGGAAACGACCTCGTTGCAGTTAAAAACAGAAGGGCAGATGAGGAAGCTTAATTGGCAGCCCTAAACGGAGTGACTCTGTTAACTTTTTCCACACCAGGGGGATCAACATTCAGGAGACTTGGCCACACTGGAACATTCAGGCAACTTATCATCTGAGGAGACAGATGCAGAACTCTGGGACCCTACAGAGCCAAGTTTACAATTTCAAAAAGCCCACCTTTATGTCAAAGACGTACACTAGCTCACCCACTTAAGCTCAAAGAAGTTATAGGCACACTTAAAGGACCGAAGAAAGGATTTTTTATTGACTGACTTACAGAGGAAAGAAATAGCTTAGAAGGTGACTAGAGCTTGTCAAGTCTGCCAATTAGTTAATGCTTACCCATCCAAGCTTCCTGCAGGGAAGCGCTTACGAGGAACCAGACCAGGACAATTTTGGGAAGTGGACTTTTCCTGAAATTAAGCCAGGAAGGTATGGACTTAAATATCCCCTAGTCTTTGTAGATACTCTTTCAGGATTGGTTGAAGACTTCCCCATGAAGAAAGAAACGGCTCAGACGGTGCTCAAAAAGATTCTAGAAGACATTTTTCCAAGGTTTGGCCTGCCTAAGGTAATAGGGTCCAATAATGGACCTGCATTTGTTGCCCAGGTAAGTCAGGGATTCACCAGGACCCTGAAGATTAATTGTAAGTTACATTGTGCTTATAGATGCCAGAGCTCAGGACAGGTAGAAAAAATGATTAGAACCATCAAAGAGAATTTAAAGAAATTAAGCTTGGAGACCTGCATAAAAAAATTGGACTATGCTCCTACCTTAAGCACTGTTTCGTGCAAAAAGTACACCCTCTGCCTCTTTGTGTAAACTCACCACTTATGAAATTCTCTATGGTGCCCCTCCTTTAGTAAGGGACCTAACCCCAACTCTGAGACTTAATGATTCCTTTCACACCCCCTTGCTTGACAGACTTAAAGCCCTTGAACAAACACAGCACCCAGCGATACCTGTGGAAACAGTTGGCCAGTGCTTATCAGCCTGGAGACAAGGGAACCCCACATCGATATCAAGTGGGAGTCTTCGTCTACGTGAGACGGCATCAGGTATCATCCCTGGAACGCCGCTGGAAAGGACAATACCAGGTGCTGCTTATAACACTTACAGTGGTGAAAGTGGATGGAATCACTTCCTGGATCCATGCCACCCATCTCAAGCCTGCACCCTGTCCAGCCTCCGGCTGGAAACTGGAAGAGACTGGTAACCCTCTCAAGTTGCGTGTCTGTCGTGTGGGTAAGGCTATGGATTCTTCCCCTGACCACCAGCAGTCCTAATCACCATCAGCCTGTTCAGCAACAATGGCAGCTATAAATCCTACTGGGCAAGTAGTGTGGTCTATTTCACATACAGCCCTCTTATGGACTTGGTGGCCATCTCTCTACCTGGACATTTGTCAGCTTGACATAGGCCTCTCTGACTGGGATCTCCCTGACATAGAGGACTTCACCCAGATCCCACTCAAACCCAAACCAGGGCAACATAGACCACCTTACCCCATGAATTATGGATATCATCTTCCCCAGCTCAGGTGTAAACTAGCCAGTCTTGATTTTTATGTGTGCCCAGCTGATTTCTTAAGTCGCAAACAGGCCCAAACCTGTGGAGGACCCAGTGACTTTTATTTAAGATCTTGGGGTTGTGAACAAACGGGAGCTACATGGTTGAACCCAAACTCCGCAGACAGTATCATTCAGGTAGGAAAAAATGACACCTGGATTGATCCCAAGAAATGTGCCACTAGCCAAGTTGTGTCAAAAACTCGCTGAGGAAAGAATAGTCTATGTTACCCCCTCAATATAACTTTCACTTCCAAAAAAAGGGGCTACCTCAGAACAACATGGTCTATGGGAAATACATGGGAAATGCGATTCTATATTTATGGCCCTCGTTATGACTTTGGTCACTGGTTCACCATCCTGCTTAAAAAGGAAGAAAATCCCACAGCAATAGGGCCCAATCCCCTCAAGCCAGGAATTAAGCCTCCAAAACCTCCCATGCCTAGATCTACCAGAACCCCTCAACCATCTCATACTTCCCAGTTTCCATCTTTGCCTACTTCCCCAGTCCAGAGTACAGCTGACTCCTGCCCCTGGGAACTAATTAAAGGAACCTTAATTGTACTGAACTCCACACAGTCAGAACTCCTTGCATTTCAACCCATGTATTTGACAGCTTTGTAAATTATTGTTTAATGGTGCAGATACTTCCCAGGGTGGTTTATTATGATGCAGAATCATTTTAAGGTCTACTAGGGGGACAAACAACCTGATTTTGCTGGCATCCAGTGTCCCTTACTATAGCCATCCTATTGAGGATAGGAGCTGCTGCAGGAGTGGGTACAGGAACAGCTGCTATGATCCATGGGTCACAACAAATGGCCTGATTAGAAACAGCAATAGATCAAGACTGGAATACATTAGAGACCTCCATCACAGTGCTGTAGGAATCCTTAAACTCTCTCTCTGAAGTTGTTTTACAGGACAGGCGAGGATTAGACCTCCTCTTCATGAGGGAGTGGGGCCTCTGTGCTGCACTGAGAGAAGAATGTTGTTTTTATGCTGACCATACTGGAGTTGTAAAAGAATCCATGAGTAAATTGAGAAAATGCCTTGAAGAGCGCCAGAGAGAAAGGGAGATTCAACAAGGGTGGTTTGAGTCATGGTTTACCCAGTCCCCCTGGTTAACTACACTCCTATCAGGCTTAGCTTGACCCCTGATCATCCTTATGGTGTTGCTAACTTTGGGACCTTGTTTGCTTAACCGCATAGTTTCGTTTCTCCAGCTCAAATTGGGCAGGAAAAACTCATGGTAATCAGACAGAAATACGCTCCACTGGCAGAAATAGAGTGTGAGACCCCGCAATAATTATGATTCATTACTTTTAAGATTAAATGTAGTAAGAAAAAGGAGTGGGAAATGAAAGAATAAAAGAAATTAAAATTGAAACATAAAGAACCAGGTTTTGTAAAGTTTCCAAGCTGCACTCAGAACCTGAAATTCCTGTGGCAGTTAAGACAATTCCCGGAACTGCCAATTAGATGTGTGTTGAAATCTTCCCTGACCACCTAGTTGCTAAACAACCCCTTCCCAGAAACCGTGCAGCTCATCACGTATACATCTCAGGGCTTCAACCAATCAGTTTAAACGTATACCCCTTCTCAGGGCTAACCAATCACCCCCTGTCCGACCTCTTCCTGCCAATGAATGTGCTAATCATGTTTTTGGGTTGTTATTTGATTTTCCCGTGGTATGTTGATTTGCTAAAGGAGGCTATGATGTATGCAAAGTCCCTGCCCTCTCTAAAGAATGTAAATAAACTCTGCTCAAGTTGTTTTTGGGGCTCTTTGTTCTTTGCTCCTCTGAAGTTAGCTCTGAGCCGCAGCATGCTGGACGCCCAATAAACCTTTTGCTGTGGCATGAGACAGTCTCTTGGTGGTCTTTTCCTCCGACTTTTGACCGACCTTTTTACCTATGAAGGACCTGAGAGAGCAAAAGTCAAATCCATGTCAACTTCCATGTCAAACATCCTGGTCAGAATGAAGGAATGTGTCTGAATCAGCCTCTCTCTTCTTAATGTAGATTAAATGGACCAAACCAGGCCTGTGTACAGAGCTGTTCCCGGATGCCTATGGTTGATATACCATTCTAACTTGTGAAAGTGTCACAGGAAGTAGGGGCAGCCTCCATCTCATGGGACCTTTGGAAGCAACTGTTAGAACAAAGTGGTTTTCCATCACAGTGACCTCATTCAGTTCCTGAAGGAAGTGACCTACCACACTTCCTTGGTGATGGAACTTTCTGAACTTGGGATCCAGGAAGCCATGCACCCAGAGCAAGTCTTAGTTTCAGTCCCAGTGGTCTCAATTGTTTGAATTTACCAAAGACAGAGTCAGTGTTTCTTGGTACCTACTTATGTGATGATGGCCAAATTTCAGGAGAGCTCTGAAGAGTGGCTTTTTCTGAGAAAGCAGGTAGTGGCTCAACCATGGCTCCTGACAACTTCTAAAAGTTTGAAAAGAAGACCAGATCTGAGATTGGACAGGCCATTTCGTGGGAACATATTATGGCTCACCAGTCAGAGGACACTCAGGATAGTCACAGCCATACTTGGGGGAAGGAGGTGCCGTTGTGGGTGTCGGTGTGAGTTTGTGGTTTTGTCTCATGTTCTGAGAATAGGTAGGAATGGCGGATTGTAGGTTTGGACTGGAAAGTTTCTAGAAAGTCGTTTGACAACACGAGTGTTTCTATGTCTGTGTATCCCACTGTATCCGTGGTTGTAGACATTTGAAATGCGAATGCATCAATGGTTGTGTCCTGTCTAGTATAAAGCTTCCCAGCATTCTTCCCACCCAATTTAAAAATGGAGTGCGGCTTGCCTAATGGATGGTGAACAGCTACTATCTTCCTAAGTTCCTCTTTTCTTCCTGAATACTGGCCACTCTCCAGAGTATCCTCATGGTTTTGTTTCCAAGATATGTACCACGTCCAAGCTCTGTTACATGACCATGTACTGGATAGCTGAAGGGAATGCGAGCATCTCAGAAAACTCAGATATCAGTGTGACCAGTAATGTCTCAGTGGAGAAACCCTGCTTTGGGCCATTTTCTTACTTATGATTCTATTACCCTTAATGTCAGGAAGGTCTTTGCCTCAGGCCACCCTTTTGTGAAGCCTGAAGAAAACAGTTTTCAAATGGAAATGAATGGGCATCACCTGTGGCTCTTTGCTTAATTGCTTTCGAAAAGGATGTGTCTGAAACAGCCACTTGGCCCAGTGGGGTGGCAGTGGCTTAGATTCTCAGCACCTGATGGATCTAAAGAAAGTTTCCAAGTGTGCATCCAAAACCAAAATGGCCAAAAGAGCAGTCATTGTGGATGAAGTCTCTCACTTTCCTCTGTAAGCTTCCTGAGCTAAATCAAGTGAGAATAGGGATCATTTGGGTCAAATCATTTCTTCAAATCCCTGCAGAGCCTAGCCGATAGGGGCTTGGGTTTTCTATGATACCAATTCACATAAAGAATCTATACCAGACAGTCATTAGGCCTCAAATTGGAGAAGCAGATCAGATATAGGGCAGGCCTATTTGATCACTCTTGGTTCACAGCAAGGGTGTCCAGGCCACCCTGACTTTAGGCAAATGAGGGGCAAGGGTGCTTATTTTGAACAGTGTATTGGGCTGTGCCCTTCATGGAAACCTCCAGCCAGAGTTTATGATGAGTGTCTATGTGGAAGAAGATGAGGAGCATGTGGGAGTGTTTTAGTTTTAATTGTGGTCATTTGTGTGGTGGTTGTAAGAGATGCCTGGGTCCACCTGGGCTTGAACTCTGGTGTGATTCCTCTTAGAGAATGCGTTATGGAACTGACTTCAGAGAAGTATCGCCATGAATTGTGTTGGGAATTTAGGAGGCCACACATGAGAGTCGCCCTTGGACACCGAGATCTAAGCCCAGAGTGGCTTTCCACAGAGCACTGGGAATCTCAGCCAGGATATCACATGATTTTTTTTCTGAAAGACTTGGAAGCCATAGTTGAGAGTCAAAACACACATGGACCTTACATTGTAGACCTCAATGGGGCTGGCTTCATGTGACCTTTTGGCCAGTCTTGGGGAACCCTTGCCTGTGAGAGTTCTCTAGATTATTCATTGAAATGTGCTTCCTCTAAATTTAATGGTTCCTTAATGAATTGAAACCCACAGTTTCTCCAACTTCGTCTTTGAAAATGGCTAGATAAATACCATGAAATTTTTGAACTTCCCATGGCCACCTGCCACTGGAGAACCTTTGGATGTACAGTTGCTGATCCTGAGTGTACCAGACAGTGCCTTGATTGACTGGGTTTTATGAAAATGGTGTAGAACAGAGATGCCAGTATGTTGGGGCCTGCTGAGTAGTGGGCCAAAAGCTGTTGTGTGCAGCTGTGTGATAAAACATCTGTGGTCGGGACATGTGATTCTGCCATTGACTTCCAAATGACTTGTGGCTGACATGTTACAGACAGGAATCACTTATATGTCTGAAACCTCTCCATAAAAGGCATTTTGTTATATGGAGACGTTTCAGGGCAATGTTCAGAATCAGGTTGCTATGGTCAAAGGGTCAAGCTATGTGGGATAGAAGCCTGGTTGGTGCATTCTCCTGCAGACCCTGACCCACCACACGTGACAGGACTCCCTACATCACTGTGTACCAGTTGAAGTCATTGTATTTCATGAGGCAAATACCAAACTCCCAGTGCAGTAGAAAGAAACACCATGAAAAGTGGAGGATGACCAAATGGCTTCACAGTCCACATGCGGAGACACTTAGCTTTCAGTGGCCACAGTTTACCTAGAGAGAGAAGTCAGCACTGCTTCCTCATGTTCTTTGGAAAAATTGAAACAATATCCTCCAGGTCTCATAGATGTAGACCCAGCTTTGATGGTCTCATTTGAATGGAAGCTAAAGCTTCTGACAACAACATATATGTCGAGTGCCCATCGTCAAAGGCAGTTTCTCAAGAAGTCTTTAGTCCGGCAGAGCTCCAGGTTTGTGTAGTGTTTACCTTTTAGACCAGGTTGCAAGAAAAGACCACTGTCTCCAATTAAAATCAGATTAAAGCAAGCTTATTATTTCCACCACCCTGGCTGCCTCTCCCTCCCAAAACGTTGGGAACAGGAGAGCAGCCCAGCTTTATAGCCCAGAAAGTTACACAAAAGTGGGGTTAAAAATAACAGAATTCTGACAAGCATCACACTAATGGTATTTTACATTTTTGTTTGCTGGCCCCAACATCAGAATTTATGAGGACCATTAGAGCCTCAGAGAGTGTCGTCTGGCCAAGGAAGGCCAATATTTATGAGGTGTCAACAAAGTTTCAGAGAGGGCTGTTATCTGGTCAGAGAGCCAGGCATGGGTGAGTTCAAGGCACGGGCAGGCTTTCCAAGCAGGTTCAGATCTTGCTGCAATTTATAGTTAAGCCAAAATTATCTTTTCACGGCTTTGTGGCAAGATGGCTGCCAATTTTAATAAAAGATCAGGTTGGGTCAATCATTCCCCCCTTTTCTAATGTGTTTTTTTCATATATTTGATTGGGTAGGAAGAGCACTGTGGGAATTTTAATCCCTCAGGTAATAGTCTCCCGATTTTTTGAACTCACCCAAAAACAGGTCTCCCTGATTTTACCTGACTTAATTAATTACTTATATTGATATTCTATTTATTTTTGTCTCCATTGTTGTAAGAAGAGAGGCGTCACTCATTTAGACTTCTTCTGAGCTGAGAGAGGGTGACGTGAGGGGGCACCGCCTGAGGGACATTAGTCGCCTTTTAGAAGTCAGTTAGGTTTGAAGTCTGGATGGGGAAGAACAGGTAGTAAAGTCATCTGGGAATGGGTTCTTCTATGAGAGAAACAAAAAAACATGAGTACTTAATAAATGTTGCAGCAGCTGGAACATGTCACTGTATAGAAGTTCCCTCACCAGTCTTTAATATCCCCAGTTATCAGGACTGTCAACTTAATATTTAACTTTTAGTGTTACATTTGTCCCTCCCCATAAGATTCAGTTTAATAATTTAATGTCATCTGATCTTGCAAAATATTTTTACTAGTATGACCTCTGTGTCTAATAGAGAAACCTTTAATTCTCTTACTCATTGCTGGATAATCATACTAACAAATACCAAGCCTATGTGTTTAGGTTAAGAATATCTGTAGGCCTTCAACTAAAAACTTCTGCCACTGGCAGATAATCTTGATAGCCTCTTTTTATAGTTATCAGGCATTCCTGTCTGAGAATCCTTCTTTGTAGCCTCCAGTCTTACTTATTTTGGGAGGCTAACATAAAGTGTATACCTTAAAATATTATTATTACTATTATTATATAAAATGCCCAGAAATGGCTGTAATTTGTTTTTAACTGTCTTTTCTAAGTGTTTAAGATGAAGCAGTCAAACTGACTTTTGTTTCTATCTATTCTGAACACTCAGCTGAGATTTTATGGGAGTCATTCCTGGGGAAACTTGAGAGCAGCTTCTCAGTTCTGCTAGTGCCATTTGCGCTAGGTGGGTCCAGGTCTTGCTTGACCATGTGGCTTCCCTTGGAAGCATCAGGGATGTTTCCCTTCTCTGATGACTCTCCTCTTCTTAGCAAATGCACTGATTGGCTTTCTGTTCTCCAGTGGTCTCATTAATCTCCCTGATCAGGAGGTTATGCGGTTCAGAGTTGCAAAGCTCTTTAGAGAAGTCCGCTGTTCCCTGGATACAGACTGACTCAGAGGGCAAGAGCCAAATATTGGTTTTCTTGTCCCTTTTCATATAACTTTAATTTTAAATCCTAATCTTAAACATCCATCAAATAAATTTTAACAGACTTATATAAAGAATACTGGGCTTTAATGTCTATAATTTAAAATTATTTATCTTTTTATTATTTGGGATCTGTATTATTCTGTCTGTCTTGTAGGTGATGGCTAATTATCTTAAATTAACCAATGTTGTGTTCTTAAAGCAACACTGCTGTAAAACACTAACAGGGAATCTTTATATCACCCATATGGAAATTACAAAATAAAATTAACAACAGTAAACAAACTTAGTTCGTGTAATAGCTACCCTAAAATTTTTGGCTGAGTTATACATTATATCCTCTGTTTGAGATGCTAGTAATGTTGACAGGAAAAAAAAAAAAAACTTTTGAAAATAACTTTAAATGAAATAACATCTGACCTACTGCTTTCGCAGTCATTCTCACATAATAAGATGGGACACAGAGACTTATCTCAGGTAAGGCAGGGCTCTTTATTAATCTTAAGTGTTTTAATTCTAAAGCTAATCTTTGTTTTTTAAATATCATTTTACAAAGTTTACATAAATTATTTGAGGTCACATGAACATTAGCTAACACCGTATGATATAGCTTTTAAAACATGAATTAAAAAAAGGCTGAAAGTTTTTAACCTTTACATAGATTAGGCTCTCATTAACTTAAAATACATTTAAATTGTTCCCCAATATAAAAAGTAACATAAAAGTTTACATATCTTATTGACAACAGGTAAATAAATCCTATATATATATATGTATATATATATATATATATATATTTTACCATACAACTTCAGAACACCACCTTGATATAATGCTCTTTTAAAGTTTCTACCTTACAGACTTGTATACCTGGAAGATATGAGCACATTAATAGCATCACAATTGCATTGATGTTTCTACATTAACCAAGTTTAGCTTTTAAAGAAATGGCAGTACAGTGCTCTAAAATAACAGTTCTTATTTAATCAGTTGTTTAATTTTTATGGTTGCTTGCTCTAGAAAAATAAAACTTAATAACCACAATGTTATGGGTAAAATTATGTTTTGAGAAATTTTTGTCTCTTTAACACATGACTGATTTTTACAATCTTATACAGACTTTAGGACAAACTTATACAGACCTTAGTAAATCAATCAGATATCTAACAAAAGTACTCATGAATGAGTAATCCCATATCAAATTTACTTTACTTATTTATCAAAATATTAGACAAATGTATTGAACAGTGTACCATTTTTTGTTGAAGAAAAAGTTCTAGAACCAAGGCATATTAGGCCTTTTGTCGGCATTAATATTTTATTAGATTTTTGAACACCTAGAAAAACTTGTAAGGTTAAATTTAAAGACATTTATTTTTATCTGTTTATCCAATTTAAATTGCACCAATTAAATCATGAGAATTTAAGATCTTTGGATCCACGTTTTAAAATTTGTTTATATGAGTGCTTTTTTTATGAGTGCTCCTTATATGTGTTAATTTGTATAACATATATATGATATAGGGATATATGTATATATAGACATACAACACTAACAAAAGTGTGCACACATAATAATAGTAAAGGCCTTGTAGCTTTTTGCAGTTGAAATCTCCATTGCAATGTTTCAAAAACTCCACTGTTGGTCAAAGATAGAGCTGATCAGAAAAACATTAACCTAGGTCTGTAGGATCAAAATCATGAGCTCAAAAAAAGAATACAGAATCTAAGGAAAAAAAATAAGAGTCCTAGAAAAAATGACTGGCCAGTAATTAGTAAATAGCATACAATTTACCTTTTTTCCTGCCTTAGGCCTCAGATCAGTCTCCTACTGAGCTTGCAGGCTTCTTTCATTTGCATTTCAACAAAAGTCCTTGCTGAGGTCTGAAAGGAGCAGGGTAAAACTGCTATTCTGAGCAGATACCTCAGGCCTAAGGCATTTTAACCATAATTTTGAGGTTCGGATGTTGAAAATTATGATACAATTTTAAGATGAAATTCACAAAATTTTATATCTTTACATCTTGTTTTGTCAACAGATACCATAATATGATTTACTATCCTTGTCCAAATTAATGCACTGGTACACACTGTGATATTTTCTCAGTCTACCCAATTCAAAATTGGTGAAAAATAAAACTGAATGTTTGGGAAGTTACTTGCCAACTTGGAAGTAGAGTGCTTTAGTTTTCCATCCTAAGCATTTAAGTTATCTGGCATGAATTATCTGAAATCATAAACTAAACAATTACCTAAACCCGACTTTTAACTGCAAGATTGAGCAATGCTACAAAAACCCATCCAGATACCAGATTGTTACAATAAAACACCATCATTTAGACACACATTGAACTAATATCATTCCCAAGAAACAATTTATAATATCAGCACATTATTGCACATGTCTTAAAGGGCCAGAAACAAAGACACAAGACAGACAGAAAGGAGCTCCAGACTATGGCTGACAGACAGAAGCCTTAAAAACAGAGCAGATAAGAGAAAAATCTCCTACACCAGTGTCAGGATACATGTCCTCACAAGGGGATCAGATGTTTTCACAGACGGCAACCTGAAATGTAATATCAAGGGTTTCCATGGTGACTTTACTGCATTTAGTGTCTCCTTTTTCTTTTTCTTTTTTTTAAGAAGACAGAGGTGGCATAATCCTTACAGTGCAGGGAACGAAGGAAGGAATTCCCTGAAGCAACAGGGCTTTGGTAGATCCTGGGAGTCCCTCAGTCCCTCCTTTTACTTATAGGATTAACTCCTCTGGTTTGGTTCCACCCCAATCTCGCTCCATCTCCTAACATTTCAGTAGTCAGCTCTCAAAAAGTTCCAGGGTCGGGGGGTTATCAAAATTTGTAACTTAAATTTCAGTTTCTGACCTTGAAGCGAATTAATACCTATTTAATAATGAGGACAGGGTTTGAGAAAAATAAAAATGGAGGTTTACTGCTTTGCTAACAAAGCAGAGACACAGGGGACTCTGCCCAAAGGTTGTGACTCTCTTGAACTGGAGCAACAAGGGGTTTTAAAGGAGTTTCCATTGTTAACCTGGGAGATACTCTGTTCTTTGGTGGCCAGCAGGCATTGCCCTCTGCAGTGGGTGAGTTCCAGGCTGCCAGCTAGGGGCTTCTCTCATCCTGCTTAACAAAGGGGGGTAAACTTCAACACAGTTTTTTAGAACACAGTCCAAAGGGCGTAAGGCTTACTTGCTTTATTACCCATTTTTACGTCCAATATCTTTAAGTTTTTACCACAGAAATCACACAACAAAATGCACAAAAACAAACAAACAAGAAAACATATAGAACACAGAACAAAACACAAAGAAACAGAAACCTGGTGAAGATACAGAAAAACAGAGGAGCAATGAAATGTCTTGCTGAAGCTCCGGGGTAGGAGCTCCTGCGTGCCCGGCTGCACCTTTCTACCCTTTCAGAGAAATTCCATACAGAACAGAACAGAGGACAGAACAATTCTTGTTACTGTCCTGGACAGGAGTACATGTGAGCCTCCCCAGGCCACCTCTCTGTCATCAGAAGACATCTCCCTTAACCGGATATCAGATGTTATAAAGGCACCACCTACCTATGGAGGCCTCCTCCACCAGGTGCTTGCTAATAGTTTTAGTGCGATGGTTCACTGCAGTGCTCCCTGGACCAAATGCTCACTCCAAGGCTTTGGAACTTGGCTCTCCAGCCCTGAGCCCTGGAGGAAAGGCCAGCGTCAGAATTTCCAGCAGTCTGGTCTTATGATCTGGTAACGTCATCTCGCTGGGGAACTCCAAAATGTTAGACCAGGATGCAAGAAAATACCACTGACTCCAATTAAAATCAAATTAAGGCAAGCTTATTAGTTCAACCGGCTAGGCTGACTCTCCTTCTCAAAACGGCTGGAAAAAGACAGCATCCCCACCTTTCCTACACCCCAGCTTTATAGCCCAAAAAGTTACACAAAAAGGGAGTATCAGAAAACAGAACTTTGACAAGCATCACACTAATTGTAGTTTACATTTTTTATTTGCTGGCCCCAGCATCAGAAATTATGAGGACCATTAGAGCCTCAGAGAGGGTCGTTGTCTGGCCAGGGAAGGCCAATATTTATGAGGTTTCAGTAAGGTTTCAGAGAGGGCTGTGATCTGGTCAGTAAGACAGGCATGGGTGAGTTCAAGGCATGGGCAGGCATTCCAAGCAGGTTCAGAATTTGCAGTAATTTATAGTAAAGCAAAAATTATCTTTCCATGGCTTTGTGGCAAGATGGCTCCCAATATTAATGAAAGATCAGGTTGAGTGATCACCCCTGTCCCTTCCTTTTGGAAACTCCTCTACCACCTCCAAGGTTGTGAACTCCTGAGCATTTTCCATTCCAGATAAGTATTCACAGAATGTCTAACTCTTCTCCTCTAATTGTGTCTTACTTGGGGCAAAGGTAATGTCAAAGCATTGTTCTGGATGAGAGTGGGAAGATTATTGTATATCACATATTTGCATACACATTGGATTCATTTTCCAATTTTCCATTTGAAATACTGAATTCCTGGCACTAACCCATACCCTACTAGACTCTGACTAATAATCCTAATATGATGGTGAAACATAACCCAAGCAGAATAGAAATACAAGCCGTTCAGAGGAGGCATGGTGTGTAGTTGGAATTGCCTTTTGCATTATATAGTATAGGAGCTATAAATCTAGTCAATTTTTTGTTGAAATAATTCTACATGTGTTTTTAAAGTTAACAAAAATGGGAATCCTGTCTCCCTTTCTCTGTAGCACATGTATTTTTATATGCACATAGAGAATCCTACCTGGTATCACACGTACATACTTGTGAGGTGGCTGAATTGGCAGATACAAATTGTGAGAAGAGATCACTACTCCTAAACGCTGTTCAAACTGAAAATTCAACCTATGGGTGAGCTTCCTAGTTCAATAACATTATACATAAATCCATGTTCAGTAAAATGAATATTTTTGCATCTGTGGATTATATATATTTCATGATGAATTTCGATTGGCATATATATTGCTACTTTTTTTCTTTTTTTGGTTGTTCAAAACGTTACAAAGCTCTTGACATATCATATTTCATACATTAGATTCAAGTGGGTTATGAACTCCCATTTTTACCCCAAATAAAGATTGCAGAATCACATTGGTTACATATCCACATTTTTACATAATGCCCTATTAGTTAATGTTGTATTCTGCTACCTTTCCTATACTCTATGATCCCCCCTCTTTCCCCCTCCCATCTTCTCTCTCTACCCCATCTACTGTAATTAATTTCTCTCCTTGTTTATTTTCCCATTCCCTTCACAACCTGTTATGTGTAATTTTGTATAACAATGAGGGTCTCCCTTCATTACCATGCAATTTCCCTTTTCTCTCCCTTTCCCTCCCACCTCATGTCTCTGTTAATGTAAATCTTTTCTTCCTGCTCTTCCTCCCTGCTCTGTTCTTAGTTGCTCTCATTATATCCAAGAAGACATTTGGTATTTGTTTTTTAGGGATTGGCTAGTTTCACTAAGCATAATCTGCTCTATTACCATCCATTTCCCTGAAAATTCCATGATTTTGTCATATTTTAGTGCTGCGTAATACTCCATGGTGTATAAATGCCACATTTGTTATCCATTCATCTATTGAAGGGCATCTAGGTTGGGTCCACAGTGCAGCAATTGTGAATTGTACTGCTAAGAACATCAATGTGGCAGTATCCCAGAGTTACACTATTTTAAGGTCTTCAGGAAATAGTCCAAGAAGGGCAATAGCTGGGTCAAATTGTGGTTCCATTCCAAGCTTTCCCAGGAATCTCCATACTGCTTTTCAAATTGGCCGCACCAGTTTGCGGAACAGCTCTCCTCATAGGCCTCATTTGGTCCATCTTCTCTACATTAAGAAGAGAGAGGCTTACTCAGACACAACCCTTCATCCTGACCAGGTTGTTTGCCAGGTTGTTTTGGTCTTTCAGGTCTTTCATAGCTGCCTACATCTTCTCCAGGGATCAAATATGCATGGACCTTTGAGGTTCTCAGTAGGTGGCAGATCCCCTACATTGCTGTATTGCAAGACGAACCCTGTCCCTTCTCTTTTGTAAAGTTAGATTGAGGGAACAGTGTATGGTTAGGGTTAATAACATGTTCAATTTGGGTTCGGAATCATTCTGATTGATGAATAATGGTATTGGGAACCTGCGATATTTATAAAACTATAGAGGTGAAATATAAGTAAAAAAACAGAAATCTAGGTAAGATTTGTAGCCCAGAAGGGAATGAGGCCCTTTATTGGGATACTTAGCTTTTAATTATGTTCTGCACGTTTGTCTCAGATAAATTGATAATCAATGGCATAGGACCTTGTACCTTGGAAGATTGATTGTAGAAGAGAACATCCACTCAAATTTGGATAGTCGGTAGGATTAGGAAGAGAGTCGGTAGGTTTAGGAAGAAGAGTGAGTATAAAATTTGGATCAAATGTTCTTTAGCAATACAGTTTCATTTACACAGTGAATGTAAATGTCAGCACATGCGAAGAGTCAGTCACAATGATGAACTGCGGAAAATATAGGAAAGAAGATATCAATAGAGACATTACAAAATCAGGCAATTGTAAAGTGAATGATAGGTTTACACATTTTCAACAGGATCGAGATTGAATACATAATTTTAGGAAGAAACAAATATGTAGTCACCAATAGAAATGACATTTGAAAGCATTATGCAAACTGGAAATGGATGTTTTTAGTAATCCATATTCAACTTCCATTTAGGATTTGGTGCAATCATAAGTGTGACTTTTGCATTTTGTGCCCAGAAAATTATTGTGATAAAATATATATGTAGATCATGTGACATGAGTATTTTTTCCACCATTTCTGTGAGCAATATTTTAAGACATATAAATTAGTATTGGGGGTACAAAGTGGTGTACCCTGTGTCTATGAATATAGAGATAATGCATGAATAGAACATACTGTAAATAAATAATATAACTGATTCCACTTTAAATAATGGATTGAATTGTTATCTGAAAATATATAAGAAATCATATATTGACATACAATCAATAATTCCAACCAGTTATATATCTAATTGTCATCTTAGGGTTATTGTTTATCATGAAGTGTGTGTGAGTTTTGCTTAAAAAGTGATTATGGAGGTCGAAAATAATGTGTTTGGAAAGAAGTCTCATGAAATTACCAGTCAAGAAATATGGAGGAATCCATGTGTTCTGAAGCAGGAAGTGATTGAAAGTGAAACAAATGCCTATAAATTTGCTAAATTGTCGATGAAATATATATCCTGTTATGTGCATAAACTGAGGAAATAGTATGTACCAGTGTTGAATAAAAATGAACGTCAAAGTACACATCATGTACCATTGGAATCTACTTGCATTGATGTTAAACTGGGTCAGTTACTGTAAAAATATTAGGATTCGCGTGCATCACTCACCGAAGTTAGTTTTCTTTTTTTTTAATTTTTATTTATGCTTGTTCAAAACATTACATAGTTCTTGATACATCATATTTGTCACTTTGATTCAAGTGGGTTATGAACTCCCATTTTTACTCCGTTTACAGATTGCAGAATCACATCAGTTACACATGCATTGATTCACATATTGCCATACTAGTGTCTGTTGTATTCTGCTGCCTTACCTATCCTCTACTATCCCCCCTCCCCTCCCCTCTCCTCCCCTCTTCTCTCTCTACCCCCTCTACAGTAATAAATTTCTCCCCCTTGTATTATTTTTCCCTTTCTTCTTGTATGTAATTTTGTATAACCCTGAGGGTCTCCTTCCATTTCCATGCAATATCCCTTCTCTCTCCCTTTCCCTCCCACCTCTCATCCCTGTTTTAATGTTAATCTTCTTCTCATCCTCTTCATACCTATTCTGTTCTTAGTTAATCTCCTTATATCAAAGAAGACATTTGGCATTTGTTTTGAAGGGATTGGGTAGCTTCACTTAGCATAATCTGCTCTAGTGCCATCCATTTCCCTGCAAATTCTATGATTTTGTCATTTTTTAATGCAGAGTAATACTACATTCTGTATAAATGCCACATTTTTTAATCCATTCATCTATTGAAGGGCATATAGGTTGGTTCCACAGTCTTGCTATTGTGAATTGTGCTGCTATGTACATCGATGTAGCAGTGTCCCTGCAGCATGCTCTTTTTAGGTCTTTAGGGAATTGACCGAGAAGGGGAATAGCTGGGTCAAATGGTGGTTTCATTCCCAGCTTTCCAAGAAATCTCCATACTGCTTTCCAAATTGGATGCACCAATTTGCAGTCTCACCAGCAATGTACAAGTGTACCTGTTTCCCCACATTCTCACCAACACTTGTTGTTTGACTTCATAATGGCTGCCAATCTTACTGGAGTGAGATGGTATCTAAGGGTGGTTTTGATTCACCTTTCTCTGACTACTGGAGATGGTGAGCATTTTTTCATGTACTTGTTGATTATATGTCCTCCTCTGAGATGTCTGTTGAGGTCCTCGGCCCATTTGTTGATTGGGTTATTTGTTATCTTATTGTTTAATTTTTTGAGTTCTTTGTATACTCTGGATATTAGGGCTCTATCTGAAGTGTGAGGAGTAAAGATTTGTTCCCAGAATTTAGGCTCCCTATTTACCTCTCTTATTGTTTCTTTTGCTGAGAAAAAACTTTTTGCTTTGAGTAAGTCCCATGTGTTGATTCTAGTTATTAACTCTTGTTATTAACTCTTGTGCTATGGATGTCCTATTGAGGAATTTGAAGCCCGACGCCACAGTATGTAGGTCGTAGCCAACTTTTTCTTCTATCAGACGCCATGTCTCTGTTTTGATATCAAGGCCCTTGATCCATTTTGAGTGAACTTTTGTGCATGCAAGAGAAAGGGATTCAGTTTCATTTTGTTACATATGGATTTCCAGTTTTTCCAGCACCATTTGTTGAAGATGCTATCCTTCCTCCATTGCATGCTTTTAGCTCCTTTATCAAATAGAAGATTGTTGTAGCATTGTGGATTAATCTCTGTGTCCTCCATTCTGTACCATTGGTCCACCCGCCTGTTTTGGTACCAGTACCATGCTGTCATTGTTACTATTGCTCTGAAATTTAGTTTGAAATCTGGTATCGCTATACCGCCTGATTCACACATCCTGGTTAGAATTGCTTTTGCTATTCTGGATCTTTTATTATTCCATATGTATTTCATGATTGCTTTCTCTATTTCTACAAGAAATGCCGTTAGGATTTTGATTGGCATTACATTAAACCTATAGAGAACTTTTAGGAATATCACCATTTTGATGATATTAGTTCTCCCTATCCATGAACAGTGTATATTTTTCCATCTTCTAAGATCTTATTCTACTTCTCTTTTTAGGGTTCTGTAGTTTGCATTGTATAAATCTTTCACCTCTTTTGTTAGGTTGATTCCCAAGGATTTTAGTTTTATTTTTTGAGGATATTGTGAATGGAGTGTTTTTTTTTTTCTCATTTCCGTTTCAGAAGTTTTGTCACTGATATACAGAAATGCCTTTGACTTATGAATGTTGATTTTATATCCTGCCACATTGCTGAAATCCTTTCTTACTTCTAGTAGTTTTTTTTGTAGACCCTTTTGGGTCTTCTATATATTGAATCATATCAGCTGCAAGTAGTGATAATTTAAGTTATTCTTTTCCTATTTTCATGCCTTTTATTTCTTTCATCTGTCTAATTGCTCTGGCCAGTGTTTCGAGAACTATATTGAATAGAAGCGGTGGTAGAGGACATCTCTGTCTTGTTCCAGATTTTAGAGGGAATGCTTCAATTTTTCTTCATTCAGAATAATGCTAGCCTGAGGCTTAACATAGATAGCTTTTACAATGTCGAGGTAAATTCCTGTTATCTCTAGTTTTTCAAATGTTTTGAACATAAAGGGATGCTAAGGGTCTATCCTTCTTATTTATTTTTTGCAGAACCAAGCTTTAGTTTTGTAATTTTTTCAATAGTTTCTTTTGTTTCAATTTTGTTGTTTTCCGCTCTGATTTTAGTTATTTCTTGCCTTCTGCTACATTTGCTGTTGTTTTGCTCTTCCTTTTCTAGGGCTTTGAGATGAAGTGTGAGCTCATTTATTTGTTGTTCTTTCCTATTTTTGAGGAATGACGTCAAGGTGGTGAATTTCCCTCTTAAAACACCTTTCATTGTGTCCCATAGACTCCGATATGTTGTTTCTGTATTTTCATTTATCTTGAAGAATTTTTTGATTTTCTCATTTATGTCTTCTGTAACACATTAATCATTCAGTAACATGTTGTTCATTTTCAATGTGATGTAGGATTTTTCCTTCCTTCTTTTTCATTGGTTTCCAGATTCATTCCATTACAATCCAATAAAATTCATGGTATTAAGTCCACCCTTTATATTTACTGAAGGTTGCTCTATGGCATAATATATGGTCTATTTTTTAGAAGGATCCATGTGCTGCTAAAAAATATTATATCCACTTGATGATGGTTGATATATTCTATATATGTCAGTTAAATCAATGTTATTGATTGTGATATTGAGTTCTATAGTTTCTTTATTCAACTTTTATTTGGAGGATCTGTCCAATGGTGAGAGAGGTGTGTTGAAGTCACCCATAATTATTGTGTTGTGGGCTATTTGATTCTTGAACTTGAGGAGAATTTGTTTTATGAACGTCACAGCACCATTTAATGGTGCGTAAATATTGATAATTTTTATGTCTTGTTGGTGAATGGTTCCTTTTAACAGTATATAATTTCCTTCATTATCCCTTTTGATTAAATTAGTCTTGAAGTCGATTTAATTCGATTTGAGGATGGCCACCACTCCTTGCTTATGAGGACCGTGTGCATGGTATATTTTTTCCCAACCTTTCACCTTCAGCCTGTGTATGTCTTTTCCATTCAGATATGTCTCCTGGAGGCAACATATTGTTGGATTTGTTTTTTGAATCCAAGTTACAAGCCTATGTTGCTTTATTGGAGAGTTTAAGCCATTAATGTTTAGTGTAACTATTGATATATGGTTTCTACTGCCAGCCATGTTTGAATATTTATCGCTTTTTAAAATTTACTTTGTTTCTCCATGATTAGCTTTTCCCCCGCCCTCTGTCATTACTGAGGCACTTCCCACTGATGGTTTTGGTTGTTGTTTTTCATTTCTTTCTCGTGTAGTGTTTTGCTCAAGACACTTTGCAATGGTGGTTTTCTGGCTGCAAATTCTTTTACCTTTGTTTATCATGAAAGATTTTTATTTCGTTGTCGTACCTGAAGCTGAATTTTGCTGGATACAGAATTCTTGTTTGGCATCCATTGTCTTTCAATGTTTGAAATACGTTGTTCCAGGATCCTCTCACTTTCAGTGTCTGTGATGAAAAATAGGTTGCTAACCTTATTGGTTTACCCCTGAATGTAATCTTCCTCCTTTCTCTTGAAGCTTTTAAAGTTTTCTCTTTGTTCTGTATATTGGATAGCTTCATAACAATGTGTCTTGGCGTTGGTCTACTGTGATTTTGTGTGCTCTGTGTCCTGTAAGCATCTTCAATTTGTATATCCATTTCCTTTTTTATTTCTGGAAAATTTTCATTCCCATAGTTTGAATCTCTGTACCTTCCTCTAACCAGATGACTCATAAGTTTGGTTTTTTTATGTTATACCATATCTCTTGGATGTTTTTCTCGTGATTTTTTACCAGCCTTTCTGTGTTGGCTAGACTCTTTTCAAGATGATATATTTTGTCTTCATTATGTGACATTCTGTCTTCTACTTGCTCCACACGGTTAGTGATACTCTCAATTGAGTTTTTAATTTGGTTTATCGTTTCCTTCATTTCTAGAAATATTCTTTGAATATTTATAATCTCTATCTCCTGATAAAGAAGATTAACTTCTTCTTTTATCTGTTTATGTAATTCATTTTCAATGTGTTCTTTCACTGTATTTATTTGCTCTCTCGTATCCTCTTTAAGGTTCCATTTCATCTGTATAAGGTATTCCTTGAGTTCTTTATATGACCATTTTTCTGATAATTCTAGGTCCTCCTGAATATTTAGGTTATCCTTCATTGTTTGTACTCCTTTTCTTTCTTGCTTTTTGATGCTGCTCATGTTACTTCTTGTTCTGTTTGAGTGCTGAGTTACTTCTTATTCTTATAAATTTATTTGAAGCTTGGGAGGAAAGATATTAGAAGGGATGGGAAGAAGTCACTAAAGAGAATGAGAATAGGCAGGTAGAATTCAAGGATGGGGGAATAAGAAAATTGAAAAGAAATGAAAAGACAAAAGAAAAAAATGGAAAATAAAGAAATAAATAATTTTTTTAAAATAATAATGATAATTAAAAAATGAAAATTAAAATTTAAAATAATAATAATAGTAAAATTAAAAAAATAAAAACATTAAAATAAGTTAAAGAACAACACAAAAAATTTAAATGAAAGAAAAAAAATAAAAATAAAATAATAATAATAATAATAATAATAATAATACATGCAGTCATAGAGTTCAATTAACTTCTCTTCCAGTAGGTGGAGCTGTGCTCACTGGGCCAAGCTTCTCCTCTCAATAGGTGGGAACCAATCACTGTGCAGCAGCTCTTCCTCCCAGACTGGGCGGGTCTCTAATCCTGAGTGCCTAGGACCTTCTCTAGTGTTTCCTCAAGCCAGGCTCCGCTCAACTGTGACGCTCACCACAATACTTGCTACACGTCAGGTCTCTGCTCCTGGTAGCCCTGTTTTCATCAACGCTTGGCACTCTCTCCCTGTTTGCCTCCCTCAGACCCTAAGTTTATAGAGCTTGGGGCTGGGAACCCCCAGTGAATTTGCTTGCTCTCTGGTATCCATGCCCACATTAGCTGGTGTAAGAGACCTCAGTTGTCAGCACTGGTAGGAGCGGTAGCCAGGAATTCCACGCCACAAGTCCCACAGCACACATGATTCCCTCGGTCTGGCCATCTTTCTCACGGGAGACCTGGGAGGGCCCCTTAAGGGAGAGCTGGGAGGGGCCCTTAATGTTTCCCCGCTGTGTGGAGAGAGATGCATAGGGAATTACACACCTGTCGTACTGGTTTCAATGAAGTTATCTCCTCTGCCCATGACATCAGTTCTCTTCCACGGTGGTATCCCATGCAAATGGTGACCATTCGTTCCTTTTGCCAGGTGACCAATGCAATGGATGGGTCCTGACTGTGTCTCCAAAGCCCCATTTCAATCCAGTGGCCTTTTACCTCTGTAAATTCAGAAGGGCCGACCAGTTATTTCAGAGGGAACGTTAGTTCTGAGTCACAAGAAGCAGGCAAATCTGAGCTTCTATGCAGCCGATCCGGGCTCTGTGTGTTTTCTCAGGGGCCCAGACTGTTCGCACCAGATCCACGTCAGGTCAGCATTGCCTAGTGATTCTGAACAAACAGCATTTAGACAGTTTACAACTCCCTATGCCTGCGCAGCTAATGAGGTCAGATACTTGATTTCTCCATGTCCGCCACCATGTTGGATCTCTTATACTGCTACTTTTTAATGTCTGTGCGTGTGCGTGTGTGTATGTGTGTGTGTATATATATATATATATATATATATATATATATATATATATATATATAAGATTTCTTATATATTTCTAGATATCAATTCAATTCATTATTTGAAGTGGAACCAGTTATATTATTTATTCACAGGATGGTCTATTCATGCATTATCTCTATATTCATAGACACAGGGTACACCTCTGTGTACCCCTAACACTAATGTATATGTCTTCAAAATATTGCTCCCAGAAATGGTGGAAGAAATACTCATGTCACCTGATCCACATATATATTTTATCACAGTAAAATTCTGAACAAAAAATGTAAAGGTCACACTTATGATTGTACCGAAGCCTAAAAGAAAAGTGAAAATGTTTAACTAAAAACATCCATGTGAAGGTTGCCTAATGCTCTCAAATGTCAATCCTATTGGTGACAACATATTTGTTTCTTCCAATGATTATATATTCAAATTAAACCCTGTTGAAAATGTCTAATCCTATAACTCACTTTATACTTTCCTGATTTCATAATGTCTCTATTGATAACTGCTTCCTACTTATTTTCCCCAGTTCATCATTGTGACTGACTCTTCATATGTGCTGACATTTTCATTCATTCTCTAACCGAAACCCTATTGCTAAAGAACTTTTGGTCCAAATACTATACTCACTCTTCTTCCTAAACCTACCGACTATCTTCCTAATCCTACCGACTATCCATTTTTAACTGGATGTTCTCTTCTACATTAAATCTACCAAGGTACAAGGTCCTCTGCTTCAAATCATACCTAGATTTCTGTTTCCATACTTATATTTCACCTCTATGTTCTTTTAATTATCGCAAGTTCTCAATACCATTATTCATCGCACAGAATGATTCCTAACCCAAATTGAACCTGTTATTAACCCTAAACATACACTGTTCCCTCAATCTCATTTTACAGAAGAGCAGCGACAGAGTTGTTCTTAAAATACAGGGAATTAGGGGACCTTCCACCTGCTGAAAACCTCAAAGGTCCATGCAGAAATGATACCTGGAGAAGTTGTAGGGAGGTATGAAAGACCTGAGAGAGCAAAAGTCCTATTCCATGGCAAACAACCTGGTCAGGATAAAGGGATGTGTCTGAATCAGCCTCTCTCTACTTATGTTAGAGAAGATGGACTAAACCAGACCTGTGTGGAGAGCTGTTCCCAGGTGCCTATGGTTGATATACCATTCTAACTTGTGCAAGTGTTCCAGGAAGTAGGAGCAGCCTCCATCTCATGGGACCCTTGGAAGCAAGTGTTAGGACAAACTGGTTGCCAAGGCAGTGACCTCATTCATTCAATTCCAAAGAAAGTGACATACCTCATTTCCTTGGTGATGGAACTCTATGATCTTTGTATCCTAGTGGCCAGGCACCCAGACGCTATCCCATTCCCAGTCACAGTGGTCTCACTTGTTTGGATTTACCAAGGACAGAGTCAGTATTTCTTGGTACCTACTAATGTGAGGATGGCCAAATGCCAGGAGAGCACTGAAGAGGTACCTTTTCTGAGAAAGCCAGTAGTGGCTCACCACTATTTCCTGACAACTTCACAGAGTTAGCCAAGGAAACCAGACCTGAGAGAGGACAGACTATTTCGAAGGAATATAGTATGGCCGAGCAGTTAGAGGACACTCCAGATAGTCACAGATCTACATGGGGGAAGGAGGTGCCATTATGGGAGTGGGTGTGGGTTTGTGGTTTTGCCTCATGTTCTAACAAAAGGTAGGAATGGCGGTTTGTTTGGATTGAAGTGGACTGTTTCGAGTAAGTCATTTGACAAGGTGAGTGTTTCTATGTTTGTGTATCCGACTATGTCCATTGTTGTAGACATTAGAAAAGAGAATGCATTAATGGATGTGTCCTGTCTAGTATAAATCTTACCATAATTCATCCTGCTCAATTTATGAATGGACTGCACCTTGTCTTATGGATGGGCAACACCTGCTATCATCCTAAGTTCCTGTTTTCTTCCTGAATTCTGGCCAGTCTCCAGAATAGGCTCAGGGATTTGTGTGCAAGATATGTACCACCTCCAAGCTCTGTGACATGGCCATATACTGGATAGCTGAAGAGAATGGAGATCATCTCAGAAAACTCAGATATCAGTGTGACCAGGAAAGTCTCAGTGGAGAAACCCTGCTTTGGGCCTTTTGCTTACCTTATGTTCTGTTGCCCTGAATGTCAGGAAGGTCTTTGCCTCAGGCCACCCCTTTGTGAAGCCTGAAGAAAACAGTTTTAAATTTGAAATGAATAGGCATCACCTGTGGCTCTTTGCTTAATTGCTTTGGAAAGGGATGTGTCTGAATTAGCCTCTTGGCCTTGTATGTGGCTGTGATTTTTATTCTCAGCACATGATGGATCCAAAGAATGATCGCATGTGTGCATCCAAAACCAAAATGGCCAAAAGATCAGTCATTGTGGATGAAGTCTCTCGCCTTCTTCTGTTAGGTTCCTGACATCCATCAAGTGAGAATACTGATCCTTTGGGTCAAATGAGTTCTTGAAATCTCTGCCGAGGTGCTTGGCTTTTCTCATGACTCTATTTCACATAAACATTCCATACCTGAAAGTCAGTAGGCCTCAAATTGGAGAAACAGAGCAGCATGAACGGCAGGCTTATTTGACCACTCCTGGTCCATATTAAGAGTGTCCAGGCCACCCTGACTTTAGGCAAATGAGGGGCAAGTGAGATTATTTTGGACACTACCAATGGCTGCACCCCTCATGGAAACCTCCAGCCAGAGGTCATGATGAGTGAATATATGGAAGAAGATGAGGGCCATGTGGGAGTGTTTTGGTTTTAATTGTGGTCATTTGTGTGGCGGTTGGAAGAAATGTCTGGGTCCACCTGGGCTTGAACTCTGGTGTGATTCCCCATAGAGACTTAGTTCTGGAACTCACCTCAGAGGAGTATTGCCATGAATTGTTTTGGGATTTTAGGAGGCCACGCATGAGAGTTGCCCTTGGAAACTGAGATCTGGCTTTCCACAGAGCACTGGGAATCTCAGCCAGCATATCACATGATATAATTGTGAAAAACTTGCAGCCATAGTTGAGAGTCAAAACACACATGGACCTCACATTTTACACCTCAATGTGCCTGGCTTCATGTGACCTTTTCCCCACTCTTTGGGAAGCCTTGCCTGTGAGAGTTCTCCAGAGTTTTCATTTAAATTAGCTTCCTCAACATTTAGTGGTTCCTGAATGAATTGAAACCCAGAGTTTCTCCAACTTCATCCTTGAAAAATGGCTTGATAAATACCATGAATTATTGGAAGTTCCCACAACCAGGTGGCACTGGAGAACATTTGGATGTCCTGTTGCTGATCATGAGTATACCAGACAATGCCTTGATTGACTGGGTTTCATGAAAATGGTGTAGAACAGAGATGCCAGTAAGTTGGAGCCTGCTGAGTAGTGGGCCTAGAGCAGTGGTGGGCAGGTGTGTGATGAAACATCAGTGGTAGGGCCATGAGGATCTACCATTGGATTCCAAATGGCTTGTGACTGACATGGTGCAGCCAGCAGTCCCTTATATGTAAAGGCATCTTGTTATATGGTGAGGTTTCAGGTCAATGTTCTGAATCAGGTTGATATGGACGAGGGGGCAATGGGGCAAGCTAGGAGGGATAGAAGCCTGGTTGGTGCATTCTCCTGCAGACCCTGACCCAACACACGTGACAGAACTCCCTCCAGCAATATGTCCCAGTTGAGCTCCTGGTATTTCGTGAAGCAAATACCAAACTCCCAGTGCAGCAGGAAAAACATCACAAAAAGTGTAGGAGGACCAAATGGCTTCGCAGTCAACAGGGAGAGACACTTAGTCCTCAGTGGTCACAGTTTACCTACAAAGAGAGGATTCAGCATTGCTGCCTCATCTTCATTGGAAAATAAGAAACCATGTCCTTCAGGTCACATAGATGCAGAACCAGCTTTGATGGTCTCACTACTAAAGAAGCCAAATCTCCTGACAACAACATATATTTCAAGTGCCCAAACTCAGAGGCAGTTTCTCAAAAAGTTTTTAGGCTCTCAGAGCTCCCTGTTTGTGTTGTGTTTACCCTGTCCCTTACTTTTGGAAACTCCTCTACCACCTCCATGGTTATGAACTCTTGAGCATTTTCCATTCCAGATATGTATTCACTGATTTTCTAACTCTTCTCCTCTAATTATGTTTTACCTGGGGTGAAGGTAATGTCAAGGCATTTTTCTGGATGAGAGTGAGAGGATATCAGACCTTAACAGATATTTGTGAAGCACATATTTGCTTACACATTGAAATCATTTTCCAATTTTCCTTTTGAAATACTGAATCCCTGACACTAACCCATACCTACTAGAATCAGACAACTCATCCTAATATAATGGAGAAAAATAACCCAAACAGAATAGAAATTCAAGCAGTTCAGAGGAGGCATCTTTTATAGTTGGACTTGCCTTTTGCATTATATATGGTAGGAGTTATAAATCTAGTCAATTTTTATTTGAAATAGTTCTCCATGTGTTTTTAAAGATAACAAATGTGTGAAATCCTGTTTCCCTTTCTCTGTAGCCAATTCACACATGTATATTTATATCCACATATAGAATCCTACCAGGAATCCCACGTACATTTTTGTGAGGTTTCTCACTTCGCAGATTCAAATTGTGAGAAGAGATCACTCCTCTTAAACGCTGTTAGAACTGAAGATTCAAACTATAGGGGAGCTTTCTAGTAGAACAACATTATACATATACTCATGTTCAGTAAAATAATTATTTTTGCATCTGTGGATGATATATATTTCCTGTTGAATTTTGATTTTCATATATATTGCTGCTTTTTAATGTCTGTGTGTAGTATGTATGTGTGTGTGTGTGTGTATATATATATATATATATATATATATATATATATATATATACACACACACACACTATTCAGATTTTTCAATATATAAAATATATGTGTCTTATATACACTTTCTAAATTCATTCATGTTCATGTATATGGATTTATAATCAACTTTTCACAAGATTATTTTCCGAAATATTCATCCACCTGAAATACATATTTGTTTCCTAGTACTGAAAACAAACTTCAGTGAATGGTGCCTACAAATTCTAATAATTTTACAGTAACTGACCCAGTTTACCACCAATGCAAGTAGATTCCTATGGGACATGATATGTAATTTGAGGTTCATTTGTTTTCAACACTGGTACATTATTATTTCTTCAGTTTTTGCACATCATACGATATATATTTCATCCACAAGTTCACAAATTTACAGGCATTTGTTTCAACTTTAATCAATTCCTGTTTCAGAACACAAGTATTATCAGGGTTTCTGAACTCGTCTTTTCATGACGCTTCTTTCCAAACAAGTTATTTTCGATTTCCATAATCACTGGTGAAGTAAAACTCACACCCTTCGTGATAAACCAAAACACTAATATTACCATTATATGTATACCATTTTGGAAAGAATGATTGTATATCAATATAACATTTCCTGTAATTTTTCAGATATCAGTTCAATCCATTATTTATAGTTGGAACAAGTTATATTATTTATTCACAGTATGTTCTATTCATGCTTTATCTTTATATTCATAGACACAGTGTACACCTCTTTGGACCCCCAATACTAATTTTACGTCTTCAATATATTGCTACCAGAAATGGTGGAAGAAATACTTATGTCACCTGATCTACATATACATTTTATCACAATAATATTCTGAAAAAAAATGTAAAGGTCACACTTATGACTGTACCAAAGCCTAAAAGGAAAGTGAACATGGATTAATAGAAACATCCATGTCCATGCTGCCTAATGCTCTCAAATGTCAATCCTATTGGTGACAACATATTTGTTTCTTCCTAAGATTATATATTCAAACTCAACCCTGTTGAAAATGTCTAATCCTATCACTCACTTTATATTTTGTTTGATGCAATAATGTCTCTATTGATATCTGCATTTCTACATATTTTCCCAGTTTATCATAGTGACTGACTCTTCATATGTGCCGACATTTACATTCACTCTCTAACCGAAACCATATTGCTAAAGAACTTTCGGTCTAAATCCTATAATCGCTCTTCTTCCTAAACCTACCGACAATCTTTCTAAACCTACTGACTATCCCTTTTTACTGGATGTTCTCTTCTACGTTCAATCATCCAAGGTACAAGGTCCTATGCCATTGTATATTGAATTATCTGAGACATCTTTAGAGAACATAAATCAAGCTAAGTATCCCAATCAAGGGCCCAATGCCCTTCTGGGTTTCAAATTATACCTAGATTTTTATTTTCATACTTATATTTCACCTCTACATTCTTGTAAATCTCACAGATTGCCAATACCATTATTCATCGCACAGAATGATTCCTAACCCAAATTGAACCTGTTATTAACCCTAAACATACACTGTTCCCTCAATCTCATTTTACAGAAGAACAGGGACGGAGTTGTTGTTACAATACAGCAAAGTAGGGGACCTTCCACCTGCTGAAAACCTCAAAGGTCCATACAGAAATGATACCCGGAAAAGTTATAGGCAGCTATGAAGGACCTGAGAGAGCAAAAGTCATCTTCCATGGCAAACAACCTGGTCAGGATGAAGGGATGTGTCTTAATCAGCCTCTCTCTTCTTATTGTAGAGAAGATGGACCAAATCAGGCCTGTGTGGAAAGCTGTTCATGGGTGCCTATGGTTGATATACCATTCTAACTTGTGAAAGTGTCACAGGAAGTAGGGGCAGCCTCCATCTCATGGGACCCTTGGAAGCAACTGTTAGGAAAAAGGGGTGCCAAGGCAGTGGCCTCATTCAGTTCCAAAGAAAGTGACATATCTAATTTCCTTGGTGATGGAACTCTCTGAACTTGCTATCCAAGAACCAAGACACCGAGAGGCAATCCCAGTCCAAGTCCCTGTGGGCTCACTTGATTGGATTTTCCAAGGACAGAGTCAGTCTTTCTCGGTACCTAATGATGTGAGTATAGCCAAATACCAGGAGAGCACTGAAGAGGTACTTTTCCTGAGAAAGCAGGTAGTGGCTCGCCACTTTTTCCTGACAACTTTACAGAGTTGGTCAAGGAAAGCAGATCTGATAGAGGACACGCCATTTCGGGGGAACATAATATGGCCCACCAGTCAGAGTTAACTCCGGAGAGTCACAGAACTACTTGAGGGAAGGAGGTGCCTTTGTGAGTGTGGGTTTGTTGTTTTGTCTCATATTCTGAGAATAGGTAGGGAAGGCGGTTTGTTTGATTTGGAGTGAACTGTTTCTAGTAAGTCGTTTGACAAAATGAGTGTTTCTATGTCTGTGTATCCCACTGTGTCCATGGTTGTAGACATGAGAAAAGAGAATGCAACAATGGATGTGTCCTGTCTAGTAGAAAGCTTCCCATTATGCATCCTGCCTAATTTATGAATGGAGTGCGGCTTGCCTTATGGATGAGCAATGCCTATTACCTTCCTAAATCCCTGTTTTCTTCTGAATTCTGGCCACTCTCCAGAATAGGCTCATGGTTTTGTGTCCAAGATATGCAACAACTCCAAGGTCTGTGACATGGCCATGTACAGGATAGCTGAAGGGAATGGCCAGCATCTCAGAAAACTCAGATATCAGTGTGACCAGGAAAGTCTCAGTGGATATACCCTGCTTTTGGCCTTTTGCTTACCTATTGTTCTGTTGCCCTGAATATCAGGAAGGTCTTTGCCTCAGGCCACCCCTTTGTGAAGCCTGAAGGAAACAGTTTTCAAATGGAAATGAATGGGCATCACTTGTGGCTCTTTCTTAGTTGCTTTGGAAAGGGATGTGTCTTAATTAGACTCTTGGCCTTGTATGTGGCTGTGACTTTGATTCTCAGCAGCTGATGGATCTAAAAATGATCCCATGTGTGCATCCAAAACCATAATTGCCAAAAGATCAGTCATTGTGGATGAAGTCTCTCGTCTTCCTCTGTTAGGTTGCTGACCTCCATCAAGTGAGAATAGGTATTCCTTGGGTCAAATGAGTTCTTCAAATCACTGCAGAGGTGCTTAGGTTTTCGTATGACTCCAAATCACATAAAGAATCTATACTTGAAAGTCAGTAGGCCTCAAATTGGAGAAACAGAGCAGTATTAACGGGAGGCTTATTTGATCACTCCTGGTTCACAGAAAGGGTGTCCAGGCCAACATGACTTTAGGCAAATGAGGGGCAAGGGAGTTTATTTGGACACTGTCTTTGGGTGAGCCCTTCATGGAAACCTCCAGACAGAGGTTACGATGAGTGACTATATGGAAGAAGATGAGGACCTTGTTTGAGTGTTTTGTTTTTAATTGTGGTCATTTGTGTGGTGGTTGTAAGAAATATCTTGGTCCACCTGGGCTTGAACTCTGTTGGGATTTCCCTTAAAGACTGCGTTCTGGAACTGAACTCAGAGAAGTATTGCCATGAATAGAAATACAGGCAGTTTAGAGGAGGCATGGTGTATATTTGGACTTGCCTTTTGCATGATACAGAGTAGGAGTTAAATCTAGTCAATTTTTTGTTGAAATAGTTCTCCATGTGTTTTTAAAGTTAAAAAATTGTGAATTCCTGTCTCCCTTTCTCTGTAGCCTATTCAGCACATATATTTTTATATGGATATATAGAATCATACCTGGTACCACACATACATTCTTGTGAGGTGGATGAGTTGGCAGATACAAATTGTGAAAAGAGATCACTCCTAATTAACCGTGTTGGAACTGAATATTCAACCAATGGGTGAGCTTGCTAGTTGAACAACATTATACATAAATCCATGTTCAGTAAAATGAATATTTTTGGATCTTTTTATGATATATATTTTATGAAAATTTTGATTGACATATATTTTGCTATTTTTTTTTCTGTGTGTGTGTGTGTGTGTGTGTGTGTGTTTTGTCATTCGCCTGTTCTGTAAAACAACTTCAGAGAGAGAGGTTAAAAATTCATGCAAAGCTCTGATGGAGGTATCTAATATCTTAGTTTTGGTCTATTGCTTCTTCTAATTGGGTCATTTGTTGTGTCCCATGGACGAGGGCAATGGTTCCTGTGCCCACCCCTGAAGCAACTCCTATTCCGAATAGGATGGCTAAAGTGAGGGATATATGGCCCCAGTGGAAACGGGTTGTATGCCCCTCTATTTCATTTTCAAATGAACCTGCATCATGACAGAGCACTCTGGGAAACATCTGCACCATTACACAATTAATCACATCTGTTGACAATTTCTTTAAAACATAAACAATGTTTAATTATATACAATTATGCTGTTGTAGGGACGGACAAGGCAAGGTACCTAAGATAGCAACGAAGACAGGGAAACCGTCCTATTTGGTTGCAACCAGATTCAGAGGGCATTGCTTCTGTTGTAATCAATTATTCTCCTGAAACTCAAGTTTAGGTAGTTTCAGAATTTTGTACCCAACATGTAAGGGAAGGGGCTCAGAAGTTCACAGTCTTCAGAAGTTCAAAAAAGCCGTTGTTGTTTCTGTTTTTACCTCAGTTCTGGGCAAGTTAACTTTTCAAGGACACCTGGGAGGGAAAGAGCTTTTTCCTACCTTTCTTATTTTTCACCCCTGACAGCTGTTACCATGGAGCCCTGATGGTAACTTCTTTATCTTAGAAATATAGCCATCTCTGTAAAGCCCCAGCTCATGGCCAGAGGCCTTGTTCATTATTTTGTGGAAAACAAGTAATGGGGTGTCTAGCATAGAAGTGCTTATTTTTTTAGCCAGTGGCCAAGTAGAACAAGGCAACACTAAAAGAGGAAGTTTATCTACATTGAACTCTTTTATAGGGACTCTTTTGCTGAAAGTCCTAAAGTCAGCCATGGTGAAGACTTCTGTAGAAAGTCAGTTAAGAATTTTCTGTAGGCCTGGTACAGAAGGGGAAGACAGGGAAGGTGGGGCTGACAGCAGCTCCGAGGATCTGAGAATAAGGAAGGAGAGATGTAAAAGAATAATGGGAAAGGGGTTTGGGATTTTCCTAGCAACAAAAACTTGAGCTGTAGAACAGGTAGAGCAGAGGGGAAGACAAGAGTGAGTATCCCAAAATGCATGTGAGGGACTTTAAATTTTTAGTAAACTGTTTTCAGTGATGACAAAGCAACTTTAAAGGCCATTTTCATTACATCTTTGATAGGAGTCTGAGGGCTCTCCTCAGCTAGTTTCAGCTTTGTGTTAGCTGGTAAGAGGACCTGGTGGGACCCGGGGCGGGCACGGACAGGAGAAGAGAGGAGTGAGTCGGTGGATGGGAACCTGAGTACCTGCTACTTCAGCAAGATGGTGATGGTCTGAGAAGCAGCAGAGATTTGGGTTTTTGATCTAATAATTGGAGGGGAGAAATCAGGTTGCTGAGGTGAGAGTGACAGCAGAGACTCTGGAGCACAAGGCTGAAGGTGAGGATTGATTGGATAAGCATAGTTCAGGATATGAGTGAAGGATGGAAAAGGCATGCCCATAGGGGAATCTCCTTTCACCCTTTTGAGCACTTGCAGAAGTTAAAAAGGTCACACAGGGCTGGGGATGTGGCTCATTTGTAGCACGCTCGCTTGGCATGCGTGCGGCCCAGGTTCGATCCTCAGCACCACATACAAACAAAGATGTCGTGTCCAGCAAAAAACTAAAAAATAAATATTAAAAATTCTCTCTGTCTCTCTCTCTCTCACCTCTCTCTTTAAAAAAAATGGTCACGCAGAATTTGAGGATCAAGAGACCCCTCTGGGGGCCATCGGTTTTGGTTATCTAATTGGTAATATGGCCTATGCTGTGTACTGAATTTGATGAGGAGTTTGTGTTCCATCAGGCAGCCCCTGTATGCTCACATCCCCATGACGTACAGCAAAAGTCTGCCAGGCATTCTGGGATTACTAAAAAGGAGTGATGGATTTTTCCTTTCCCCAGGTCCATGATCCTCTTAGTTATACAAGTCCGATATTTACTGCCATTAGCCCCTTGAACTAGAGACCTTTTATTTGATAGAGGGCCCAATGGGGCCTTAAGGGCTCAGTTTATTGCCCCTGTATCCACTTCAAAGTTTACTGGTGTCTCCTCCACTTCAAAAGATACGCTGAGCTCAGGGAGGGGATCTGAGCCCCGACTTTCGTAGTCATGCTGAAGAGTCAGAAAGGCTGGCTGGCGTGGCTGCCTCTTTCTAGGGAACTCTTGAACCCAGTGTCCTCTTTCTTTACAGTAGGCACATTGATCTGAGGTCAGGGGTGGCCTCTGGCGTGGGACCAGGTATCCCTTCCTGTCTCCCTGTTTCTTAATTTCTGGCCTTTTTGTTATTGTGACCGGGACCTTAGTCAACTCCTTAGTCTGTCTTTTGTTTCTTTTATCCTCCTTTTGCTCCCTTCTCTTCCTCAGTTTCTCTCTTATAGTATACTTTCTCGGCTTCTCTGACTAAATCTCTCAAAGTCATATCTTGTAATCCATCTAAGCATTGTAACTTTCTTTAAATATCCAAGGCAGCATGCCCAATAAAGGCCATTGTGACAGATGATTTTTGATCCTCTGCATGAGGATCGAAAGGAGTATATCTCCTATATGCCTCCGTAATTCTCTCTAGAAACATAGAGGAAGATTCATCAGGCCCGCAGGCGTGGTACCCACGTCACCCCAAATGGAGTAGGGAAAGAGCAGTGCCACTGCCTGCTCCCGGATCAGGCCCAGCCAAAAGCTGGTGTGGTAGTCACGTCACCCAAATTGTAGTAGGGGCCAAGCAGGCTGCCCCCCGCGCCCGCCACAAAAGCAGACCTGTGACTGACCTTCGGAACAGGCCCAGAGGCCTGCCACCATGGTAGACATGACACCCCAATTGGAGTAGTGGCAGAGCAGAGCTTTCTCCCGCGCCCAGTACAAGCACAACGGCCCACCGGCGTGGTAGTCACGTCAACCCAATTGGAGTAGGGGCAGAGCAGAGTGTTTGCCCGCACCCGGAACAGGCCCAGCGATCTGCCAGCATGGTAGTCACGACACCCCAATTGCAGTAGGGCCAAAGCAGAGCCACCACCCGCTCCCGCAAGGTAGGCAGACCTGCAACTGACCGGCGGAACAGGACTAGCGGCCTGCAAGCACAGCAGACACATCAACCCATTTGGTTCTTTGAAAAAATAAAAAAAATCTACAGACCCTTAGCCATGCTAACGAAGACAAAAAGAGAGAGAACTCAAATTACTAGCATACAGGATGAAAAAGACAATATCATAACAGATATTTCAGATATACAGAAGATAATCCGAAATTATTTTGAATCTTTGTACTCTAATAAAATAGAAGACAGTGAAGGCATCGATAAATTTCTTAAGTCATATGATCTGCCCAGATTGAGTCAGGAGGATATTGACAACCTAAACAGACCAATATCAATTGAGGAAATAGAAAAAACCATCAAAACACTACCAAGTAAGAAAAGCCCAGGACCTGATGGGTATACAGCAGAGTTTTACAAAACCTTTAAAGGGGAACTAATACCAATACTTTTTAAGCTATTTCAGAAAATTGAAAAAGAGGGAGAACTTCCAAATTCATTCTATGAGGTCAACATCACTCTGATTCCTACACCAGACAAAGACACTTCAAAGAATGAAAACTACAGACCAATATCTCTAATGAGCCTAGAGGCAAAAATCCTCAATTAAATTCTGGCAAATCAGATACAAAAGCATATCAAAAAAATTGTGCACCATGATCAAGTAGGATTCATCCGTGGGATGCAAGGCTGGTTCAATATACAGAAATCAATAAATGTTATTCATCACATCAATAGACTTAAAAATAAGAACCATATGATCATCTCGATAGATGCAGAAAAAGCATTCGACAAAGTACAGCATCCCTTTATGTTCAAAATTCTAGAAAAACTAGGGATAACAGGAACATACCTCAATATTGTAAAAGCAATCTATGCTAAGTCTCAGGCTAGCATACTTCTGAATGGAGAAAAATTGAAGGCATTCCCCCTAAAATCTGGAACAAGACAGGTATGCCCTCTTTCACCACTTCTGTTCAACATAGTTCTCGAAACACTGGCCAGAGCAATTAGAGAGATGAAAGAAATTAAAGGCATATAAATAGGAAAAGAAGAACTTAAATTATCACTATTGCAGATGACATGATTCTATTCCTAGCAGACCCAAAAGGGTCTACAAAGAAACTAATAGAGCAAATAAATGAATTCAGCAAAGTGGCAGGATATAAAATCAACACTCATAAATCAAAGACATTCCTGAATATCAGTGAGAAATCCTCTGAAACGGAAATGAGGACAACCACTCCATTCACAATATACTAAAAAAAAAAAAATAATTGGGAATCAACCTAACAAAAGAGGTGCAAGTTTTATACAAGGAAAACTACAGAAACCTAAAGAGAAAAATAGAGGAAGATATTAGAAGATGTAAAAATGTACCCTGTTCATAGATAGACAGAACTAACATCATCAAAATGGCGATATTACTAAAAGTTCTCTATATGTTTAGTGCAATGCCAATCAAAACCCAACGGCATTTCTTGTAGAAATAGAGAAAGCAATCATGAAATTCATATGGAAAAATAAAAGACCCAGAATAGCAAAAACAACACTAAGCAGGAAGTGTGAATCAGTCGGTATAGGGATACCAGACTTCAAACTATACTGCAGAACAATAGTAACAAAAATAGCATGGTACTGGTACCAAAACAGGTGGGTGGACCAATGGTACAGAATAAAGGACACAGAAACCAATCCAAAAAATACAACTATCTTACATTTGATAAAGGGGCTAAAAGCATGCAATGGATGAATGATAGCATCTTCAACAAATGGTGCTGGGAAACCTGGAAATCCATATGTAACAAAAAGAAACTGAATCCCTTTCTCTCGCCATGCACAAAAGTTAACTCAAAATGGATCAAGGAGCTTGATATCAAATCAGACATGGTGTCTGATAGAAGACAAAGTTGGCTACGATCTACATACTGTGGGGTCGCCTCCAAATTCCTCAATAGGACACCCATAGCACAAGCGTTAATAACTAGAATCAACACATGGGACTTACTCAAACTAAAAAGGTTTTTTCTCAGCAAAAGAAACAGTAAGAGAGGAAAATAGGGAGCCCACATCCTGGGAACAAATCTTTCCTCCTAACACTTCAGATAGAGCACTAATATCCAGAGTATACAAAGAACTCAAAAAATTAGTCAATAAGATAACAAATAACCCAAACAACAAATGGGCCAAGAACCTGAACAGACACTTCTCAGAGGAGGACATAAAATCAATCAACAAGTACATGAAAAAATGGTCACCATCTCCAGCAGTCAGAGAAATGTGAATCAAAACCACCCTAAGATACCATCTCACTCCAGTAAGATTGGCAGCCATTATGAAGTCAAACAATCACAAGTGCTGGCGAGGATCTGGGGAAACAGGTACACTTGTATATTTCTGGTGGGACTGCAAATTGGTGCAGGCAAATGGGAAAGCAGTATGGAGATTTCTTGGAAAGCTGGGAACAGAACCACCATTTGACCCAGTTATTCCCCTTCTCGGTCTAAAACCTAAAGACCTAAAAAGAGCATGCTACAGGGACACTGCTACATCGATGTTCATAGCAGCACAATTCACAATAGCAAGACTGTGGAACCAACCTAGATGCCCTTCAATAGAAGAATGAATGAAAAAAATGTGGCATTTATACACAATGGAGTATTACTCGGCATTAAAAAATGACAGAATCATAGAATTTTCAGGGAAATGGATGGCATTAGAACAGATTATGCTAAGTGAAGCTAGCCAATCCCTAAAAAACAAATGCCAAATGTCTTCTTTGATATAAGGAGAATAACTAAGAACAGAGTAGGGACGAGGAGCATGAGAAGAAGATTAACATTAAACAGGGATGAGAGGTGGAAGGGAAAGGGAGAGAGAAGAGAAACTGCATGAAAATGGAAGGAGAACCTCAGGGTTATACAAAATTACATACAAGAGGAAGTGAGGGGAAAGGGAAAAATAATACAAGGGGGAGAAATTTATTACTGTATAGGGGGTAGAGAGAGAAGAGGAGAGGAGACTGGAGGGGAGGGGGGATAGTAGAGGATAGGAAAGGCAGCAGAATACAACAGACACTAGTATGGCAATATATGAATCAATGGATGTGTAACTGATGTGATTCTGCAATCTGTATACGGGGCAAAAATGGGAGTTCATAACCCACATAAATCAAAGTGTGAAATATTATTTATCAAGAACTATGTAATGTTTTGAACAACCATATATAAAAATTTAAAAAAAGAGATAACTAAATTCGGTGAATAATGCACGAGAATCCTAATATTTCTACAGTTTAAAATCAATGCCAGTAGATTCCTATGGGACATGATGTGTATTTTGACGTTCATTTTTATTCAACAATGGTACATTACTATTTCATGAGTTTATGCACATCATAGGATATATATTTCATCCACAAATTAGCAAATTTATAGGCATTTGATTGAATTTCAATCGCTTCCTGCTTTACAATATATGTATTCCTCCAGGTTTCCTGAAAGGTCTTTTCATGAGACTTCTTTCCAAACATATTATTTTCGATTTCCATAATCACTTTTGAAGCAAAACTCACACACTGTTCATGATAAACCAAAACACTAATATTACCATTAGATGTATAATTGGTGGGAATGAATGATTGTATATCAATATAAGATTTCCTGTAATTTTCCAGATATCAGTTCAATATATTATTTAATGTTTGAACAAGTTATATTATTTATTCAGAGTATTGTCTATTCATGCTTTATCTCTATATTCATAGACACAGGGTGCACCTCTTTGTACCCCCAATACTAATTTTACGTCTTCAATATATTGTTTCCAGAAATGGTGGACGAAATACTCATGTCACCTGATCTACATATACATTTTTTCACAGTAATATTCTGGACAAATAATGTAATGGTCACGGTTATGATTGCACGAAGGACTAAATGAAAAGTGAACATGGATTACTAAAAACATCTATGTCCAGGTTGCCTAATGCTCTTAACTGTCAATCCTATTGGTGACTACATATTTTTTTTCTTCAAAAGATTATGTATTCAAACTCAACCCTGTTGAAAATGTCTAATCCTATCACTCACTTTATACTTTGCCTGATTTCATAATGTCTCTATTGATATCTGCATTTCTACATTTTTTCCCAGCTCATCATAGTGACTGACTCTTCATATGTGCTGACATTTACATTCACTCTCTAACCGAAACCCTATTGTTAAAGAACTTTTGTCCAAATCAAATACTCACTCTTCTTCCTAAACCTACCGACTAGCTTCATAATCTTACTGACTATCCCTTTTTGACTGGATGTTCTCTTCTACATTCAATCATCCAAGGTACAAAGTCCTATGCCATTGTGTATTGAATTAACTGAGACATCTTTGCAGAATATAATTCAAAGCTAATTATCCCAATCAAGGGCTCAATGCCCTTCTGGGCTTCAAATCATACCTAGATTTCTGTTCTCATACTTATATTTAACCTCCATATTCTTTTAAATATCGAAGGTCCCCAACACTATTATTCATCACACAGAATGATTCCTAACACAAATCGAACCTGTTATTAACCCGAAACATACACTGTTCCCTCAATCTCATTTTACAGAAGAGCAGGGACAGAGTTGTTCTTACAATACAGGAAAGAAGGGGACAGTCCACCTGCTGAGAACCTCAAAGGTCCATGCAGAAATGATACCTGGACAAGTTGTAGGCAGGTATAAAGGACCTGAGTGAGCAAAACTCATCTTCCATGGCAAAACACCTGGTCAGGATGAAGGGATGTGTCTTAATCAGCCTCTCTCTTCTTATTGTAGAGAAGACTGACAAAACCAGACCTGTGTGTAGAGCTGTTCCTGGGTGCCTATCGTTGATATTTCATTCTAACTTGTGAAATTGTCACAGGAAGTAGGGGCCGGCTCCATCTCATGGGACCCTTGGAAGCAACTGTTAGGGAAAAGTGGTTGCCAAGGCAGTGACCTCATTCAGTTCCAAAGAAAGTGACATACCTCATTATTTGGTGATGGAACTCTCTGAACTTGGTATCCAAGAAGCCAGGCACCCAGAGGCAGTCCCAGTTCCAGTCCCAGTGGACTCGCTTGTTTGGATTTTCCAAGGACAAAATCAATCTTTCTTGGTACCTACTGATGTGAGGATGGCCAAATGCCAGAAGAGCTCTGAAGAGGGACCTTTCCTGAGAAAGCAGGTAGTGGCTCACCACTTTTTCCTGACAACTTCACAGAGTTGGCCATGGAAACCAGATCTGAAAGAGGACAGGCCATTTTGGGAGAACATAGTATGGCTCACCAGTCATAGGACACTCCTTCTAATCACAGACATACTTGGGGGAAGGAGCTGCCTTTGTGGGAGTGGGTATGGCTTTGTGGTTCTGTCTCATGTTCTGAGAATAGGTAGGAAAGGCGTTTTTTATTTGTTGTTTTTTTTTTTTTTGTTTTTGGTTTTCAGTGGACTGTTCTAGTAAGTCGTTTGACAAGGCAAGTATTTCCATGTCTGTGTATTCCACTGTGTCCGTTGTTGTAAACATTAGGAAAGAAAATGCATTAATGAATGTGTCCTTTAAAGTATAAATATTCCCAAAATTCATCCTGCCCAATATATGAATGAACTGCAGCTTGTCTTATCGAAGGGAAACACCTGCTATCTCCCCAAGTTAATGTTTTCTTCCTGTATTCTGGCCAGTCTCCAGAATAGGCTCATGGTTTTGTGTCCACGATATGTACCACCTCCAAGCTCTGTGACATGGTCATGTACTGGATAGCTGAAAAGAATGGCGAGCATCTCAGAAAACTCAGATATCAGTGTGACCAAGAAACTCTCAGTGGAGAGACCCTGCTTTGGACCTTTTGCTTAAGTACTGTTTTGTTACACTGAATATCTGGAAGGTCTTTGCTTCAGGGCACCCCGTTGTGAAGCCTGAAGAATATAGTTTTGAAATGGAAATGAATAGGCATCACCTGTGGCTCTTTGCTTAATTGCTTTGGAAATGGATGTGGCTGAATTAGCCTCTTGGCCTTCTTTGTGGCTGTGATTTAGATTCTCAGCACATGATGGATATAAAGAATGATCCCATGTGTGCGTCCAAAACTATAATGGCAAAAAATCAGTCATTGTGGATGAAGTCTCTCGTCTTCCTCTGTTAGGTTCCTGACCTCCATCAAGTGTGAATAGGGATTCTTTGGGTCAAATGAGTTCTTCAAAGCCCTGATGAGGTGCTTGGGTTTTCGCATGACTCCAAATCACATAGAGAATCTATACCTGAAAGTCAGTAGGCCTCAAATTGTAGAAACAGAGCAGTATTAACGGCAGGCTTATTTGATCACTTCTGGTTCACAGGAGGGCTGTCAAGGCCACCCTGACTTTAGCCAAATGAGGGGCAAGCGAGCTTTTTTTGGACACAGTCTTGGGCTGTGCCCCTGATGGAAAACTCCAGCCAGAGGTTACGATGAGTGACTATATGGAAGAAGATGAGGGCCATGTGGGAATGTTTTGGTTTTAATTTTGGCCATTTGTTTGGCGGTTGGAAGAAATGACTGGGTCCACTTGGGCTTGAACTTTGGTGTGATTCCCCTTAGAGACTGAGTTGTGAAACTGAACTCAGAGAAGTATTGCCATGAATTTTGTTTGGATTTTAGGATGCCACGCATGTGAGTCGCCCTTGTAAACTGAGATCTAGGGCCAGGGTGGCTTTCCACAGAGCACTGGGAATCTCTGCCAGGATATCACATGATTTTATTCTCAAAGACATGGCAGCCATATTTGAGAGTCGAAAAATACATAGGACTCACATTGTAGACTTTAATGGGCCTGGCATCATGTGACCATTTTGGCACTCTTTCAGAAGCCTTGCCTGTGAGAGTTCTCCAGAGCTTTTATTGAATTGAGCTTCCTCAACATTTAATGGTTACTGAATGAATTGAAACCCACAGTGCCTCCAACTTCATCCTTGAAAAATGGCTAGATAAATACCATGAAAATTTTGAAATTCCCATGACCAGGTGGCACTGGAGAACCTTTGGATGTCCTATTGCTGATCAAGAGTATACCAGACAGTGCCTTGATTGACTGGGTTTCATGAAAATGGTGTAGTACAGAGATGCCAGTAAGTTAGAGCCTGCTGAGTAGTGGGCCTAGAGCAGTTTTGGGCAGGTGTGTGATTAATCACCAGTGGTAGGGTCATGAGGATCTACCATTGTATTCCAAATGGCATGTTACTTACATGGTGCAGCCAGCAGACCCTTATATGTAAAGGCATCTTGTTATATGGAGAGGTTTCAGGGCAATGTTCAGAATTAGGTTGATATGGACAAGGGGGCAATGGGGCAAGCTATGAGGGATAGAAGCCGGGTTGGTGCATTCTCCTGCATACCCTGGCACACCACACGTGACAGAACTCCCTCCAGCATTGTGTCCCAGTTTAGCTCCTTGTATGTCATGAAGCAAATACCAAACTCCGAGTGCAGTAGCAAAAACACGACAAAAAGTGGACCAGGACCAAATGGCTTCACAGTCCACATGGGGAGAAACTTAGTCCCCAGTGGTCACAGTTTACCTACAAAGAGATAATGCAGCACTGCTGCTCATCTTTATTGGAATATAAGAAGCCATGTCCTCCAGGTCACATAAATGCAGACCCAGCTTTGATGGTCTCACGCAAAGAAGTCAAATCTCCTGACAACAACATATTTTTCAAGTGCCCAACTTCACAGAAAGTTTCTCAAAAAGTTTTTAGGCCAGAAGAGCTCCATGTTTGTGGAGTGTTAACCCAGTCCCTTACTTTTGGAAACTCCTCTACCACCTCCAAGATTGTGAACTCCTGAGCATTTCCATTCCAGATATGTATTCACTGATTTTCTAACTCTTCTCCTCCAATTGTGTCTTAATTGGGGCAAAGGTATTGACAAGGCATTGCTCTGGATGAGAGTGGAAGGATATTTATGCAGCACATATTTGCATACACATTGGATTCATTTTTCAATTTTCCTATTGAAATAGTGAATCCCTGACACTAACCCGAACCTATTAGGCTCAGACTACTCAACCTAATAAAAAGGAGAAAAATAACCCAAACAAATATAAATACAAGCAGTTCAGAGGAGGCATGTTGTATATTTGGACTTGCCTTTTGCATTATATAAGGTAGGAGTTATAAATCTAGTCAATTTTTAATTGAAATAGTTCTCCATGTGTTTTTAAAGTTAACAGATATGTGAATTCTTGTTTCCAATTCTCTGTAGCCATTTCACCCATGTATATTTATATACATATATAGAATCCTACCAGGTATCACATGTACATTTTTGGGAGGTGGCTGACTTGGCAGATACAAATTGTGAGAAGAGTTCACTCCTCTTAAACGCTGTTGGAACTGAAAATTCAACCTACAAGCTTCCTAGTAGAACAACATTATACATAAGCTCATGTTCAGTAAAATAAATATTTTTGCATCTGTGGATGATATATATTTAATGATGAATTTTGTTTGGCATATATATTGCTACTTTTTAATGTCTATTTGTGTTTTTTTTGTATATATACATACACTCTGTAGATTTTTCAAAATATGAAATATGTGTCTTATATACACTCTCTTAATTCATTCATGTTCATGTACTTGGATTTATAATCAACTTTTCACAAGATTATTCTCAGACATATTCATTTAACTGAAATACATGTTTGTTTCCTAGTACTGAAAGCTAACTTCAGTGAATGGTGCATACAAATCCTAATAATTCTACAGTAACTAACCCAGTCTAACATCAATGCAAGTAGATTCCTATGGCACATGATATGTAATTTGACGTTCATTTGTATTCAACACTGGTACATTACTATTTCTTCAGGGTTTGCACATCATAGGATATACATTTCATCCACAAGTTCACAAATTTATAGGCATTTGTTTCAACTTTAATCACTTATTGCTTCAGAACACATGTATTATCAGGGTTTCTTGACTGGTCTTTTCATGAGAATACTTTCCAAACACATTATTTTCAATTTCCATAATCACTATTGAAGCAAAACTCACACACTCTTCATGATAAACCAAAACACTAATATTACCATTTGATGTATAATTGGTCGGAATGAATGATTGTATATCAATATAAGATTTCCTGTAATTTTTCAGATATCAGTTCAATACATAATTTAAATTTGGAACAACTTATATTATTTATTCACATTATGGTCTATTCATGATTTATCTCTATATTCATAGACACAGGGTACACCTCTTTGTACCCCCAAAACTAATTTTATGTCTTCAATATATTGCTCTCAGAAAAGGTGGTAGAAATACTCACGTCACCTGATCTACATAAACATTTTATCACAGTAATATTCGGAACTAAAAATGTGAAGGTCACACTTAAGACTGTACCAAAGCCAAAAGGGAAATTGTACATGGATTACTAAAACATCCATGTCCAGGTTGCCTAATGCTCTCAAATGTCAATCCTATTGGTGACGACATATTTGTTTCTTCATAAGATTATATATTGAAACTCAACCTTGTAGAAAATGTCTAATCCTATCACTCATTTTATACTTTGCATGATTTCATAATGTCTCTATTGATATCTGCTTTTCTACATATTTTCCCAAGCTCATCATAGTGACTCACTCTTCATATGTGCTGACATTAACATTCACCCTCTAACCAAAACCCTATTAGGGAAGAACTTTTGATACAAATCCTATACTCACTCTTCTTCCTAAACCTACCGACTATCTTCTTAATCCTACCTACTATCCCTTTTTGACTGGATGTTCTCTTCTACATTCAATCATCCAAGGTACAAGGTCCTATGCCATTTATTATTGAATTATCTGAGACATCTTTGCAGAATATAATTAAAAGCTAAGTATCCCAGTCAAGGGCCGAATGATTTCTGGCCTTCAAATCTTACTTAGATTTCTGTTTTTGTACATTTATTTCAACTCTATATTCTTATAAATATCGTAGGTACCCAATACCATTATTCATCTCACAGAATGATTCCTAACTGAAATCGAACCTGTTATTAACCCGAAACATACACTGTTCCCTCAATCTCATTTTACAGAAGAGCAGGGAAAGAGTTGTTCTTACAATACAGGAAATTAGGGTACCTTCCACCTGCGAGAACCTCAAAGGTCCATTCAGAAATGATACCTGGAGAAGATTTAGGCAGGTATAAAGGACCTGAGAGAGCAAAAGTCATCTTCCATGGCAAACAACCTGGTCAGGATGAAGGGATGTGTCTGAATCAGCCTCTCTCTTCTTATTGTAGAGAAGATGGACAATACCAGGCCTGGGTGAAGAGCTGTTCCCAGGTTCCTCTGGTTGATATACCATTCTAACTAGTGAAAGTGTCACAAGAAGTAGAGGCCGGCTCCATCTCATGGGACCCTTGGAAGCAACTCTTAGGACAAAGTGTTTGCCAAGGCAGTGACCTCATTCAGTTCCAAAGAAAGTGACATACCTCATTTCCTTGGTGATGGAACTCTATGAACTTGGTATCCAAGAAGTCAGGCACCCAGAAGCAGTCCCAGTCCCAGTATCAGTGGGCTCACTTGGTTGGATTTAACAAGGACAGAGTCAGTCTTTTTTGGTACCTACTGATGTGAGGTAGGACAAATGGAGGAGAGCTCTGAAGAGGGACCTTTCCTGAGAAAGCAGGTAGTGGCTCACCACTTTTTCCTGACACCTTAACAGAGTTGGCCAAGGAAACCAGATCTGATAGAGGACAGGCCATTTTGGGAGAAGATAGTATGGCCCACAAGTCAGAGAACACTTTGGATAGTCACAGACCTACTTGAGGGAAGGAGGTGCCTTTGTGGGAGTGGGTGTGTGTTTGTGGTTCTGTCTCATGTTCTGAGAATAGGTAGGAAAGTCGGTTTTTTCGTTTGCAGTGGACTATTTCTAGTAAGTCGTTTGACCAGACTAGTGTTCCTATGTCTGTGTATTTCACTGTGTCCGTTGTTGTAGACATTTGAAAAGATAATGCATTAATATATGTCTAGTCTAGTATAAATCTTCCCATAATTCATCCTGGCCAATTAATGAATGGAATGCAACCTGTCTTATCCATGGGCAACACCTGCTATCTACCTAAGTTCCTGTTTTCTTCCTGAATTCTGGCCATTCTCCAGAATTGGCTCATGGTTTTGTTTCCAAGATATGTACCACCTCCAAGCCCTGTGACATGGCCATGTACTGGATAGCTTAAGAGAATGGCGAGATTCTCAGAAAACTCAGATATCAGTGTGACCAGGAAAGTCTCAGTGGAGAGACCCTACTTTGGATCTTTTGCTTAACTATTGTTCTGTTGCCCTGAATGTCAAATATCAGTGTGACCAGGAAAGTCTCAGAGGAGAGACCCTACTTTGGATCTTTTGCTTAACTATTTTTCTGTTGCCCTGAATGTCTGGAAGGCCTTTGCCTCAGGCCACCCCTCTGTGAAGCCTGAGGAAAACAGTTTTGAAATGGAAATGAATGGGCATCATCTGTGGCTCTTTGCTTAATTGCTTTGGTAAGGGATGTGGCTGAATTAGCCTTTTGGTCTTATGTGTGGCTGTGACTTAGATTCTCAGCTCCTGATGGATCTAAAGAATGATCGCTTGTGTCCATCCAAAACCATAATTGCAAAAAGATCAGTCATTGTGGATGAAGTCACTTGCCTTCCTCTGTTAGGTTCATGACCTCTATCAAGTGAGAATAGGGATTCTTTGGATGAAATGAGTTCTTCCAAGCCCTGCAGTGGTGCTTGGGTTTTCACATGACTCCAAATGAAATAAAGAATCTATATCTGAAAATCAGTAGGGCTCAAATTGGAGAAACAGAGCAGTATTAAAGGCATGCTTATTTTGTCACTCCTGGTTCACAGGAAGGGTGTGCAGGCCACCCTGACTTTAGGCAAATGAGGGGCAAGCGAGCTTATTTTGGAAACTGTCTTTGGCTGCGCCCCTCATAGAAACCTTCGCCAGAGGTGAGGATGAGTCTCTACATGGAAGAGGATTAGTGTCATGTGGAGGTGTTTTGGTTATAATTTTGGTCATTTGTGTGTCGGTTGGAAAAAATGACTGTGTCCACCTGTGCTTGAACTCTGGTGTGATTCCCCTTAGAGACTGAGTTGTGGAACTAAAGTCAGAGAAATATTGCCATGAATTTTCTTGGAATTTTAGTAGGCCATGCATGAGAGTCGCCATTGGAAACTGAGATCTAGGCCCAGGGTGGCTTTCCACAGAGCACTGGGAATCTCCGCCAGGATATAACATGATTTTATTATTAAAGACTTGGCAGGCTGAGTTGAGAGTCAAAACACACATGGGCCTCACCTTGTAGACCTCAATGGGCCTGGCTTTATGTGGCCTCTTTGGGCACTCTTTCAGAAGCCTTGCCTGTGAGAGTTCTTTAGAGCTACAATTGAAATGAGCTTCCTCACCATTTAATGATTCCTGAATGAATTGAAACCCACAGTGACTCCAACTTCATCTTTGAAAAATGGTTAGATAAATACCATGAAATTTTTGAAATTCCCATGACCAGGTGGCACTGGAAAACTTTTGGATGTCTTGTTGCTGATCATGAGTATACCAGACAGTACCTTGATTTACTGGGTTGCATGAAAATGGTTTAGAACAGAGATGCCAGTAAGTTGGATCCTGCTGAGTAGTGGCTCAGAGCAGTGGTGTGCAGGTGTTTGATAAAACATCAGTGGTAGGGCCATGAGGATCTACCATTGGATTCCAAATGGCTTGTGACTGACATGGTGTAGCCAGCAGACCCTTATATGTAAAGGAATCTTGTTATATGGAGAGGTTTCAGGGCAATGTTCTGAATCATGTTGCTATTGTCAAGGGGGAAAGCTACGTGGGATAAAATACTGTTTGGTGCATTCTCCTCCAGACCCTTCCCCCCACACCTGACAGAACTCCTCCAGTACTGTGTCCCATTTGAACTCGTATTTTGTGAAGCAAATACCAACCTCCCAGAGCAGCAGCAAAAACACCACGAAAATTAGAGGATGGCCAAATGGCTTCACAGTCCACACGAAGAGACAATTAGCCCTCAGAGGCCACAGTTTACCTACAAAGAGAGAATTCAGCACTGTTGCCTCATTTCATTGGAAAGTAAGTAACCATGTCATCCAGATCACATAGATGCAGACCCAGCTTTGATGGTCTCACTACAAAGTAAGCTAAAGCTCCTGACAACAGCATATATTTCAAGTGCTCAACCTCAGAGGCAGATCCTCAAAAATATTTAGGCCAGCAGAGCTCGAGGTTTGTGGAGTGTTTACCCTGTCCATTACTTTTAGAAACTCCTCTACCAACTCCAATGATGTGAAATCGGGAGCATTTTCCAATCCAGATAGGTATTCACAAATTTTTTAACTCTTTTACTCTAATTGTGTTTTTCTTGAGGCGAAGGTAATGTCAAGGCATTGTTCTGGATGAGAGTGGAAAGATTTTTCTGTAGCATATGTTTGCATACACATTGGATTCAATTTCCTGTTTTCCATTCAAAATACTGAATCCCTGACACTAACCCATACCCTACCAGACTCTGACTACTAATCCTAATATGATGGAGAAAAATAACCCAAACAGAATAGAAATACAAGTAGTTCAGAGGAGGCACGGTGTATAGTTGGACTTCCCTTCTGCATGATACAGAGTAGGAGTTATAAATCTAGTCAATTGTTTGTTGAAATAGTTCTCCATGTATTTTTAAAGTTAACAAACATGTGAATTCCTGTCTCCCTTTCTCTGTAGCCTATTCAGCATGTGTATTTTAATATGGACATATACAATCCTACCTGGTACCACACGTTTGTTCTTGTGATTTGGCTTACTTGGCAGATACAAATTGTGAGACGAGATCACTCCTACTAAACCCTGTTGGTACTGAATATTGAAACAATGGGTGAGCTTCCTAGTTGAACAACATTATACATAAATCCATGTTCAGTAAAATGAATATTTTTGGATCTGTGGATGATATATATTTTATGATGAATTTTGATTGACATATATTGCTACTTTTTTTGTCTGTGTGTACTCTCCAGATTTTTCTAAATATGAAATATATGTGTCTTATGTACACTCCCTAAATTCATTCATGTTCATGTATGTGGATTTATAATCAACTATTCACAAGATTATTCTCAGAAATATTCATCCACCTGAAATTTGCCTAATGCTCTCAAATGTCAATCCTATTGGTGACTACATATTTGTTTCTTCCTAAATTATGTATTCAAACTCAACCCTGTTCAAAATGTCTAATCCTATCACTCACTTTATACTTTGCCTTATTTTGTAATGTCTCTATTTATATCTGCTTTACTTCATGTTTTCCCCAGTTCATCATTGTGACTGACTCTTCACCTGTGCTGACTTTAACAATCACTCTGTAACCGAAACCCTGTAGCTAACGAACTTTTGTTCCAAATCCTATACTCACACTTCTTCCTAAACGTACTATCTTCCTATTTCTATCAACAATCCCTTTTTGACTGGATGTTCTCTTCTACTTTCAATCATTATAGTAAATGTCGGGCGAGCTTCGCAGGAGGAAACCACCAACAGACTATCTCATGCAACAGCAAAGGGTTTATTGAGTGTCCAGCATGCTGGTGCTCAGAGCTCACTTGAATAGAGCAGATAGCCCTGAGAATCGCTTAAGTAGAGCTTATATACTTTACCTGGAGAGGGCAGGGAGGGAAGTTTATTGATGGATCAGGGCGAGTGGGCGATTTGCGTGCAACTGGGTGAGGGAGCACATTCTGCAGTTGGGCAGTAGGGGACAGCACATACTGGGAACAAGATTTGCAAGCATTTCTCAAGATTTCAACAGTGTTTTGTTAAGCATACAGAAAAACAGGAAGTGACAAGTACCTATTTTATTAACCTTTTATTCCCCACTTCTTCTTCTGGCTACTTTTAATCATAAAAATGATCATTGGGGGGTGTCACATTCTATGTATACTAGTGGGGTATTACCATAAGTTTAACTCGTCCAATTTGAGCCTGGAGAAAAGAAATTACATGGTTGAGAAAACAGGGTTTAATAGTTAGCAATAATATGAGGATTATTATTGGACCGGCCAGGGTTGATAAAAAAACGTAGTTAACCAGGAAGACTGTGTGAACCAAGACTCAAACCACCTTTTTTGGGCCTCTCTGTCTCTTTGATGCTTTTCAAGGAATCTTTTTAATTTACTCTTAGATTTTATTACAACTCCAGTATGCTCGGCATACAAACAACTTTCTTCTCTCAATGCAGCACAGAGGCCCCTTCTCTCATGACAAGGAGGTCCAACCCTCGAGTGGTCTGAAAAACAACTTCAGAGAGAGAGGTAAAAGACTCATGCAAAGCTCTGATGGAGGTTTCTAATATCTTAGTTTTGGTCTATTGCTGTCATTTGTTGGGTCATTTGTTGAGTCCCATGGACAAAGGCAGTGGTTCCCGTGGCCACCAGTGCAGCAATTTCTATTCCTAATATTATGGCTAAGTTGAGGGATATATATTTTCAGTGGAAACGGGTTGAATGCCCCCCTATTTGATCTTCAAATGAACCTGCATTGTGATAGAGCACTCTGGGAAACATCTGCACGATTACACGATTAATCACATCTGTTGACCATTTCATGAAAACATTAACAATGTTTAAGTATATAGAATCATGCTGTAGTAGGGACGGACAAGGCAACTAACCTAAGATAGCACTGAAGACAGGGAAACAGTCCTATTTGGTGGCAACCAGATTCAGAGGGCATTGATTCTGTTGTAATCAAGTAATCCTCTGAAACCCAAGTTTAGGTAGTTTCAGAATTTTGTACCCAACATGTAATGGAAGGGGCTCAGAAGTTCACAGTCTGCAGAAGTTGAAAAAAGCAGTTTTGTTTCTGTTTTTTCCTCGGTTCTGGGCAAGTTAACTTTTCAAGGACACCTGGGAGGGAAAGAGCTTTTTCTTCCCTTTCTTATTTTCCCATTTCCAGCTGTTACCACGGAGCCCAGTTGCTAACTTCGTTAACTTAGAAATGTAGCCATCTCTGTGAAGCCCCATGTCAAGGCCAGAGGCCTTGTTCACATATTTTTGTGAAAAACTAGGGGGTGTCTTGATTAGGAGTGCTAATTTTTTTAGCCAGTGGCCAAGTAGAACAGGGCAACATGAAAATAGGAAGTTTAACTACATTGAACTTTTTTATAGGGACTCTTTTGCTGAAAGTCCTAAAGTCAGCCATGGTGAAGATTCTGGAGAAGGTCAGTTAAAGACTTTTCTGTGGGCCTGGTACAGAGGGGAAAGACGGAGAAGGTGGGGCTGAGAGCAGCTCAGAGTATCTGAGAATGAGAAAAGAGAGATGTAAAAAAATAATTGGAAAGTGGTTTGGAATTTTCCTAGCAACAAATATTTGAGCAGTAGAACAGGTAGAGCAAAGAAGAAGATGGTTGTGAGTATCCCAAAACACATGTTAGGGACTTTAAATTCTTAGTAAACTGTTTTCAGTGATGACAAAGCAACTTTAAAGGCCATTTTCATTACATCTTGGGTATGGGTCTGAGGGCTCTCCTCAGCTGGTTTGAGCTTTGGGTTAGTTGGTAAGAGGACCTGGTGGGACCCGGTGCGGGCACTGACAGGAGAAGAGAGGAGTGAGTGGGTGGAGGGGTACCTCAGTACCTGCTACGTCAGCAAGGGGGCAATGGTCTGAGAACCAGCAGAGATTTGGATTTTTGATCTAATAATTGTAGTGGAGAAATCAGGTTGCTGAGGTGGGAGTGACAGCAGAGACTCTGGAGCAGAAGGCTGAAGGTGAGGATCTATTGGGTAAGCATAGTTCAGGATGTGAGCGAAGAAGGGAAAAGGCCTCTACATAGTGGAATCTCCTTTTACCCTTTTGAGCACCAGCAGATGTTAAAAAGGTCACACAGGATTTGAGGATCTAGAGTCCCCTCTGGTTGCCATCAGTATTTGTTTTCTAATTCGTAATATGGCCAATGCTGTGTACTGAATTTAATGCGGAGTTTGGGTTCCATCAGGCAGCCCCTGTATGCTCACATCCCCATGACTTACAGAAGAAGTCGGCTTTTCCCCCACATAGCCATGGCTGTTTATGGCTTTGACAGTCGGCCGGGTAAACACAGTAATCTAGGCTAGCCAACCTGCATCTGGCTCGTGTGTCCCTACATCCATAATGTTTGTTTCCATTATCTATGGTAAGGAAGGGATTTAATGGAATTTTAGTGGGATCCTCTTCATCAGGGATATCCCATTAGGAAAGACCTATAGCCAGCTGACAAATGTCTGGGTGGAGAGATGGTCACCAGGTCCCTAAGTGGGCTGTATGCGAGATAGATTATACTTCTTTTCCAGTAGAATTTGTGATCAGCCAACGCTGCTGAACGGGCTGATGAGGGTTAGGACTACTTGTGGCTGAGGGGAGAGTCTATAGGCTTATCCACATGGTGAATATGCAATTTGAAAGTGTTACCAGTCTTTTCCAGTTTCCAGCCAGAGTGTGGACAGGGCGCAGGCTTGAGATGAGAGGCATGGATCCAGGAAGTGATTCCGTCTACCTTTACCACTGTAGATGTTATAAGTACCACCTGGTATGGTCCTTTCCAGTGGGGTTCCAGGGATGACACCTGATATCATCTTATGTAGATGAATCTCTTACTTGATATCGATGTGGAGTCCCCTCGTCCCCAGTTTGGTAGGCAGTGGCCAGCTTTTTCCACAGGTATCACTGAGATCTTTCAAGAGCTTTAAGTCTGTCAAGCAAGGGGGTGTGAAAGGGATCGTTAGGTCTTAGAGTTGGGCTTTGGTCCATTACTGGAGGAGAGGCACCCTAGATATTCACAGGGGGTGTGGTTACTCAAAGAAACAGAGGGCGTATTTCTTGCACGAAACATTGTATAAGGCATGAGCATAGTCCAATCATTTATGCTGGTCTCTAAGCTTAATTTTGTTGAGGTCTCTTTAATGGTTCTATTCATTCTTTCTACCTGTCCTGAACTCTAGGGTCTGTAAGCACAATAAAACTTCCAATGAATCCCCAGGTTCCTGGCTAACCCCTGACTTACTTGGGCCACGAACGCCGGTGCATTATCAGACCGTATTACCTTTGGCAGGCCGTATCTTTGAAAAATGTCTTTCAGGATCTGCTTGACCACCATTTGCACTGTTTCTTTTTTTTTTCTTTTAGTGGGGAAGGCTTCAATCCATCCTAAAAATGTATCTACAAAGACTAGAAGATATTTATGTCCATACCTTGCTGGCTTAATTTCAGTAAAGTCAACTGCCCATAATTGTCCTGGTCTGGTTCCTCGTAGGTGCTTTCCTGCAGGAAGCTTGGAAGGGTAAGCATTTACCAATTGATGGACTCGACAGGCTTTTTTTACCCATTTAGTTATTTCTTTTTGCTGTGAGTCAGTTAGTGGAAAACTCTGTTCTTGATACTTCAGAAATACCTGCAGTTTCTTTGAACCAAGGTGAGTGAGTTGATGTGCATTTTCTACTGACATATTTAGAGCTGTGACTATAGGAGTTTTTAGTGAAGGATTTAGAAATTCCACTTGGGGGCCTTCAGGGTTAAAAGTTATTTTGGCCCGGTACTTGGTGAGCAGATCTCTGCCCATCAATGGGGCCAGGCATTCTGTGATTACTAGGAAGGATTGATGGATTTTCCTTTTCCCAGGTCTATGGTCCTCTTAGTTGTCCAAGCCCGATACTTACTGCCATTTGCCCCTTGAACTAGAGACCTTTTATTTGATAGATGGCCCAATGGGGCCTTGAGGGCTGAGTATATTGCCCCTGTATCCACTTCAAAGTTTACTGGGGTCCCCTACACTTCAAAAGTTACCCTGAGCTCCGGGAGGGGATGTTAGCCCGGACTTTTGGAGTCATCCTCAAGAGTCAGAATGGCTGGCAGGAGTGGCTGTCTCTTTCTAGGGAACTCTTTGGCCCAGTGTCCTTTTTTTTACAGTAGGCACAGTGATCTGAGGCAAGGAGTGGCCTCTGGCGTGGGCCCAGGTATCCCTTCCTGTCTCCCTGTTTCTTAATTTCTGGCCCTTTTGTTGTTGTGACCAGGACCTTAGTCAACGCCTTATTCTGTCTTTTGTTTCTTTTATCCTCACTTTGCTTCATTCTCTTCCTCAGTTTCTCTCTTAAGGTATATTTTCTTGGCTTCTCTGACTAAATCTCTCAAAGTCATATCTTGTAATCCATCTAAGCATTGTAACTTTCTTTTAATATCCAGGGCAGCTTGCCCAATAAAGGCCATCATGACAGATGCCTTTTGATCCTCTGCCTGAGGATCGAAAGGAGTATATCTCCTACTTGCCTCCATAATTCTCTCTAGAAACATAGAGGGAGATTCATCAGGCCTTTGAATAATCTCTATTACCTTGGCCAAATTAGTTGGTCGCCTCGTGGCCACTCGGATGCCCACTATTAGAACCTGGCGATAAGTGGACAGATGCTTTCTAACTTCAATGGTGTTGGTGTCCCAGTTGGGTTGTTTCAAAGGAAAACCAGCTTTGATTAAGTTGGGAAGATGTATCACTCTCCAATCTGGTCGGAGGACATTTTTTTATAGCTTCCAGGAAGATTCTCTTTTGTTCCTCTGTCGTGAAGAGAGTCCCTAGGAATTGTTGACAGTCATCCCAAGTAGGCAAATGTGAAAATATCAATGACTCAACCAGACCTGTGAGCCCTGTGGGGTCCTCGGAAAAAGGGGGATTGTTATATTTCCAGTTATATAGGTCGGAAGAGGAGAAAGGCCAATATTTGTAGGCTTGCATTTTCCCCCCATGGCCTTCGTCAATCAATGGTCTGTAGAGACATAGTGGGAGCATCACAGGAGTTCCAGGGTTTTCAATCATTCACCACCATCAAGTTTCCTTAGCTGGGCTAGCTTCCTCCTGCGAAGGAGGGGCTGTGTGTGCTGCGGGGGAGTTATCTGGAGGGCGCTGGGCCAGCTTATATTCCTCAAGTGGTAGAGAGGCTGAGTCAGCTGCAGGGGAATCACTTAGAGGGTGTTGGTGGTTGGGGGACGAAGGCAGGGTATAATAAGGGGGAAGAGAGTCCAGAAGAGTCAAATCTTTTGACTCAGGGATTACAAAGGGTGGAGGAGGAGGAGGAGCAGAGGGTTTGAGAGATCATGGGGGAAGGAGTAGGAGCAGGGGAAGGGACAAAGAAAGGCTTCACCCATTGAGGAGGAGATTTGCAGAGGTCCAGCAAAGTTAAGATATATGGCTGTTGATCCGGATGGCTATGTGTGCCCGGGTGAAAGACAATATCTCTGACTTCTTAAATTAGTGGGAAGTAGAAAGATCCTTCTATGGGCCATCCAAATTCAAAGGTGGGCCATTCTGAGGCACAGAGATTCTGAAAGGTCCAGCGTTTAACTAGAAAAGAAAGATTCTGAGCCCTTAAGCGGACTTTGGTCCAGTGATCAAGGGTCAGGGACAGGGGCATTGAAGTGCTGTGTCCCATAATGAAAGATACACAAAGAGTGAATGCAAGACACACGACACAGACAAGACAAGACAATAAAGACATTCAATGGACATCCAAAACTGAGACCAGGACTGAGTAGCCAGCAAAACCCAATGGGCTGGCAATTCCGAATCAGATACAAAATATTACTGAGTCGAAGAGACTATTGTTCCTCGATTTCCCGAGTCTTTGGGAAGTTCCCCAGGGACGTGGCCTGTGGCTCTGTGACACGTCTGTCAGCCACCATCGGAGAGAACTCACGCTCTTCATCGACAGCCATTTTGCCCAGCACTAACCTTAACACTGAAACAAGAAAGAGGCGCCTTACTTAACCCAAGAGGAACCCGTTAGGGTCTTCTGTCCGCCGCTGCCAAAACTCGGTGGAATCTCCATATGTAAAGGTCGGGTGAGCATGGAAGGAAGAGACCACTAACAGACTGTCTTATCCAACAGCAAAGGGTTTATTCTGGGTCCAGCATGCTGGGGCTCGGAGCTCACTTGAATAGAGCAGAGAGCCCTGAGAACAGTTTAAGCAGAACATATATATTTTCCTTGGAGAGGGCAGGGAGGGAAGTATACTGATGGGTCAGGGCGAGTGGTCGGTTTGATGCAACCGGGTGAGGGAGTACATTCTACACTTTGGCAGTTGGGGACAGCACATTCTGGGAACAAGATTAGCAAACAGTTCTCAAGATTTCAACAGTGTTTTGTTAAGCATACAGAAAAACAGTAAGTGACAAGTACCTATTTTATTAACCTTTCACTACCGACTATCCTTTTTGACTGGATGTTCTCTTCTACATTCTATGATCCAAAGTACAAGCTCCTATGCCATTGTATATCAATTTTTTCAAAGCTAAGTATCCCAATCAAGGGCCCAGTGCCCTTCTGGGCTTCAAATGTTACTTAGATTTCTGTTTTTATACATATATTTCACCTATATATTTTTATACATATTGCAGGTTCCCAATACCATTATTTATTCAGCATAATGATTCCTAACCCAAATCAAACATGTTATTAACCCTAACCATACATGGTTCCCTCAATCTAACGTTACAGAAGAGCAGGGACAGAGTTGGTGTTACAATACAGGAATATAGGGAATCTTCCACCTGCTGATAACCTCAAAGGTCCATGCAGATATAATCTCTGAAGGACCTGAGAGTGCAAAAGTCATCTTCCATGGAAAACAACCTGGTCAGGGTGAAGGGTTCTGTCTGAATCAGCCTCTCCATTCTTAATGTAGAGAAGATGGACCAAATGATACCTGTGTGGAGAGCTGCTCCTGGGTGCCTATGGGTGATATACCATTCTAACTTGTGAAAGGGTCACAGGAAGCAGGGGCAGCCTCCATCTCATGGGAAGCTTGGAAGCAACTCTTAGGACAGATTGGTTGCCAAGGCAGTGAACTCATTCAGTTCCTGACGGAAGTGACCTCACCTCACTTCCTTGGTGATGGAACTCTGTGAACTTGCCATCCAGGAAGCCAGTCAAACATTGACAGCCCCAGTCCCAGTCTCAGTGGTTTTACTTTTTGAATTTCCCAAGGACAGAGTCAGTCTTTCTTGGTACTTATTGATGTTAGGATGGCCAAATGGCAGGAAAACTCTGAAGAGGGGCCTTTCCTGAGAAAACAGGTAGTGGCTCACTGCTGGCTCCTGACAACTTCAGAGACTTGGCAAAGGACACAAAATCTGAGACAGGACAGGCCATTTTGGGGGAACCTAGAATGGCCCACAGTCAGAGGACACTCCAAATAGTCACAACCTACTTGGAGGAAAGAGGTGCCTTTGTGGGTGTGGGTGTGGGTTTGTGGTTTTGGCTCATGTTCTGAGAAGAGGTAGGAAATGAGGTTTGTTTGGTTTGGGGGGAATTGTTTCTAGTAAGTCATTTGACAATGCGAGTGTTTCTGTGTCGCTGTATCCCACTGTGTCCGTGATTGTAGATATTAGAAAAGAGAAAGCATCAATGGATGTGTCCTGTCTTTTAGAAAGCTTACCAGCATTCATGCTGCCCAATTTATAAATAGAATGCGGCTTGCCATAATGATGGGCAACACCTACGATCTTCCTAAGTTCCTGTTTTCTTCCAGAAATCTGGTCACTCTCCATAATAGGCTTATGGTTTTGTATCCAAGATATGTACCACCTCCATGCTCTGTGACATGGCCATGTACTGAATAACTGAAGTGAATGGCGAGCATCTCAGAAAACTCACATACCAGTGTGACCTGTAAAGTCTCATTGGAGAAACCCTGCTTTGGGCCTTTTGCTTACCTATTGTTCTGTTTCCCTGAATGTCAGGAAGGTCTTTGCCTAAGGAAAACGCTTTGTGAAGTCTGAAGAAAACCGTTTTCAAATAAAAAAGAATGGGCATCAGCTGTGGCTCTTTGCTTAATTGCTTTGCAAAGAGATGTGTCTGAATCAGCGTCTTGGCCCTGTGTTAGGCTGTAGCTTAGATTCTCAGCAACTGATGGATCTAAAGAAAGATCCCATGTGTGCATCCAAAACCAAAATAGCAAAAGAGCAGTCATTGTGGATGAAGTCTTTCGCCTTCTTCTGTAAGGTTTCTGACATCAATCAAGTGAGAATAGGGATCCTTTAGGTCAAATGAGTTCTTCAATTCCCTGCAGAGGCTAGCACATAGGTGGTTGGGTTTTCTCATGACTCCAATTCACATAAAGAATCTAAACCCCACAGTCAGTAGGTCTCAAATTTGAGAAGTGGATCAGTATTAACGGCAGGCCTATTTGATCACTCCTGGTTCACAGGAAGGGTGTCCAGGTCACTCAGAATTTAGGTAAATGAGGGGCAAGAAAGCGTATTTTGGACACTGTCTTGGGCTGCATTCCTCATGGAAATCTACAGTCAGAGGTTATGATGAGTGTCTATATGGAAGAAGGTGAGGGCCATGTGGGAGTGTTTTGGTATTAATTGTGGTTATTTTTGTGGCAGTTGAAAGGGATGACTGAGTCCACCTGAGTTTGAACTCTGGTGTGATTCCCTTAGAGACTGAGTACAGGAACTGAACTTAGAGAAGTATTGCCATGAATTGAGTTGGGATTTCAGAAGGCCAAGCATGAGAGTCACCCTTGGAAACTGAGATCTAGGCCCAGGGTGGCTTTCCAGAGACCACTGGGAATCTCAGGCTTGATATCACATGATTTTATTCTTAACGACTTGGCAGTCTTAGTTGAGAGTCAAAACACACATGGACGTTACATTGTAGACCTCAATGGGCCTGGATTTATGTGACCCTTTGGCCAATCTTTGGGAAACCTTGCCTGTGAGAGTTCTCCAGAACTTCATTTGAAATGAACTTCCACAACATTTAATGGTCCCTGAATAAATTGAAACCCACATGCTGCCAACTTCATCCTTGAAAAATTGCTAGATAAATACCATGAAATTTTTGAAATTCCCATGACCAGATGGCACTGGAGAAACTTTGGTTGTCCTGTTGCTGAACATGATTATGCAGGACAGTGACTTGATTGACTGAGTTTCATGAAAATGGTGTATAACAGAGATTCCAGGAAGTTGGACCCTGCTGAGTAGTGGGCCTAGTGCAGTGATGGGCAGGTGTGTGATAAAAAAACATCTGTGGTGGGGCCATGTGGATCTGCCATTGGCTTCCAATTGGCTTGTGACTGACATGATGCATCCAGCAGACGCTTCTATGTAAAGGTATCTTGTTATATGGAGAGGTTTCAGGCCAATGTTCAGAATCCGGTTGCTATGGTCAAGGAGGCAAGCTATGTGGAATGGAAGCCTGGTTGGTACATTCTTCTGCAGACCCTGACTCACCACAGGTGACAGAACTCCCTCCAGCACTTTGTCCCAGGTGAATTCCTTGTAATTCGTGAAGCAAATACGAAATTCCCAGTGCAGCAGCAAGCAACACCAGGAAAACTGGAGGATGACCAAAAGGCTTCAGAGTCCACAAGAGTAGACTATTAGCCCCCAGTGGCCACAGTTTACCTACAAACAGAAAATTAAATACAGCTTCCTCATGTTTATTGGAAAATAAGAAATCATGTATTCCAGGTCACATAGAAGCATACCCAGATTTGATGGTCTCACTACAAAGGAAGCTGAATCTCCTGACTACAACATATATTTCAAGTGCCCAACCTCAGAGGCAGTTCCTCAAGAAGTCTTTAGTCCAGCAGAGCTCCATGTTTGTGGAGTGTTTACCCTGTCCCTTACTTTTGGAATCTCCTCTACCACCTCCAAGTTTGTGAACTCGTGAGCATATTTGATTCCAGATATGTATTCACAGATTTTCTAACTCTTCTCCTCTAATTGTGTCTAACTTGGGGCCAAGGTAATCTCAAGGCATTGTTATGGATGAGAGTGGGAAGATACTTTTGTAGCATATATTTGCATAAACATTGGAATCATTTTCCAAATTTTCATTCAAAATACTGAATCCCTGACACAAACCCATGCCAACTAGACTCTGACTACTAATTCTAATATGATGGAGAAAATTAACCCAAACAGAATAGAAATACAAGCAGTTCAGAGGAGGAATGGTGTATCACTGGAATTGCCTTTTGCATTATATAGGGTAGGAGTTATAAATCTAGTCAATATTTTGTTGAAATGGTTCTCCATGTGTTTTTAAAGTTAACAAATATGTGAATTCCTGTCTACCTTTCTCTGTATCCTATTCAGCACATGTATTTTTATATGCACATATAGAATCCTACCTGGTACCACACGTACATTCTTGTGAGGTGGCTGACTTGGCAGACACAAATTGTGAGAAGAGATCACTCCTCCTAAACGCTGTTGAAACTGAAAATTCAAACTATTGATGAGCTTCCTAGTACAATAAAATTATACATGAATCCATGTTCAGTAAAACAAATTTATTTGGATCTGTGGATGACATATATTTCGTGGTGAATTTCAATTGGGATATATTGCTACTTTTTAATGTCTGTTTGTGTGCGTGCGTGTGTGTGTGTGTGTGTGTGTGTGTGTGTGTATGTTTATATATATATACACACACACTCTACAGATTTTTCAAAATATGAAATATATGTGTCTTATTATACACTCCGTAAATTCATTCATATTTATGTATGTGGATTAATAATCAACTTTTCACAAGATTATTCTGAGAAATATTCATCCACCTGAACTACATATTTGATTCCTATTACTGAAAACTAACAGTAAATGGTGCATACAAATCCTAATATTTCTGCAGTAACTGACACAGTTTTATATCAATGCAAGTAGATTCCTATGGGACGTGATGTGTATTTTGTCATTCATTTTTATTCAATACTGGTACATTTCTTTTTCTTCAGTTGATGCACATGATAGGATATATATTTAATTCACTAGTTCAGAAATTTATAGGCATTTTGTTTTACTTTTCATCACTTCCTAATTCAGAAAACATGTTTTCCACAGGGTTTCATGACTGGTCTTTTCATGAGACTTCTTTCACAAAATGCAAAGGTCACACTTATGTTTGTACCGAAGTCTAAATGGAAAGTGAGTATGGATTACTAAAAACATCTATGTCCAGGTTGCCTAATGCTATCAAATGTCAATTTTATTGGTGACTACATATTTGTTTCTTCCTAAGATTATATATTCAACCTCAACACTGTTGAAAATGCCTGATCCTATCACGTACTTTATACTTTGCCTGATTTCCTAATGTCTCTATTGATATATGGTTTCCTACATACTTTCCAGAGTTCATCAATGTGACTGGCTCTTCACATGTGTTGATATTTACATTCATTCTCTACCCGAAACCCTACTGTTATAGAACGTTTGGTTCAAATCCTATACTCACTCTGCTTTCTAAACCTATGAATATCTTCCTAATCCTACTGACTATCCTTCTGACTGGATGTTCTTTTTGACATTCAATCATCCAAGGTACAAGGTCCTATGCCATTGTATATCAATTTATCTGAGACATCTGTGCAGAATATAATTCAAAGCTGAGTATTTCAATCAAGGGCCCAATGCACTTCTGGGCGTCAAATCTTACCTAGATTTCTGTGTTCATACTTATATTTCACCTATATATTCTTGAAAATATCGCAGGTTCCCAAAACCATTATTCATTGCACAGAATGATTCCTAAGCCAAATCAAACTTGTTATTAACCCTAAGCATACACTGTTCCATCAATCTATCTTTACAGTAGAGCAGGGACAGAGTTGGTCTTACAATACAGGTATGTAGGGGATCTTCCACCTGCTGAAATCCTCAAAGGTCCATGCAGAAATGATCCCTGGAGAAGACTTAGGCAGCTATGAAGGACCTGAGAGCACAAAATCATCTTCCATGGCAAAAAAACCGGTCAGGATGAAGTATTGTGTCTGAATCAGTCGCTCTGTTCTTAATGTAGAGAAGATGGACAAAACCAGGCCTGTGTGGAGAGCTGTTCCATGGTGCCTGTGGTTGATATACCATTCTAACTTATGACTGAGTCAGAGAAAGTAGGGGCAGCCTCCATCTCATGGGACCCTTGTAAACAACTGTTAGGACAAAGTGGTTGCCAAGGTATTGACCTCATTCAGTTCCTGAAGGAAGTGACCTACCTCACTTCCTTGGTGATGGAACTCTCTGAACTTGGGATCCAGGAAGCCAGCCACCCAGAGCCAGTGCCAGTCCCATTCCCAGTGGGCACACTTGTTTGAATTTTCCAAGGACAGAGTCAGTCTTTCTTGGTACCTCCTGATGTGAGGATGACCAAATGCTAGGAGAACTCTGAAGAGGGGCCTTTCCTGAGGAAGCAGGTAGTGGCTCATTGCTGGCTCCTGACAACTTAACAGAGTTGGCAAAAGGGACCTGATCTGATAAAGGACAGGCCATTTTGGGGGAACATAGTATGGTCCACCAGTCAGAGGACACTCCGGATAGTCACAGACCTTGTTGTGGGAATGAGGTGCCTTAGTGGGTGTGGGTGTGAGTTCGTGGTTTTGTCTCATGTTCTGAGAATAGGTAGCAAAGGTTGTTTGTTTGGTTTGGAGTCGACTGTTTCTAGTAAGTCATTTGAGAAGGCGAGTTTTTCTATGTCTGTGTATCCACTGTGTCCGTGGTTGTAGTTATTAGAAAAGCGAATACATCAATGGAGGTGTCCTGACTAGTAGGAAGCTTCCAGGCATTTATTCTGCCCTTTTTATGAATGGACTGCGGCTTGCCTTATGGATAGACAACACCTACTATCTTCCTAAGTTCCTGTTCACCTCCTGATTTCTGGCCTCTCTCCAGAATAGGCTCATGGTTTTGTGTCCAAGATATGTACCACCTCCAAACTCTGTGACATAGCCATGTACTGGATAGCTGAAGGGAATGGAAACATCTCAGAAACCTCAGAGATCAGTGTAACCAGAAAAGTCTCAGTGGAGAAACCCTGCTTTGGGCAATTTGCTTACCTATGGTTCCCTTGCCCTGAATGTTAGGAATGTCTTTGCCTCAGGCCACCCCTTTGTGGAGCCTGAAGAAAACAGTTTTCAAATTAAAATGAATGGGCATCACCTGTGGCTCTTTGCTTAATTACTTTGGAAAGGGATGTGTCTGAATCAGCCTCTTGGCCCTGTGTGAGGTTGTGGCTTTGATTCTCAGAACCTGATAGATCTAAAGAAAAATCCCATGTGTGCATCCAAAACCAAAATTGCCAAAAGAGCAGTCATTGCTGATGAAGTCTTTCGCCTCCCTCTGTAAGTTTCCTGACCTGTATCAAGTGAGAATAGGGAAGATACACCAAGTCAATTGATGGCTCCTATTGGAAAAATTCTATCACTGATGACAGCATCAGCATAAGTACCCCAACACTGCCACAATTCGCTGTACCAGCAGATAGTTCACAATGCATACAAGTGAGTTCACAATGCATACAAGTGATACATAATCCAGGCAAGTTCTACAAGCAGTTCAGTGATGGCTATTGCAGAATCTGTAGATTGATTTTATCTTTGTCTTCACCGGCACTGGGATGAAGATAGGAATTCTGGCAATAATGGCTAAAGAAAAAATTCTGTAACATTCCTGAAGGCACTAAAAGAAAACAATTTTCTTAACAATTTACGTTATCTTGAAGAGAATAATTAAATATAATGAAAAGGAAAAGTGAAAGTAAACAAACACGTCTGTTAACCTCCTATTTTTTCACATATTAAAACAATCCTGAACAGTTGTTTACCCAATTTAAATTAAACAATTTAATTCACGTGAATAAAAAAAAATGGATATATTATTTCATTAGCACTCATCATATGTGATATATGGACATACGCACATTCAAATATATAACACAAAACACAAGTGTGCACACATAATAAATACATACAACACATAATATAATAGTAAAGGCCTTATAACATTTTACATGTGAAATCATCATTGCAATGTTTAAAAACTCTACAGTCAAAAAATAGAACTGATAAGCAAAACATTAACCTAGGTCTGTATGAGCTCAAAAAAACAAAAGAGAACTTCATGATTTGAGAAAGGGCAATAATAAAATAGATATTGAAAAAAGCATCCCTGTTCTGTCGCAGATGTAAGGATAGCCAAACTGGAGTTTTGGATATCAGCTGTTATGGATTTGAGCCAAATCATCTTATTTTGGTCTATCGAAATCGCTTCAGTTAATCTCTCTGGAATCCAAATCGGCTGCTGTTCTCCCTGTGGAAACACATAAACAGACCCCCGACTCCAGGCAATCACTGGGTCGGGATCTTAGTTAATCTCTCTGGAATCCAAATCGGCTGCTGTTCTTCCTGTGGAAACCCACAAACAGACCTCCAACTCCAGAAAATTAATGGGTCAGGACCTTTCCATTGTCCTGTTAGAATATCCTTCCAAAGTACCTCGGGCTTATACACATTTTTTCTACACTTATGCCTTTCTGCAGCACTAAGTCCTGAAAATCCAAATTTAAAAAGTTTAGAGTAAAAAGGGTTATTTTAAGTTTATCTTTGGGGAATTTATATCCCTTCCCAATTCTGTCTTCTTACTTTAATGAGTACATTTTAATAGTGTGATGTGCTCTTTCAACTATGGCTTGTCCCTGTGGATTGTATGGGTTTCCTGATATATGAGTAATGCCAAATGATGAGCAAAATGGTTTAAAAGAGGTAGAAGTATAACCGGGGGCATTATCAGTTTTTAACTGCTTTGGAATGACCACAGTGGCAAAATTTTGTAAGCAATGAGCTATAACATCTTTAGTTTTTTTCCCCCATGAAGGGAGCCCATCAAAAATCCAGAAGAAGTATCAACTGTAACATGCAAATATTTTAATTTTCCAAATTCTGGCAAGTGTGTGACATCCATCTGCCATATATGGTAAGGTATCAATCCTCTACGATTGACTCTAAGATTAAAATGTGGTAAAATGGTCACACAATTTTGACATTGTTTTATTATTTGTCTAGCTTGTTCCTTAGTTATTTTAAAATGCTTTTGTAAAGTATTAGCATTGATAATGAACTTTTTATGAAAATTTATAACTTCTTCTAGTGTACAGAAAATATGTATGTATGTCATGTGTAGTTTTACCTGCTAAATCATTGCCCAAACTAAGGGCTCCAGGCAATCCTGTATGTGCCCAGATATGTCCTATTAAGAATGGATATTTTCTGTCCCAGATTAGACTTTGTATACTGGAAAGGAAAGAGAAAACAGTAGAGGAAGGGGAAATCCTACCAGCATCTTCAAGAGATACTATAGCATTAACTATATACTGACTATTGCAAAATAAATTAAACACAGAATCTTTAAACATCACAAAAGCTTATAATACTGCATTAAGCTCTACCTTTTGAGCTGATTTTTGGGGTGCTAAAAATGTAAAAATTTGATCAGGTGTAACTTTTGCTGCTGTACCATTATTTGACCCATCAGTGAATATATTTGGAGCATTCATGATAGGAGTTTTCTTGTAATTTTTGGAAAAATTACAGGATGCAATGACCCAAAAGACAATAAAAGATTAGATGGTAAGTGGTTATCAAATAAAACATTAGATTTACACATGATTATTGCCCAAGTATTTAACTCATTAGCTAATTCATCAATTTGATTCATAGTGTATGGAGTAATAATTTTATTGGGAGAAATTCCAAACACTCCCTTTGCTGCTTTTATTCCTATGAGTATTAATTGTCCCTCAGCCTCAGGATACCTAGTAATAATAGTGTTAGAAGAATAAGATAAATGTATCCATAATAATGGACCTTCTTGCCAAAATACTCCTGTAGGAATATTTTTTGTTGGTAGTACAATAAATAATAAAGGCATTATTTTATCAAATCTATCCAAATGCATATTTCCCATATATGTTTCAATGATTTTTAATGCCTTTATTGCTTCAGGCGTAAACATTCTGGGTGAATTTGGATCAGATGGACCTTTTAGGATATCAAATATAGGTCCCAACTGTCCTGTTGGTATACCTAGATAAGGCCTTATCCAATTAATGTCTCCTAATAACTTCTGAAAGTCATTAATTGATTTGAGTTGATCTACTCGTATTTGAATTTTTGGTGGACTGACCATGGTTGAGGATAATAGAACTCCTAAATAATTAATTGGAAAATTTAATTGTATTTTATCAATTGATATCCCTAGATTATAATTTTTTAATAAGTTTGTAAGTGTGGCATAACATTCTAGCAATGGGTTTTTAACTTGTGTGCTAATAACACATCATCCATATTGTGAAATATTTGTAGTTCAGGATTTTGATTTCTAAGTGTCTGGATTACTTTGTTAACATAAATATGACAAATAGTTGGGCTGTTAGCCATCCCTTGAGGGAGTACTTTCCACTCATACCTCTGATCAGGACCTTCATGATTCAGTGCAGGGATAGTAAATGCAAAACTTGGACTATCCTCAAGAAGAATTGGAAATGAAAAAAAAAAAACAATCTTTAATATGTATAACTAAAACATACCAAGTTTTTGGCAAAGCAGACAATTGAGGAATCCTTGATTGAGCAGGTCCCAAAATAACCATCTCATTATTAATGGCTCTTAAATCTTGCAATAATCTCCATTTACCAGATTTCTTTTTGATGACAGAAATGAAAGTATAATGGGGAGATACAGAAGGTTGTATATGTTCTTCCGCTAATTGTTGTTTGACCAGGAACTGGGCTGCTTGTATCTTTTCTTTAGTCAGGGTCCACTGAAGAAGCCATACTGGTCTTTCTGATTTCCAAGTAATTTTTATTGTCTCAGTGGCCCTTTCTGAAAATCCAACCCATGTCTGTCTGTTGCTTGGTCTATTTGTATTGGCGCTGCTATACCTTGTTCTTGTTTTTCTAATCTTTTTCCTTTCCTAAAACCTTCTCTAGCCATAATAGTGTGTACATTTTGATTGATGTTATTTGTTAATGTCAAACCTAATTGATCTAGGACATCTCATCCCAATAAATTTACGGGAAGATTATCCAATACATATGGCTGTATAGTTCCTTCACATTCTTCAGGATCCTTCCAATCCAATACCATTGCACTTCTATCGGGATTAGTTGCCACTCCTAGGTCTCAAAATGTTTGAGTGTATTGTTGTAATGGCCAATGTTTTGGCCATTCTTGATGAGAGACAATGCTAACATCTGCACCTGTATCAAGTAGCCCATTGAATTCGTGTCTTTGAATATTTAGTTTTAGCCTGGGGCGAGAATCTAAATTTAAAGAAAGCATAACCAAATCTACACCTGTGGAGCCTAATCCCTTGGAACCTCTTTCTACAGCACGACTGGAAAATTTATCATGCAGACTGAGTATTATTAGTAACTGTGCTATTCTATCTCCTGGTGAAATTACTGATATGTCCTTTGGAGAACTGGCTATAAATTTTATTTCACCTTCATAATCGGGATCAATTACCCAAGGACTTATCATAAGTCCTTTTAGATTAGAAGAGCTGCGTCCCAATAATAAGCCTACTGTTCCTTTGAGAAGAGGTCCTTTCACCATGTGTGAATGATTTGAACCCCCATCTCTACAGCTAGTACTGATCTGACGGAGGTGCAGATGTCTAACCCTGCGCTCCCTCTGATTTGTCTGATGAGGCGTCTGATGCACAATGTGTCCTGGGCACTACACTGATGGGGTTGCTGGGTTCCTCCAGTGCTCTGTATATTTGTGGTTTTGGGCCCCAGAGCATTGGGCTCCCCTGTCCATTTTTTGGCAATGGAGCCCGGTGCCTTTCTCCATGATATCGTGGATAAACAGCTAGTCCTTGTTCGTTTTTGATAATGAAGTACCCTCTATGGTGGTTTGAGAACGGCATTCATTAGCCCAATGTCTCCCTCTACGGCATCGTGGGCAAATACCCAGTATTCTACTCCTTTGGTACCTATTTTTGTTAAACCCTCTTCCTATGGAGCAATTCCTTTTAAAATGTCCTGTTTGTTCACAATTGTAGCATGTTCCTGGCCTTGCATCTAAAGCCTGTTTAATGCAGCTGCCACAAATTGCCCTTGTTCATTGATGTCTCTGGCATCTAAAGCCTGTTTTACTGCAGCTGCCATGACTTCCTCTTATTCATTAATGTCTTTACATAATTTAATATATGTGTTTAAATCTTCATGTTTCCATGGTCTAGTGATATCTCTGCACCTACGATTCGCTTGGTCATAAGCCAGTTTTTTATTAATGGGATTGCTTGTTCTGTATTCCCCAAAACTCTGGTAGCTGTTTGAATAAGCCTATCTACAAATTCAGTGTAAGATTCATTAGCTCCTTGTATTACCTTAGATAATTGACCTTGTAAACCTCCATGTCCTTGTAAAGTCTTCCATGCCCTAACCGCCTCTGCAGCAATTTGTGCGTATACGCCAGGATCATATGCAATTTGTTGCTGCTGGTCCTCATAAGGTCCCTTTCCTAACAAAATATCTAGATTTCTCTGAGGATAACCAGCTTCTGCATTTCACCTAGCCGTCTCCTTGCAAAATTCCTCATTGGCAACCTTCCATAAAAGGTATTGACCTCCATTTAGCACAGCTTTACACATATTAGCCCAATCTACTGGCATCATATTCAAGTTGTTAATGGATTCGACCAAGCTTACAATGAAGGGTACTTGAGGACCATAGGTTGTTACAGCCCCTTTTAGCTGCTTCACTATTTTGAAATTTAAAGCATGGTGAATTCGCTGCCCTCCTACCTCAAATACAGGGCATGTTAATACTTGAGATCCTGTCTCAGGAACCGAACTATCAACTGCGGGGTTTGGGGGCCTCCTAGCATATGGAGGTGGCCTTGTTATTTGGACATTTACATACTCTGGTGATAGAAAGGTGTTAGTAACAGTCTCCTGTAGAGGAGGCGCTGGTGGTTGGACACTTACGCCCTCTAGTTATTGAAAGTTGTTAGTAGCAGTCTCCTTTTGTAACTTTGCCCCTGATGGCTTTTTCTGACCTAAGCTTTGTTCCTCTATCTTTGTCTGATCTGAAGTCTTTGGACTAAGCAAACCAGATATAAACGTCCTCAATGGCAATGTGCCAACTGTCAGAGTCCCTGGGCTGTTCTTTTCCCCCCTTTTAAATCTTCACCATGATGGTTCCATTATGGTATATTTAACAACTCCTTAAAAATCCATGGGCTACATTTTTGTATTGTATCAACGTATGCCCTAACTGTCCTTGACTTTACTGAGGTGCCTCCTTCCTCTAACAATTTACTTAACACTCTTTCAGTTTGTTTTTTTACTAATTTCTGATCATGTATTTCTACTATAATACAACCCAACAAGACGATGCCAAACAAAACCGAGACAGAATAAAATAAAAAGGGAACAACAAAAAGTCATTTTAGCCTTTATATCCTACTGACATGTGCATCCGTCCTTTCTCCCTATCTGTTCCTCAGAAGTAAATAATTTTTTTCTCAGATGTGAGCGGTTTTTCATCCATCTCACTCATCTCCATGGACAGGCAACAAAAGTGAAGCAAAACAAAAGAGGAATCTTAAAATGGCTACCGATCCTCTCGCCCTTCCCTCAGGGGCTAGCAGTTTACCTTATCACTTACCCTCAGTGGCTCCCCGTGCGAGCTACCAAATGCTGCAGTCTGGCTGGGCACGATTCAAGAGCGACTTTTCAAAAGAAACAAAGTTTATTTTTAGAACCACACACGCCAAGCAAAACAGCTCCTTAGGAAAAACCCTCAGAGCCCAACTGCCACCACTGGCTTCCTTGCAAAGTTTCTGTCACACCCACAAGCCTCTCCACCTCCCACAATCCTCCTGCTCTTGAGGCCATATGGCTGGGTCAGGTGGGTGGAACCAAAAAAGTCCCACAATGAGCAGCTCTGTGGTCTGAAAGGGCAGGGAAACTGCCCAATGTGCATCATCGCAGAGGAGCCAATCAGCTTGATGTTGCTGGGGCTGCTGTGAGCCAATCATCAGCTGGCAGTCGGAAAGAGCGGGGAAAAAGCTCAATGAGCATCTCCATTGTGCATCACCACAGAGGAGCCAATCAGCTAGATGTTGCTGGGGCCGCTGTGAGCCAATAATCATCTCGCAGGGGAATGTTGCTGGTAACTGGAAGTTTGATGGGGCCCCTTAAGCTGTGGCTCTCAACAAATTGGTGTCTCCTTTCTCTGTAGACTATTCAGCACATGTATTTTTATATGCACATATAGAATCCTACCTGTTATCAAACGTACATTTTTGTGAGGTTGCTGACTAGGCATGTACAAGTTATGAGAAGAGATCACTCCTCTTAAACACTGTTGGAATTGAGAATTCAACCTATGGGTGAGCTTGTTATTAGAACAACATTATATATAGATCCATTTTCAGTGAAATCAATATTTTTGCACCTGTGGATGTTACATATTTCATGATGAATTTCAATTGGCAAATATATTGCTAGTTTAAATGTCTGTCTCTGTGTGTGTGTGTGTGTGTGTGTGTGTGTGTATATTTATATATATATATATATATATATATATATATATATATATATATATATACTCTCCAAATTTTTCAAAATATGAAATATATGAATCTTATTATACACTCCTTAAAATCATTCATATTTATGTATGTGGATTTATGATCAACTTTTCACAAGATTATTCTCAGAAATATTCATCCACCTTAAATACAGATTTGTTTCCTAGTACTGAAGACTAACTTCAGTGAATGGTGCACACAAATCCTAATATTTCTACAGTAAAACCAAGTTCAACATCAATGCAAGCATTTTCCTATGGGACATGATGTGTATTTTGCGGTTCATTTTTATTAAACAGTGGTACATTACTATTTCTTCAGTTTATGCACATCATATGATATATCTTTCATCCACAAGTTCACAAATTTATAGGCATTTGTTTCAATTTCAATCACCTCCTGCTTCAGAACACATATATTCCTCCAGTGTTCTTGACTGGTCTTGTCATGAGACTTCTTTCCAAACACATTATTTTTGATTTTCATAATCATATTTGAAGCAAAACTCACACACTCTTCATGATAAACCATAACCCTAATATTACCGTTAGATGTATACCTGGTTGTAGTGAATGTATGAATATCAGTTTAAGATTTCCAGTATATTTTCAGATATCAAATCAATCCACTATTTAAAGTTGGAACCAGTTATATTATTTATTCACAGTATCGTCTATTCATACATTATTTCTATATCCATTGACACAGGGTACTCCACTTTGTTCCCCCAATATTTATACGTCTTCAAAATATTGCTCCCAGTAATGGTGGAAGAAATGCTCATGTCACCTGATCTACATATAAATTTTAACACAGTAATATTCTGGACACAGAAAGCAAAAGTCACTCTTATGATTGTAGCAAAGCCTAAAAGGAAAGTGAGCATGGATTACTAAAAATATCCATGTCCCGGTTGCTTAATGCTCTAAAATGTAAATCCTATTGATAAATCCTATGTATTTGTTTCTTTCTAAGATTATATATTCAAACTCAACCCTGTTGAAAATGTCTAATCCTATCCCTCACTTTATACATTGCCTGATTTGTTAATGTCTCTATTGATATCTGCTTTCCTACCTATTTTCCCCATTTCATCATTGTGTCTGACTCTTCACATGTGCTGATATTTACATTCACTCTCTTATTGAAAACCAATTGCTAAAGAACGTTTGGTCCAAATCCTATACTCATTGTTGTTTCTAAACCTAGAGACTATCGTCCTAAACCTACGGACTTTCCCTTTGTGACTGGATGTTCTCTTCAACTTTCAATCATCCAAGGTACAAGGTCCTATGTCATTGTATATCGATTTATCTGAGACATCTGTGCAGAACATAATTCAAAGCTAAGTAACCCACTCAAGGGCCCAATGCCCATCTGAGCTTCAAATCTTGCCTAGATTTCTGTTTTCATACTTTTATTTTACCTATATATTCTTGTAATTATTGCAGATTCCCAGTACGAATATTCATCCTGCAGAATGATTCCTAACCCAAATCGAACGTGTTATTAACCCTAACCATACACTGTTCCCTCAATCTAACTTTACAGAAGAGCAGGGACAGTGTGACCAGGAAAGTCTCAGTGCAGAAACCCTGCTTTGGGCCTTTTGCTTACCTATTTTTCTGTTGCCCTGAATGTCAGGAAGTTCTTTACCTCAGGCTAACCCTTTGTAAAGCCTGAAGAAAACAGTTTTCAAATGGAAATGAATGGGCATCACCTATGGCTCTTTGCTAAATTTCTTTGGAAAGGGATGTGTCTGAATCAGCATCTTGGCCCTGTGTGAGGCTGTGACTTAGATTCTCAGCACCTGATGGATCTAAAGAAAGATCCCATGTGTGCATCCAAAACCAAAATGGCAAAAAGTTCAGTCATTTTGGATAAAGTATCTTCCCTTCCTCTGTTAGATTCCTGACCTCCATCAATTGAGAATAGGGATCCTTTGGGTCATATGAGTTCTTCAATCCCTGAAGAGGTGCTTGGGTTTCTCATGATTCCAATTCACATAAAGAATCTGTACCTATCAATCAGAAGTAGTCAGTCAATATTGCTCCCAGAAATGGTGGAAGAAATACTCATGTCACCTGATCTACATATACATTTATTCACAGAAATATTCTGGACACTAAATTCAAAGTTCACATTTATGATTGTACCAAAGCCAAAATGGAAAATTAACATGGATTACTAAAATCATCCATGTCCAAGATTACTTATGCTCTCAAATGTCAATCCTATTGATGACTACATATTTGTTTCTTCCTAAGATTGCATATTCAAACTCAACCCTGATTTCATAATGTCTCTATTGATATCTGCTTACCTACATATTTTTCCCACTTCATCATTGTGACAGACTCTTCACATGTGCTGACATTTAAATTCATTTTCTATCCGAAACCCTGTTGCTAAAGAAATTTTGTTCCAAATCATACACTCACCCTTCTTCCTATACCTACCTACTATCTTCCTATTCCTACTGACTCTCCCTTTTTGACCGGATGTTCGCTTCTACATTCAATCATCCAAGGTATAATGTCCTATGCCATTGTATATCAATTTATCTGAGACATCTGTGCAGAATGTAATTCAATGCTCAGTATCACAATCAAGGGCCCAATGCACTTCTGGGCTTCCAATCTTACTTGGATTTCTATTTTCATACACACAGTTCACCTCTATATTCTTATAAATTTCACAGGTTGCCAATACCATTATTCATCCAGAAAATGATTCCTAATCCAAATTGAACCTGTTATTAACCCTAAACATACAGTGTTCCCTCAATCTTACTTTACAGAAGAGCAGGGACAGAGGTGGTCTTATAATACTGAAATGTAGGGATCCTCTACCTGCTGAGAACTTCAAAGGTCCATGCTGAAAGTATCCCTGGAGAATATGTAGGCAGCTATGAAGGACCTGAGAGACCACAAGTCATCTTCAATGGCAAACAACCTGGTCAGGATGTAGGGTTGTGTCTTAATCAGCTTCTCTCTTCTTAATGTGGAAAAGATGGACCAAATCAGGCCTGTATGGAGAGCTGTTCCCGGGTGCCAATGGTTGATATACCATTTTAACTTGTGAAATTGTCACATTAAGTAGGGGAAGCCTCCATCTCATGGGACCCTTGGAAGCAACTGTTAGGACAAAGTGGTTGCCAAGGCAGTGACCTCATTCAGATCCTGAAGGAAGTGACCTCACATCACTTCCTCGGTGATGGAAATTGGCATCCAGGAAGCCAGGCACACAGAGCCAGTCCCAGTCCCACTCCCAGTGGTGTCACTAGTTTTGAATTACCAAGGACAGAGTCAGCCTATCTTGGTACCTACAGATGTGAGAATGGCCATATGCCAGGAAAGCTCTGAAGAGGGGGCTTGTATGAGAAAACAGATAGTGGCTCACCACTGGCTTCTGACAAGTCTCAGTGAAGAAACCCTGCTTTGGTACTTTTAATTACCTATTGTTCTGTTGCTCTGAATGTCAGGAAGTTTTTTGCCTCAGGCCACCCCTTTGGGAAGCCTGAAGAAAAGAGTTTTCAAATGGAAATGAATGGGCATCATCTGTGGCTCCTTGCTTAATTGCTTTGGAAAGGGATGTGTCTGAATCAGCCTCTTGGCCCTGTGTGAGGCTATGGCTTAGATTCTTAGCACCTGATGGATCTAAAGAAGCATCCCACGTTTGCATCCAAACCCAAAAGAGCCAAAAGAGCAGTCATTGTGGATGAAGTCTCTCACCTTCCTCTGTAAGGTTCCTGACGTCCATCTATGAGAATAGGGATCCTTTGGGTCAAATGAGTTCTTCAAAGCCCTGCAGAGACTAGATCATACGTTCATAGGTTTCTCATGACTCCAATTAACATAAAGAATCTAAACCCCACATTCATTAGGCCTCAAAATGGAGAATCAGAGCTGTATTAAGGGCAGGCCTCTTTGATCACTCCTGGTTCACAAGAAGGGTTTCCCAGCCACATTGACTTTAGGCAAATGTGGGCAAGGGACCTTATTTTGGATACTGTCCTTGACTGTGCCCCTCATGAAAAACTACAGCCTGAGATTATGATGAGTGTCGATATGAAAGAAGATGAGGGCCATGTGGAAGTGTTTTGGTTTTAATTGTGGTCATTTTTGTGGCTGTTGGAAAAGATGATGGGTCCACCTTGTCTTGAACACTGGTGTGATTCCCCTTAGAGACTGAGTTTTGGAATGGACCTCAAATAAGTATTGCCATGTATTGTGTTGGGATTTTAGGATGCCACACATGAGAGTTGCCCTTGGAAACTGAGATCTAGGCCCAGGGTGGCTTTCCACAGAGCACTGGGAATCTCAGGAAGAATATCACATAATTTTATTCTTAAAGAATTGGCAGCCATAGTTGCAAGTCAAAACACACATGGACCACACATTGTAGACCTCAAACGCCTGGCTTTATGTGACCTTTTTGCCTGTCTTTGGGAAGCCTTGCCTGTTAGAATTCTCCAGAATTTTCAATGAAATGAGCTTCCTCTCCATTTAATGGTTCCTGAATGAATTGAAACCCACAGTGCCTCCAACTTCATCCTTGAAAAATGTCTGATAATTACCATGAAATTTTTGAAATTCCCATGACCACTTTGCACTGTAGAATCTTTGGATGTTCTATTGATGATCACGAGTATACCAGACAGTGCCTGTTTGATTGGGTTTCAGGAAAATGGTGTAGAACAGAGATGGCAGTAATTTGGACCCTGCTGAGTAGTCGGCCTAGAGAAGTGGTGTGAAGGTGTGTGTTAAAACATTTGTGGTTGGGTGATGTGGATCTGCCATTGGATTTCAAATGGTTTGTGACTGACATGGTGCAGTCCCCAGACCCTTGTATGTAAAGGTATGTTGTTATATGGAGAGGTTTCAGTGCAATGTTTAGAATCAGATTGCTATTGTGAAGGGGGCAAGCTATGTGGGATAGAAGCCTGGTTGGTGCATTCTCCCGCAGACCCTTACCCATCACATGTGACAGAACTCCCTCCAGTACTGTGTCCCAGTTGAACTCTTCGTATTTCATGAAGCAAATACCAAACTCCCAGTGCAGCTGCAAGAAACACAACAAAATTGGAGGATGAGCAAATGGCTTCCAAACTGGAAGACACTTAGCACTCAGTGACAACAGTTTACCTACAAAGAGAGAATTCAGCACTGCTGCCTCATGTCCTTTGGAAAATAAGAAACCATGTCCTCCAGGTCACATACATGCAGACCCAGCTTGATGGTCTCACTACAAAGGGAGCTAAAGCTCCTGACAACAACATATATTTCAAGTGCCCAACCTCAGAGGCAGTTTCTCAAAAAGTCTAGCAGAGCTCCATGTTTGTGGAGTTTTACCCTCTCCCTTACATTTGGAAACTCCTCTACCACCTCCAAGGTTGTGAACTCCTGAGCATTTTCCATTCGTGATGTGTATTCACAGATTTTCTAACTCTTCTCCTCTAATTGTGTCTTACTTGGGGTGAAGGTAATGTCAAGGCATTGTTCTAAATGAGAGTGGGAAGATTTTTGGGTAGCACATATTTGCATACACATTGGATTCTTTCTCCAATTTTCCATTTGAAATACTGAATCCCTGACTGTAAGGGGTAGAAGGAATTCTCCTTCAAAGAATAGTCTGACACTTACAAGAAACAGCCCCCAGGGAGACATCCTGTCTGGGAGACATCCTGTAGTCATCTGTGTTCCTGAGACATCCTGTGGCCATCTGTCTTCCTGAAATATCCTGAGGTTATCTCACCTTGTGAAGACATCCAGGAACTGCTGATAAGAGAGCTTTCAAATCTCCAGCATATAAATTCCTCTGTGTGAACAATAAAAGTTTGCAGCTTGATCAGAACTTTTGTCTTGCTGTCATCTCTCGTGTCTCTTGTCCCTTCATTCCTCCCCACCTAGGTTTGCTACCCACTTTGATGTGTCCTGCAGGCCAGGACAACTGGCGCCCAACGACTGGGGCTCGAGCCTTTGACTGAGGGGGAACCCTGTCCTCCTGGAAGATTTGGACAAGTGGAGCTCGCGATTGCCTCAGCAGACACCACTGAGAGACAGATCCAGGAGGAGAGTGGGGATGACGCACAGTGAGTGACCCACCATGGGACAAGCAGTTTCGTCACATGATTTGTTTTTGTCAGGCCACAAGGAATCCTTAAATACATGGGGGGCACGTGTTAAGAAAAATGACTTAATATTTTTCTTTTCATACATCGAAGAATTTTTTCCATGGTTTCCCCTTGAAGGTACCATTGATGGTAAAAGATGGCTTAGAGTAGGAGACATTTTAAAAGATTATTATGAATCCTTTGGCCCAGAAAAAGTGCCTGTTCCTACCTTTTCTTTCTGGAAATAAATTAGTGAAATTCTTAAAAGTTCACCCTTTGACAATGGTACCTTAATACTTGTCAGGATTGGGGAAGAGACTATGCAAAATACCTCTCGTCCCTTCTCGGCATGCCCATCAGTTAGTATACACATAGACCCTTCTTAGTCTCCCCAGGACCCTGGGACCTTCCTGATCTTCCTCAAAATCCCACCCTAATGAATAAGGCTCCAATGGTTTCCAACCGCCTTTATGCAGTTTTAAATCCCGGAGAAACATTGACCCCTGGGGAGGAGGCTACCTTGGAGAAGGAAGCAGCTCGCTACCATTCAGAAGACTCTCCACCTCTCAGGACCCTGCCACAGACTATAGGACTTACACATTCCCCTCCCTCCTATATCCCTCCTGCCTTTTGTGCTCTGGCCCTTCAGGGGCCAAATGTCCCCCCAGATATTTTTTCCCCACTTCCCTTGCCTAACCTGGCTCCCTTGAGAGAGTCTCTCCAACATGGACAGGAACAGATCCAATTTTTAAAAGAATAAAGATCCCTTGACTCTGAGCTCTCTTCATTAGCCTTAGGAATGGAGTCAACACAAGCTGGCCCACAGTGGTCTAATACAAAGGCGAAGCCGCTCCATCGGCCTGTGCTCGCCTTCCAGTCACCACCAGTCAGATAGATAAGCCTGCCCAGGCTGAGGTCAAAGACTTAGAAGAGGAAAAAGAGGAGGAAGCGGGGGAAATGGATCAAGGAGATCAGGACTTAGAGGATGAGGAGTTCACCCCTAGGCAGGAAGGAACCCAGAGTGTCTACAAAAAATTTAGCCTCCATTTTCTTGAAAAACTTAAAAAGGCTTGTGCTCACTATGGCCCCACTGTGCCCTATACGTTGGCTTTATTAGAAAGCTGCAGCACACAATTTCTTACTCCCAATGATTGGAAATTTTTAGACCTAGCTGCCCTCAGTGCCGGAGACTTCCTGCTATGGAATGCAGATTTCAAAGAGCCCTGTCAGAAACTACTCAAAAAAAATTAACAAAGGCCTCCTCTAAATCCTGGACTTATGTTAAGCTAGTGGGCAATGCAACTTTTGACAGTAAAACTAAACGGGCACGTTTCCCTGCTGGACTTTTTGCGCAGATTTAGATGGCTGGCTTAGTTGCTTGGAGACGCCTCCCTGAAAGGGCCTCGGCTATCACTTCCCTGGCAAGAACTCGACAAGGGCCCGATGAGCCTTATAGCGACTTTGTTCCCCGGCTTTACCTAGCTGTGGAATGCTTGCTTGGACCAAGCGAAAGCGAAAGCACCTTTGTAAAACATCTTGCCTTTGAAAATGTCAACCCGGCATGTCAGGATGTTCTTCGACATCATAAGGATAAAGGGAAACTTTCTGACTTTATTAGAATCTGTGCAGGCGTGGGTGCAGCCCATGCGATGGGTCTCAAATTAGTGCCGCATTTACCAAGGCCTTTTACAATAGTGGCTCAAGTACTTGCTTTACTTGTAAACAACCAGGCCATTTTGCATGCAGGTGTCCGACAGGCAAACAAAGAGTAAGAATAGTGTCTCCTCAAACTGGAGCTAAACCGACCCCAGCTACACTTTGTCCTTGATATGGTAAAGGTCATCACTGGGCCAGTGAGTGTAGATCAATGACAAATGCCCTCAGACAGCCTATTTCTTCCTACTTCTCAGGAAACTCCCTGGGGCAATGAGGTTTGTTCCCTCCCAAACTCCCAACCTACCTCAAAATCCTTCTCCACAATTGGCTCCCTCCAACTACCCACTCCAGGCAGTGCAGGATTGGACCTCTGTGCCACCACTGATACAATATTAGACTCAATACAAGGGCCCCAGATAATACCAACTGGAATTATGGGTGCCCCTCCATCTCATACGTGTGCCCTTATTCTTGGAAGAGCCTCTACTACCTTACAAGGTGTTCAGGTCTTCCCTGGCATTAATGATAATGATTTCACTGGAGAAATAAAAATAATGGCCACAGTTATTAATAGAGTTGCGGCCATCCCAGGAGGAAAAAGTCTTGCACAATTAATACTTCTTCCCTTAGATTAAGGGGCATTTCCACCTCCCAAACCTACTGTGGGGGACTGCCTCCTTGGGCTCCTCTGAGGTATATTGGGTTCATCCCATTTCTCATATTAGACACACCCTTACCTTACTTATTGAAGGAAAGGAATACCAAGCAATTGTACTTACTGGAGCTGATGCGACAATTATTTCTCAAAAATACTGGCGATCAGGTTGGCCCCTCACCCCATCCTTGACTGACCTTAAAGGGATAGGAAAGTCAAAAAATCCTCTGGTCAGCTCTACTGCTCTTAGCTGGACTGATAAAGAGGGTAATAAGGGAACTGTCACTTCTTTCGTTGTTCCTGACCTCCCTGTTTACCTATGGGCTGGAGATATTTTGAGTCAAATAGAAGTTATTCTTGCCAGTCCCAATTCCATGGTGACTCATCAAATGCTCCGTATGAATTTTGTCCCTGGTACAGGCCTTGGGAGGCTGAGACAAGGACTGGTGGAGCCTATACAACCAATAAAAAAAAAATACATATGGACTTGGATATTTGGATTTTTAGTGTCGGTTCCTGACCCTCCTGTTCCCATGGAGATAAAATTATTTGGGAGACTCAGACTCTTGTGTGGGTGGATCAGTGGCCCCTTACCCAAGAAAATTTGGAGGCTGCCTCCATGTTAGTGAAGAAACAGCTGGCAGCCCGCCATGTAGAGCCCTCAACCTCACCATCGTACACTCCTATTTTTGTTATCAAGAAAAAATCAGGCAAGTGGCGCCTTTTACAAGATTTGTGTGCCATTAATAAAGTTATACTCCCGATGGGAGCACTACAGCCAGACATTCCCACACCAGTGGCTATTTCCAAAAACTATTGTAAAATGGTTATGGACTTAAAAGATTGCTTTTTTACCATTCCTTTGTATCCTGTGGATAGACCCTATTTTGGCTTTAGTCTTTCTTGCATTAATATTCAGGGCCCTATGCAGAGACTTCAATGGAAGGTTCTTCCCCAAGGTATGGCCAACATCCCTACTCTTTGCCAAAAATAAGTTGCTCAAGAAGTAGACCCTGTGAGAGAGCGAGGGCCACAAATTTATATTTTACATTATATGGATGATTTGTTAATTGCTGCACCTAATACCCATGATCTTAATAATTGTTACTTGGACTTTTACAAAATCCTCACTACCTTGGGACTACAGATAGCTCCTAATAAGGTTCAAACACAGGACTCTTATAAAAGTTTGGGCCTTAAAATTCTACAGAAATCAGATCCAAATTTCTAAAATACAACTACGTGTGGACCATCTTCACACCCTTAAAGATTTTCAGAAATTACTGAGGCATATTCAATGGCTAATAACATATTTAAAATTATGCACTTGTGTACTTTTGACCCTTAATGATATTTTGAGAGGTAATTCCCACCCCTCCTCCCCTCAAAATCTTACTCCCAAGGCATAACAGGCATTAAACCAAGTCACAGGAGCCATTGCCCAACAATTTGTTACGCAAATTTCTTATAACCTTCCTCTGGTTCTGGTTATTTTACACACTCCTCATACACCCACAGGAATATTTTGGCAGCGAGATCCACATTTTAATAATAAAGACTGCCCCTTGTTTTGGGTCCATTTACCCACCACATCCTCGAAGGTTATTACTGTTTATCTTGCTCAGGTAGCTTCTATTATTTTTAAAGGTCATTTGATTTCTCTACAACATTTTGGCAAAGACCCTGATAATATTTTTATTCCATATACTAAGGACCAAACCCAATTTTTACTAGAGACAAGGGATGAATGAGGTATTTCCCTATCAGGCTTTTGGGAACAATTGATCACCACCTCCCCAATGACCCCCCTTTACATTTTGTCCAGTTACATCCATTTACTTTTCCTGAAATTACTCAAAATGCTCCCATTCCTCAAGCCCTTACTGTCTTTACAGATGGTTCCTGTAATGGCCGAGCGGTCTTTGTTGTCAATAACCAGCCTACCACCTTTGATACTGTCTATCAGTCACCACAGTTTGTGGAATTGTTTGACATAACACAAGTTTTTATAACATTTTTTATAATCCTGTTAATATTTATAAAGACAGTGGCTACATTGCTCATTCTGTGCACCTGCTGGTGATTTCACCCTCCATTAAGGCTTCTAACAATGCGGCCTTTCTGTTTCACCAGCTTCAGCAGCTAATTCAGGTCAGACAACACCCATTTTTCTTAGGACACATAAGGGCACACTCTGATCTTTCCAGCCCTCTAATTCAAGGTAATGCCCAAGCTGATGCAGCAACTCGTTCCATCTTTCCAATTTTTGTTGGCTCCATTCAAAAGGCCACGGAGTTACACAATCTACACCATTTAAATTTCCAGAGCCTTTGATTACTTTGTAAAATTACCAGGCAACAGGCACGAGAAATAGTAAAAGCATGCCCTAGTTGCGCTGCCTCCCTCCCCATTCAACACTTGGGAGTTAACCCCCGAGGATTACTGCCCGATCAGTTTTGGCAAATGGATGTTACTCATTTTCTTGAATTTGTAATAGCCAAATATATATACACATTTCTGTAGATACCTTCAGCGGCTTTATTTTTGCATCACCACATTCTGGAGAGGCTACCAAAAATGTCCTTTCTCATCTTGTTTCAGCCTTTTCTGTTATGGGTAAACCAATACATATTAAAACAGATATTTATCCTACATATACCATTGCCAAGTTTAAACAGTTTTGTGCTACCTTGCAAATTTGTCATACTCCTGGAATTCCATACAACCCTCAGGGCCAAGGCATTGTGGAACTTGCCCACCTTACCTTAAAAACTTGGCTAACCCTCCTTAAGGCTTCCTCCCTTGTATTTACCACACCCAGGCATCGCCTTAACAATGCATTATTTGCCCTTATTTTTCTTACCCTAGACAATGAAGGCCATTTGGTAGCAGACAGACACTGCCATCCCTCGTCCAATTCTGTTCGCCCACCTGTTATGTGACACAATCCCCTTACAAATAAATAAAAAGGCCCAGATCCTGTCCTCATCTGGGGAGGAGGCTCAGCTTATGTTTTGGACCAAGATCAAACAGCCCCAAGATGGTTACCAGAACTCCTGGTTAAACAGGTTAATGACTTACCTCAAAACAGGGACAGAGGGACTCCTCATGAGGACAAAATTTCTTCTTTTTCAGATGCAGCCAACAATCTGCCAGCCTTGGAATAACAGTTCCTGTGGGCACAGGTACACTGGCTTAGGCACGTCTATTCACTCTTACCATCGCCTGTCTCAACAAATTATAAACTCTATCAGTAACAACTGATAAAAACTCTATCATGAACCATTAAAGATTTGCAGGACCAAATAGACTCCCTGGCAGAAGTGTTCCTTCAAAAAAGACGAGGCTTAAATTTCCTGACAGCTAACCAGGGAGGTATTTGCTTGGCCTTAGGGGAATGATGCTGCATTTATGCCAATAATTCTGGCATAGTATGCACTAAAATTAAGCAGCTTCAAGAAGATCTAGAAAAGAGACGAAGGGAAATATTTGAAAATCCCCTCTGGACTGGGCTTAATGGATTTCTGCCCTATCTTCTTCCCCTATTAGGCCCTTTGTTGGGTTTACTTTTAATGGTGTCCCTAGGACCCTGCATTATAAACAGGCTGTTACAATTTATTAAAGAACAGATTAATATTTTGGCCTCTAAGCCCCTACAGGTCCACTATCATCGCCTGGATATGGAAGACCGTGCTGCCAACATTTAAAAGGATGTTCTACCCTCCTCACAAGCTTATTTCTTAAGGTTACATGCCCACAGATCTCTCTTTCTTATATAAAACTCTAAGTAACAGCTCTGACCAACCATCTTCTGCCCTTGCCATAAGGGTTCGTCCTCCATGGGCCCCTCTGTTTGGGGGAGGACACACCCATGGAGTGAGGACGTTAGGCCATAATAACAGAGGGTGCAGGAAGGACTGCAGGAGGATGGATCCATGGTTCCCAAAACCCAAGTCTTCTGAGTGACACGCTCTGGTGCATGGCAGTTGGCATGCTTCCCCCTCAAAGCCGTCTCCTTAAAAAACATGCCTAGGCCACCACGAAATCTCCTAGTAAACATGCTCGATCAGATCAGGAGATATTCTAAGGCCTGTTAGAGAAACAGAGCCTCTATAACCCCCTAAAACATTGGCCTGTAAGGTATGGTCAAATATTTAATATAAGAAAGGGGGAAGATGTCAGGGGCTAGAAGGAAGTTCTCCTTCAAAGAATAGCCTGACACTTACAAGAAATAGACCCCTGCGAGATTTCCTGCCTGGGAGACATCCCGCAGCCATCTATCACCCTGAGACATCCTGCGGCTATCCGTCTTCCTAAAATATCCTGAGGTTATCTCACCCTGTGAAGACATCCAGCAACTGCCGATAAGAGAGCTTTCTCATCCGCAGCATATAAATACACTGTGAGAACTATAAAAGTTTTCAGCATGATCAGAACTGTTGTCTTGCTGTCTTCTCTCATCACTCTTGTCCCTTCATTCCTCCCCAACAAGGTTCAACGCCCACGTTGAAGTGTCCAGCCGGCCCGGACACCTGACACTAAACCATAACCTACTAGACTCTGACTACTAATCCTAATATGATGGAGAAAAATAATCCAAACAGAATGGAAATACAAGCAGTACAGAGGAGGCATGGTGTATAGTTGGACTTGCCTTTTGAATGATATAGGGTAGGTGTTATAAATCTAGCTAATTTTTAACTGAAATAGTTCTCCACATGTTTTTAAAGTTAACAAATATGTGAATACCTGTCTCCCTTTCTCTGTAGCCAAGTAAGCACATATATTTTTATATGCACATATAGAATCTTACCTGGTATCACACGTATATTCTTCTGAGGTGTCTGACTTGGCAAATACAAATTGTGAGAAGAAATCACTCCTCCTAAACTCTGTTGGAACTGAAAATTCAACCTATGGGTGAGCCTCCTAGTAGAACAACATTATACATAAATCGATGTTCGGTAAAATAAATATTTTTGCATCTGTGGCTGATGTACATTTCATGAAGAATTTCGATTAGCATATATATTGCTACATTTTATTGTCTGTGTGTGTTTTTTAATATATATATATATATATATATATATATATATATATATATATATACTCTCCAAATTTTTCCAAATATAAAATATATGTGTCTTATATACACTACCTAAATTCATTCATGTTCATAAATATATGTGTCTTATATACACTACCTAAATTCATTCATGTTCATGTATGTGGATTTATAATCAACATTTCACAAGATTATTCTCAGAAATATTCATCCACCTGAAATACATATTTGTTTCCTATTACTGAAAACTAACTTCAGTGAATGGTGCATACAATCCTAATATTTCTACATTAACTGACCCTGTTTAACATCAATGCAAGTAGATTCCTATGGGACATGATGTGTATTTTGAAGTTCATTTTATTCAACACTGGTACAATAGAATTTCTATAGTTTACGAACATCATAGGACATATATTTCATCCATAAGTTCACAAATTTATAGGCATTTGATTCACTTTCAGTCATTTACTGATTCAGAACACATGTATTCCTCCAGGTTTCTTGACTGGTCTTTTCATGAGACTTCATTTCAAACACATTATTTTTGATTTCCATAATCATTTTGAAGCAAAACTCACACACTCTTCATGATAAAACATAACCCTAATATTACCATTAGATGTATTACTGGTTGGAATGAATAATTGTATATCAATATAAGATTTTCTGTATATATTCAGATATCAATTCAATCCTTTATTTAAAGTTGGAACCAATTATATTATTTATTCACAGTATGGTCTATTCATGCATTATCTCTACATTCATAGACACAGGGTACATCTATTTGTAACCCCAATACTAATTTATTCGTCTTCAAAATGTTGCTCCCAGAAATGGTGGAAGAAATACTCATGTCACCTGATCTACGTATGCATTTATCACAGTAATATTCTGGACACCAAAAGCAGAGGTCACACTTATGATTGTACCAAAGCCTAAATGGAAAATGAGCATGGATTACTAAAAACATTCATGTCCAGGTTGCCTAATGCTCTCAAATGTCAATCCTATTTATGACAACATATTTGTTTCTTCCTAAGACTATATATTCAACCTCAGCCCTGTTGCAAATGTCTAATCCTATCACTCACTTTATACTTTCCCTGATTTCCTAATGTCTCTATTGATGTCTGCTTTCCTAAATATTTTCACCAGTTCACAATTTTGACTAACACTTCACATGTGCTGACATTTACATTCACTGTCTATGTGATACCCTATTGCTAAAGAACTTTTGTTACAATTCCTGTACTCACTCTTCTTCTGAAACCTACAGAATATCTTCCTAATCCTACCGACTATCCCAGTTTGAGTGGATACTCACTTCTACATTCAATCATCCAAGGTACAAGGTCCTATGCCATTGATTATTGATTTATCTGAAACATCTATGCAGAATATGTATCAAAGCTAAGTATCCCAATCAAGAGCGCAATGCCCTAGTGGGATTCCAATCTTACCTAGATTTCTGTTTTCATACTTATATTTCACCTATATATTCTTATAAATATCACAGGTTCCCAATACCATTATTCATCAAGCAGAATGATTCCTAACCCAAATCAAACCTGTTATTAAGCGAAACGATACACTGTTCCCTCAATCTAACTTTACAGAAGAGCAGGGACAGTGTTGGTCCTAAAATAGAGGAATGTAGTGAATCTTCCACCTGTTGAAAAACTCAAAGTTTCATGCAGAAGTGATCCCTGGAGAAGATATAGGCACCACTGAAGGACCTGAGAGAGCAAAAGTCAACTTCCATGGCAAACAACCTGGTCAGGATGAAAGGTTGTTACTGAATCAGCCTCTCTGTTCTTTTTTTTATTATTGGTTGTTCAAAACCTTACAAATCTTTTGACATAACATATTCATACATTAGCATACATTAGCTTCAAGTGATTTATGAACTCCCATTTTTACCCCAGATACAGATTGAAGAATCACTTCGGTTACACATCCACATTTTTACATAATTCCATACTAGTAATTGTTGTATTCTGCTACCGTTCCTATCCTCTACTATCCCCCCTCCCCTCCCCTCGGATCTTCTCTGTCCACCCCATCTACTGTAATTCATTTCTCACCTTGTTTATTTTCCCATTCCATTCACAACCTCTAATATGTAATTTAGTATAACAATGAGGGTCTCCCTCCATTTCCATGCAATTCCCCTTTTCTCTCTCTTTCCCTCCCACCTCATGTCTCTGTTTAATGTTAATCTTTTCTTCCTGCTCTTCCTCCCTGCTCTATTCTTAGTTGCTCTCATTATATCAAAGAAGACATTTGGTATTTGTTTTTTAGGGATTGGCCAGCTTCACTAAGCATAATCTGCTCTAGTGCCACCCATTAGAATATGGACTCAAACAGTCCTGTTTGGAGAGCTGGTCCCGGGTGCCTATGGTTGATATACATTCTAACTTGTGAAAGTGTCACAGGACGAAGGGGCAGCCTCCATCTCATGGGACCCTTGGAAGCAACTGTTAGGACAAAGTTGTTGCTAAGGCAGTGACCTCATTCATTTCCTGAAGGAAGTGACCTCACCTCACTTCCTTGGTGATGGAACTCTAAGAACTTGGGATGCAGGAAGACAGGCACCCAGAGCCTGTCCCAGTCCCAGTCCCAGTGGTCTCACTTGTTTGGATATACCAAGGACAGAGTCAGTCTTTCTTGGTACCTACTGATATGAGAATGGCCAAAAGCCAGAAAAGCTCTAAAGAGGGGCCTTTCCTGAGAAAGCAGATAGTGGTTCACCAGTGGCTCCTGACATCTTCACAGAGTTGGTTAAAGAGACCAGATCTGAGACAGGACAGGCCATTTCGGGGGAACATACTATAACCCACCAGTCAGAGGACACTCTGGATAGTCACAGACCTACATTGGGGAAGGAGGTGCCTCTGTGGGTGTCGCTGTGTGTTTATGGATTTGCCTCATGTTCTGAGAATAGATAGAAAAGGCGGTTTGTTTGGTTTTGAGTGAACTGTTTCTAGTAAGTCATTTGACAACGCGAGTGTTTCTATGTCTGTGTATCCCACTGTGTCCATGGTTATAGACATTAGAAAAGATAATGCATCAATTGATGTGTCCTGTCTAGTAGAAAGCTTCCCATCATTTATTCTGCCAAATTGATGAATGGATTTTGGCTTGCCTTATCGATGGGCAACACGCGCTATCTTCCAAAGTTCGTGCGTTCTTCCTGAATTCTGGCCACTCTACAGAATAGGCTCATGGTTTTGTGTCCAATATATGTACCATTTCCAAACCCTGTTACATGGCCATGTACTGGATAGCTGAAGGGAATGGCGAGCATCTCAGAAAACTCAGATATCAGTGTGACCAATAAAGTCTCAGTGGAGAAACCCTGCTTTGCTTACCTATTGTTCTGTTGCCCTGAATGTCAGGAAGGTCTTTGTTTCAGGCCACCCCTTTGTGAAGCCTGAAGAAAACAGGTTTCAAATGGAAATGAATGGGCATCACCTGTGGCTCTTTGCTTAATTGCTTTGAAAAGGGATGTGTCTGAATCAGCCTCTTGGCCCTGTTTGAGGCAATGGCTTAGATTCTCACCACCTGATGTATCTTAAGAATGATCCCATGTGTGCATTCAAAACCAAAATGGCCAAAAGAGCAGTCATTGTGGATGAAGTCTCTCCCCTTTCTCTTTTAGGTTCCTGACCTCCATCAAGTGAGAATAGGGATCCTTTGGGTCAAATGATTTCTTCAAAGCCCTGCAGAAGCTAGCCGATATGTGCTTGGGTTTTATAATGACTCCAATTCACATAAAAAAATAAACCCCACAGTCAGTAGGCCTCAAATTGGAGAAGCAGAGAAGTATTAACAGCAGGCCTATTTGATCACTCCTAGTTCACAGGAAGTGTGTCCAGGCAACCCTGATTTTAGGCCATTAAGGGGCAAGGGAGATTATTTTGGAGACTGTCTTGTGTTTCGCCCCTCATGGAAACATCCAGCCAGAGGTTATGATGAGTGTCTATATGAAAGATCATGAGGGCCATGTGGGAGTGTTTTGGTTTTAATTGTGGCCATTTGTTTGGTGTTTGGAAGACATGACTGGGTCCACCTTTACATGAACTCTGGTGTGATTCCCCTTAGAGACTGAGTTCTGGAACTGAACTCAGAGAATTATTGCCATGAATTGCGTTGGGATTTTCGGAGGCCATGCATGAGAGTCCCCCTTGAAAACTGAGATCTATGTGCAGGGTGGCTTTCAACAGAGCACTGGGAATCACAGCCAAGATATCACGTGATTTTATTCTGAAAGACTTGTCAGCCATATTTGAGAGTCGAAACACACATGGACCTCATTGTAGACCTCAATGGGACTGGCTTCATGTGACCATTTGGCCACTTTTTGAGAAGCCTTGCCTGTGAGAATTCTCCAAAGCTTTCATTGAAATGTGCTTCCTCTACATTTAATGGTTCTGGAGTGAATTTTAACCCACAGTGCCTCCAACATCATCATTGAAAAATGGCTACAAAAATACCATAAAATTTTTGAATTTCCCATGACCAGGTGGCAATGGAGGACCTTTGGATGTCCTGTTGCTGATCATGAGTATACCAGACAGTGCTTTGATTGACTCGGTTTCATGAAAATCGTGTAGAACAGAGATGCCAATAAGTTGGAGCCTGCTGAGTAGTGGGCCTAGAGCCGTGGTGGTCAGGTGTATGATAAAATATCTGTGGTGGGGCCTGTGGATCTTCCATTGGCTTCCATATGGCTTGTGACTGACATGGTGCAGCAAGCAGTCCCTTCTATATAAAGGCATCTTGTAATACTGAGAGATTTCAGGGCAATGTTCAGAATCAAGTTGCTATGGTCAATGGGGCAATATATGTGGGCTAGAAGTATGTTTGGTGCATTCTCCTGCAGAAACTGACCCACCACATGTGACAGAACTCCATCCAGCACTGTGACCCACTAGAACTCCTTGTATTTTTGAATCAAATAGCAAACTCCCAGTGTAGCAGCAAGAAACACCATGAAATTTGGAGGATGACCAAATGGCTTCACAGTCCACATGGGGAGACACTTAGTCCCCAGTGGTCACAGTTTACCTACAAAGAGCAAATTCAGCACTGCTGCCTCATCTTCACTGGAAAATAAGAAACCATGTCCTCCAGGTCACATAGATGTAGACCCAGCTTTGATGGTCTCACTACAAATGAAGCTAAAGCTCCAGAAAACAACATATTTTTCAGGTGCCCAACCTCAGAGGCAGTTCTTCAAGAAGTCTTTAGGCCAGCAGAGCTCCATGTTTGTGGAGTGTTCACCCTATCCCTTACTTTTGGGAACTCCTCTACCACCTCCAGTGTTGTGAACTACTGAGCATATTCCATTCCAGATATATATTCACAGATTTTCTAACACTTCTCCTCTAATTGTGTCTTACTTGGGGCAAAAGTAATGTCAAGCCATAGTTCTTGATGAGAGTGGGAACATTTTTGTGTAGCACATATTTACATACACATTGGATTCATTTTCCAATTTTCCATTTGAAATACTGAATCCCTGACACTAACCCCTACCCTACTAGACTCTGACTACTAATCGTAATATCATGGAAAATAATAACCCAATCAGAATAGAAATACAAGCAGTTAAGAGGAGGCATGTTTGGTATTCTTGGACTTGCCTTTTGCATTACATAGGGTAGGAGTTATAAATCTAGTCAATTTTTTTGTTGAAATAGTTCTCCATGTGTTTTTAAAGTTAACAAACATGTGAATTTATGTCTCCCTTTCTCTGTAGCCTAGTCAGCAAATGTATTTTTATATGCATATATAGAATCCTACCTAGTATTACACGTACATTTTTGTGAGGTGGCTGACTTGGCAGATACAAATTGTGAGAAGATATCACTCCTCCTAAATGCTGTTGAAACTGAAAATTCAACCTATGGCTGAGCCTCCTATTTGAACAACATTATACATAAATCCATGTTCAGTAAAATTAATATTTTTGGATCTCTGGATGATATGTATTTCACGATAAATTTCCGTTGGCATACATAATGCTACATTGTAATGTCTCTCTGTATATATATATATATATATATATATATATATATATATATATACTCTCAAGATTTTTCAAAATATGAAATATATGTGCCTTATTGTGCACTCCCCAAATTCATTCATATCATGAATGTGGATTTATAATCAACTTTTCAAAAGATAATTCTCAGAAATATTCATCAACCTGAATTACATATTGGTTGCCTAGTACTGAAATCTATCTTCAGTAAATGGTGCATACAAAACATAATATTTCGACATTGCAAGTTGGCCGCGAATAGAGTGCATCACACCCAGTGTACCACGCCACATTGCAGGTGAATAACGAGTTAAAATGACAAAAGACTATCTTGTTAGGATCTTATAGAAAAATGGGTGTGCACCGAAACCTAAAAGAATGATTTCCACCAACGAGGTCCGGTAATTGAGTCTCAAACGTGAGCTGAATATGCAACCGGAGATCCGGGCTTACTGATCCGTGCGGCCCGCCCCGTGGCTACAGACGTCGGGGCACCACCGAGAAGCGACTAGCATCCAGGGAGAAACGTTGCTGCAGATTCTGTGGAATCCTGCCGGCTGACCCCCCACTGAGCCCCAGGCGGAGTTCGGGATCTCAGTCAGGGAAGGAAGCGCTACAGTTCTATCCCCCACAACGGAAACTCCACCAAGGAAACAAACGGCAACCATCTTGGAGAGCTGAAGTAACCACCGCCACTCTCCGACAGATTGCAACAATAAAACAGTTGTGGGTTTTCCGCTCATCCCCATACAGTAGGATATTTGCATAAAATCTTTCCTAAGCTTTCCAGGGGAGGGATTATCAGAGAGAGCCTGAATAAAGATGGGGGGGAAACTAGAGGCACCTGACCTTCTACTCCCCCTCCCATCAGTGGTGAAAACAAAATCTGTCTAGCCAGCGATGGGGAAGGGGCAAACGGAAAAAAAAAAAAAAAACAATAGAGTGCTGGGGTTCCCAATAGACACAATCCACACCCAAGAAACGGCAGGCCAGAGTACAGTTTGAGCTGCCGAGGGCATTACTCAGGGGAAAACTGGTGTAGCAAGAGAAACCAGGACTAGCAGGAGAAACCAGGGGACTAGAGGCCAGGCCCGCGTGACTGGGCGCCTGGAGAACGCTCGCCCGCCGGCAAAAGCCGGCCCACTTCAGGTGCAACTGGACGGCTGGAGACCGCCTGCCCACCAGCGACCAATCACCTGCCATATGCCTGCCCTAATGGGTGGCTAGAGATCGCACAACCGCCGATGACAGCCCACCCGCTGACTGCGTGACTGGACAGCTTGTGACCGCCTGCACACCCGCGACCAGGAGCTGAAAACAAACAGAGACAGTACAGTCCCACACCCCCATGCGAACACCCGGGCAAAGAACCTGGGGCCCACCATAGCAGAGAGGTGACATCATTGGAGCTCGGCCGTCGGAATTCCTTCCCAGTGGAATCCACTTTAGCATGCACAGTCTACCAACACAAAGGAGCTACAATAGAGATATATAAAACCAAAACAAATATATAGAAGAGAGCAGAAACACAGCAATCAAACAGAGCTGGAAAGTAATGTGAACTTCATGAAAAAACAAGGGAAAAAGGTGTACAAATAATGCCGGACAACTTAATTCTACAGGAGGACCTAGAATCATCAGAAACAGGGATAGGGAAAAAACTCAATGCATCCCTAACTCAGATGGAAAGAAATATTAGAGAAGACATGAGGCAGCAAGTCCAAGCAATAAAAGAATATTTTGAAAATGAATTAAACAAACAAATTCAAATGGCAAAGAAGGAGCTTTACCAAAAGACAGAGTTCTTAAAAAAATCAAACAGTAATCCTAGGAATGCAGAAAAATATAAACCACATTAAAAACTCAAACGAGAATATTGTAAATAGACTAGATTAAGTAGAAGTCAGAAGATCAGATAATGAAGACAAAGTTTATCAACTTGAAAAGAATATAGTGAACACAGAAAAGATGCTTATATCCCATGAGCAATCTATTTAAGAGATATGGGATGTCATAAAAAAACAAATTTGAGAGTCATCAGGATAGAAGAAGGCATAGAGATTCAAACCAAAGGAATGGACAACATATTAAATGAAATAATTCTAGAAAACTTCCCAGAGATAAAAGATGGAATGGATTGCCAAATCCTTGAAGCCTACATGACCTCAAACATTCAAAACCATAATAGACCAACTCCAAGACATAGAATTATCAAGATAGCTAACATACAGAACAAGGAGAGAATATTAAAAGCTAAAAGAGAAATGAGGCAGATTACATTCTGGGGTAAACCAATTAGGTTAACGACTGAATTTTCATCACAAACTTTGAAAGCGAGTAGATCCTGGAACAATGTATTTCAAACGCTGAAAAATAATGGATTCCAACCAAGAGTACTGTATCCATCAAAATTAAGTTTGGGATTTGACAATGAAATTAGTGTCTTTCACGATAAACAAAAGCTAAAAGAATTTGCAGAAAGAACACCAGCACTGCAAAGCATTTGAGCAAAATACTAGAAGAAGAGGAATTGATAAATAGTGCCCCAAACTAACAGCAGGAGGTATCTCAGTAAAGGGGGAGAAAAATAACCAAAAAGTAAAAACTAGCCAAACTAAAAATAAATAAATAAATAAACATGAATGAAAGTAAAAATCATATTTCAATTGTAACCTTAAATGTTAATGGCATAAACTCACCAATCAAGAGACATAGGTTAGTAACCTGAATCAAAAAAACAAATCCTACAGTCTGCTGCCTTCAGGAGACTCATATGATAGGTAAAGACATACACAGGCTGAAAGTAAAAGGTTGGGATAAATCATACCACTCACATGGCCCTCGGAAGCAAGCAGGAGTAGCCATACTCATATCAAATAAAATCAATTTCAAACCTACATTAATAAAAAGGGATAACGAAGGACACTATGTACTGTTAAAAGGAACCATCCACCAACAAGACATAACAATTATCAATTTGTATGCACCAAACAATTGAGCTGCAACGCTCATGAAACAAACTCTCCTCAAGTTCAAGAGTCAAATAGACTACAACACAATAACTACGGGTGACTTCAACACACTGATCTCGCCATTAGAAAGATCCTCTAGACAAAAACTGAATAAAGAAACTATGGAATTCAACAGCACAATAAATAACCTAGGCTTAACCAACATATATAGAATATATCAACCATCCTCAAGTGGATACACGTTCTTCTCAGCAACACAAGGATCCTACTCAAAGATAGTTCATATATTATGCCATAGGGCAACCCTTAGTAAATATAAAGGCTTGGAGATAATACCATGCACCATATCTGATCATATTGGAATGAAACTGGAAATAAATGATAAAAGAAGGAAGGAAAAATCCTACATCATATGGAAAAATGAACAATATTCTACTGAATGATCAATGGGTTACAGAAGACATAGAGGAGGATATAAAAAATTCTTATAGACAAATGACAATACAGACACAACATACTGGAATCTATGGGACACAATGAAAGCAGTTTTAAGAGGGAAATTCATTTCTTGGAGTTCTTTCCTCAAAAAAATAAAATAAAATAAAATAAATGAACTCACACTACACTTCAAAAACCTAGAAAAAGAAAAGAAAAACAACAGCAAATGTAGTAGAAGACAAGAAATAATTAAAATTAGAGCAGAAATCAACGAAATTGAAACAAAAAAAAACATTGAAAAAATTGATAAAACTAAAGGTTGGTTCTTTGAAAACATAAATAAGATCGACAGGCCCTTAGCCATGCTAACAAAGAAAAGAAGAATGAGAACTCAAATTACTAACATACGGCATGAAAAAGGCATTATCATAACAGACACTACAGAAATACAGAAGATAATTAGAAAGTATTTTGAAACCCTATATTCAAATGAAATAGAAGATAGTGAAGATATCAATAAATTTCTTAAGTCATACGATGTGCCAAGATTGAGTCAGGAAGACACACACAATTTAAACAGACCAATAACAAAGGAAGAAATACAAGAAGCCATCAAAAGACTACGAACCAAAAAAAGCCCTGGAGCGGATGGGTATAGAGCGGAGCTCTACAAAACCTTAAAAGAAGAATTAATACCAATACTTTTCAAGCTATTTCAAGAAATAGAAAATGAAGGTGCTCTTTCAAATTCATTCTATGAGGCCAAAATCACCCTGATCCCGAAACCAGACAAAAACACTTCAAAGAAACAAAACTACAGACCAATATCTCTAATAAACTAGGATGCAAAAATTCTCAATAAAATCCTGGTGAATGTAATACAAAAGCATATCAAAAAATTGTGCACCATGATCAAGTAGGATTCATCCCAGGGATGCAAGGCTAGTTCAATATACGGAAATCCATAAATGCTATTCACCACATCAATAGACTTAAAGACAAGAACCATATGATCATCTTGATAGATGCAGAAAAAACATTCGACAAAGTTCAGCCTCCCTTTATGTTCAAAACACTAGAAAAACTAGGGATAACAGGAACTTACCTCAACATTGTAAAAGCTATATATGCTAAACCTCAGGCTAGCATCATCGTAAATGGAGAAAAACTGAAGGCATTCCCTCTAAAATCTGGAACAAGACAGGGATGCCCTCTATCACCACTTCTATTCGATTTAGTTCTTGAAATACTAGCCAGAGCAATTAGACAGACAAAAGAAATTAAAGACATGAAAATAGGAAAAGAAGAACTTAAATTATCGCTATTTTCAGATGACATGATAATATATTTAACAGACTCAAAAGGGTCTACAAACAACTGCTAGAGTTAATAAATGAATTCAGCAAAGTGGCAAGATATAAAGTCAACACGCATTAATCAAAGGCATTCCTGTATATCAGCAGAAAAACTTCTGAAATTGAAATGAGGAAAACCACTCCATTCACTATATCCACAAAGAATATAAGATACTTGGGAATCATCCTAACGAAAGAGGTGAAAGATTTATATAATGAAACCTACAGAACCCTAAAGAGAGAGATAGAAAAAGATCTTAGAAGATGGAAAAATGTACTTTGTTCATGGATAGGCAGAACTAACATCATCAAAATGTTGATATTACCCAAAGTTCTCTACAGGTTTAAATCGGTGCCAATAAAAATCCCAATGGCATTTATTGTAGAAATGATAAAGCAATCATGAAATTCATATGGAAAAACAAAAGACCCTGAATACCAAAAGCAATTCTAAGCAGGAAGTGTGAATCTGGAGGTATAGCGATACAAGAGTTCAAACTGTACTACAAAGCAATAGTAATAAAAACATCGTGGTACTGGTACCAAAACAGGCAGCTGGACCAATGGTATAGAATAGAGGACACAGAAACCAATCCACAAAATTACAACTTTCTTATATTTGATAAAGGGGCTAAAAACATGCAATGGAGGAAAGATAGCATCTTCAACAAATGGTGCTGGGAAAATTGGAAATCCATATGCAACAAAATGAAACTGAATCCCTTTCTCTCACCATGCAAAAAGTTAACTCAAAAAGGATCCAGGAGCTAGATATCAAATCAGAGACACTGCGTCTAATAGAAGAAAAAGTTGGCTACGATCTACATACTGTGGGGTCGGGCTCCACATTCTTTAATAGGATGCCCATAGCCAAAGAGTTAATAACAAGAATAAACAAATGGGACTCACTTAAACTAATTTTTTTTTCTCAGCAAGAGAAACAATAAGAGAGGTAAATAGAGAGCCTACATCCTGGGAACAAATTTTTACCCCTCACACTTCAGATAGAGCCCTAATATCCAGAATATACAAAGAACTCAAAAAAATTAAACAATAAGATAACAAATAACCCAATCAACAAATGGGCCAAGGACCTGAACAGACACTTCACAGAGGAGGACATTCAATCAATGAACAAGTACATGAAAAAATGCTCACTATCTCTAGCAGTCAGAGAAATGCAAATCAAAACCACCCTATGATACCATCTCACTCCAGTAAGATCGGCAGCCATTATGAAGTCAAACAAAATAAGTGTTGGTGAGAATGTGGGGAAAAGGGTACACTTGTACACTGCTGGTGGGACTGCAAATTGGTGAGGCCAATTTGGAAAGTACTATGGTGATACCTGGGAAAGCTGGGAATGGATCCACCATTTGACCCAGCTATCACCCTTCTCGAACTATTTCCTGAGGATCTTAAAAGAGCGTACTGTAGAGATACTGCCACATCAATGATCATAGCTGCACAATTCACAATAGCTAGACTGTGGAACCAACCTAGATGCCCTTCAATAAATGAATGGATAAAAAATGTGGCTTTTATACAAAATGGAGTATTACTCTTCATTAAAAAATGACAAAATCATAGAATTTGCATGGAAATGGATGGCATTAGAGCAGATTATGCTAGGCGAAGCTAGCCAATCCTTAAAAAAACAAATGCCAAATGTCTTCTTTGATATCAAAAGAGCAACTAAGAACAGAACATCGAGGAAGAGCATGAGGAAAAGTTTATCATTAAACAAAGACGAGTTGGGGGAGAGAAAGGGAGAGAGAAGGGAAAGCATATGGAAATAGTAGGAGACCCTCAATGTTACACAAAATTACATATAAGAGGATTTGAGGGGAAATGGGGGGGAAACAATGGAGAGAATTGAACAACAGCAGATGAGGTAGAGAGGGAAGATGGGAGGGGAGGGGAGGGGGGATAGTGGGGGATAGGAAAGGTCGCAGAATACAACAGTCACTAATATGCTATTGTTCAAAAATGTGAATGTGTAACCAATGTGATTCTGAAATTCATATTTGTGGAAAAAATGGGAGTTCATAACCCATTTGAGTCAAATGTATCAAAGATGATATATCATGAGCTTTGTAATGTTTGGAACAACCAATAGAAATAAATAAATAAATAACGGTTTAAAATTGAGAGGGAAGAAATCAGCTAAAAATGGGTTGAGATGCATTCATTTTGCTAAGCAGAAACTTTGTTTCGTTTAGTTGTAACTATCACAAATTTATTTTACCAGGAAATTGGCTTTTGAAAATGCACATAAATTGAGATTAAAGGATAATTCACCTACCTTCATGAAAAATTCATAGCATTTTCTATATTTTTCATATTTCATTTTTTTTTCGTGAATATTTTGTCATGGACCAGGTCTAGTCTTAGGCTATTCTTCCAGAATACTACCTCATCTGACAAATTCGTACAATGTGTTGGATTGTTGTTTTCACCTTTTATTTAATAGTTTCTAGCTGATAATGTGTATTTTCTTTATCTTTATTTGCACATATATACCCAACAATATCTTTGCATTTTATGTTTTACTGGGGAAGAGACTCATCAAAAGCTCTTTGTTATATGTATCAACAATCAGACATTTAGAGCACACAATTATTCTTAATTTTGCATGAAAATATCTTTGTACTATTTTCTTATACAGATTTAGAATTATTAATAATGTCCCTACTGTAATAAGTAATTATTTACAAGAAGAATTAAACAATTGACTTTATATCAATTATGAATATGAAAAGTACTAAAATAAGCATTTGGCAATTAATACACAATTGATAGAAATTGAAATCACAAGAAAGCCTTTAAAATGTCAGTGCATATGGTCCTTAAATAATAGGTTATTCAAAAAACTTTTTCTAATTCATAAGATTTAATATGCCGTATTATAGCTTAATGTGATATAAAACCTTAAATTATCAGTATTGATAAAAAGAATGATACCTGTTTATTTAAATATGTTTATTTGATTTTCACTGTAAGATGTTAATTCTGGAAGGCTTGAGAATTAAGAAAGTTTTGGTCTATATTATTTTTAACAGGCTAATCAAAGTACTTTTAAATGTATATGTATGTATATATATATATAATATGTAATGCATATGCATGAATATAGATACATATGTATAAAAATTTATTTTAATATATCTATCAGGTGATTATAATTATTAAATTTTCTCAAGAAAAGAACAATGACTATAAAAAACAGTCTTAAATTTAAATTTCATAGCATACTACTGTTTGTAATGACATGAGAGAAAAACAGATATGAAAGGAAAACGAAAAAGCAAGAGAGAGAAGGGGGAAAATGAGGAAGAAAGTGAGTAAAGATGAGGGAGAGGCATGTTCGATGTAAAGATAAAAGTGGAGGGGCTGGGTTTGTGGTTCAGTGGTAACATGCTTTTCTAGCATGTGTGGGACACTGGGTTCTATTCTAAGCACCACATACAAATAAACAAAATGAAGGTCAATCACAACTGAAAAAATTAAAAATAAAAAAGTAGAAATATTACCAAAACTCCAAGCTTTTATGAATGTTAAATTAAAAAAATTATGTTACATAGCCTTATGTAATTTCTAGACTATCCAAAAGAGTCATTAAATGTTAGATTATTAGTGCGATAACTAAAAATCCATTGCTCTTTCCTCAACATTCTGTGGCATGCTAGTGGTAAAATAAATTCTATTATAACACCAAAAAAAAAATCTAATATTTCTATAGTAACTGACCCAGTTTAATATCAAGGCTAGTAGATTCCTATGGGACATGATGTGTATTTTGACATTCATTTTTATTCAACACTGGAACATTACTATTTCTTCAGTTTATGCACATCATAGGATATATATTTCATCCACAAGTTCGCTAATTTATACGCATTTGTTTCACTTTCAGTCACTTCCTGCTTCAGAACACATGTATTTCTCTATGTTTCTTGACTGCTCTTTTCATGAGACTTCTTTCCAAACTCATTATTTTCGATTTCCATTATCACATTTGAAGCAAAACTCATACACCCGTCATGATAAACCAAACCCTAGTATTACCATTAGATGTACAACTAGCTGGAATGAATGATTGTATATCAATATAAGATTTCTTACTTAGTTTCAGATATCAATTAAATCCATTATTTAAAGTGGAACCAGTTATATTATTTATTCACAGTATGGTCTTTTCATGCATTATCTCTATATTCATAGACACAGGATACACCTCTTTGTACCCCCAATACTAATTTATGCGTCTTCAAAATATTGCTCCCAGAAATGGTGGAAGAAATGCACATGTCACCTGATTTACATATACATTTTATCACAGTAATATTCTGGACACAAAACGCAAAGGTGACACTTATGATTTTACCAAACCTAAATGGAAAGTGAACATGGATTACTAAAAACTTCCATGTCCAGTTTGCCTAATGCTCTCAAATGTGAATCCTATTCTTGACTACATATTTGTTTCTTCCTAAGATTATATATTCAACCTCAAGCCCGTTGAAAATGTCTAATCTTATCACTCACTTTTTCATTTGCCTGATTTCCTAATGTCTCTATTGATATCTGCTTTCCTACATATTTTCCCCAGCTTATCATTGTGACTGACTCTTCACATGTGCTCACATTTACATTCAATCTCTACCAGAAACCCTATTGCAAAATAACTTTTGGTCCAAATCCTATACTCACTCTTAGTTCTAAACCTACAGACTATCTTTCTAATAATACCGACTATCCCTTCTTGACTAGAAGTTCTCTTTGACATTCCATCATTCAAGGTACAAAGTCCTATGCCATTGAACATTGATTTATCTGAGACATTTCTGCAGAACATAATTCAAAGCTAAGTATCCCAATCAAGGGCCCAATGCCCTTCTGGGCTTCAAATCTTACCTAGATTTCTGTTTTCATTCTTATATTTCACTTTTACATTCTTGTAAATATTACAGGTTCCCAATACCATTATTCATGCCGTGGAATGTTTCTTAACCCAAATTGAACTTTTATTAACCGTAACCATACACTCTTCCCTGAATCAAACTTTACAGAAGAGCAGGGACAGAGTTGCTTTTACAATACAGGAATGTAGGGGTTCTTAAACCTGCTGAGATCCTCAAAGGTCCATGCAGAAATGATCCCTGGAGAAGACGTAGGCAGCTATGAAGGAGTTGAGAGAGCAAAAGTCATCTTGCATGGCAAACCCCCTTGTCAGGATGAAGGGATGTGTCTGAATCAGTCTCTCTATCTAAATGTAGAGAAGATGGACTAAACCAGTCCTGTGTGGGGAGATGTTCCCAGGCGCCTATGTTTGTTATACCATTCTATCTTGTGAACTTGTCACCGAAAGTAGGGGCAGCCTCTATCTCATGGGACCCTTGGAAGCAAATGTTAAAACAAAGTGATTGCCAAGGTAGTGACCTCATACATTTCCTGAAGAAAGTGACCTACCTCACTTCCTTGGTGATGTAACTCTCTGAACTTGGGATCCAAGATGCCAGGCTGCCAGAGCCAGTCCCAGTCCCAATCCCAGTGGGCTCACTTGTTTGGATGTACCAAGGACAGAGTCAGTATTTCTTGGTATCTACTAATGTGAGGATTGCCAAATGCCAGGACAGATCTGAAGAGGGGCCTTTCCTGAGAAAGCAGGTAGTGGCTCACCGCTGGCTCCTGAGAACTTCACAGAGTTTGCAAAGGAGACAGATCTGAGACAGGACAGGACATTTCATTGGAACATTATACGGCCCAACAGACAGAGGACACTCCAGATAGTCAGAGACCTACTTGCAGGAAGGAGATGCCTTTGTGAGTGTGAGTGTCAGTTTGTGGTTTTGTCTCATGTTCTGAGAATAGGTAGGAAAGACAGTTTGTTTGGTTTGGAATGGACTGTTTCTAGTAAGTCTTTTGACAAGGTGAGTGATTCTATGCCTGTGTATCCCACTGTGTCCGTGGTTGTAGACATTAGAAAAGAGAATGCATCAATGGATATGTCTTGTCTTGTAGAAAGCTTCCCAGCATTCATCCTGCCCAATTTATGAATGAACTGCAGCTTGCCTTATGGAGGGACAACACCTACTATCTTCCTAAGTTCCTGTTTTCTTCCTGAATTCTGGCAACTCTGCAGAATAGGCTCATGGTTTTGTGTCCAAGATATGTACCACCTCCAAGCTCTGTTACATGGCCATGTACTGGATAGCGGTAAGGAATGGCGAGCATCTCAGAAAACTCAGATATCAGTGTGACCAGGAAATTCTCAGTGGAGAAACCCTGCTTTGGGCCATTCTCTTACCTATGTTTCTGTTGCCCTGAATGTCAGGAAGGTCTTTGCCTCAGGCCACCCCTTTGTGAAGCCTGAAGAAAACAGTTTTCAAATGAAAATGAATGGTCATCACCTGTGGCTCTTTGCTTAGTTTCTTTGGAAATGGATGTGTCTTAATCAGCCTCTTGGACCTGTGTGAGGTTGTGGCTTAGATTCTCAGCACCTGATGGATCTAAAGAAAGATCCCATGTGTGCATCCAAACCAAAATGGCAAAAAGATCAGTTATGGTGGATGAAGTGTCTTGCCTTCCTTTGTTATGTTCCTGACCTACATCAAGTGAGAATAGGGATCATTTGGTTCAAATGAAATCTTCAAAGCACTAAAGAAGTGCTTGGGTTTTCTCATTATTCCAAATCACATAAAGAATCTATACCTGACAGGCAGTAGGCTTCAAAATGGAGAAGCAGAGCAGTATTAACTGCAGTCCTATTTTATCACTCCTGGTTCAAATGCAGGGTGTCCAGGCCCCCATGACTTTAGGCAAATGAGGGGTAAGAGAGCTTATTTTGGACACTAACACATACCCCACTAGACTCTGACTACTAATCCTAACATGATGGAGAATAATAACCAAAACAGAATAGAAATACAAGCAGTTCAGAGGAGTCATGTTGTATAATTGGACTTGCCTTTTGCATTATATAGGCTAGGAATTATAAATCTACTCAATTTTTAATTAAAACAGTTCTCCATGTGTTTTTAAAGTTAACAAATATGTGAATTCCTCTCTCCCTTTCTCTGTGGCCTATTCAGCACATGTGTTTTTATATGCACATATAGAATTTTACCTGGTATCACATGTATATACTTGAGAGGTTGCTGACTTGGCAGATGCAAATTGTGAGAAGAGATCACTCCTCTTAATGCTGTTGGAACTGAAAATTCAAACTATTGGTGACCTTTCTAGCTGAACAAAATTATATATAAATCCATGTTCAGTAAAAAGTATATTTTGGGATGTGTGGATTATATATATTTCGTAATAAATTTCGATTGGCATATATATTGCTACTTTTTAATGTCTGTGTGAGTGTGTGTGTATATATATATAGGCATATGTATATATATGTATCTATATATATATATCTATATATCTATATATCTATATATATCTATATCTATATCTATATCTATCTATCTATCTATCTATATATATATATATATATATATATATATATATAAACACTCTCCAGATTTTTGAAAATATGAAATATATGTGTCTTATTATACACTCCCAAAATTTATTCATGTTCATGTATGTGGATTAATTATCAACTTTTCACAAGATTATTCTCAGAAATATTCATCCACCTGAAATACATATTTGTTTCCTAGTACTGAAAACTAACTTCAGTGAATGATGCATACAAATCCTAATATTTCTACAGTTACTGACCAAGTTTAACATCAATGCAAGTAGATTCCTATGGGACATGATATGTATTTTGACGTTCATTTGTATTCAACACTGGTACATTACTATTTCTTCAGTTTATGCACATCATGGGATATATATTTCATCCACAAGTTCGCTAATTTATATCAATTTGTTTCACTTTCAATTACTTCCTGCTTCAGAACACACGTATTCCTCCATGTTTCTTGACTAGTCTCTTCATGAGACTTCTTTACAAACACATTATTTTCGATTTCCATAATTACTTTTGAAGCAAAACTCACACACCCTTAATGACAAACCATAACCCTCATATTACCATTAGATGTATAACTGATAGGAATGAATGACTGTGTATCAATATAAGATTTCTTGTAAATTTTAAGATATCAATTTAATCCATTATTTAAAGTGGAATCAGTTATATTATTTATTCACAGTATCATCTATTCATGCATTATCTCTATATTCATACACACAGGGTACACCTCTTTGTACCCGCAATACTAATTTATACATCTTCAAAATATTGCTCCCTGAAATGGTGGAAAAAATACTTATGTCACCTGATCTACCTATACATTTTATCACAGTACTATTTTGGATACAAAATGCAAAGATCACACATATGTTTGTACAAAAGCCTAAATTGAATGGGAGCATGGATTACTAAAAACATTGATGTCTAGGTTGCCTAATTCTCTCAAATGTCCATCCTATTGGTGACTACATATTTGTTTCTTCGAAGATTATATAGTCAACATCAACCCTGTTAAAATGTCTAATCCTATCACTCACTTTATACTTTGCCTGATTTCCTACTGTCTCTATTGATGTTTCCTTTCCTACATATTTTCCCCAGTTTACCTATGTGACTGACTCTTCACATGTGCTGACATTGACCTTCATTCTATTACCGAAACCCTATTGATAAAGAACTTTTGGTCCATATCCTGTATTCACTCTTCTTGCAAAACCTACCGACTATCTTCCTAATCCTATGGACTATCCCTGTTTGAGTGGATGTTCTTTTCTACAATCTATCATCCAAGGTACAAGGTCCTATGTCATTGATAATCAATTTATCTGAGACATCACTGCAGAACGTAATTCAAAGCTAAGTATCCAAATCAAAGGCCCAATGCCAATATGGACTTTAAATCTTACTACATTTCTGTTTTCATACATATTTTTCAACTCTATGTTCTTATATATATCACAGATTCCCAATACCATTATTCATCCACCAAAATGATTCCTAACCCAAAACAAACATGTAATTAACCCTAACCATAAACTGTTCCCTCAATCTACATTTACAAAAGAGCAGGGACAGAGTTGGTCTTACAATACAGAAAAGTAGGGGATTGTCCACCTGCTGAGAAACTCAAAGGTCCATGCAGAATTGATCCCTGGAGAAGATGTAGGCAGGTATGAAGGTCCTGAGAGATCAAAAGTCATCTTCCATGCCAAACAACCTGGTCAGGATGAAGGCTTTTGTCTGAATCAGCCTCTCTCTTCTTAATCTAGAGAAGATGGACCAAATGAGGCCTGTGTGGAGAGCTGTTCCCAGGTGCCTATGGTTGATATACCATTCTAACTTGTGAAAGTGTCACAGAAATACGGTCAGCCTACATGTCATGGGACACTTGGATGCATGTGTTAGGACAAACTGGTTGCCAAGGCAGTAACCTCATTCAGTTCCTGAAAGAAGTTACCTCACCTCACTTTTTTGTTCATGGCACTTTCTGAACTTGGGATCCAGGAAGCCAGGCACCTAGAGCCTGTCTCAGTCCCAGACCCAGTGGTCTCACTTGTTTGATATAACAAGGACAGAGTCAGTCTTTCTTGGTATCTACTGATGTGAGAATGGACAAATGACAGGAAAGCTCTTATGAGGGGCCTTTCCTGAGAAAGAAGGCAGTGGCTAACTGCTGGCTCCTGACAACTTCACAGAATTGGCCATGGACACCAGATGTGAGATAGGTGAGGCCATTTCAGGGGAACATAGTATGGCCTATCAGTCAGAGGACACTCCGGATAGTTACAAACCTACTTGGAGGAAGGAGGTGCTTATCTGGCTGGGGGTGTGGGTTTGTGGTTTTTTTCTCATGCTCTGAGAATATGTCTGAAAGGCGGTTTGTTTGGTTTGGAGTAAAGTGTTTCCAGAAAGTCGTATGAAAAGGCGAGTGTTTCTATGTCTGTGTATCTCACTGTGTCAGTGGTTGTAGACATTAGCAAAGAGAATGCATCAATGGATGAGTCTTGTCTAGTAGAAAGCTTCCCAGCATTCATCCTTCCCAATTTATGAATGGACTGCGGCTTGCCTTATGGACCGGCAACACCTGCTATCTTCCTAAGTTACTGTTTGCTTCCTGAATTCTGGCCACTCTCCAGAATAGGCTCATGGTTTTGTGTCCAAGATATGTACCACCTCCAAGCTCTGTGACACGGCCATGTGTTGGTTAAATGAAGGGCATGGCGAGCATCTCAGAAAACTCAGATATCAGTGTGACCTGTAAAGACTCAGTGGAGAAACCATGCTTTGGGCCTTTTCCTTACCTAATGTTCTGTTGCCCTGAATGTCAGGAAAGTCTTTGCCTCAGGCCACCCTTTTTGAAGCCTGAAGAAAAGTTTTCAACTGCAAATGAAGGGGCATCAACTGTGGCTCTTTGCTTAATTGCTTTGGAAAGGGATATGTCTTAATCAGCCTCTTGGCCTTGTGTAATTCTGTGGCTTAGATTCTCTGCACCTGATGGATCTAAAGAGAGATCCCATGTATGCATCCAAAAGCAAAATGTCCAAAAGAGCAATCATTGTGGATGAAGTCTCTCTCCTTCCGTGGTAAGGTTCCTGACCTCCATTAAGTGAGAATAGGCCTCCTTTGGGTCAAATAAGTTCTTCAAAGCCCTGCAGATTCTAGCCCATAGGTGATTGGGTTTTCTCATGACTCCAATTCACATGAGGAATCTAAATCCCACCATCAGTAGGCCTCAAATTTAAGAAGCAGAGCAAAATAAACGGCAGGCCTATTTGATGACTCTTAGTTCACAGGAAGGGTGTCCAGGCCACCCTGACTTTAGGCAAATGAGGGGCAAGGAAGCTTATTTTGGACACTGTCTTGGGCTGCACCCCTCACGGAAACCTCCAGCCAGAGGTTTTGATGAGTGTCTGTATGGAAGAAAATGAGGGCCATGTGGGAGTGTTTTGGTTTTAATTGTAGTCATTTTTGTGGCGGTTAGTAGAGATTACATGGTCCACCTTGGCTTGAACTTTGGTGGGATTCTCCATAAAGACTGAGTTCTCGTACTGAACTCAGAGAAGTATTGCCATGAATAGTGTTGGAATTTTAGGAGGCCACGCATGAGAGTCGCCCTTGGAAACTGAGATCTAGGCCCAGGGTAATTATTCACAGAACACTGGAAATCTCAGCCAGGATATCACATGATTTTGTTTGAAAAACTTGGCAACCATTGTTGAGAGTCAAAACACACATGGACCTCACATTGTAGACCTCAATGTTCCTGGATTCATGTGACCTTTTGGCCACTCTTTGGGAAGTCTTTCCTGTGAGAGATCTCCAGATATTTCATTGAAATGAGCTTCCTCACCATTTAATAGTTCCAGAATGCCTCCAACTTCATCCTTGAAAAATGGCTAGGTCAATATATCATGAAATTTTTAAAATTCCCATGACAAGTTGGCACTGGAGATTCTTTGGATATCCTGTGGCCGATCATAAGAATAACAGTCAGTGCCTTGATTGACTGGTTTTCATAAAAATTGTGCAGATCAGTGATGCCAGGAAGCTGGAGCCTGCTGAGGAGTGGGCCTAGAGCATTGGTGGGCAGGTGTGTGATAAAACATCTGCGGTGTGTTCATGTGGATCTGCCTTTGGCTTCCAAATGGCTTGTGACTGATGTGGTGCAGCCAGCAGTCCCTTCAATGTAAAGGCATCTTGTTATATGCAGAGGTTTTAGGGAAATATTTAGAATCAGGTTGCTATGGTCAAGGGGGCAACTATGTGGGATATAAGCCTGTTAGGTGCATTCTCCTGCAGACCCTGACCCACCACACGTGATAGAACCCCCTCACGCACAGAGTAACAGTTGAATTCTTTGTATTTCTTGAAGCAAATACCAAAATCCCAGTGCAGCAGCAAGAAACACCACGAAAAGTGGAGAATGACCAAATAGCTTCACAGGCCCATGTGGATACACTTAGCCCCTCGTGTCCACAGTTTACCTACAAAGAGAGTATTCAGCACTGCTGACTCATGTTCAGGGAAAATAAGAAACCATGTCCTCCAGGTCACATAGATGAAGACGCTGATTTGATGGTCTCACTACAAACGAAGCTGAAGCTCCCGACAACAACATATATTTCAAGTGCCCACCCTCAGAGGCAGTTTCTCAAGAAGTCTTTACGCCAGCAGAGCTCCATGTTTTTGGAATGATTACACTGTCCCTTACTTTTGGAATCTCCTCTACCTCCTCCAAGGTTGTGAACTCCTGAGCATATTCCATTCCAGATATTTATTCACAGATTTTCTAACTCTTCTCTTCTAATTGTGTCTTACTCTGCGCGATTGTAATGTCAAGGCATTGTTCTGGATGAGAGTGGGAAGATTTTTGTGTACCACATATTTACATACACTTTGGATTCATTTTCCAATTTTCCTTTCAAAATACTGAATACCTCACACTAACACTTACCCTACTAGACTCTGACAACTAATCCTAATAAGATGGAGAAAAATAAACCAAAAAAAAATAGAAATACAAGCAGTTCAGAGAAGGCATGGTGTATAGTGGAATTGCCTTTTGCATTATTTAGGGTAGGAGTTATAAATCTAGTCAATTATTTGTTAAAATATTTCTCCATGTGTTTTAAAGTTAACAAATATGTGAATTCCTGTTTCCCTGTCTCTGTAGTCTATTCAGCACATGTATTTTTACATGCAATTATAGAATCTTACCTGATACCACACGTACATTTTTGTGAAGTGGCTGACTTGGCAGATACAAATTTTAAGAGATCACTCCTCCTAAACGCTTTAGAACTGAAAATTCAACCTATGCGTGAGCTTCCTAGTTGAACAACATTATTCATAAATCCATGTTAAATAAAATAAATATTTTTGGATCTCTGGATGATATAAATTTCATGGTGAATTTCATATAGCATATATTATGCTATTTTTAATGTCTGTGTGTGTTTGTGTGTGTGTGTATATATATATATATATATATATATATATATATATATATATATATTCTCCAGATTTTTCAAAATATGAAATATGTGTCTTATTATACACTCCCTTAACTCATTCATATTCAAGTATGTGGATTTATAATCAAATTTTCTCAAGAGTTTTCTCAAAATATTCATTCTCCTGATATACATATTTGTTTCTTAGTACTGAAAACTAACTTTAGTGAATGGTGCATACAAATCCTAATATTTCTACAGTAACTGACCTAGTTTAACATCAACGCAAGTAGATTCCTATGGGACATGATGTGTATTTGGATGTTCATTTTATTCAACACTGGTACATTACTATTTCTTCAATTTATTCACATCATGGGATATATATTTCATCCACAAGTTCGCAAGTTTATAGGCATTTGTTTCACTTTCAATCATTTTCTTCTTCAGATCACATGTATTCCTCCATGTTTCTTGACTGGTCTTTTTATGAGACTTCTTTCCAAACACATTAATTTAGATTTCTATGATCACTTTTGAAGCAATACTCACACACCTTTCATGATAATCATAACCCTAATATTACATATAGATGTATTACTGGTTGGAATGAATGATATTATATCAATACAAGATTTCTTATAATATTTCATATATTAATTCAATCCATTATTTAAAGTGGGAACAGTTAAATTATTTATTCAAAATGTGGTCTATTCATGCATTATGTCTATATTCATGGACACAGGGTACACCTCTTTTACCCCCAATAGTAATTTATAGGTCTTGAAAACATTACTTCCAGAAATGCTTGAAGAAATGCTCATGTCATCTGATCCACATATACATTCTATGACAGTAATATTCTGGACAAAAAATGTAAAGGTCACACTTATAATTGTACCAAAGCCTAAAATGAAAGTGAATATGGATTACTAAAAGCATCCATGTCCAGGTTTCCTAATGCTCTCAAATGTCAATCCTAATGGTCACTGCATATTTGTTTCTTCTTAAGATTATATATTCAAACTCAACAGAGTACAAAATGTCTAATCCTATCACTCACTTTATACTTTGCCTGATTTTGTAAAGTCTCTATTATTATCTGCTTTTCTACATATTTTTCAAAGTTCACCATTGTGACTGAATTTTCATATGTGCTGACATTTACATTCACTCTCTAACTGAAAGCCTATTGCTAAAGAAATTCCCGTCCAAATCCTGTACTCACTCTTCTTCCTAAACCTACCGACTATCTACCTAATCGTACCGACTATCCCTTTTTGACTGAATGTTCTCTTCCTCATTCAATCATCCAATGTACAAGGTCCTATGCCATTGTAAATGGATTTATCTGAGACATCTGTGCAGAACCTAATTCAACACTACGTATCCCAATCAAGGGCCTAATGCCCTTCTGGGCTTCAAATCCTAGATTTCTGTTTTCATACATATATTTTACCAATATAATTTAATAAATATCGCATGTTCCCAATACCATTATTCATCGCGCAGAATGATTCCTAACCGAAATCGAACCTGTTATTACCCTAACCATCATCGCCTGGAGGTCATTCCTCAAAAAAAGGAAAAACCAACAAATAAATGAGCTCACACTTCATCTCAAAGCCCTAGAAAAGGATGAACAAAACAACAGCAAATGCAGCAGAAGGCAAGAAATAATTAAAATCAGAGCGGAAATCAACAAAATTGAAACAAAAGAAACTATTGAAAAAATCAACAAAACTAAAAGTTGGTTCTTCGAAAAAATAAACAAGATTGACAGACCCTTAGCCATGCTAACGAAGAGGAGAGAGAACTCAAATTACTAACATACAGGATGAAAAAGGCAATATCACAACAGATGCTACAGAAATTCAGAAGACAATTAGAAATTATTTTGAAAACCTATATTCCAATAAAATAGAAGATAGTGAAGACATCGATAAATTTCTTAAGAAATATGATTTGCCCAGACTGAGTCAGGAGGATACACACAATTTGAACAGACCAATACCAATTGATGAAATTGAAGAAACAATCAAGAGACTACCCACCAAGAAAAGCCCAGGACCGGATGGGTATACAGCAGAGTTTTACAAAACTTTTAAAGAAGAATTAATACCAATACTTTTCAAGTTATTTCAGAAAATAGAAAAAGAGGGAGCTCTTCCAAATTCATTCTATGAGGCCAACATCACGTTGATTCCGAAACCAGACAAAGACACATCAAAGAAAGAAAACTTCAGAACAATAACCCTGATGAACCTAGATGCAAAAATCCTCAATAAAATTCTGGCGAATCGGATACAAAGGCACATCAAAAAAATTGTGCTCCATGATCAAGTAGGATTCATCCCTGGGATGCAAGGATGGTTCAATATACGGAAATCAATAAATGTTATTCACCACATCAATAGACTTAAAGATAAGAATCATATGATCATCTCGATAGATGCAGAAAAAGCATTTGACAAGTACAGCATCCCTTGATGTTCGAAACATTAGAAAAACTAGGGATAACAGGAAATTACCTTGACATTGTAAAAGCTATCTATGCTAAGCCTCAGGCTAGCATCATTCTGAATGGTGAAAAATTGAAGGCATTCCCTCTAAAATCTGGAACAAGACAGGGATGCCCTCTATCACCACTTCTATTCAATATAGTTCTCGAAACACTGGCCAGAGCAATTAGACAGACGAAAGAAATTAAAGGCATAAAAATTGGAAAAGAAGAACTTAAATTATCATTATTTGCGGATGACATGATTTTATACATAGAAGACCTAAAAGGGTCTACAAAAAAACTACTAGAACTAATAAATGAATTCAGCAAAGTAGCAGGATATAAAATCAACACGCATAAATCAAAGGCATTCTTGTATATCAGCAACAAAACTTCTGAAATGGAAATGAGAAAACCACTCCATTCACAATATACTCAAAAAAAATAAAATACTTGGGAATCAACCTAACAAAAGAAGTGAAAGATTTATACAATGAAAACTACAGAACCCTAAAGAGAGAAGTAGAAGAAGATCTTAGAAGATGGAAAAATATACCCTGTTCATGGATAGGCAGAACTAACATCATCAAAATGGCGATATTACCAAAAGTTCTATATAGGTTTAATGCAATGCCAATCAAAATCCCAAAGGCATTGCTTGTAGAAATAGATAAAGCAATCATGGAATTCATATGGAAAAATAAAGGACCCAGAATAGCAAAAGCAATTCTAAGCAGAAAGTGCGAATCAGGCGGTATAGCGATACCGGATTTCAAACTATATTACAGAGCAATAGTAACAAAGACAGCATGGTACTGGTACCAAAACAGTCGGGTGGACCAATGGTACAGAATAGAGGACACAGAGAACAATCCACAAAGTTACAACTATCTTATATTTGATAAAGGGTCTAAAAGCATGCAATGGAGGAAGGATAGAATCTTCAACAAATGGTGTTGGGAAAACTGGAAATCCATATGCAACAAAATGAAACTGAACCCCCTCCTCTCACCATGCACAAAAGTTAACTCAAAATGGATCAAAGACCTTGATATCAAATCAGAGACTCTGCGTCTGATAGAAGAAAAAGTTGGCTACGATCTACATATAGTGGGGTCGGGCTCCAAATTCCTTAATAGGACACCCATAGCACAGGAGTTGATAGCAAGAATCAACAAATGGGACTTACTTAAACTAAAAAGTTTTTTCACAGCAAAAGAAACAATAAGAGAAGTAAATAGGGAGCCTACATCATGGGAACAAATATTTACTCCTCACACGTCAGATAGAGCCCTAATATCCAGAATATACAAAGAACTTAAAAAATTAGACAATAAGATAACAAATAACCCAATCAACAAATGGGACAAGGACCTGAACAGAAACTTCTCCGAGGAGGACATACAATCAATCAACAAGTACATGAAAAAATGCTCATCATCTCTAGCAGTCAGAGAAATGCAAATCAAAACCACCCTAAGATACCATCTCACTCCAGTAAGATTGGCAGCCATTATGAAGTCTAACAACAACAAGTGCTGGCGAGGATGTGGGGAAAAGGGTTCTCTTGTACATTGCTGGTGGGGCTGCAAATTGGTGCGGCCAATTTGGAAAGCAGTATGGAGATTCCTGGGAAAGCTGGGAATGGAACCACCATTTGACCCAGCTATTGCCCTTCTCGGACTATTCCCTGAAGACCTTAAAAGAGCGTATTACAGGGATACTGCCACATCGATGTTCATAGCAGCACAATTGACAATAGCTAGATTGTGGAACCAACCCAGATGCCCTTCAATGGATGAATGGATTAAAAAAATGTGGCATCTATACACCATGGAGTATTATGCAGCACTAAAAAATGACAAAATCTTGGAATTTGCAGGGAAATGGATGGCACTAGAGCAGATTATGCTTAGTGAAGGTAGCCAATCCCTAAAAATCAAATACCAAATGTCTTCTTTGATATAATGAGAGCAACTAAGAATAAAGCAGGGAGGAAGAGCAGGAAGAAATGATTAACATTAAACAGAGACATGAGGTGGGAGGGAAAGGGAGAGAAAAGGGGAATTCCATGGAAACGGAGGGAGATCCTCATTGTTATACTAAATTACATATAAGAGGTTGTAAGTGGAATGGGAAAACAAACAAGGTGAGAAATGAATTACAGTAGAAGGGGTAGAGAGAGAAGATGGGAGGGGAGGGGAGGGGGGATAGTAGAGGATAGAAAAGGTAGCAGAATACAACAGTTACTAGTATGGTATGATGTAAAAATTTGGATGTGTAACCCATGTGATTCTGCAATCTGTACTTGGATAAAAAAGGGAGTTCAAAACTCACTTGAAGCTAATGTATGCTAATGTATGAAATATGATATGTCAAGAGCTTTGTAGGGTTTTGAACAACCAATAAAAAAAAAAAGAAATTTCCGTCCAAATCCTGTACTCACTCTTCTTCCTAATCCTACCGACTATCTACCTAATCGTACTGACTATCCCTTTTTGACTGGATGTTCTCTTCCTCATTCAATCATCCAATGTACAAGGTCCTATGCCATTGTAAATGGATTTATCTGAGACAAATGTGCAGAACCTAATTCAACACTACGTATCCCAATCAAGGGCCCAATGCCCTTCTGGGCTTCAAATCCTAGATTTCTGTTTTCATACATATATTTTACCAATATAATTTAATAAATATCGCAGGTTCCCAATAGCATTATTCATCGCGCAGAATGATTCCTAACCCAAATCGAACCTGTTATTACACTAACCATACACTGTTCCCTCAATCTAACTTTACAGAAGAGCAGGGACAGAGTTGGTCTTACAATACAGGAGTGTAGGGAAACTTCCACCTGCTGAGAACCTCGAAGGTCCATGCAGAAATGATCCATGGAGAAGATGTAGGCAGCTATGAAGGACCTGAGGGAGGAAAAGTCAACTTCCATGGTAAACAACCTGGTCAGGATGAAGGGATGTGTCTGAATCAGCCTCTTTCATCTTAATGTAGAGAAGATGGACCAAACCAGGCCTGTGTGGAGAGCTGTTCCCGGTTGCCTATGGTTGATATACCATTCTAACTTGTGAAAATGTCAGAGCGAGTAGGTGCATCCTCTATATCATGGGACCCTTAGAAGCAACTTTTAGGAAAAAGTTGTTGCCAAGGCAGTGACCTCATTTAGTTCCTGAAGGAAGTGACCTCACCTCACTTCCTTGGTGATGGAACTCTCTGAACTTGGGATACAGGAAGTCAGGCACCCAGAGCCAGTCCCAGTTCATGTCCCAGTGGTCAAACTTGTTTGGATTTTCCAAGGACAGAGACAGTCTTTCTTGGTACCTACTGATGTGAGGATGGCCTAATGCCAGGAAGGTCTGAGGAGGGGCCTTTCCTGAGAAAGAAGGTAGTGGCTCACCGCTGGCTCCTAACAGCTTCACAGAGTTGGACACGGAGACCAGATCTGAGAGAGAACAGCCCATTATGGGGGAATATATTATGGCCCACCAGTCAAAGGACACTCCATATTTTCACAGACCTACTTGGGGGTCTGTGTGGGTGTGGGTGTGGGTGTGGGTTTGTGGTTTTGTCTCATGTTCTGAGAATAGGTAGGAAAGTCGTTTTGTTTGGTTTGGTGTGAATTGTTTCTAGTAAGTCTTTTGACAAGGCGAGTGTTTCTATGTCTGTGTATCCCACTGTGTCCGTGGTTGTAGACATTAGAAAAGAGAGCGCATCAATACATATGTCCTATCTAGTAGAAATCTTACCAGCGTTCATCCTGTCCTATTTATGAATGGTCTACGGCTTGCCATATGGATCGGCCACTCCTAATATCTTCCTAAGATCCTATTTTCTTTCTGAATTTTGGCCAAACTCCAGAATAGGCTCATGGTTTTGTGTCCAAGATATGTACCACCTTTAAGCTCTGTGACATGGCCATGTACTGGATAGCTGAAGGCAATGGTGAGCATCTCAGAAAACTCAGATATCAGTGTGATCAGGAAAGTCTCAGTGGAGAAACCCTGCTTTGGGCCTTTTGCTTACCTATTGTTCTATTGCCCTTAATGTCAGGAAAGTCTTTGCCTCAGGCCACCCCTTTGTGAAGACTGAAGAGTTTTCAAATGGAAATGAATGGGCATCACCTTTGGCTCTTTGCTTAATTGCTTTGGAAAGGGATGTGTCTGAATCAGCTTCTTGGCCCTGTGTGAGGTTGTGGCTTAGATTCTCAGCACCTAATGGATCTAAAAAAATCCCATGTGTGCATCCAAAACCAAAATACCCATAAGAGCAGTCATTGTGGATGAAGTCTCTTACCTTCCTCTGTAAAGTTCCTGACCTCCATCTTTGAGAATAGGGATCCTTTGGGTCAAATGAGTTCTTCAAATCACTACAGAGGCTAGGCCATAGGTGCTTGGGTTTTCTCATGACCCCAATTAACATAAGGAATATAAACCCCACAGTAATTAGGCCACAAAATGGAGAATCAGAGCAGTATTAAGGGCAGGCCTCTTTCATCACTTCTGGTTCACATGAAGGGTCTCCCTGCCACACTGACTTTAAGCAAATGGGGGAAAGGGACCTTATTTTGGATACTGTCTTTGGCTTTGGCCCTCATGGAAACCTACAGCCTGAGGTTATGATTAGTGTCTATATGGAAGAAGATGAGGGCCATGTGGGAGTGTTTTGGTTTTAATTGTGGTCATTTTTGTGGCCGTTGGAAGAGATGACTGGGTCCACCTGGGCTTGAACACTGGTGTGATTCCCCTTAGAAACTGAGTTATGGAACTGATCTCAAAGAAGTATTGCCATGTATTGTGTTGGGATTTTAGGAGGCCACGCATGAGAGTCGCCCTTGGAAACTGAGATCAAGGCCCAGGGTGGCTTTCCACAGAGCACTGGGAATCTCAGGAAGGATATCACATGATTTTATTTTTAAAGAATTCGCAGCCATAGTTGCAAGTCAAAGCACAAAAGGATCACACATTGTAGACCTCAAATGCCTGGCTTAATGTGACCTTTTAGCCTGTCGTTGGGAATCATTGCCTGTTAGAATTCTCCAGAGATTTCATTGAAATAAGCTTCCTCTCCATTTCATGGTTCCTGAATGAATTAAACACCACAGTGCCTCAAACTTCATCCTTGAAAAAAGGCTAGATAAATACCATTAAATTTTTGAAATTCCCATGAACAGGTGTCAGTGGAGAACCTTTGGATGTCTTATAGATGATCATGAGTGTACCAGACAATGCCTTGATTGACTGGGTTTCATGAAAATCATGTAGAACAGAGATGCCAGTAATTTGGAGTCCGATGAGTAGTCGGCCTAGAGCAGTGGAGTGTAGGTGTTTGTTAAAACATCTGTGATGGGGTCATGTGGATCTGCCATTGGCTTCCAAATGGTTTGTGACTGACATGGTGCAGCCCCCATACCCTTGTATGTAAAGGCATCTTGTTATACGGAGAGGTTTCAGGGCAATGTTTAGAATCAGATTGCTATTGTCAAGGGGGCAAGCTATGTGGGATAGAAGCCTGGTTGGTGCACTCTCCTGCAGACCCTTAACCAACACACGTAACAGAACTCCCTCCAGCACTCTGTCCTAGTTGACCTCTTCGTATTTCGTGAAGCAAATACTAAACTCCCAATGCAGCTGCAAGAAACACCATGAAAAGTAGAGAAAGACCAAATGGCTTCAAAGTCCACACTGGGAGACACTTTGCCCCCAAATGGCAACAAATTACCTACAAAGAGAGAATTCAGCCCTGCTGCCTCATGTTTATTGGAAAATAAGAAACCATGTGCTCCAGGTCACACAGATGCAGACCCAGATTTGATGGTCTCACTACAAAGGAAGTTAAAACTCCTGACAACAACATATATTTCAAGTGCCCAACCTCAGAGGCAGTTTCTCAAGAAGTCTTTAGGCCAACAGAGCTCCATGTTTGTGGAGTTTTTACCATGTACCTTACTTTTCGAAACACCTCTACCACCTCCAAGGTTGTTAACTACTGAGAATTTTCCATTCCAGATGTGTATTCACAGTTTTTCTAACTCTTCTTCTCTTATTGTGTCTTACTTGGGGTGAAGGTAATGTCAAGGCATTGTTCTGAATGAGAGTGGGAAGACTTTTGGGTAGCACATATTTGCATAAACATTGGATTCATTTTCCAATTTTCTATTCGAAATACTGAATCCCTGACTGTCAGAGGTAGAAGGAATTCTATTCTACTTCAAAGAATAGCCTGACACTTACAAGAAACAGCCACCAGGAGACATCCTGTCTGAGAGACATCCTGTAGCCATCTGTCTCCCTGAGACATCCTGCGGCCATTTGTCTTTCTGAAACTTCCTGAGGTTATCTCACCTTGTGAAGACATCTAGGAACTGCCGATAAGAGAGATTTCCCACATCCAGCATACAAATACCCCTGTGTGAACAATAAAAGTTTGCAGCTTGATCAGAACTCCTGTCTTTCTGTCATCTCTCGTGTCTCTTGTCCCTTCATTCCTCCCTATCTAGGTTCGCTGCCCACGTTGATGTGTCCTGCCGGCTGGGACATCTGGCGCCCACCGACTGGGGCTTGAGCTTTTGATTGAGGGGGACCCCGTCCTCCTGGAAGATTTGGTCAAGCGGAGCTTCCAATAACTGCAGAAGACACCACCGAGAGACAGATCCAGGAGGAGCGTGGGGATGACGCACGGTGATTGACCCACTATGGGACAAGCAGTTTCGTCATATGATTTGTTTTTGTCAGGCTACAAGGAGTCCTTGCAGACATGGGGGCGCGTGTTTAGAAAAAAGACTTAATTTTTTTTTTCATACATAAGAGAGCAGTGTCCATGGTTTCCTCTTGAAAGGACCATTGATGGTAAAAGATGGCTTGGAGTAGGAGACTGTTTAAAAGATTATTATGAATCCTTTGGCCCAGAAAAAGTGCCTGTTCCCACCTTTTCTTACTGGAACTTAATTAATGAAATTCTTAAAAGTTCACCCTTTGACAATGGTACCTTAAAACTTGTCGAGGTTGGGGAAGAGGCTATGCAAATACTTCTCGTATCCCCTCGGCATGCCCATCAGTTAGTATAAACATAGACCCTTCTCAGGCTCCCCAGGACCATGGGAACCTTCCTGGTCCCCCTCAAAATACCACCCTAAGGATTAAGGCTCCAATGGTTACCAACTGCCTTTATCCAGTTTTAAATTCCGGAGACTCATTGACCCCTGTAGAGGAGGCTACCTTGGAGAAGGAAGCAGCTCGCTACCATTCAGAAGACCCTGCACCTCTCAAGACCCTGCCACAGCCTATAGGACTTACACATCCAACCCCTCCTATATCCCTCCTGCCTTTTGTGCTCTGGCCCTTCAGGGTACAAATGCCCCCCCCCCCAGATATTTTTTCCCCACTTCCCTTGCCTAAACTGGCTCCTTTGTGAGCATCCTTCCAACATAGACAGGAACAGATCCAACCTTTAAAAGAATTAAGATCCCTTCACTCTGAGCTCTGTTCATTAGCCTTAGGTATGGAGTCAAAGTAACTGGCCTACAGTGGTCTAATTCAAAGGCGAAGCCACTCCATCAACCTGTGCTCGCCTTCCCAGTCACCACCAGTCAGATAGATAAGCCTGCCCAGGCTGAGGTCAAAGACTTAGACGAGGATCAAGAGGAGGAAGCGGAGAAATGGAATAAGGAGATCAGGACTCAGAGGATGAGGAGTTCAGCCCTAGGCAGGCAGGAACCCAGAGTCTACAAAAAATTAAGCCTGCATTTTCCTGAAAAACTTAAAAAGGCTTGTGCTCACTATGGCCCCTTTGCACCCTACATGTTGGCTTTATTAGAAAGCCACAGCACACAATGACTTACTCCCAATGATTGGAAATTTTTAGACCAAGCTACCCTCAGTGCCAGAGACTTCCTGTTATGGAATGCAGATTTCAAAGAGCACTGTCGGGAAACTGCTCAAAAAATTTTAACTAAGGCCTCCTCTAAGTCCGGGACTTATGTTAAGCTAGTGGGCAATGAGCCTTTTGACACTAAAACTAAACAGGCACATTTCCCTGCTGGACTTTTGATGCAGATTCAGATGGCTGGCTTACATGCTTGGAGACACCTCCCTCAAAAGCCTCGGCTACCACTTCCCTGGCAAAAATTCGACAAGGGCCCGACGAGCCTTATAGCGACTTTGTTCCCAGGCTTAACCTAGCTGTGGAATGCTTGCTTGGACCAAGTGAAAACAAAAGCTCTTTTGTAAAACATCTTGCCTTTGAAAACGCCAACCCGGCATGTCAGGATGTTCTTCAACCACATAAGGATAAAGGGAAACTTTCTGACTTTATTAGACTCTATGCAGGGGTAGGTGCAGCTCATGCCATGGGTCTTGCCCTAGGTGTCACCTTTACCAAGACCTTTCACAATCCTGGCTCACGTACTTGCTTTACTTGTAAACAACCTGGCCATTTTGCACGCAAGTGTCCGACAGGCAAAGAAAGCCTAGGAATAGCATCTCCTTCAACTGGGGCTATACCGCCCCAAGCTACCCTTTGCCCTAGATGTGGTAAAGGTCATCACTGGGCCAGTGAGTGTAGATCTAAGACAAATGCCCTCAGACAGCCTATTTTTTCCTGCTTCTTGGGAAACTCCCTGTGGGGCCAGCCCCGGGCCACGACATCCCCCAGGACAAAACCAGGGGCAATAAGATTTTTTCCCTTCCAAACTCCCAACCTACCTCAAAATTCTTCTCCACAATTGCTTCCCTCCAACTAGCCACTCCAGGCAGCGCAGGATTGGACATCTGTGCCACCACTGAAACTATATTAGACTCAATGCAAGGGCCCCAGATAATACCCACTGGAATTATGGGTCCCCCTCCATCTCATATCTGTGCCCTTATTTTTGGAAGAGCCTCTACTAACTTACATGGTGTTCAGGTCTTCCATGGCATTAATTATAATGACTTCACTGGAGAAAAAAAATACTGGCCACAGCTATTAATGGAGTTTTGGCCATCCCAGCAGGAACAAGTCTTGCACAATTAATACTCCTTCCCTTGAATCCAGGAGGCACTTAACCACCCAAACCTACCGCGGGGGACTGCCTCCTTGGGCTGCTCTGATGTAAATTGGGTTCAACCCGTTTCTCAAAATAGACCCACCATTTCCTTACTTATTGAAGGAAAGGAATTCCAAGGAATTCTAGATACTGGAGCTGATGCCACAATTATTTCTCAAAAATATTGGTCATCAGCTTGGATCCTCACCCCATCCTTGACTGACCTTAAAGGGATAGGACAGTCAAAAAATCCTCTGGTCAGCTCTACGGCTCTTATCTGGACTGATAAAGAGGGTAATAAGGGAATTGTCACTCCTTTCATTGTTCCTGACCTCCCTGTTAACCTATGGGCCCGAGATATTTTGAGTCAAATGGAAGTCATTCATGCCAGTCCCAATTCCATGGTGACTCATCAAATGCTTCGTATTTATTTTGTCCCTGGTATAGGCCTTGGGAGACTGAGACAAGGACTGGTTGAGCCAATAAAACCCATACAAAAAAGAAATACATATGGACTTGGGTATTCGGATTTTTAGTGTCAGTCTCTGACTCTCCTGTACCTATTTGGTCCTTAAACTTCAAGATAATCAGATCCAAATTCCTAAGATACAACTATGGGTGGACCATCTTCACACCCTTAATGATTTTCAAAAATTACTGGGGAATATTCAATGGCTAAAAACATATTTAAAATTACCCACTTGTATACTTTTGTCCCTTAATGATATTTTGAGAGGTGATTCCCACCCCTCCTCCCCTCAAAAGCTTACTCCCGAGGCATGACAGGCATTAAACCAAGTCACAGAAGCCATTGCCAAACAGTTTTTTACAGAACATTCTTATAACCATCCTCTGGTTCTGGTTATTTTACACACTCCTCATACACCCACAGGAATATTTCGGCAGCGAAATACACATTTTAGAAATAAAGGCTGCCTTTGCTTTGGGTCCATTTACCCACCACATTCTCCAAGGTTATTACTGTTTTTCTTGCTCAGGTAGCTTCTATTATTTTTAAATGTCGTTTGCTATCTCGACAACATTTTGGCAAAGACCATGATAATATTTTAATTTCATATACTAAAGACCAAACCCAATTTTTACTACAGACAGAGAATGAATGGCTTTTTGAGAACAATTGATAACCACCTCCCCAATGACCCCCTTTTATATTTTGTCCAGTTACATCCATTTATTTTTGCCAAAATTACTCAAAAGGCTCCCATTCCTCAAGTCCTTACTGTCTTTACAGACGGTTCCAGTAATGGCCTAGCAGTCTTTGTTGTCAATAACCAACCTAACACCTTTGATACTGTCTATCATTCAGCACAGTTTGTGGAATTGTTTGCCATAACACAAGTTTTTAAAACATTTCTTGATAATCCTGTTAATATTTATACATACAGTGCCTACATTGCTCATTCTGTGCCCCTGCTTCAGATTTCACCCACCATTAAGGCTTCTTCCAATGTGGCCCATCGGTTTCACCAGCTTCAGAAGCTAATTCAGGCCAGACAACACCCATTTTTCTTAGGACACATCAGGGCACACTCTGATCTTCCCAGCCCTCTAACACAAGGTAATGCCAAAGCTGATGCAGCAACTCGTTTCATCTTTTCAATTTTTGTTGGCTCCATTCAAAAGGCCACGGATTTACACAATCTTCACCATCTAAATTTCCAGAACCTTCGATAACTATGTAAAATTACCAGGCAACAGGCACGAGAAATAGTAAAAGCATGCCCTGGTTGCCCTGTCTCCCTCCCCATTCAACACTTGGGAGTTAACCCCCAAAGATTACTGTCCAATCAGTTTTGGCAAATGGATGTTACTCATTTTTCTGAATTTGGAAAAACCAAATATATACACGTTTCTGTAGATACCTTCAGCGGCCTTATTTTTGCATCACCACATTCTGGAGAGGCTATCAAAGATGTCCTTTCTCATCTTGTTTCAGTGTTTTCCGTAATGGGTAAACCAATACATATTAAAAAAAAAGATAATTGTCCTGCATATACCAGTGCCAAGTTTAAACAGTTTTGTGCTTCCTCGCAAATTTGTCATACTACTGGAATTCCATACAAGCCTCAGGCATTGTGGAACGTGCCCACCTTACCTAAAGACTTGGCTAACCCGCTTTAATGCTTCTGCACTTGTATTTACCACTCACAGGCATTGCCTTAATCATGCATTATTTGCCCTTATTTTTCTTTCCCTAGACAATGAAGGCCATTCGGCTGCAGACTGACACTGGCAATCCTCGTCCAATTCTGTTCGCCCACCTGTTATGTGGCACAATCCCCTTACAAATAAATGGAAAGGCCCAGGTCCTGTCCTCATCTGTGGACGAGGCTCAGCTTGTGTTTTGGACCAAGAGCAAGCAGCCCCAAGATGGTTTCCAGAACGCCTGGTTAAACAGGTTAATGGCTTACCTCAACACAGGGATGGAGGCCCTCACCCTGAGGACAAATTTTCCTCTTTTTCAGATGCAGCCAACAATCTGTGTGAGGATCCTACTTAAGGCACTTCTGCTGAACAGGATTGTACACGGAGGCTTTGGCCCTCCACCTTCCAACATCATGGAGTACCTTTTTGGCCCTCCCTGTGAACGCAAGGGAGGATCTTGGACTCAGGCTCCCACTAGTTTGACCCAGACTGCTGACTGCGTGACTAAGGTGGCTTACCTCCGGGCCGAGGTTGACCATAAACTCAGAGGAGTTCATCAGCCTAAATTGGTATGTGTTAACAAGCCAAAGATTATTCCCCCTAGTACAAGTAATGCTCTCTAAAATTGTTCTGCAACTTGAACGCATACCCAAGAGATGCATGCCACTTGTTATGCGTCGGCCTCAATTTGTGTCAACAAGAAGGGAGAACAATTTTTTGAAGCCTCCCTAACTAAAACTCATGCAGCAGGAGGGACCACTATTCATTATACCCCCGTTCTTTTTGACCGGGGAGGAGAAGGCAAATAAACCAAGCTACAGTCAGCTGGGTGCCAAGGCCCTGTTGGTAAACCCCCCTTCTGCCCCATTAAGGCACCTACAGGGGTCGCTGATGGTGGAGGATTCCCTTATGCTGTCAAGCATCCTCAGATAATCAAACTTTTGAAACCCCAAATCCCTGAGCTCACATATCATCTCTTAATATAGAGAAAATGCCAGCTCCCCGGTTTAGATAACAATATATTAGATATTTTGGAAACTACCTTCTCCTTGCTTAATAATTCCAACCCCACCTTTGCTGGTGATTGCTGGCTCTCCATGACAACAGGGGCAATCATGCCTATTGCAGTTCCTATTAATTCTATCATAGACGATGATAATACATGCCAACCCAGATTTCCTTTTAAAGTACAGTCTATAGGCACTTTTACAATATGTCTTTTAGGCGCGATGCAAAATAATACCTATGATATTGATGTTGGAGTTCCTTCCTTTGGAAATTGCTCAACAGTACAAAACTATTCCTCACCCACCCCATCTCTTTGTCCCTCCAATGGCACAGTTTTTATGTGTGGAGGAAACTCGGCCTTCCTGAGGCTTCCATCGAATTGGACCGTTGGCTGTGTTCTTGCCTTATTACTCCCTGATATAACTATTGTCCCAGGAGACAAAACTCTATGCATTCCTAGTCTAGACACCTTAGTCAAAAGACACAGGCGGGCAATACAGGCCTTACCACTCTTTGCCAGCCTTGGAATAACAGCTGCTGTGAACACAGGTACAGCTGGCTTAGGCATGGCTATACACTCTTAGCGTCGCCTGTCTCAACAACTTATAAATGATGTAAAAACTCTAACAGGAACCATTAGAGATTTGCAGGACCTAGTAGACTCCCTGGCAGAAGTGTTCCTTCAAAACAGAGAAGGCTTAGATTTACTGACAGCTAACCAGGGAGGTATTTGCTTGGCCTTAGGGGCACAATGCTGCTTTAATGCCAATAAATCAGTCATAGTACGCACTAAAATTAAGCAGCTTCAAGAAGATCTAGAAAAGAGATGAAGGGAACTTTTTGAAAATCCCCTCTGGACTGGTTTTAATGGATTTCTACCCTACCTTCTTCCCCTATTAGGCCCTTTGTTGGGTTTACTTTTAATGGTGTCCATAGGACCCTGCATTATAAACAGGCTTGTACAATTTATTATAGAACAGATTAATATTTTGGCCTCTAAGCCCATACAGGTCCACTATCATCACCTGGAGATGGAAGACCATGCTGCCAACATTTAAAAGGATGTTCTACCCTTCTCACAGGCTTATTTCTTAAGTTTACATCCCCACAGATCTCTCTTTCTTACATTAAACTATAAGTAACAGCTCTGACCAACCATCTTCTGCCATTGCCATAAGGGTTCGTCCTCCATGGGCCCCTTCACTTGGGGGGGGGATGCACCCATGGAGTGAGGACGTTAGGCCATAATAACGGAGGATGCAGGATGGACTGCAGGAGGATGGATCCACGGATACCAAAACAGAAGACCTCTTAGTGACACGCTCTGGTGCATGGCGGTCGGCATGCTTCCCTTTTAAAGCCGTCTTCTCCAAAAATATGCCAAGGCCACCACGAAATCTTGTAAACATGCTCTCTCGAATCAGGAGATATTCAAAGGCCTGCTAGAGAAACAGAGCCTCTATCACCCCCTAAAACATTGGCCGGTAAGGTATGGTCAAATATTTTATATAAGAAAGGGGGAGAGGTCAGGGGCTAGAAGGAAGTTCTCCTTCAAAGTATAGCCTGACACTGAAAAGAAACAGCCCCCTGGGAGATATCCTGCCTGGGAGACATCCCGCAGCCATCTATCTCCCTGAGACATCCTGCAGCCATCTGTCTTCCGGCAACATCCTGAGGTTATCTCACTTTCTGAAGACATCCAGCAACTGCCGATAAGAGAGCTTTCCCATCCACAGCATATAAATTTCCATGTGAGAACAATAAAAGTTTGCAGCATGATCAGAACTCCAGTCTTGCTGTAATCTCTCGTGTCTCTTGTCCCTTCATTCCTCCCCAACTAAGTTTCTTGCCCACGTTGATGTGTCCCGCCGGCCGGGACAACTGACACTAACCCATACCCTACTACACTCTGACAACTAATCCTAATATGATGGAGAAAAATAACCCAAACAGAATAGAAATACAAGCAGTTCAGAGGAGGCATGGTGTATATTTGGACTTGCCTTTTGCATGATATAGGGTAAGTGTTATAAATCTAGTTAACAACACCTACTATCTTCCTAAGCTCCTGTTTTCTTCCTGAATTCTGGCCACTCTCCAGAATAGGCTCATGGTTTTGTGTCCACGATATGTACGACCTCCAAGCTCTGTGACATGGCCATGTACTGGATAGCTGAAGGGAATGCGAGCATCTCAGAAAACTCAGATATCAGTGTGACCAGGAAAGTCTCAGTGGAGAAACCCTGCTTTGGGCCTTTTGCTAACCTATTTGCCTGTTGCCATGAATGTCAGGAAGGTCTTTGCCTCAGGCCAGCCCTTTGTGAATCCTGAAGAAAACTGTTTTCAAATGGTAATAAATGGGCATCACCTGTGGCTCTTTGCTTAAATGCTTTGGAAAGGGATGTGTCTGAATCTGCCTCTTTGCCCTGTGTGAGGTAGTGGCTTAGATTCTCAGCACCAGTTGGATCTAAAGAAAAATCCAATGTGTGCATCCAAAACCAAAATGCAGAAAAGATCAGTCATGGTGTATGAAGTTTCTCACCTTCCTCTTTTAGGTTCCTGACCTCCATCAAGTGAGAATAGGGATCCTTTGGGACAAATGAGTTCTTTCATGCCCTGTAGAGATGATTGGGTTTTCCCATGACTCCAAATCACATGAAGAAACTATACCTGACAGTCAGTAGGCCTCAAATTGGAGAAGCAGAGCAGTATTAATGGCAGACCTATGTGATCAATCCTGGTTCACAGAAATGGTGTCCAGGCTACCCTGAGGTTAGGCAAATGAAGGGAAAGAGACCTTATTTTGGAAACTCTCTTTGGCTGTGCCATTCATGGAAACATCCAGCCAGAGGTTATGATGAATGTATATATGGAAGAAGATGAGGGCCTTGGTGGAGTGTTTTGGTTTTAATTGTGGTCATTTGTGTGGAGTTTGGAAGAGATGACTGGGTCCACCTGGGCTTGAACTCTTTTGTGATTCCCCTCAGAGACTGAGTTCAGTGACTGACCTCAGAGAAGTAATTGCTTTGGAAAGGGATGTGTCTTAATCAGCCTCTTGGCCCTGTGTGAGGCTGTGGCTTTGATTACCAGCACCGTATGGATCTAAAAATGATCCCATGTCTGCTTCCAAAACCAAAATGGCCAAAATTGCAGTCATTGTTGATGAAGTCTCTCGCCTTCCTTTGTAAGGTTCTGAAAGAATAAAAGAAATTGAAATTGAAACGTAAAGAAACAGGTTCTGTAAAGTTTCCAGGCTGCACGCAGAACCTGAAATTCCTGTGGCAGTTAAGACAATTCCCGGAACTACCCATTAGATGTGTGTTGAAATCTTCCCTGACCACCTAGTTACTTAACAACCTCTTCCCCAAAACCGTGCAGCTAAGCACATATACATCTCAGGGCTTCAACCAATCAGTTTAAATGTATACCCCTTCTCAGGGCTGACCAATCACCCCCTGCCTGAACTGTTCCCACCAATGAATGTGCAAATCATGTTTTAGAGTTGTTATTTGATTTTCCCACAGTATACGGTGATTTGCTAAAGGAAGCTAGGATGTATGTTAAGTCCCTGCCCTCTCTAAAGAATGTATATAAAATCTGCTCATGTTGTTCTTGGGGCTCTTTGTTTTTTGCTCCTCTGAAGTGAGCTCTGAGCCCCAGCATGCTGGACCCCCAATAAACCCTTTGCTGTTTCATGAGAAATTCTCTTGGTGGTCTTTTCCTCCGACGTTCGGCCCACCTTTTCATCTGGAGGCCCTAGCTGAGAAATCCAGCAGTGACGAACAAAAGACCCCAATGGACTCCTTTCAGAGTAATTAAGGTGCCTCTTTCTGGTTTCAGGTTTCAGGTTAGGGCTTGGCAAAATGGCTGTCGGTGAAGAACATTAGCTCTCTGCGATGGTGGCTGACAGATGTGTCACAGAGTCACAGGCCACGTCCCTGGGGGAAACTCCAGAGGACTCGGGAAATTGAGGATTAGTAGATTCCTCAACTCGGTTATTTTTTGCTTCAGGATTCGGTTTTCCAGCCCATCAGGTTTTGCTGGCTACTCAGTTTTGTTCATTGTCAGGAACTCATGTTGAGTTTACTGTCTGTCTTTATTGTCTAACCCATCAGGTTTGGCCAGTTACTCAGTTCTAATCTTTTTCTTGGACTCATGTTAAACGTTTACTGTTTGTCTTTGTCTGTGTCACGTTTGTGTATTCACTGTCCCTGTTTGAGTAACTCCCATTATGGGACATTATGGGACAAAGCACTTCCATGCCTCTGTCTCTTAACCTTGATCATTGGACTGATGTTCGCTCAAGTACCAAGAATCTTTCTTTTTCAGTAAAATGCCGGATCTGGCAGACTCTCTGTGCTTCAGAATGGCCCATCCTAGGAGTCGGATGGCCCCGAGAAGAATCCTTCCACTTCCCTCTAATCCGAAAAGTCAGAGATATTGTCTTTCACCGGGGCCACTTGGCCACCTAGATTAACAGCCATATACCCCTTCCCCCACGATCTTATCATTCCAACATTCTGCTCCTCCCCCTCTTCCCTCCATTCTGAGTCAGAAGACTGGACACTCCTCTCTCTCCTTATCCTCTACCCTCGCTCCCCAACCCACAACATGTTCCAGATGATCCTCCTGCCGCTGACTCAGCCTCTCCGCCGCTAGAGGCAATTGGGCCAGACCCAAGCCCTCCAGGGGACTTCCCCGCAGCAGCAGCAGACCCTGCTCCCCTGAAGGAAGCTGGGCCACCTAAAGGAACCCGCAGGAGATAAATAATATAAAACTCGGAAGCCCCAGTGATGCTCCCTCTCTGTCCCTACGGGCCCATGAACCGACCCAACTGGGACCCCAACACCTTTGAATGTAGGTAGCATCTGTCCACTTATCGCCGTTCTCTAATAGTGGGTCTCTGAGCGGCCGCCAGAGGGCCGACTAATTTGGCCAAGGTAAGAGAGATTATCCAAGGGCCTAATGAGTCTCCTTCTATGTTTCTGGATAGAATTATGGAAGCGTATAGGAAATATATTCCTTTTGATCCTCAGGCAGAAGACCAAAAGCCATCTGTTGCAATGGCCTTTATCGAGCAGACTGCCCTAGATATTAAGAGAAAGTTACAACGTCTAGATGGATTATAAGATATGACCTTAAGAGATTTAGTCAGAGAAGCTGAGAAAGTATATTATAAGAGAGAAACTGAGGAGGAAAGGGAATAGAGGAGAGAGAAGGAAAGGGAACAAAAGAAGGAGGAAAGAAGCAAATGGCAGAGTAAAGCATTGCCTAAGGTTCTGGTCACAGCAGCAAATAGGCCAGAAGTTAAAAAGCAGGGATACATAAAGGCATACCTGGGCCCACGCCAAAGGCTGCCGTTGGCCTCAAATCAATGTGCCCACTGTAATAAAAAAGAACACTGGGCCAAAGAGTGCCCCCAAAAGAAGCAGCCACGCCAGCCCGCCGTGCTGACTCTAGAAGAGGACTAGGAAATTCGGGGCTCAGATCCCCTCCCCCAGCTCAGAGTAAAATTTGAAGTTGAGGGGAACACAGTGAACTTTGAAGTGATTACAGGAGCAGTATACTCAGCCCTTAAGACTTCACTGGCCCCCCTATCAATTAAATCGTCCCTAGTTCAAGGGGCTAATGGCAATAGATATCAGGCTTGGACAACTAAGATGAATATGGACCTCGGAAAGGAAAAAGTCCACCACTCTTTCCTAGTAATCCCAGAATGCCCGGCCCCATTGATGGGCAGGAATATGCTTACCAAACTCTGGACTAGAATAACCTTTAACCCTAATGGTCCCCAAGTGGGGGTTCTAAAGCCTGCAGTATTAACTCCCATAGTAACATCTTTGACTATGTCTGTAGAAGATGAACATCAACTCTTCGCGCCCCCTAGGACTGATCAAACAGGCAAACTACCCCAGAAATGGATAAAAGATTATCCTAATGCCTGGGCAGAAACTGCTGGGTTAGGTCTAGCCATCAACAACCTCCAATAGTAGTAGAATTAAAAGCCTCTGCGTCTCCAATTAGTGTTAAACAATATCCTCTAAGCAAAGAAGCTAAGGATGGGATAAGGCCCCATATTCATAAATACCTGGGTCTTGGGGTCCTAAGGCCCTGTCAATCAGCCTGGAACACCCCCCGGTACCAGTAAGAAAGCCAGGAACTGGGGACTACCGTCCTGTTCAAGACCTAAGAGAGATAAACAACAGAGTGCAGGACATTCACCCCACAGTACCCAATCCATATAATTTGCTTAGCACTCTGAATCCGGAGCAGAAATGGTACACTGTGCTGGACTTAAAAGATGCTTACTTCTGCTCGCCTCTACATAAGGACTGTCAGTTGCTGTTAGCTTTAGAGTGGATAGACCCAGAACCTGGAACATCTGGCCAACTAACCTGGACTAGACTCCCACAGGGGTTCAAAAAATCCCCCATTCTCTTTGATGAAGCCCTCCACAGAGACATCAATGACTTCAAAACTGCACACCCCGAAGTCACCCTACTCCAATAGTGGATGATCTTCTACTGGCAGCCAACACCAAGGAGACCTATGAGTCTGGGACCCAAGCACTATTATTCGAGCTTGTTCGGCTTGGATATATGGCTTCTGCCAAAAGGCCCAAACTTGTCAGCAAGAAGTAATCTTCCTGGGTTATTCTCTTAGGGGTTGCAAACGATGGCTCCCTGAGCCCAGAAAAAAAAACCGTTTTGCAGATACTGCCCCCATCTAATTAGAGAAAACTCAGAGAGTTTCTTGGGACTGCCAGCTTTTGCAGGTTATGGATTCCTGGGTTCGCATCTCTGGCTGCCCCTTTATACCCGCTGATAAAGGGGGATGCCCACTTCCAATGGACCCCTGAGCACCAACAAGCTTTTGATAATGTCAAAAAAAGGTGCTGCTATCTGCTCCGGCCTTTGCACTCCCAGATGTAGAAAACCCTTCACTCTCTATATCGAGGAAAAGAAAGGAATAGCACGGGGAGTGCTCACTCAGTCTTTGGGACCTTGGAAAAAGCCAGTAGCGTATTTATCCAAAAAACTGGACCCATTGGCTAGCGGGTGGCCCCATTGCTTAAGTGCTATAGCAGCGGCAGCCCTTCTAATAAAAGATGCTCATTAATTAACGTTGGGACAGAAGCTAACCATTATAGCCCCCCATGCCCTGGAGAGCATCATCTGTTAGCCTCCAGAGAGGTGGCAATCAAACTCCAGAATAAACCACTACCAGAGCCTCTTGCTTGACAAAGACAGAATAACGCTGGGACCCCCTGCTCCACTCAACCCACCTACACTGCTGCCAGAAGAATCATCAGGACCCGTCACTCATGAGTGTCAACACATACTGGCAAGGAAACCAGTATACAACAAGACTTGAAGGATCAGCCACTGCCTCGCCCTGAAGTCGTATGGTTTACGGATGGCAGCAGCTTCCTCCAAGATGGTAAGCGGCGGGCTGGAGCAGCAGCAGTTAGCAAAACTGATTTCATCTGATACTCTGGTCTCCCAGAAGGGACATCAGTCCAAAAAGCAGAACTGATTGCCCTTATGAAAGCATTGGAACTAGCAACAGGGAAAAGGGCCACCATATAAACTGATAGCCACTATGCATTTGCCACTGTTCATATGCTCGGGACTATTTACCAACAATGCGGGCTATTAACCTCTGCCGGGAAAAAAATAAAAAATAAAGATTAGATCCTCCACCTTGGCTCAGCAGTGCAGGGCCATAAGGAACTAGCTATAGTGGACTGTCCCGGGCACCAGAAGAGAAACAACCCTGTGGCAGTTGGAAACAGAAGGGCAGATGAGGAAGCTTAATTGGCAGCCCTAAACAGAGTGACTCTGTTAACTTTTTCCACACCGGGGGGAACAAAAATCAGGAGACTTGGCTGCCCCGGAACATTCAGGCAACTTATCATCTGAGGAGACAGATACAGAAATCTGGGACCCTACAGAGCCAAGTTTACAATTTCAAAAACCCCACCTTTATGTCAAAGACGTACACCAGCTAAACCACTTAGGCTCAAAGAAGTTATAGGCACTCTTAAAGGACCGAAGAAAGGACTTATTATTGACTGACTCAAAGAGGAAAAAAATAGCTGAGCAGGTGACTAGAGCTTTTCAAGTCTTCCAATTAGTTAATACTTTCTCATCCAAGATTCCTGCAGGGAAGCGCATACGAGGAACCAGACCAGGACAATTCTGGGAAGTGGACTTTTCTGAAATTAAGCCAGCAAGGTATGGACTTAAATATCTCCTAGTCTTTGTAGATACTTTTTCAGGATGGGTCGAAGCCTTCCCCATGAAGAAAGAAACAGCTCAGATGGTGGTCAAAAAGATCCTAGAAGACAGTTTTCCAAGGTTCGGCCTGCCTAAGGTAATAGGGTCTGATAACGGACCAGCATCCGTGGCCCAGGTAAGTCAGGGATTTTCCAGGACCCTGGGGATTACTTGGAAGTTATATTGTGCTTATAGACCCCAGAGCTCAGGACAGGTAGAAACGATGAATAGAACCATCAAAGAGACTTAACGAAATTAATCTTGGAGACCGGCATAAAAAATTGGACTATGCTCCTACCTCATGTACTTTTTTGTGCAAGAATACCCCTCCGCCCCTTTGTGTAACCTCACCCCTTATGAAATTCTCTACGGTGCCCCTCCTCCATTAAGGGACCTAACCCCAACTCTGAGATTAATGATTCCTTTCACACACCCTTGCTAGACAGACTTAAAGCCCTTGAACAAACCCAGCACCCAGCGATACCTGTGGAAACAGTTGGCCACTGCTTATCATCCTGGAGACGAGGGAACTCCACATCGATATCAAGTGGGAGACTTCGTCTACATGAGACAGTATCGGGTGTCATCCCTGGAACCCTGCTGGAAAGGACCATACCAGGTGCTGCTTATAACACCTACAGTGGTGAAAGTGGATGGGATCACTTCCTGGATCCATGCCTCCCATCTCAATCCTGTGCCCTGTCCATACTCTGGCTGGAAACTGGAACAGACTGGTAACCCTCTCAAGTTGCATGTCTGTGGTGTGGGTAGGGCTATGGATTCTTCCCCTGACCACCAGCAGTCCTAATCCCCATCAGCCTGTTCAGCAACAATGGCAAGTTATAAATCCTACTGGGCAAGTAGTGTGGTCTATTTCACATACAGCCCCCTTATGGACTTGGTGGCCATCTCTCCACCCGGACATTTGTCAGCTTGCCATAGGCCTCTCTGACTGGGATCTCCCTGACATAGTGGACCCCACACAGATCCCACTAAAGCCCAAACCAACTTACCCCATGAATTATTGATGTCATCTCCCCAGCTCAGGTGTAAACTAGCCAGTCTTGTTTATTAAGTGTGCCCAGCTGATTTCTGAAATCGCAAACAGGCCCAAACCTGTGGAGGACCCAGTGACTTTTATTGTAGATCTTGGGGTTGTGAACACACGGGAGCTACATTGTGAAACCCAAACTCCCCAGACAGTATGATTCGGTAGGATGAAATGACATCTGGATTGATCCCAATAAATGTGCCGCTATCCAAGTGGTGTCAAAAACTTGCTGTGGAAAAAATAGTCTATGTTACCCCCTCAATATAACTTTCACTTCCAAAGGAAGGGGCTACCTCAGAACAACATGGCCTATGGGAAATACTTGGGGAATGCGATTCTATATTAATGGCCCTGGCTATGACTTTGGTCTCTGGTTCACCATTCGGCTTAAAAAGGAAGAAAATCCCACAGCAATAGGGCCCAATCCATTCAAGTCTGGAATTAAGCCTCCTAAACCTCCCATGCCTAGATCTACCAAAACCCCTCTACCATCTCATACTTCGCAGTTTCCGTCTTTGCCTACTTCCCCAGTCCAGAGTACAGCTGACTCCTCCCCCTGGGAACTAATTAAAGGAACCTTTATGGTACTGAACTCCACACAGTCAGAACTCCTTGCATTTCAGCCCAGGTATTTGACAGCTCTGTACATTATGGTGTAATGGTGCAGATACCCCCCAGGGTGCTCTATCATGATCCAGAATCCTTTGAAGCTCTACTAGGTGGACAAACAGCCCGATTTTGCCGGGAGCCAGTGTCCCTTACTCTAGCCATCCTATTGGGGCTAGGAGCTGCTGCAGGAGTGGGTACAGGAACAGCTGATATGATCCATGGGTCACAACAAATGGACTGATTAGAAACAGCAATAAATCAAGACTTGAAGACGTTAGAGACCTCCATCACAGTTTTTCAGGAATCCTTAACCTCTCTCTCTAAAGTTGTTTTACAGAACAGGTGAGGATTAGACCTCCATTTAATAAGGGAGGGGGGCCTCTGTGCTGTACTGAGAGAAAAATGCTGTTTTTATGCTGACCATACTGGAGTTGTAAAATAATCCATGAGTAAATTGAGAAAATGCCTTGAAGAGCACCAGAGAGAAAGGGAGATTCAACAAGTGTGGTTTGAGTCATGGTTTACCTTGTCCCCCTGGTTAACTACACTCCTATCAGCCTTAGCTGGACCCCTGATCATGCTTATGGTGTTGATAACTGTGGGACCTTGTTTGCTTAACCTCATAGTTTCCTTTCTCCAGGCTCAGATTGGGCAGGTAAAACTCATGGTAATCAGACAGAAATACACTTCACTGGCAGAAATAGAATGTGAGACCCCACAAAAATTATGATTCATTACTTTTAAAATTAAAAGTAGGCAGAAAAAGGAGAAATGAAAGAATTAAAGAAATTAAAATTGAAACGTAAAGAACCAGGTTTTGTAAAGTTTACAAGCTGTGCTCAGAACCTTAAATTCCTGTGTCAGTGAAGACAATTCCCGGAACTGCCCATTAGATGTGTTGAAATCTTTCCTGACCACCTAGTTACTTAACCACCCCTTCCCAGAAACCGTGCATCTCAGCACGTATACATCTCAGGGCTTCAACCAATCAGTTTAAATGTATACCCCTTCTCAGGGCTGACCAATCACCCCCTGCCCGAACTGTTCCCGCCAATGAATGTGCTAATCATGTTTTAGAGTTGATATTTGATTTTCCCACAGTATATGATATTTGCTAAAGGAGGCTATGATGTATATAAAGTCCCTGCACTCTCTAAAGATTGTATATAATCTCTTCTCAAGTTGTTCTCGGGGCTCTTTGTTCTTTCCTCCTCTGAAGTGAGCTTTCAGCCCCAGCATGCTGGACCCCCAATAAACCATTTGCTGTGGCATGAGACAATAGGTGCTTGGGTTTTCTCATGTCTCCAAATCACATAAAGAATCTATACCTGACAGTCAGTAAGCCTCAAATTGGAGAAGCAGTGCAGTATTAGCGGCAGGGCTATTTGATCACTCCTGATTCAAAGGAAGGGTGTTCAGGCCACCCAATGCCCTTCTGGACTTCAAATATTACCTAGATTTCTGTTTTCATACTTATATTTCACCAGTATATTCTTGTAAATATCGCAGGTTCCCAATACCATAATTCATCCTGCAGAATGATTCCTAAACCAAATCGAACCTGTTATTACCCTTAACCATGCAATATTTCCTCAATATAACTTAACAGAAGAACAAGGATATTGTTGGTCTTACAATACAGGAATGTAGGGGATCTTCCTCCTGCTGAGAACCTCAAAGTTCCGTGCAGAAATGATCCCTGAAGAAGATGTAGACACCTATGAAAGACCTGAGAGAGCAAAAGTCAACTTCCATGTAAAACAACCTGGTCAAAATGAAGGGATGTGTCTGAAAGCCTCTCTCTTCTTAATGTAGATTAAATCGACCAAACCAGGCCTGTGTGGAGAGCTGTTCCCGGGTGCCTATGGTTGATATACCATTCTATCTTGTGAAAGTGTCACAGGAAGTATGGGCAGCCTCCATCTCATGGAACCCTTGGAAGCAACTGTTAGGAAAAAGTGGTTGCCAACCCAGTGACCTCATTCAGTTCGTGAAGGAAGTGACCTATCACACTTCCTTGGTGATGGAACTCTCTGAACTCGGGATCCAGGAAGCCAGGCAACCAGAGCCAGTCCCAGTCCCAGTCCCAGTGGTCTCATTTGTTTGGATTTACCAAGGACAGAGTCAGTCTTTCTTAGTACCTACTGAAGTGAGAATGGCCAAATGCCAGGAGAGCTCTGAAGAGGGGCCTTTTCTGAGAAAGCAGGTAGTGGCTCAACCATGGCTCCTGACAACTTCACAGAGTTGGCAAAGAAGTCCAGGTCTGAGATAGGACAGGCCATTTTGGTGGAACATAGTATGGCCCACCAGTCAGAGGACACTCAGGATACTCACAGACATACTTGGGGGAAGGAGATTCCGTTGTGGGTGTCTGTGTGAGTTTGTGGTTTTGTCTCATGTTCTGAGAATAGGTAGGAAAGGCGGTTTGTTTGTTTAGACTGGAATGTTTCTAGAAAGTCGTTTGACAACGCGAGTGTTTCTATGTCTGTGTATCCCACTGAATCCGTTTTTGTAGACATTTGAAAAGAGAATTCATCAATGGTTGTGTCCTGTCTAGTAGAAAGCTTCCCATCATTCATCTTGCCAAATTAAAGAATAAAGAGCTGCTTGCCTTATGGATGGGCAACACCTATTATCTTCTTAAGTTCCTCTTTTCTTCCTGAATACTGGCCACTCTCCAGAATAGCCTCATGGTATTATTTCCAAGATATGTACCACCTCCAAGCTCTGTGACATGATCATGTACTGGATAGCTGAAGGGAATGAGAGCATCTCAGAAAACTCAGATATCAGTGCGACCAGTAAAGTCTCAGTGGAGAAATACTACTTTGGACTTTTGCTTACCTATTGTTCTGTTGTCCTGAATGTCAGGAACGTGTTTGCCTCAGGCCACCCCTGTGTGAAACCTGAAAAAATCAGTTTTCAAATGGAAAAGGATGGGCGTCACCTGTGGCTCTTTGCTTAATTGCTTTGGAAATGGATGTGGCTGAATCAGCCTCTTTGCCCTCTGTGAGGCAGTGGCTTAGATTCTCAGCACCTGATGGATCTAAAAAAAGTTTCCAAGTGTGCATCCAAAACCAAAATGGCCAAAAGAGCAGTCATTGTGGATGAAGTCTCTCGCCTTCCTCTGTAAGCTTCCTGACCTCCATCAAGTGAGAATAGGGATCCGTTGGGTCAAACCAGTTCTTCAAAGCTCTGCAGAGGCTAGCCAATAGGTGCTTGGGTTTTGTCAGGACACCAATTCACATAAAGAATCTATACCAGTCAGTTGGCCTCAAACTGGAGAAGCAGAGCAGTATTAAAGAAGGGCTATTTGATCACTCTTGGTTCACAGGAATGGTGTCTAGTCCACTCTGACTTTAGGCAAATGAGGGGCAAGGGAGCTTATTTTGGACACTGTCTTGGGCTGCGCCCGTCATGGAAACCTCTAGCTAGAGGTTATTCAGAGTGTCTATGTTGAAGAAGATGAGGGCCATGTGGGAGTTTTTTGGTTTTAATTGTGGTCAATTGTTGGTGGTTAGAAGAGAATCCTGGGTCCACCTGGGCTGGAATTCTGGTGCGATTCCCCTTAAAGACTGATTTCTGGAACTGACCTCAGAGAAATATTGCCATTAATTGTGTTGGGATTTTAGGCGGCCATGCATGAGAGTCGCCATTGGAAACTGAGATCTAAGCCTGGGGTGGCTATTCACCAAGCACTGTCAATCTCAGCCAGGACATCACATGATTTTATTCTGAAAGACTTGGCAGCCATTGTTGAGAGTCAAAACACACATGGACCTCACATTGTAGACCTCAATGGGCCTGGCTTCATGTGGCCTTTTGGCCACTCTTTGGGAAGACTTGCCTCTGAAAATTCTCCAGAGTTTTCCTTGAAATGTGCTTCCTAAAAATTTAATGGTTCCTGAATGAATTGAAACCCACAGTTTCTCCAACTTCATCCTTGAAAAATGTCTAGATAAATACCATGAAATTTTTGAAATTTCCACGACCAGGTGGCACTGGAGAACCTTTGGATGTCCTGTTGCTGATCAAGAGTGTACCAGACAGTGCCTTCCTTGACTGGGTTTCATGAAAATGGTGTAGAACAGAGCTGCCAGTATGGTGGAGCCTGTTGAGTAGTGGGCCCAGAGCTGTGGTGTGCAGTTGTGTGATAAAATATCTGTGGTGGGGTCATGTGGATCTTACTTTGGCTTCCAAAGGCTTGTGACTGACATGGTGCAGCCAGCATACCTTTGTATATTAAGCCATCTTGTTAGATGGAGAGTTTTCAGGGCAATGTTCAGAATCAAGTTGCTATGGTCAAGGGGGCAAGCAATGTGGCGTAGAAGCCTGGTTGGTGCATTCTCCTGCAGACCCTTACACACCACACGTGACAGAACTCCCTCCAGCACTGTGTCCCAGTGGAACTCCTTGTATTTTGTGAAGCAAATACCAAACTCCCAGTGCAGCAACAAGAAACACAACAAAATTGGAGAATGACCAAATGGCTTCACAGTCTACACGGAAAGATTCTTAGACCCCAGTGGCCACAGTAAACCCACAAAGAGAGAATTCAGCACTGCTACCTCATGTTCATTGGAAAATAAGAAACCATGTCCTCCATGTAACAGATGCATACACAGCTTTGATGGTCTCACTAAAAAGGAAGCTAAAGCTCCTGAAAACAACATATATTTCAAGTGTACAACCTCAAAGACAGTTTCCCAGATGTCTTGAGGCCTGCACACTTCCATGTTTGTGGAGTTTTTACAGTCTCCATTACTTTTGGAAACTCCTCTACCACCTCCAGTGTTGTGAACTCCAGAGCATTTTCCATTCCAGATATGTATTCCTAGATTTTCTAACTCTTCTCCTCTAATTGTATCTTACTTGGGGCTAAGGTAATGTCAAGGCATTGTTCTGGATGAGAGTGGGAAGATTTTTTTGTAGCACATATTTGCATACACATTGGATTCATTTTCCAATTATTCATTCAAAATACTGAATCCCTCATAGTAACCCACTCCCTACTAGACTCTGACTACAAATCCTATTATGATGGATAAAAATAGACCAAACCAAATTGAAATACAAGTAGTTCAGAGGATGCAAGGTTAACATTTGGACGTTCCTTTTGCATTATATATGGTAGGAGTTTTAAATCTAGTCGTTTTTTTGTTGAAACACTTCTCCATGTGTTTTTAAAGTTAACAAATATGTGAATTCGTGTCTCCATTTCTCTGTAGCCTATTCAGCACATATATTTTTATATGCACATATAGAATCCTACCTGGTACCACACGTACATTCTTGTGAGGTGGCTCACTTGGCAGATACAAATTGTGAGAAGAGATCACTCCTGTTAAACACTGTTGAAACGGAAAATTCAACCTATGAGTGAGTATCCTAGTTGAACAACATTATACATAAATTCATGTTCAGTAAAATGAATATTTTTAGATCTGTGGATGATATATATTTCATGGTGAATTTCATTTGGCTTGTATATTAATACTTTTTAATTTCTGTGTGTGTATTTTAATATATATATATATATATATATATATATATATATATATATATATATACTCTCCAGAGTTTTCAAAATATGAAATAAATGTATCTTATTATGTACTCCCTAAATTCATTAATATTTAAGTGCGTATTTATAATCAACTTTTCATAAGATTATTCTAAGACATATTCATCCTCCTGAAATACGTATTTGTTTCCTAGTACTGAAAACTAAGTTAAGTGAATTGTGCATACATATCCTAATATTTTTACACTAATTGACCCAGGTTAATATAAATGCAAGTAGATTTCTATAGGACATGATGTGTATTTTGACGTTCATTTTTTTTCAACACTTGTACATTACTATTTCCTCAGTTTATGCACATCATAAGATATATATTTCATCCACAAGTTCACAAATTTAAAGGCTTTTGTTTCACTTTCAATCACTTCCTGCTTCAGAACACATGTGTTCCTCCAGGTTACATGACTGGTCTTTTCATGAGACTTCTTTCCAAACACATTATTTTCGATTTCCACAATTACTTTTGAAGCAAAACTCACACATTCTTCATGATAAACCATAACCCTAATATTACCATTAGATGTATAACTGGTTTGAATGAATGGATATATATCAATATAAGGTTTCCTGTATATTTTCAGATATCAATTTGAACCATTATTTAAGTTGGAACCAGTTATATTATTTATTCACAGTATGGTCTATTCATGCATTATTTCTATATTCATAGACACAGTGTACACCTATTTGTATTCAAAATACTAATTTACACGTCTTCAAAATACTGTTCCTAGAAATGGTGAAAGAAATACTCATGTCACCTGATCTACATATACATTTTATCACAATAATATTCTGGAAACAAAAAGCAAATGTCACACTTATGATTGTACTAAAGCCTAAATGGAAATTGAACATGGATTACTAAAATCATCCATGTCCAGTTTGCCTATTGCTCTCAAATGTGGATCCTATTGGTGACTACATATTTGTTTCTTCCTAAGATTATATATTCAACCTCAAACCTGTTGAAAATGTCTAATCCTATTACTCACCTTATACTTTGCCTGATTTCCTAATGTCTCTATTGATATATATTTTCCCCAGTTCATCATTGTGACTGCCTCTTAACATGTGCTGACATTTACATTCACTCTGTACATGAAACCCTATTGCTAAAGACCATTTTGTCCAAATCCTATACTCACTCATCTTTCTAAAACTACCGTCTATCTTTCTAATCCTACCGACTATCCCTTTTTGACTGCATGTTCTCTTCGACATTCAATCATCCAAGGTACAATATCCTATACCATTGTATATTGATTTATCTGAGACATCTGTGCAGAAATTAATTCAAAGCTAAGTATCCCAATCAAGGCCCCAATGCCCTTCTGGGCATCAAATCTCACCTAGATTTCTGTTTTCATACCTATATTTCAACTGTATATTTTGTAAATATCACATGTTCCCATAACCATTATTCATCCTGCAGAATTATTCCTAACCCAATTGAACATGTTGTTAACCCTAACCATACACTGTTCCCTCAATCTAACTTTACAGAAGATCAGGGAGAGAGTTGGTCTTCCAATACTGGATTGTAGGGTATCTTCCACCTGATGAGAACCTCAAAGGTCCATGCAGAAATGATACATGGAGAAGAAGGCAGCTATGAAGGACCTGAGAGAGCAAAAGTCATTTTCAATGTTAAACAACCGGGTCAGGATGAAGAGATGTATCTGAATCAGCCTTTCTCTTCTTAATATAGAGAAGATGGACCAAACCAGGCCTGTGAGAAGAGCTGTTCCCGGGTGCCTATTGTTGATATACCATTCTAACTTGTGAAACTGTCACAGAAAGTAGGGGCAGTCTCCATCTCCTGGGACCCTTAGAAGCAAATATCAGTACACACTTCCTTGGTGATGGAACACTCTGAACTTGGGATCCAGGAAGCCAGGCACCCAGAGTAAGTCCCAGTCCCAGTCCCAGTGGTCTCAATTGTTTGGATTTACCAAGGACAGAGTCAGTCTTTGTTGGTACCTACTGAAGTGATAATGGCCAAATGTCAGGAGACCTCTGAAGAGGAGCCTTTTCTGAGAAAGCAGGTAGTGGCTCAACCATGGCTCCTGACAACTTCACAGAGTTGGCGAAGGAGACCAGATCTGAGACAGAACAGGCCATTTTGGGGGAACATAGTATGGACCACCAGTCAGAGGACACTCAATATATTCACCAACATACTTGGGGGAAGGAGGTGCCGTTGTGGGTGTTGGTGTGAGTTTGTGGTTTTGTCTCTTTTCTGAGAATAGTTAGGAAAGACTGTTTGTTTGTTTGGACTGGAATGTTTCTAGAAAGTCGTTTGACAACGCGAGTGTTTCTATGTCTGTGCATTCCACTGTATCTGTGGTTGTAGACATTTGAAAAGCAAATGCATCAATGGTTGTGTCCTGTCTAGTAGAAAGCTTCCAAACATTCATACTGCACAATTTAAGAATGGAGAGAGGCTTGCCTTATGGATGGGCAACACCTACTATCTTCCTAAGTTCTTGTTTTCTTCCTGAATACTGGCCACTCTCCAGAATAGCCTCATGGTTTGGTTTCCAAGATATGTACCACCTCCAAGCTCTGTGACATGGCCATGTACTGGATAGCTGAAGAGAATAGAAGCATCTCAGAAAACTCACATATCAGTGTGACCATTAAAGTCTCAGTGGAAAAACACTGCACTGGGCCTTTTGCTTACCTATTGTTCTGTTTTCCTAAATGTCAGGAAGATCTTTGCCTCAGGAAACCCCTTTGTGAAGCCAGAAAAAAAGAGTTTTCAAATGGAAATGAATGGGCATCACCTGTGGCTCTTTGCTTAATTGCTTTGGAAAGAGATGTGGCTGAATCATCCTCTTTGCCCTGTGTGAGGCAGCGGCTTAGATTCTCAGCACCTGATGGATCTAAAGAAAGTTTCCAAGTGTGCATGCAAAACGAAAATGGCCAAAAGAGCAGTCATTGTGGATGAAGTCTCTCGCCTTCCTCTGTAAGCTTCCTGACCTCCATCACGTGAGAATAGGGATCCTTTGTGTCAAATCAGTTCTTCAAAGCCCTACAGAGGCTAGCACATAAGGGCTTGTGTTTTCTCATGACACCAATTCACATAAAGAATATATACCAGACAGTCAGTAGGCCTCAAATTAGAGAAGCAGAGCAGTATTAAGAGCAGGACTATTTGATCACTATTGGTTCACAGGAAGGGAGTCCAGGCCACCCTGACTTTAGGCAAATGAGGGGCAAGGGAGTTCATTTGGAAAACTGTCTTGGGCTGTGCCCCTCATGGAAACCTCCAGCCAGAGGTTATGAAGAGTGTCTATGTGGAAGAAGATGAGGGCCATTTGGGAGTGTTTTGGTTTTAATTGTGGTCATTTGTTTGGTGGTTGGAAGAGATGCCTAGGTCCACCTGGGCTTGAACTCTGGTGTGATTCCCCTTACAGATTGAGTTCAGGAACTGACCTCAGAGAAGTATTGCCATGAATTGTGTTGGGATTTTAGGAGACCACGCATGAGAGTTGCCTTTGGAAACTGAGATCAATGCCCAGGGTGGCTTTCCACAGAGCATTGTCAATCTCTGCCAGGGCATCACATTATTTTATACTGAAAGACTTGGCAGCCATCGTTGACAGTCAAAACACACATGGGCCTCACATTGTAGACCTCAATGGGCCTGGCTTCATGTGTCTTTTTGGCCACTCTTTGGGAAGCCTTGCCTCTGAGAATTCTCCAGAGTTTCCTTGAAATGTGCTTCCTCAAACATTAATGGTTCCTGAATGAATTGAAACCCACAATTTCTCCAACTTCATCCTTGAAAAATGGCTAGATAAATACCATGAAATTTTTGAAATTTTCATGACCAGGTGGCACTGGAGAACCTTTCAATGTCCTCTTGCTGATGAAGTGTGTACCAGACAGTGCCTTGATTGACTAGGTTTCATGAAAATGATGTAGAACAGAGATACCAGTATGTTGGAGCATGCTGAGTAGTGGGGCCAGAGCTGTGGTGTGCAGGTGTGTGATAAAACATCTGTGGTCGGGCCATGTGTATCTGCCATTGACTTCCAAATGGCTTGTGGCTGACATTGTGCAGCCAGGAATCACTTATACGTCTGATAACTCTAGATATAAGGCATCTTGTTATATGGAGATGTTTCAGGACAATGTTCAGAATCAGGTGCAATGGTCAAGGGGACAAGCTATGTGGGATAGAAGCCTGGTTGATGCATTCTCCTGCAGACCCTGACCCATCTCATGTGAAAGAACTCCCTCCAGCACTGTGTCCCAGCTGAATTCCTTGTATTTTGTGAAGCAAATAACAAATTCCCAGTGCAGCAGCAAGAAACACCACGAAAAGTGGAGGATGACCAAATTGCTTCACAGTCCACACGGGGAGTCACTTAGCCTTCAGTGGCGACAGTTTACCTACAAAGAGTGAATTCAGCACTGCTGCCTCATGTCCTTTGAAAAACAAGAAACCATGCCCTCCAGGTCACATAGATGCAGATCCAGCTTTGATGGTCTCATTAGAAAGAAAGCTAAAGCTCCTGACAACAACATATATGTCAAGTGCCCATCATCAGAGGCAGTTTCTAAGGAAGTCTTCAGGCTGGCAGAGCTCCTTGTTTGATAGCATTTACCTATTAGACCAGGATGCAAGAAAAGACCACTGACTCCAATTAAAATCAAGTTAAAGCAAGCTTATATTTTCCACTGCCCAGGTGGCCTCTCTCTCCCAAAACAGTGGGAACAAGACAGCCACCCAAATTTCCTACAGCCCAGGTTTATAACCCAGAATTTTACACTACAGGGGGGTTAAAATATCAGAACTTTGACAAGCATCAAACTAATCGTAGTTTATATATATATATATATATATATATATATATATATATATATATATATATATATATATATTTGCTGGCCCCAACATCAGAATTTATGAAGACCATTAGAGCCTCAGAGAGGGTCATTGTCTGGCCAGGGAAGGCCAGTATTTATGAGGTGTCAATAAAGTTTCATAGAGGGCTGTTCCTGGTCAAAGAGCCAGGCATGGGTGAGTTCAAGGCCACGGGCAGGCATTGCAAGCAGGTTATTTGGTGTAATTTATAGTTAAGCCAAAATTTTCTTTTCATGGCTTTGTGGCAAGATGGATCCCAATTTTAATAAAAGATCAGGTTGGGTCTATCATTCCCCCCTTTTCTAATGTGTCCCTTTCAAATCTTTGATAGGGTAGGGGAAGAGCACTGAGGGAATTTTAATACCTCACGTAACAGTCTCCATATTTTTTGAACTCACACAAAACCAGTCTCCCTGATTTTACCTGACTTAATTAATTACTTAAAATGAAAGTCTATTTATTTTTGGCTCCATTGTTGTAAGAAGAGTGGCGTCACTCATTTTGGCTTCTTCTGAGCTGAGAGAGGGTGACATCAGGGGGCACAGCATGAGGGACATGAGTTGCCTTTTAGAAGTCAGTTCGGTTTGAAGTCTGGTTGTGGTAGAACAGTTTGTAAAGTCATCTGGGGATGGGTTCTTCTATGAGAGAAACAAAAACCATGAGTACTGAATAAATGTTGCAGCTGCTGAAACAAGTCACTGTATAGATGTCCCCTCATCTGTCTTCAATATCCCCAGTTATCAGGACTTTCAACTTAATATTTAACTTTTAGTGTCACAGTTGTCCCACCCCATAAGATACAGTTTAATAATTTAATGTCATCTGATCTTGCAAATTCCTTTTACTAGTATGACCTCTGTGTGTAATAGAGAAACCTTTAATTCTGTTAGTCAGGGCTGGATAATCATACTAGCAAACACCAAGCCTACCTGTGTAGGTTAGGAATATCTGTAGGCCTTAAACAAAAAACTTCTGCCTCTGGTAGCTCCTCTTGATAGTCTCTTTTTATTCTCATCAGGCATTCCTCTCTGAGAATCTTTCTTTGTAGCCTCCAGTCTTACTTATTTTGGGAGGCTACCATAAAGTGTATACGTTAAAATATTATTATAACTATTATTATTTAAAATGCCCAGGAATGGCTGTATTTTGGGTTTATCTGTCTTTGCTAAGAGTTTAAGATGAAGCAGTAAAACTGACTTTTGTTTCTATCTATTGTTAACAGTCAGCTGAGATTTTATGGGAGTCATTTCTGGGGAAACTTGAGAGCAGCTTCTCAGTTCTGCTAGTGCCATTTGCGCTAGGTGATTCCAGGTCTTGCTTGACCATGTGGCTTCTCTCAGAAGCATCAGGAATATCTCCCTTCTCTGATGACTCTCTTCTTCGTAGAAAATGCACTGATTGGCTTTCTGTTCTCCAGTGGCTTCATTAATCTTCCTGATCAGGAGTTTATGTGGCTGAGAGTTGCAAAGTTCTTTAGAGAAGTCTCCTGTTCCCTGGATACAAACTGACTCAGAGGTCAAGAGCCAAAATTTGTTTTATTGTCCCTTTTCATTTAAATTAAATTTTAAATCCTAATCTTAAACATCCAACAAATAAATTTTAACAGCCTTATATTAAGAGTACTGTGCTTTAATGTCTATAATTTAAAATTATTTATCTTTTTATTATTTGGGATCTGTATTTTTCTGTCTTGTAGGTGATGCCTTATTATCTTAAATTAACCAATGTTGTGTTCAAAAGCAACTCTTTTGTAAAACACTAACAGGGAATCTTTAGTTAACTTATAAGGAAATTACAAAATAAAATTAACAAGAGTAAAAATACTTAGTTCGTGTAATAGCTACCCTGAATTTTTGGCTGAGTTATAAATTATATCCCCTTTTTGAGATCCTAGTAGTCTTGACAGAAAAAAAAAAAAACTTCTGAACGTAACTTTAAATTAAATAACATCTGACCTACTGCTTTCGTAGTTATTCTCACATGTTGTAAGATGAGACACAGAGCCTTATCTCAGGTAAGGCAGGGCTCTATATAAATCTTAAGTCTTTTAGTTCTAAAGCTCATCTTTTTTTTTTTATTTATCATCTTACACAGTTTACACAAATTGTTTGAGGTCACATGAACATTAGCTAACACCATATGATATCACATTTAAAACATGAATTAAAGAAAGGCTGAAAGTTTTTAACCTTTACATAGATTAGGAGCTCATTAACTTAAAAATATATTTAAATTTTTCCCCAATGTAAAAAGTAACTTAAAACTTTACATATCTTATTGATAACAAGTAAATAAATCCCCAATATATATATATTTTTTTTACCATACAACTTCAGAACACCAGCTTGATGTAATGCTCTTTTAAAGTTCTACCTTACAGACTTGTATACCTGGAAGATATGAGCACATTAATAGCATCACAATGACATTGATGTTTTTACATTAACCAAATTTAGCTTTTAAAGAAATTCCAGTACAGTGCTCTAAAATAACAGTTCTTATTTAATCAGTTGTTTAATTTTTATGGTTGCTTGCTCTAGAAAAATAAAAATAAACACAATGTTATGGGTAAACTTTTGTTTTCAGAAATTTGTGTCGCTTTATCACATGACTGATTTTTACAATCTTATACAGACTTTAGAACAAACTTATACAGACCTTACTAAATCAATCAGATATCTAACAAAAGTACTCATGAATGAGTAATCCCATATCAAATTTACTTCACTTATTTATCAAAATATTAGAGAAATGTATTGAACAGTGTAAACCATTTTTTTGTTAAAGGAAAAGTCCTAGAACCAAGGCATATTAGACATTTTATAGACATTAATATTTTATTAGATTTTTGAGCAGCTAGAAAAACTTGTAAGCTTAAATTTAAAGACATTTATTGTTATTTGTTTATCCAAATTTAAAGTGAACCATTTAACTCACGTGAATTAAAGATCTTCGAATCCACTTTTTAAAATTTGTTTTTATGAGTGCTTTTTTTTAATGATCGCTCCTTATATATGTTAATTTGTATATCATATATATGATATACGAACATATGGATATATGGACATACAACACATAACAAAAGTGTGCACAAATAATAATAGTAAGGCCTTGTAGCTTTTCACAGGTGAAATCTCCATTGTAATGTTTCAGAACTCCACTGTTGGTCAAAGATAGAACTGATGAGAAAAATATTAACCTAGTTCTCTAGGATCAAAATAATGAGCTCAAAAAAAATACAGAATCTAAGGAAAAAAATGAGAGTCCTAGAAAAAATGACTGGCCAGTAATTAGTAAATACCATACGATTTACCTTTTTTTTTTCCCACTTAGACATCAGATCAGTCTCCTACTGAGCTTGTAGGCTTCTTTCATTTACATTTCAACATAAGTCCTGGCTGAGTTCTGGAAGGAGCTGGACAAAACTGCTATTCTGAGCGGACACCTCAGGCCTAAGGCACTTTAACCATAATTTTCAGGTGAGGATGTTGAAAATTATGATACAATTTTAAGATACAATTCAAAATTTTATACCTTAACATCTTGTTTTGTCAACAGATACCATACTATGATTCACTATCCTTGTCCAAATTAATGCACTGACACACTGTGACATTTACCCAGGCTACCCAATTAAAAATTGGTGAAAAAAAAGACTAAATGATTGGGAAGTTACTTGCCAACTTGGAAGTAGAATTCTTTAGTTTTCCATTTTAAGTATTTAAGTTCTCTGGCATGAATTATCTGAAATCATAAACTAAAAAATTACCTAAACCCGACTTTTAACTGCAAGATTGAGCAATGCTACAAAAACCCATCCAGATACCATATTGTTACAATAAAACATCATCATTTAGACACACATTCAGCTAAGATCATTCCCAAGAAACAATTTATAATATCAACACATTATTGCACATGTCTTAAATGGCCAGAAACAAAGACAAAAGACAGACAGAAAGGAGCTCCAGACTATGGCTGACAGGACAGAAGCCTTTAAAACAGCAGATAAGAGAAAAATCTCCTACACCAGTGGCATGATAGATGTCCCCACAAGGGCATAAGATGTTTTCACAGAGGGGCAACCTGAAATGTAATATCAAAGGTCTCCATGGTGACTTTACTGCATTTAGTGTCTCCTTTTTCTTTTTCTCTTTTTTAAGAAAACAGAGGTGGCATAATACTTACAGTGCAGGGAAGGAAGGAGGGAATTTACTGAAGCAACAGGACTTCGGCAGCTGCTGGGAGTCCCTCAGTCCCGTCTTTTACTTAAACAGGATTAGCTCCTCTGGTTTGGTTCCACCCCAAGCACGCTGAATCTCCTAACATTTCAGTAGTCAGCTCTCAAAAATTCCGGGGTCGGGGGGGTATCAAAATTTGTAACTTAAATTTCGGTTCTGGACCTTGAAGCCAATTAATACCAATTTAATATAAGGACAGGGTTTGAGAAAAAGTAAAAGGGAGGTTTACTGCTTTGCTAACAAAGGATAAAAACAGGGGACTCTGTCCAAAGTTGTGACTCTCTTGATCTGGAGGGACAAGGGGTTTTAAAGGAGCTTCACTTGTTAACCTGGGAGATACTCAGTTATTAGGTCTCCAGCAGGCATTGCCCTCTGCAGTGGGTGTGCTCCAGACAGCCAGCTAGGGGCTTCTCTCATCCTGCTTAACAAAGGGGGGTATAGTGCATCCCATTTCTTTAAAACACAGTCCAAAGGGGTGACAGGCTTACATGCTTTATTACCCATTTTCACGTCCAATATCCTTAAGTTTTTACCACAGAAATCACACAACAAAACGCACAAAAACAAACAAATAAAAAACATTTAGAACACAGAACAAAACACACACAAAAAAAACAGAAGCTCGGCGAATAAACAGAAAACCAGAGGAGCAATGCAGCGTCTTGCTAAAGCTCCGGGGTAGGAGCTCCTGCGTGCCAGTCGGCACCTCTCTACACTTTCAGAGGTATTCCCTACAGAAAAGAACAGAGGAAAGAAGGATTCCTATTACTGTCCCGGACAGGAGTATATGTGAGCCTTCCCAGGCCACCTCTCTGTCATCAGAAGAGAACTCCCTTAACCGGATATCAGATGTTATAAAGGCGCCTCTTACCTATGAAGGCCTCCTCCACCAGGTGCTTGATAATAGTTTTAGTGCGATGGTTCACTGCAGTGATCCACGGACTGAAGGCTCATTCCAAGGCCTTGGAACTTGGCTCTCCAGCCTGGAGTCCTGGAGGATAGGCCAGCTTCAGAATTTCCAGCAGTATGGCTTTGTGATCTGGTCGGGTCATGTTGCTGGGGAACTCCAAAATGTTAGTCCAGGACACAAGAAAAGACCACTGACTCCAATTAAAATCAAATTAAGGCAAGCTTAATATTTCAAGCAGCCGGGCTGCCTCTCCCTCTCAAAATGGCGGGAACAAGACAGCAACCCCACCTTTCCTACAGCCCAGCTTTATAGCCCAGAAAGTTACACAAAAGGGGGGTTACAGAAAACAGAACTTTGACAAGCATCACACTAATTGTAGTTTACATTTGTTTTTTCTGGCCCCAGCATCAGAAATTATGAGGACCATTAGAGCCTCAGAGAGGGTCATTGTCTGGCCAGGGAAGGCGAATATTTATGAGGTGTCATTAAAGTTTCAGAGAGGGCCGTTTTCTGGTCAGAGAGCCAGGCATGGGTGAGTTCAAAACATGGTCAGGCATTCTAAGCAGGTTCAGAATTTTCAGTAATTTATAGTAAAGCAAAAATTATCTTTTCATGGCTTTGTGGCAAGATGGCTCACAATTTTAATGAAAGATCATGTTGGGTGATCAACCCTGTCCCCTACTTTTGGAAAATCCTCTACCACCTCCAAGGTTGTGAACTCCTGAGCATTTTCCATTCCAGATATGTATTCACAGAATTTCTAACTCTTCTTCTCTAATTGCGTCTTACTTGGGGCGAAGTTAATGTCAAGCCATTGTTCTGGATGAGAGTGTGAAGAATATTGTGCAGCACATAATTGCATACACATTGGATTCACTTTCCAATTTTCCAATTGAAATACTGAATTCCTGACAATAACCCATACCCTTCTAGACGCTAACTACAAATACTAATATGATGGAGAAAAATAACCCAAACGGAATTGAAATACAAGCAGTTCAGAGGAGGCATGGTGTATATTGGACTTGCCTTTTGCAAGATAAAAGGTAGGTGTTATAAATCTAGTCATTTTTTAATTGAAATAGTTTTATATGTGTATTAAAGTTAACAAATATGTGAATTCCTATCTCCCTTTCGCTGTAACCTATTCAGCACATTAATTTTTATATACACATATAGAATCCTACCTGATATCACACGTACATTTTTGTGAGGTGCCTGACATTGCAGATACAATTTGTGAGAAGAGATTACTCCACCTAAATGCTGTTGGAACTGAAAATTCAAGCTAATGGTGAGCTTCCTAGTTGAATAACATTATACATAAATCCATGTTCAGTAAAATGAATATTTTTGGATCTGTGGATGATATATATTTCATGGTGAAATTCGATTGGCATATATAATTCTACTTTTGAATGTCTTTGTGTGTGTGTTTGTGTGTGTGTGTGTGTATATATATATATATATATATATATATACAAAATAAATCTCCAGATTTTTCAAAATATGAAATATAGGTGTCTTATATACACTCCCTAAATTCATTCATGTTCATGTATGTGGATTAATAATCAACTTTTCACAAGATTATTCTCAGAAATATTCATCCACCTGAAATACATATTTGTTTCCTAGTACTGAAAACTAACTTCAGTGAAAGGTGCAAACAAATCCTAGTATTTCTACATTAACTGACCTAGTTTAACATCAATGCTAGTAGATTCCTATGGGACATGATGTGTATTTTGACATTAATTATTATTCAACACTGGTACATTACTATTTCTTCGTTTATGCACATCATAGGATATATATTTCATCCACTACTTAGCAAATTTATAGGCATTTGTTTCACTTTCAATCACTTCTTGCTCCAGAACACATGTATTTCCCTATGTTTCTTGACTGGTCTTTTCATGAGACTTTTTTCAAATATATTATTTTCAATTTCCATGATCAATTTTTAAGCAAAACTCACACATCCTTCATGATAAAACATAACCCTAAGATGACCATTAGATATATAACTGGTTGGAATGATTGATTGTGCATCTTTATAACATTTCTTATATATTTTCAGATATCCATTCAATCCATTATTTAAAGTGGATCCAGTTATATTATTTATTCCCAGTATGGTCTATTCATGCGTTATTGCTATATTCATAGACAGAGGGTATACCTATTTGTACCCCAATACAAATTTATATGTCTTCAAAATATTGCTCCTGGAAATGGTGGAAGAAATACTCATGTCACGTGATATACATATACATTTTATCACAGAAATATTCTGGACACAAGAAGCAAAGGTCACACTTTCAATTGTACCAAAGCCTAAATGGAAAGTGAGCATGGATTACTAAAAACATCTATGTCCAGGTTGCCTAATGCTCTCAAATGTCAATCCTATTGGTGACTACATATTTGATTCTTCCTAAGATTATATATTCAACCTCAAGCCTGTTGAAAATGTCTAATCCTATCACTCACTTTGTACTTTGCTTGATTTCCTAATGTCTTTATTGATATCTGCTTTCCCTCATATTTTCCCCAGTTCATCATTGTGACTGACTCTTCACATGTGCTGACATTAACACTCACTCTCTAACCGAAACCCTATTGCTAAAGAACTTTTTGTTCAAATCCAATACTCACTCTTCATTCTAAACCTAACTACTACCTTCCTCATCGTACTGAATATCGCTTTTTGACTGGATGTTCTCTTCAACATTCAATCATCCAAGGTACAAGGTCCTATGCCATTGTATATTGATTTATCTGAGACAACTGTGCAGCACATAACTCAAAGCTAAGTATACCACTTAAGGGTCCAATTCCCTTCTGGGCTTCAAATCTTTCCTAATTTTCTGCTTTCATACTTATATTTCACCTATATACTCTTGTAAATATCGAAGGTTGCCAATACCATTATTCATCTCGCAAAATGATTCCTAACCCAAATCAAACATGTTATTAACCCTAAACATACACTGTTCCATCAATATAACTTACAGAAGAGCAGGGACAGAGTTGGTCTTACAATATAGGAATGTAGGTGATCTTCCACCTTCTGAGAACCTCAAAGATCCATGCAGAAATGATCCTTGGAGAAGATTTATGCAGCTATGTTGGACCTGAGAGAGCAATAGAAATCTTCCATGGCAAACAACCTGGTCAGGATGAATTGATGGGTCTAAGTCAGCCTCTCTTTTCTTATTGTAAAGAAGTTGGAAGAAACCAGGCCTGTGTGGAGAGCTGTACCTGGGTGCCTAAGGTTGATATTCCATTCTAACTTCTGAATGTGTCAGAGGATGTTGGGGCAGCCTCCATCTCATGGGACCCTTGGAAGCAACTGTTAGGACAAGGTGGTTTTCAAGGCAGTGACCTCATTCAGTTCCTGAAGGAAGTGACCTCTCCTCACTTCCTTGGTGATTGAATTCTCTGAACTTGGAATCCAGGTAGACAGGCACCCAGAGCCAGTCCCAGTCCTAGTCCCATTGGGCTAACTTGTTTGCTTTTTCCAAGGACAGAGTCAGTCTTTCTTGGTACCTACTGATGTGAGGATGGCCAATTGCCAGCAGAGCTCTGAAGAGGCACCTTCCCTGAGAAAGCAGGTAGTGGCTCACCGCTGTCTCCTGACAACTTCACATAGTTGGCCAAGGAGACCAGATCTGAGAGAGGACAGGCCATTTCGGGGGAACATAATATGGCCCACCAGTCAGAAGACACTCTGGATAGTCACAGACCTACTTGGGGGAAGGAGGTGGCTTTGCCGTTGTGGGTGTGAGTTTGTGGTTTTTTTCTCATGTTCTGAGAATAGGTAGGAAAGGTGTTTTTTTCTGGTGTGGAGTGAACTGTTTCTAGTAAGTCCTTTGACATTGTGAGGGTTTCTATGTCTGTGTATCCCACTGTATCCGTGGTTGTAGACATTAGAAAAGAGAATGCATCAATGGATTTGTTTTCTCTAGTAGAAAGCTTCCCCACATTAATACTGCCCAATAGATTAATGGACTTCACTTTGCCTTATGGATGGGCAACACCTACTGTCTTCTTAAGTTACTGTTTTCTTCATGAATTCTGGCCACTCTACAGAATACGCTCATGGTTTTGTGTCCCAGATATGTAACACCACAAGGCTCTGTGACATGGCCATGTACTGGATAGCTGAAGAGATTGAGAGCATCTCAGAAAACTCAGATATCAGTGTGACCAGTAAAGTCTCAGTGAAGAAACCCTTCTTGGCCCATTTGCTTACTTGTGTTTCAATTACCCTGAATTTCAGGAAGGTCTTTGCCTCATGCCAACCCTTTGTGAAGCCTGAAGAAAACTGTTTTCATATGGAAATGAATGGGCTTCACCTGTGGCTCTTTGCTTAATTGCTTTGGAATGGGATGTGTCTGAATCAGTCTCTGGTCCTTGTGTGAGGCTGTGACTTAGATTCTCAGCACCCAATGGATCTAAAGAAAAATCCCAAGTGCTTCCCAAACCGAAATGGCCAAAAGAGAAGTCATTGTGGATGAAGTTTTTTGCCTTCTTGTTTTAGGTTCCTGACCTCCATTAAGTGAGAATAGGGATTCTTTGGATTAAATGAGTTCTTCAAATCCCTGCAGAGGCTTGCCCATATGTGCTTGGGTTTTCTCATGACTCCAAATCACATAAAGAATCTATACCTCACAGCCAGTAGGCCTCAAATTGGAGAAGCGGAACACTTTAACAGCAGGAATATTTGATCACTCCAGGTTCACAGGAGGAGTGTCCAGGCCACCATGATTTTAGGCAAATGAGGGGCAAGTGAGCTTATTTTTTACACTTTCTTAGGCTGTGCCCCTCATAGAAATCTCCAGCCAGAGGTTATGATGAGTGTCTATATGGAAGAAGATGAGGGCCCTGTGGGAGTGTTTTGATTTTAATTGTGGTCATTTTTGTGGTGGTTGGAAGGAATGACTGGTTCCACCTGGGCTTGAACTCTGGCGTGATTCCCCTTAGAGACTGAGTTCTGGAACTGAACTCAGAGAAGTATTGCCATGAATTGTGTTGGGATTTTAGAAGGCCATGCATGAGACTCACCCATGGAAACTGAGATCTAGGCCCAGGGTGTCTTTCCACAAAACAATGGGAACCTCAGCCAGGATATCACATGATTTTATTCTGAAAGATTGGCAGGTATAGTTGAGAGTCAAAACACACATGGACCTCACATTGTAGGCCTCAATTTGCCTGGCTTCATGTGACCTTTTGGCAACTCTTTGAGAAGCCTTGCCTGTGAGTGTTCTCCAGAGCTTTCATTGAAATGAGCTTTCTCAACACTTAATGGTTCCTGAATGATTTGAAACCCACAGTGCCTCCAACTTAATCTTTGAAAAATGGCTGGATAAATACCATGAAATTTTTGAAATTTCCATGACCAGGTGGCACTGGAGAATCTTTGGAAGTCCTGTGGTTGATCATGTGTATACCAGGGAATGCCTTGTTTTACTGGGTTTTATGAAAATGGTGTAGAACAGAGATGCCAGTAATTTGTATCCTGCTGATTAGTGGGCCTAGAGCAGTGGTGGGCAGGTGTGTGATAAAACACCATGGTGGGGCCATGTGGATCGGCCATTGGCTTCCAAATGGATTATGACTGACATAGTGCAGAAATCAGACACTTATATGTAAAGGCATTTTTTATATGGAGAGGTTCAGGGCAATGTTCAGAATCAGTTTACTATGGTTATTGGGGCAAGCTGTGTGGGATAGAAGCCTGGTTGGTGCATTCTCCTGCAGACCCTGACCCACCACACGTGACAGAACTCCCTTCAGCACTGTATCCTAGTAGAACTCCTTGTATTTGGTGAAGCAAATACCAAATTCCCAGTGCAGCAGCAAGAAACACCACGAAAAGTGGAGGATGACCAAATGTCTTCACAGTCCACACGAGGAGACACTTAGCCTCCAGTGGCCACAGTTTACATACAAAGAGAGAATTCAGCACTGCTGCCTCATGGTCATTGGAATATAAGAAACCATGTCTTCCAGGTCACATAGATGCAGACCCATTTTGATGGTCTCACTACAAAGGAAGTTAAAGCTCATGACAACAACATATATTTCAAGTGCCCAACCTCAGAGGCAGTTTTCCAAGAAGTCTTAGGCCAGCAGAGCTCCATGTTTGTGGAGTGTTTACACTGTTCTTTACGTTTGGAAACTCCTCTACCACCACCAAGGTTGTGAACTCCTGAGCATATTCCATTCCAGATATGTATTCACAGATTTTCACACTTTTCTACTCTAATTGTGTCTTACTTGGGCCAAGGTAATATCAAGGCATTGTTCTGAATGTGAGTGGGAAGATTTTTGTGTAGCACATATTTACATACACATTCGATTCATTTTTCAATTTTCTATTTGAAATACTGAAGCCCTGAAACTAACACATACCCTACTATACTCTAATAATTCTAATATGATGGTGAAAAATAACCCAAACAGAATAGAAATACAAGCAGTTCAGAGGAGGCATGGTGTATTGTTACAATTGCCTTTTGCATTATATAGTGTAGGAGTTATAAATCTAGTCATTTTTTTGTTGAAATAGTTCTACATGTGTTTTTAAAATTAACAAATATGTGAATTCCTGTCTCCCTTTCTCTGTAGCCAATTCAGCACATGTATTTTTATATGCACATATAGAATTCTACCTGGTACCACACGTACATACTTGTGAGGTAACTGAATTGGCAGATGCAAATTGTGAGAAAGGATAACTCCTCCTAAATGCTGTTGGAACTGAAAATTCAACCTATGGGTGAGCTTCCTAGTTGAATAACATTATACATTAATCCATGTTCAGTAAAATGAATATTTTTCGATCTGTGGATTATATATATTTCATGATGAATTTCGATTGGCATATATATTGCTACTTTTTTTCTTTTATTGGTTGCTCAAAACATTAAAAATCTCTTGACATATAATATTTCATACATTAGATTCAAGTGGCTTATGAACTCCCATTTTTAGCCCAAATAGAGATTACAGAATCACATCGATTACACATCCACATTTTTACATAATGCCCTATTAGCTACTGTTGTATTCTGCTACCTTTCCTATACTCTACTATCTCCCCTCCCCTTCCTTCCGATCTTCTCTTTTTTCCCCATCTACTGTAATTTATTTCACTCCATGTTTATTTTCCCATTCCACTCACAACAATATGTCATTTTGTGTAACAATGAGGGTCTCCCTCCATTACCATGCAATTTCCCTTTTCTCTCACTTACCCTCCCACCTCATGTCTCTGTTTAAAGTTAATCTTTTCTTCCTGCTATTGCTCCCTGCTCTGTTCTTAGTTGCTCTCATTATATCAAAGAAGACATTTGGTATTTATTTTTTAGGGATTGGCTATCTTCACTAAGCATAATCTGCTCCAGTGCCATCCATTTTTCTGCAAATTTTATGATTTTGTCATTTGTTAGTGCTGCGTAATACTCCATAGTGTATAAATGCCACATTTTTTTATCCATTCATCTATTGAAGGGCATCTGGGTTGGATCCACAGTGTATCAATTGTGAATTGTACTGCTATGAAAATCCATGTGGTAGTATCCCTGTATTACTCTCTTTTAAGGTCTTCAGGGAATAGTCAGAGAAGGGCAATAGCTGAGTCAAATTGTGGTTCCATTCACAGCTTTCCCAGGAATCTCCATACTGCTTTCCAAATTGGCCACACCAGTTTACAGTCCCACCAGCAATGTACAAGAGTATCTTTTACCCCACATCCTTGCCAGCACTTGTTGTTGTTTGACTTTATAATGGCTACCAATTTACTGGAGTGAGATGGTATCTTAGGGTGATTTTGATTTGAATTTCTCTGACTGCTAGAAATGGTGAGCATTTTATTATGTACTTGATGAATGATTGTATGTCCTCCTCTGAGAAGTGTCTGTTCAAGTCCTTGACCCATTTGTTTATTGGGTTATTTGTTATCTTATTGTCTAATTTTTTGAGTTCTTTGTATATTCTGGATATTAGGCCTCTATCTGAAGTGTGAGGAGTAAAAATTTGTTCCCATGATGTATGCTCCTTATTTACCTCTCTTATTCTTTCTCTTGCTGATAAAAAACTTTTCAGTTTAAGTAGTCCCATTTGTTGATTCTTGTTATTAACTCTTGTGCTATGGATGTCATATAAAGGAATTTGGAGCCCGATCCCATAATATGTAGATCAGAGCCAACTTTTTCTTCTATCAGACACAGAGTCTTTGATTTGATATCTAGCACCTTGATCCACTATGAGTTAACTTTTGTGCATGGCGAGAGAAAGGAATTCAGTTTCATTTTGTTGCACATGGATTTCCATTTTTCCCAACACCATTTGTTGAAGATACTATATTTCCTCCATTGCATGCTTTTAGCTCCTTTATCAAATATAAAATAGTTGTAGCTTTTTGGATTAATCTCTGTGTCCTCCATTCTGTACCATTGGTCCACCCGCCTGTTTTGGTACCAGTACCATGCTGGTTTTTTTTAAATTAATTTTATTGTAGGTTGTTCAAAACATTTCATAGTTCTTGATATATCATATTTCACACTTTGATTCAAGTGGGATATGAGCTCCCATTTTTACCCCATATACAGATTGCAGAATCACATCAATTGCACAACCATTGATTTACATATTGCCATTCTGGTGACTGTTGTATTCTGTTGCCTTTCCTATCCTCTACTATCCCCCCTCCCCCTCCCCTCCCCTCTTCTCTCTCTACCTCCTCTACTGTAATTCATTTCTCCCCCTTATATTTTTCCTCCTTTCCCCTCATTTCTTCTTGTATGTAATTTTGTATACCCCTGAGGGTCTCCTTCCATTTACATGCAATTTTCCTTCTCTCTCCCTTTCCCTCCCACCTCTCATCCCTGTTTAATGTTAATCTTCTTCTCATGCTCTTCATCCCTACTCTGTTCTTAGTTAATCTCCTTATATCAAAGAAGATATTTGGCATTTGTTTTTAAGGGATTGGCTAGCTTCACTTAGCATAACCTGCTCTAATGCCATCCATTTCCCTCCAAATTCTATGATTTTGTCATTTCTTAATGCAGAGTAATATTCCATTGTGTATAAATGCCACATTTTTTTATCCATTCTTTTATTGAAGGACATCTATGTTGGTTCCACAGTCTTGCTATTGTGAAATGTGCTGCTATGAACATGGATGTAGCAGTGGCCCTATAGTGTGCTCTTTTTAGGTCTTTAGGGAATAGACCGAGAAGGGGAATAGCTGGATCAAATGGTGGTTCCATCCCGAGCTTTCCACGAAATCTCCATACTGCTTTCCAAATTGGGTGCACCAATTTGCAGTCCCACCAGTAATGTACAAGAGTACACTTTTCCCGACATCCTCGCCAGCACTTGTTGGTGTTTGACTTCCTAAAGGCTGCCAATCTTACTGGAGTGAGATGGTATCTTAGGGTGGTTTTTATTTGCATTTCTCTGACTGCTAGAGATGGTGAGCATTTTTTCATATACTTCTTGATTGATTGTATGTCCTCCTCTGAGAAATTTCTGTCCAGGTCCTTGGCCCATTTGTTGATTGGGTTATTTGTTATCTCATTGTCTAATTTTTTTAGTTCTTTGTATATTCTGGATATTAGGGCTCTGTCTGAAGTGTGAGGAGTAACGATTTGTTCCCAGGACGTAGGCTACCTATTTACCTCTCTTATTGTTTCTTTTGCTGAGAAAATAACTTTTTAGTTTGAGTAAGTCCCATTTGTTGGTTATAGTTATTAACTGTTGTGCTATGGGTGTCCTATTTAGGAATTTGGATCCCGACCCCACAGTATGTAGATCATAGCCAACTTTTTCTTCTATCAGACGCCATGTCTCTGATTTGATATCAAGTTCCTTGATCCACTTTGAGTTAACTTTTGTGCATGGTGAGAGAAAGGGATTCAGTTTCATTTTGTTGCATATGGATTTCCAGTTTTCCCAACACCATTTGTTGAAGATGCTAGCCTTCTTCCATTGCATGCTTTTAGCCCCTTTATCGAATATAAGATAGTTGTAGTTTTGTGGATTGGTTTCTGTGTCGTCTATTCTGTACCATTGGTCCACCCGCCTGTTTTGGTACCAGTACCATGCTGTTTTTGTTTCTATTGCTCTGTAGTATAGTTTGAAGTCTGGTATAGCTATACCGACTGATTCACACTTCCTGCTTAGCAATGTTTTTGCTATTCTGGGTCTTTTATTTTTCCATATGAATTTCATGATTGCTTTCTCTATTTCTACAAGAAATGCCATTGGGATTTTGATTGGCATTGCATTAAACCTATTGAGAACTTTTGTTAATATCGATATTTTGATGATGTTAATTCTACCTTTCCATGAACAGGGTATATTTTTCCATCTTTTAAGATCTTCTTCAATTCTCTCTTTAGGGTTCTGTAGTATTCATTGTATAAGTCTTACACCTCTTTTGTTAGGTTGATTCCCAAGTACTTTATTTTTTCTGAGGATATTGTGAATGGGGTGGTTGTCCTCATATATATTTTAGAGGATTTGTCGCTGATATACAGGAATGCCTTTGATTTATGCCTGTTGATTTTATATCCTGCCACTTTGCTGAATTCATTTATTAGCTCTAATAGTTTCTTTGTAGACCCTTTTGGGTCTGCTAGGTATAGAATCATGTCATCTGCAAATAGTGATAATTTGAGTTCTTCTTTTCCTATTTTTATGCCTTTAATTTCTTTTGTCTGTCTAATTGCACTGGCCAGTGATTCAAGAACTATGTTGAACAGAAGTGGTAAGAGAGGCCATGCCTGTCTTGTACCAGATTTTAGAGGGAATGCCTTCAGTTTTTCTCCATTCAGAATGATGATAGGCTGAGGCTTAGCATAGATTTCTTTTACAATATTGAGGTATGTTACTGTTATCCCTAGTTTTTCTAGAGTTTTGAACATAAAGGGATGCTGTACTTTGTCGAATGCTTTTTCCGCATCTATCGAGATGATCATATGGTTCTTATATTTAAGCCTATTGATGTGGTGAATAACATTTATTGATTTTCGTATATTGAACCAACCTTGCATCCCAGGGATAAATCCTACCTGATCATGGTGCACAATTTTTTTGATATGTTTTTGTATCCGGTTCGCGAGAAGTTTATTGAGCATTTTTGCATCTAGGTTCATTAGAGATATTGGTCTGTAGTTTTCTTTCTTTGGAGTGTCTTTGTCTGGTTTAGGAATCAGGGTGATGTTGGACTCATAGAATGAATTTGGAAGTTCTCCCTGTTTTTCATTTTCCTGAAATAGCTTGAAAAGTATTGGTATTAGTTCCTCTTTAAAGGTTTTGTAAAACTCTGCTGTATACCCATCCGGTCCTGGGCTTTTCTTAGTTGGTAGTCTTTTGATGGTTTCTTTATTTCCTCAGTTGATATTCGTCTGTTTAGGTTGTCAATATCCTCCTAACTCAATCTGGGCAAATCATATGACTTAAGAAATTTATCGATGCCTTCACTATCTTCTAATTTATTGGAGTATAAGGATTCAAAATAATTTCTGATAATCTTCTGTATTTCTGAAGTGTCTGTTGTGATATTGCCTTTTTCATCCCATATGCGAGTAATTTGAGTTCTCTCTCTTCTTCTCTTCATTAGCGTGGCTAAGGGTCTGTCAATTTTATTTATTTTTTCAAAGAACCAACTTTTAGTTTTGTCAATTTTTTCAATTGTTTCTTTTGTTTCAATTTCATTAATTTTTGCTCTGATTTTAATTATTTCTTGTCTTCTACTTTTTTGCTGTTTTTTTGCTCTTCTTTTTCTAGGACATTGAGTTGAAGTATTAGATCATTTATTTGTTGGTTTGTTTCTTTTTTTAAGGAATGAACTCCAAGCAATAAATTTTCCTGTTAGAACTGCTTTCAATGTGTCCCATAGATTTTGATATGTTGTGTCTGTGTTTTCATTTATCTCTAAGAATTTTTTAATATCCTCCTTGATGTCTTCTATAACCCATTTATCATTCAGTAACCTATTTTTCGTTCTCCAATTGATGCATGATTTTTCCTTACTTCTTTTATCGTTGATTTTCAATTTCATTTCATTATGTTCAGATAAGATGCATGGTATTATCTCTACTCCTTTCTATTGTCTAAGAGTTGCCCTGTGACATAATATATGATCTATTTTTGAGAAGGATCCAAGTACTGCTGAGAAAAAAGTGTAACTGCTTGATCTTGGGTGGTATATTCTATATATGTCAATTAAGTCTAGGTTATTAATTATGTTATTGAGTTCTATAGATTCCTTATTCAACTTTTCTTTGTAAGATCTATCCAGTGGTGAGAGAGGTGTGTTGAAGTCTCCCATAATTATTGTATGGTGGTCTATTAGACTCTTGAACTTGAGAAGAGTTTGTTTGATGAACATAGCTGCACCATTGTTTGGGGCATATATATTTATGATTGTGATGTCTTGTTGGTGTATGGTTCCCTTGAGCTGTATGTAGTGTCCCTCTTCATCCCTTTTGATTAACTTTGGCTTGAAATCTATTTTATTTGATATGAGTATGGACACTCGTGCTTGTTTCCGAAGTCCATAAGAGTGATATGATATTTCCCAACCTTTCACCTTCAGTCTATGTATGTCTTTTCCTATCAAATGCGTCTACTGAAGGCAGCATATTGTTGGGTCTTGTTTTGTGATCCATTCTACTAGCCTGTGTCTCTTAATTCGTGAGTTTAAGCCATTAACATTTAGGGTTATTATTGAGATATGGGTTGTTCTTCCAGTCATATTGGTTTATTTATGTTACTAAACATGGTTTGTTTTCCTCTTTGATTATTCCCCCTCTTTACTGTACTCCCTCCCGCTGTTGGTTTTCATTGTTATTTTCCATTTCCTCTTCCTGCAATGTTTTGCCGAGGATGTTTTGAAGAGATGGTTTTCTAGCTGCAAATTCTTTTCACTTTTGTTTATCATGGAAGGTTTTTATTTCATCTTCCATACTGAAGCTTAATTTTGCTGGATACACAATTCTTGGTTGGAACCCATTTTCTTTCAGTGTTTCAAATATGTTATTCAAGGATCTTCTAGCTTTCAGAGTCTGTGTTGAAAGATCAGCTGTTATCCTGATTGGTTTACCCCTAAATGTAATCTGCTTCCTTTCTCTTGTAGCTTTTAAAATTCTCTCCTTATTCTGTATGTTGGGCATCTTCATTATAATGTGTCTAGGTGTGGATCTCTTATGATTTTGCACATTCGGCGTCCCGTAGGCTTCTAGGATATGGGATTCTGTCTCATTCTTCAAGTCTGGGAAGTTTTCTCGAATTATTTCATTGAATAGATTGCTCATTCCTTTTGTTTGGAACTCTATACCTTCCTGTATCCCAATGACTCTTAAGTTTGGTCTCTTTATGTTATCCCATATTTCTTGAATGTTCTGCTCATGGTTTCTTAACAGCTTTGCTGAGCTGTCTATGTTCTTCTCCAGTTGAAATACTTTGTCTTCATTTTCTGATGTTCTATCTTCTAAGTGTTCTACTCTGCTGGTAGTATTCTCAATTGAGTTTTTAATTTGGTTTATTGTTTCCTGCATTTCCAGGATTTCTGTTTGTTTGTTTTTTATAACCTTGATCTCCCTGTATAATTGATCTTTTGCTTCTTGTATTTGTTTATGTAATTCATTTTCGAAGTGCTCGAAGTGGTCTTTCATTGTCTGATTATGCTGTCTAATGTCTTCCTTGAGACTCCAGATAATCTGAAGCATGTATATCCTGAATTCTTTATCTGACATTCCATCTGCTGCAGATATTACCTCTTCTAAAGTTGAGTTGACCTGCATTGCTTGTGGTCCTTTCTTTCCTTGTCTTTTCATACTGATCGCGTTTCTTTCTGCTTGGTGAAACTGTTTTGTTATTGATTTTCCCCCTATATATTTATATTGCTCTTATATAGTTGCAAAGTCTCCCTCGCAGGCTTTGGCGGTGGTTCTGCCCCTCCTCCAATTGGGGCAATGTGCCTACTACGCCGGCAGGCTGCTGTGCCTCTACTTTAGGTGGGCATGTTCTTTCGGTGGTCACAGGTTCGCCTCCCTTGCAGGCGTGAGAAGCGGCTCTGCACCTCTGCTGGCCGCTAGGCCTGTTCTGTCTGTCGTTTGCAGGTCTGTCTACCTAACAGGTGCTGGTGGCGGCTCTGCCCCTCCCCCAAACGGGGTGATGTGTCAGACGGCCACTGGGCCTGTTTTATCAGTGGTCACGGTATCGCCTACCTTGCAGGTGGGTGGGGCAGCTGTGCCCCTCTGCAGGTTTCTGGGCCTGACCTGCCGGTGGGTCGCAGGTCATTCATTTTTTAGTTCTAGTAGTTTTTGTACACCTTTTTGTGTCTTCTATGTATAGAATAATGTCACCCGAAAATAGTGATAATTTGCGTTCTTATTTTCCTATTTTTATGCCTTTTATTTGTTTAGTATGTCTAATTGCTCTGGCCAGTGTTTCGAGAACTATATGGAATAGAAGTGGTGAGAGAGGGCATCCCTGTCTTGTTCCAGATTTTAGAAGAAATGCCTTCAATTTTTCTCCATTCATAATGATGCTAGCCTGAGGCTTAGCATAGATAGCTTTTACAATGTCGAGGTAACTTCCTGTTATCCCTATTTTTTCTAATGTTTTGAACATAAAGGGATGCTGTACTTTGTCAAATGCTTTTTTTGCTTCTATCGAGATGATCATATGGTTCTTATCTTTAAGTCTATTGATGTGGTGAATAACATTTATTGATTTCCGTATATTGAACCATCCTTGCATCCCAGCTATGAATCCTACTTGATCATGGTGCATAATTTTTTTGATGTGCCTTTGTATTCGATTCACCAGAGTTTTATTGAGGATTTTTGCATGTAGGTTCATCAGATATATTGGTCTGTAGTTTTCTTTCTTTGAGGTGTCTTTTTCTGATTTCGGAATCAGCGTGATGTTGGCCTCATAGAATGAATTTGGAAGAGCTCCCTCTTTTTCTCTATGCTGAAATAACTTGAAAAGTATTGGTATTAAATCTTCTTTAAATGTTTTGTAAAACTCCGCTGTATAGCCATCCGTTCCTGGGCTTTTCTTGGTTTGTAGTCTTTTGATTGCTTCTTCTGTTTCATCCATTGACATTGGTCTGTTTAAATTGTGTGTATCCTTCTGACTCAGTCTGGGAATATCATATGACTTAAGAAATTTATCGATGTCTTCACTATATTCTATTTTATTGGAATATAGGTTTTCTAAATAATTTCTAATTGTCTTCTGTATTTCGGAAGCATCTGTTGTAATATTGCCTTTTTCATCCCATAAGTTAGTAATTTGAGTTCTCTCTCTTCTTCTCTTCATTAGCATGCCTAAGGGTCTGTCGAACATATTTATTTTTTCGAAGAACCACCTTTTAGTTTTGTTAATTTTTTCAATAGTTTCTTTTGTTTCAATTTCGTTGATTTCTGCTCTGATTTTAATTATTTCTTGCTTTCTGCTACATTTTTTGTTGTTTTGCTCTTCCTTTTCTAGGGCTTTGAGTTGAAGTGTGAGCTCATTTATTTGTTCGTTTTTACTTTTTTTCAGGAATGACCTCCAGGCGATGAATTTCCCTCTTAAAACTGCTTTCATTGTGTCCCATAGATTCTGATATATTGTGTCTGTATTTTCATGTATCTCTAAGAATTTTTTGATTTCCTCCTTTATATCTTCTGTAACCCACTGATCATTCAGTAACATATTGTTCATTTTCCATGTGATGTAGGATTTTTCCTTCCTTTTTTTATCATTGGTTTCCAGTTTCATTCCATTATGATCAGAAAAAATTCATGGTATTATCTCAACCCCTGTATATTTACTGAGGGTTGCCCTATGACATAATATATGGTCTATTTTTGAGAAGGACCCACGTGCTACTGAGAAAAAAGTATATCCACTTGATGATGATTGATATATTCGATATATGTCAGTTAAGTCTAGGTTATTGATTGTGATATTGAGTTCTATAGTTTCTTTATTCACTTTTGTTTGGAGGATCTGTCCAATGGTGAGAGAGGTGTGTTGAAGTCACCCATAATTATTGTGTTGTGGTCTATTTCATTCTGGAACTTGAGGTGAATTTGTTTTTTGAACATTGCAGCACCATTATTTGGTGCATAAATATTGATAATTTTTATGTCTTGTTGATGAATGGTTCCTTTTAACAGTATATAATGTCCTTTCTTATCCCTTTTGATTAAATTAGTCTTGAAGTCTATTTTATTCGATATGAGCATGGCCACCCCTGCTTGCTTATGGGGAGCGTTGCATGGTATATTTTTTCCAAAACTTGCACCTTCAGCCTGTGTATGTCTTTTCCATTCAGATGTGCCTCCTGGAGGCAATATATTGTTGGATTCATTTTTAATCCAAGTTACCAGCCTATGTCGCGTTATTGGAGAGTTTAAGCCATTAACATTTAGAGTCACTATTGATATATGGTTTGTACTGCCGCTCATGATTGATGATTCATCTTTTTTTTTTAATTTAGTTTGTTTCTCCATGATTAGCTTTTCCCCCACCCTCAGTCATTACTGAAGCACTTCCCACTGATGGTTTTGGTTGTTGATTTTCATTTCTTCTTCGTGTATTGTTTTGCTCAAGATGCTTTGCAATGCTGGTTTTCTGGCTACAAATTTTTTTACCTTTTGTTTATCATGAAATATTTTTATTTCATCGTCATACCTGCAGCTTAATTTTGCTGGATACAGAATTCTTGGTTGGCATTCATTGTCTTTCAGTGTTTGAAATACGTTGCTCCAGGATCTTCTCGCTTTCAGCGACTGTGATGAAAAATCCATTCTCAACCTTATTGGTTTACCCCTTAATGTAATCTGCCTCCTTTCTCTTAGAGCTATTAATATTTTCTCTTTGTTTTGTATATTGGATATCTTCATAACAATGTGTCTTGGTGTTGGTCTACTGTGATTTTGTGTTCTCCGTGTCCTGTAAGCATGTCCAATTTGTATATCTATTTACTTTGTATTTCTAGAAATATTTCTGTAATTATTTCATTCAATAGATTACTAATTCCCTTGGTTTGAATCTGTGTACCTATCCAGATGACTCATTAATTTTTTTTTATGTTATCCCATATCTCTTGGATGTTTTACTCATGATTTTTTACCAGCCTTTCTGTGTTGGCTAGATTCATTTCAAGATGATATATTTTGTCTTCATTATCTGACATTCTGTCTTCTACTTGCTCCACAGTGTTAGTGATACTCTCAATTGACTTTTTAATTTGGTTTATCGTTTCCTTCATTTCTAGAATTATTGTTTGATTTTTTTATAATCTCTATCTCCTGATAAACATGCATAACTTCTTCTTTTATCTGTTTATGTAATTCATTTTCAATGTGTTCTTTCACTGTTTGGATTTGCTGTCTCGTATCCTCTTTAAGTTTCAATTCCATCTGTCTAAGGTATTCCTTGAGTTCTTTATATGACCATTTTTCTGATGATTATAGGTCCTCCTGAATATTTTGGCTGTCCTTCGTTGTTTGTACTTATTTTCTTCCTTGATTTTTTGTGCTGCTCATGTTACTTCTTGCTCTGTTTGACTGTTGAGTTACTGCTTACTCTTATAAATTTATTTGATGCTTGGAAGAAAAGATATTAGAAAGAAAGGGAAGAAGTCACTAAAGAGAATGAGAGTAGGCAGGTAGAATTCGAGGAAGGGGAAATCAGAAAATTGAAAAGAAATGATAAGACAAAAGAAAAAATAGAAAAGAAAGAAAGAAAGAAAAAAATTTAAAAATAATGATCATTTAAAAGATGTAAATTAAAGTTTAAAATAATAATAATAATAAAATAAAAATATTTAAAAAATGAAAACATATTAAAAAGTTAAAGTACAACAACAAAAAATATGAATTTACATAAAGAATCTAAACCCCACACTCAGTAGGCCTCAAGTTGGAGAAGTAGAGCAGTATTAACGCCAGGCCTATTTTTTCACTTCTGTTTCACAGGAAGGCAGTCCAGGCAACCCTGATGTTAGGCAAATGAGGGGCAAGGGAGCTTATTTTGGACACGGACGTGGGCTGTGTACCTCATGGAAACCTCCAGCCTGAGGTTATGATGAGTGTCTACATGGAAGAAGATGAGGGCCATGTTGGGGTGTTTTGGTTTTAACTGTGAACATTTGTATGGCGGTAGGAAGAGATGACTGGGTACACCTGGGCTTGAACTCTTGTGTGATTCAACATAGAGACTGAGTTCTGGAATTGACCTCAGAGAAGTATTGCCATGGATTGTGTTGGGCTTTTAGAAGGCCATGCATGAGAGTCGCCCTTGGAAAGTGAGATCTACGCCCAAGTTGGCTTTCCACAGAGCAAAGGGAATCTCAGCCAGGATATCACATGATTTTATTCTGAAAGACTTGGCAGCCATAGTTGAGAGTGAAAACACACATGGACCTCACATTGTAGACCTCAATGGGCCTGGCTTCATGTGACCTTTTGGCCACCTTTTGGGAAGCCTTGCCTCTGAAAGTTCTCCAGAGCTTTCATTGAAGTGAGCTTACTCAACATTTAATGGTTAATGAATGAATTGAAACCCACAGTGCCTACAACTTCTTCCTTGAATAATGGCTAGATGAATACCATGAAATTTTTGAAATTCCCAAGACTAGGTGTCACAGGAGAACCTTTGGATGTCCTCTAGCTGATCATGAGAATACAAGACATTGCCTTTATTGACTGGGTTTCATGAAAATGGTGTATAACAGAGATGCAAGTAAGTTGGAACCTGCTGAGTAGTGTTCCTAGAGCCGTGGTGGGCAGGTGTGTGATAAAATATCTCTGGTGTGGCCATGTTTATCTGCCATTGGTGTCCAAATAACTTGTGACTGACATTTTGCAGCCAGTAGACCTTTATATGTAAAAGAATCTTGTTATATGGAGAGGTTTCAGGGCAATGTTCAGAATCAGGTTGCTATGGTCAATGTTGCAAGCTATGTAGGATAGAAGCCTGGTTGGTGCATTCTCCAACAGAACCCAACCCACCACAACTGAAAGAACTCCCTACAGCACTTTGTCCCAGTTGAACTCTTTTTATTTCATGAAGCAAATACCACACTCCTAGTGCAACAGCAAAAAACACCACAAAGAGTGGAGGATGACCAAATGGCTTCACAGTCCAGATGAGGAGACACTTGCCCTCAGTGGCCACAGTTTACCTACAAAGAGAAAATTCAGCACTGCTGCCTCATGTTCATCGGAAAATAAGAAACCATGTCATCCATGTCACATAGATGCAGACCCAGCTTTGATGGTCTCACTACAAAGGAAGCTAATGCTCCTGACAACAAAATATATTTCAAGTGCTCACCCTCAGAGGTAGTTTCTCCAGATGTTAGGCCAGCAGAGCTTCATGTTTGTGGAGTGTTTACCCTGTCCCTTACTTTTGGAAACTCCTCTACCACCTCCAAATTTGTGAACTCCTGAGCATTTTCTATAACAGGAATGTATTCACAGATTTTCTAACTCTTCTCCTCTAATTGTGTCTTACATGGGGCGAAGGTAATGCCAAGGCATTGTTCTGAATGAGAGTGGGAAGATTTTTGTGTAGCACATATTTGCATACACATTGGATACATTTTCCAATTTTCCATTCGAAATACTGAATCCCTGACACTAACAAATTCCCTTCTAGACTTTTACTTCTAATCTTAATATGATGGAGAAAAATAACCCAAACAAAATAGAAATACAAGAGGTTCACAGGAGGCATGGTGTATAGTTGGACTTGCCTTTCCTATGATAAATGGTAGGTGCTATAAATCTAGCAAATTTTTATTGAAACAGTTCTTTATGTGTTTTAAAAGTTAACAAATATGTGAATAACTGTCTCCCTTTCTCTGTAGTCTATTCAGCACATGTATTTTTTTATGCACATATTGAATTCTACCTGGTATCACACATACATTTTGTGAGGTGGCTGACTTGGCAGATACAAACTGTAAGAAAAGATCACTCCTACTAAACGCTGTTGGAACTGAAAATTCAACATATGGGTCAGCTTTCTAGTTGAACAACATAAATTGATGTTCAGGAAAATGAGTATTTTTGGATCTGTGGATGATATATATTTCATGGTGAATTTCAATTGGCATACATAATGCTACTTTTTAATGTCTCTCTCTGTGTGTGTATCTATCTATCTATCTATCTATATATATGTATTCACTCTCCAGATTTTTCAAAATATGAAATGTATTTGTCTTATTTTACACTCCCTAAATTCATTCATATTTATGTATGTGGATTTATAATCAACTTTTCACAAGTTTATTCTCAGAAATGTTCATCCACCTGAAATACATATTCGTTTCCAGTACTGAAAACTAACTTCAGGGGATCATATGATGGCAGCGAAAGGAGTGCATCAACCCCATATACAGCATCACTGTGCAAGAGAATGACGAATTTCCAGCAAAATTTGGGTGCTCCAAAACCTAGTGGAAGTATTTCCATCTCATGAGGATTAGCTACGGGGCTCAAACGTGAGTGATTTGTCCGCATAGAGCGTCATGCTGCTTATTCAGCAAATCGCCCTGCGGCTAGAGTCTGTGGCGCATGCTGGCAAACAATGAGATAGCAACACAAATATTCAGTGGTGCGGATTCTGTGGGCTCCAGCCAGCTGTACAATCACTGTGCTCATTGCTGAATTCTGGGTTTGAGACCGGGGAAGGACGCGGTCCAATTCGGTTTTCCACACCAGTCAGACCACAGAGGAAGCCAGGGGCCACCATCTTGGAGAGCTGACGTCACCATTCCTGTTTTCAACTCATAGCAGCTCATTCAGCTATAGAATAGGTAATCTCAGGCTACCATTCGCCTGTGTCTCGGAGACAAATTACTCAGGCCTGTTCCTATCAGAACATACACCAAGCCCAGAGCGGCCGAATTCTGGCTCCTGGAACTGATCAGGCCCAGGGCTAAAGAACCCGCGGAAACTCCTTCTCGGTCTAGGTCTTGCTGAATACTGTGGAGGTAAATACCTACCTAGCCTTCATAGGCAGTGGCAACAGGATTGAGACGGGGCTTGTGAGGGCTGGTCAGGACTCACCCATTGCTTTGGTCATCCGGCAAAGGGAACGAAATGCTGCCATTCGCATGGGATACCAACATGTTAGAGATCTGATGTCATCACAAAGTGGTGGAGGAGATAACTTCATCGATACCAGCGGTGACAGAAACAGTTGGTCTCCTGGTAAAAAAAGTGAGTCACAAACACCCGAGTCTCTCTCACTTTGTCTTCAAGCCAGAGGGGCAGAGCAGAGCCGCCGCCCATGCCCGGCACAGGCCCAGCGACCTGCAGGCGTGGTAGTCATGTCATCCCAATTGGAGTAGTGACAGAGCAGAGCTGCTGCCCGTGCCTGGAACAGGCCCATCAACCAGCAGGCGTGGTAGTCACGTCACCCCAATTGGAGTAGGGGCAGAGCAGAGCCACCGCCTATGCCCAGAACAGGCCCAATGACCCGCTGGTGTGGTAGACATGGCACCCCTATTGGAGTAGTGGCAAAGCAGAGCCTTCTCCCGCGCCCAGTACAAGCCCAGCGGCCCACCAGCGTGGTTGTTAGGTCACCCCAATAGGAATAGGGGCAGAGCAGAGCCACTGCCCAAAACAAAACAGTTTCAACAAGCAGAGAGAACCGCGAGCAGTATGAAAAGACAAGGAAATAAAGGACCAAAAGCAATGCAGGTCAACACAACTTTAGAAGAGGTAATAGCTGCATCAGATGGAATGTCAGATAAAGAATTCAGGATACTCATGCTTTAGATGATCTGGAGTCTCAAGGAAGACATTAGACAACAAAATCAGACAATTAAAGATCACTTCGACAATGAATTACATAAACAAATCCAATAAGCAAAAGATCAACTATATAGGGAGATAGAGGTTGTAAAAACAAACAAACAGAAATCCTAGAATTGCAGGAAGGAATAATCCAACTTAAAAACTCAATTGAGAATACTACCAGGAGAGTAGAACACTTAGAACATAGAACATCAGACAATGAAGACAAAGTATTTCAACTTGAAAAGAACATAGACCACTCAGCAAGACTGTTAAGAAACCACGAGCAGAATATCCAAGAAATATGGGATAACATAAAGAGGCCAAACTTAACAGTCATTGGGATACAGGAAGGTATAGAGGTCCAAACCAAAGGAATGAGCAACCTATTCAATGAAATAATACGAGAAAACTTCCCAGACTTGATAAATAAAACAGAATCCCAAGTCCTAGAAGCCTACAGAATGCCGAATGTGCAAAATCATAAGAGAGCCACAACTAGACACATTATAATGAAGATGCCCAACAAACAGAAAAAAGAGAGAATTTTAAAAGCTACAAGAGAAAGGAAGCAGATTACGTTTAAGGGTAAACCAATCAGGATAACAGCTGATCTTTCAACACAGACTCTGAAAGCTAGAAGATCCTGGAATAACATATTTCAAACACTGAAAGAAAATGGGTTCCAACCAAGAATTGTGTATCTAGCGAAATTAAGCTTCAGTATGGAAGATGAAATTAAAACCTTCCTCGATAAACAAAAGTGAAAAGAATTTGCAGCTAGAAAACCATCTCTTCAAAACATCCTCGGCAAAACATTGCAGGAAGAGGAAATGGAAAATAACAATGAAAACCATCAGTGGGAGGTAGGACATTAAAGGGGGGAAAATAATCAAAGAGGAAAACAAACCATGTTTAGTAACATAAATAAACAAATATGGCTGGAAGACCAACCAATATCTCAATAATAACCCTAAATGTTAATGGCTTAAACTCACCAATGAAGACACACTGGCTAGTAGAATTGAACAAAAAACAAGACCCAACAATATGCTGCCTACAGGAGATGCATTTGATAGGAAAATGCATACATAGACTGACGGTGAAAGTTTGGGAAAAATCATATCACTCATATGGACTTCGGAAACAAGCAGGAGAGTCCATACTCATATCAAATAAAATAGATTTTGAGCCAAAATTAATCAAAAGGGATAAAGAGAGACACTACATACTGCTCAAGGGAACCATACACCAACAAGAGACAGCAATCATTAATATATATGCCCCAAACAATGGTGCAGCTATGTTCATCAAACAAACTCTTCTCAAGTTCAAGAGTCTAATACACCACAATACAGTAATCATGGGAGACATGAACACACCTCTCTCACCACTGGACAGATCTTCCAAACAAGGAATAAGGAATAAGGAAACTATAGAACTCAATAACACAATTAATAACCTAGACTTATTTGAGATATGTAGAATATAACACCCAACATCAAACAGTTACCTTTTTTTCTCAGCAGCACATGTATCCTTCTAAAAAATGATCATATATTACGTCACAGGGCAACTCTTAGACAATATAAAGGAGTACAGATAATACCATGCATATTATCTGATCATAATGGAATGAAACTAAAAATCAATGATAAAAGAAGGAAGGAAAAATCATGCATCACTTGGAGAATGAATAATAGGTTACTGAGTGATCAATGGGTTATAGAAGACATCAAGGAGGAAATTTAAAAATTCTTAGAGATAAATGAAAACACAGACACAACATATCGGAATCTATGGGACACATTGAAAGCAGTTCTAACAGGAAAATTCATTGCTTGGAGTTCATTCCTTAAAAAAAGAAACAACCAACAAATAAATGATCTCATACTTCATCTCAAAATCCTAGAAAAAGAAGACGAAAGAAACAGCAAAAGAAGTAGAAGGCAATAAATAATTAAAATCAAAGCTGAAATTAATGAAATTGAAACAAAAGAAACAATTGAAAAAACTTGACAAAAGTAGAAGTTGGTTCTTTGAAAAAATAAATAAAATTGACAGACCCTTAGCCATGCTATGAAAGAGAAGAAGAGAGAACTCAAATTACTAGCATAAGGGATTAAAAAAGAAAATATCACAAGAGATATTTCTGAAATACAGAAGATTATCAGAAATTATTTTTAATCCTTATACTCCAAACAAATAGAAGACAGTGAAGGCATCGATAAATTTCTTAAGTCATATGATATGCCCATATTGAGTCAGGAGGATATAGACAACATAAACAGACCAATATCAATTGAGGAAATAGAAGAAACCATCAATCCACTACCAACTTAGAAAAGCCCAGGACCGTATGGGTATACAGCAGAGTTTAACAAAACCTTTAAAGAGGAACAAATACCAATATTTTTCAAGGTGTTTCAGGAAATTGAAAAAGAGGGAGATTCTTCCAAATTCATTCTACGAGGCCAAGATCACCCTGATTCTTACACCAGACAAAGACACTTCAAAGAAAGAAAACTACAGACCAATATCTCTAATGAACCTACACGAAAAAATCCTCAATAAAATTCTGGCGAATTGGATACAAAAACATATCAAAAAAATTGTGAATCCTGATCAAGTAGGATTCATCCGTGTGATGCAAGGCTGGTTCAATATACGGAAATCAATAAATGTTATTCACCACATCAATAGACTTAAAAATAAGAACCATATGATCATCTCGGTAGATGCAAAAAAAGCATTCTATAAAGTACAGCATTCTGTTATGTTCAACACTCTAGAAAAACTAGTGATAAGAGGAACATACCTCAATATTGTAAAAGCAATCTATGCTAAGCTTCAGGCTAGCATCATTCTGAATGGAGAAAAATTGAAGGTATTCTCTCTAAAATCTGGAACAAGACAGGGATGCCCTCTCTCACCACTTCTGTTCAACATTGTTCTCGAAACACTAGCCAGAGCATTTAGACAGACGAAAGAAACAAAAGGCGTAAAAATTGGAAAAGAAGAACTTAAATTATCAGATCACATGATTCTATGTCTAGCAGTCCCAAAAGGGTCTACAAAGAAACTAATAGAGCTAATAAATGAATTCAGCAAAGTGGCAGGATATAAAATCAACATGCATAAATCTAAGGCATTCCTGCATATCAGCGACAAATCCTCTGAAATAGAAATGAGGACAACCACTCCATACACAATATCCTAAAAAAAAATAATAATAATTAGGAATCAACCTAACAAAAGATGTGAAAGTCTTATACAATGAAAACTACAGAACCCTAAAGAGAGAAATAGAAGAAGATCTTAGAAGATGTAAAAATATATCCTGTTCATGGATAGGCAGAACTAATATCATCAAAATGGTGATATTACCAAAAGTTCTCAATAGGTTTAATGCAATGCCAATCAAAATCCAAACGGGATTTTTTCTAGAAATAGAGAAAGCAAACATGAAATTCATATGGAAAAATAAAAGACACAGAATAACAAAAACAACACTAAGCAGGAAGTGTGAATCAGGCGGCATAGCGATACCAGACTTCAAACTATACTACAGAAAAATAGTAACAAAAATACCATGGTAATGGTACCAAAACAGGCAGGTGGACCAATGGTTCAGAATAGAGGACACAGAAACCAAGCCAGGAAACTACAACTATCTTATATTTGATGGAGGGGCTAAAAGCATGCAATGAAGGAAAATAGCATCTGCAAAAAATGGTGCTGGGAAAACTTGGAATCCATATGTAACAAAATGAAACTGAATCCCTTTCTCTCGCCATGCACAAAAGTTAACTCAAAATGGATCAAGGAGCTTGATATCAAATCAGAGACATGGCGTCTGATAGAACAAAAAGTTGGCTACAATTTACATACTGTGGGGTCGGGCTCCAAATTCCTGAATAGGACACCCATAGCACAAGAGTTAATAACTAGAATCAACAAATGGGACTTACTCAAACTAAAAAGTTTTTTATCAGCAAAAGGAACAATAAGAGAGGTAAATAGGGAGCCTAATCCTGGGAACAAATCTTTACTCCTCACACTTCAGATAGAGCCCTAATATTCAGAGTATACAAAGAACTCAAAAAAATAGACAATAAGATAACAAATAACCCAATAAACAAATGGGCCAAGAACCAGAACAGACACTTCTCAGAGAAGTACATACAATCAAAAAACAAGTACATGAAAAAATGCTCACCATCCCCAGCAGTCAGAGAAATGCAAATCAAAACCACCCTAAGATACCATCTCATTCCAGTAAGATTGGCAGCCATTATGAAGTCAAACAACAACAAGTGCTGGTGAGAATGTGGAGAAGCAGGTACACTTGTACATTATTGGAGGCACTGCTAATTGGTAGAGACAATTTGGAAAGCATTATGGAGATTTCTTGGAAAGCTGTGAATGGAACTACCATTTGACCCAGCTATTCCTCTTCTCGGTCTATTCCCTAAAGACCCTAAAAGAGCATGCTACAGGGACACTGCTACATTGATGTTCATAGCAGCACAATTCACAATAGCAAGACTGTGGAACCAACCTAGATGCTGTTCAATAGAAGAATGGATAAAAAAAATGTGGCACTTATACACAATGGAGTATTACTCTGCTTTAAAAAATGACAAAATCATAGAATTTGCAGGAAAATAGATGGCATTAGAGCAGATTATGCAAAGTGAAGCTAGCCAACCCCTAAAAAACAAATGCTAAATGCCTTCTTTGATTAAAAGGAGAGTAACTACGAACAGAGTAGGGATGAAGAGCATGAGAAGAAGATTAATATTAAATAGGGATGAGAGGTGGGAGAGAAAGGGAGAGGGAAGGGAAATTGCATGGAAATGGAAGTAGACCCTCAGGGTTATACAAAATTACATAAAAGAGGATGTGAGGGGAAAGGGAAAAATAATACAAAAGGGAGAAATTTATTACAGTAGAGGGGGTAGAGAGAGGAGAGGGGAAGAGAGCGGAGGGGAGGAGGGATAGTAGAGGATAGGAAAGGCAGCAGAATACAATAGACACTAGTATGGAAATGTGTCAATCAATTGATGTGTAACTGATGTGATTCTGCAATCTGTATACGGGGTAAAAATGGGAGTTCATAACCCACTTGAATCAAAGTGTGAAATATGATATATCAAGAAATAAATAATGTTTAGAACAACCATAAAAAATTAAAAAAAAAAAGAAAACTAACTTCGGTGAATGAGGCACGCGAATCCTAATATTTCTACAGTAACTGACCAAGTTTAACATCAATGCAAGTAGATTCCAATGGACATGATGTGTATTTTTACGTTAATTTTTATTCAAAACTGGTACAATTTCATCAGTTTATGCACATCATAGGATATATATTTCATAAAAAATTTAGCAAATTTATAGGCATTTGTTTCACTTTCAATCACTTCCTGCTTCAAAACACATGTATTCCTCCATATTTCTTGACTGGTCTTTGCATGAGAATTCTTTCCGAACACATTATTTTCGATTTCCATAATCACTTTTGAAGCAAACTTCACACACTCTTCATGATAAATCAAAACACTAATATTACCATTAGATGTATAACTGGTTGGAATGAATGAATATATATCAATATAAGATTTATTGTATATTTTCAGATATCAATTCAATCCATTATTTAAAGTTGGAACCAGTTATATTATTTATTCACAGTATGGTGTATTCATGCTTAATCTCTATATTCATGGACACAGGGTACACCTCTTTGTACCCCCAATAAAAATTTTACGTCTTCAGTATATTGCTCCCAGAAATGGTGGTAGAAATACTCATGTCACCTGATCTACATATAGATTTTATCACAGTAATATTCTGGACAAAAAATGTAAAGGTCACACTTATGATTGTACCAAAGACTAAATGAAAAGCGATCATGGATTACTAAAAACATCCTTGTCCAGGTTGCCTAATGCTCTCAAATGTCAATCCTATTGGTTACTACATATTTGTTTCTTCCTAAGATTATATATTCAAACTCAACCCTGGTGAAAATGTCTACTCCTATCACTCACTTAATACTTTGCCTGATTTCATAATGTCTCTATTGTTATCTGCTTTTCTACATATTTTCCCAATTTCATCATAGTGACTGACTCTTCATATGTGCTGACATTTACATTCACTCTCTATCCGAAACCCTATAGCTAAAGAATTTTTAGTCCCAATCCTACACTCAGTCTTCTTCCTAAACCTACCGACTATCTTCCTAATTCTACTGACTATCCCTTTGGATTGGATGTTCTCTTCTACATTCAAACATCCAAGGTACAAGGTCCTATGCCATTGTATATCAAATTGTCTGAGACATCTTTGCAGAATATAATTCAAAACTAAGTATCCCAATTAAGGGCCCAATGCCCTTCTGGGCTTCAAATCATACCTAGATTTTTGTTTTCATACTTATATTTCACCTCAATATTCTTGTAAATATCGCAGGTTCCCAATACCATTATTTATCACACAGAATGATTGCTAACCCAAATCGAACCTGTTATTAAGCCTAAACATACACTGTTTCCTCAATCTCATTTTACAGAAGAGCAGGGATAGAGTCGTTCTTACAATACAGGAAAGTAGGGGACATTCCACCTGCTGAGAACCTCAAAGGTCCATTCAGAAATGATACCTGGAGAAGATGTAGGCAGCTATGAAGGACCTGAGAGAGCAAAAGTCATCTTCCATGGCAAACAACCTGGTCAGGATGAAGGGATGTGTCTGAATCAGCCTCTCTCTTTTTATTGTAGAGAAGATGGACCAAACCAGGCCTGTGTGGAGATCTGGTGCTGGGTGCCTATGGTTGACATACCATTCTACCTTGTGAAAGTGTCACAGGAAGTAGGGGCAGCCTCCATCTCATGGGACACTTGGAAGCAACTGTTAGGACAAAGTGGTTGCCAAGGCAGTGACCTCATTCAGTTCCAAAGAAAGTGATATACCTCATTTCCTTGGTGATGGAACTCTCTGAACTTTGTATCCAAGAATCCAGGCACCCTGAGGCAGCCCCAGTCCCAGTGGACTCACTTGTTTGGATTTACCAAGGACAGAGTCAGTCTTTCTTGGTACCTACCGATGTGAGGATGGCCAAATGCCAGGAGAGCTCTGAAGAGGGACCTTTCCAGAAGAAGCAGGTAGTGGCTCACCCCTTTTTCTTGACAACTTCACAGAGTTGGCCAAGGAAACCAGATCTGAGAGAGGTCAGGCCATGTTCTGAGAATAGGTAGGAAAGTTGGTTTGTTTGGTTTGGAGTGGATTGTTTTTAGTAAGTCGTTTGACCAGGCGAGTGTTTCTATGTCTGTGTATCCCACTGTGTCCATTGTTGTAGACATTAGAAAAGAGAATGCATTAATGGATGCGTCCAGTCTACTATAAATCTTCCCATAATTCAACCTGCCCAATTTATGAATGGACTGCAGCTTGTCTTATCGAGAGGCAACACATTCTATCTTCCTAAGTTCCTGTTTTCTTCCTGAATTCTGGCCACTCTCCAGAATAGGCTCATGGTTTTGTGTCCAAGATATGCACCACTACAAGCTCTGTGACATGGCCATGTACTGGATAGCGGAAGAGAATGGCCAGCCTTTCAGAAAACTCAGATATCAGTGTGAACAGAAATGTCTCAGTGGAAAAACCCCGCTTTGGGCCTTTTGCTTACCTATTGTTCTGTTGCACTGAATGTCAGGAAAGACTTGGCCTCAGGCCACCCCTTTGTGAAGCCTGAAGAAAGAGTTTTCAAATGGAAATGAATGGGCATCACCTGTGGCTCTTTGCTTAATGCTTTGTAAAGGGATGTGGCTGAATTAGCCTCTTGGCCTGTGTGTGGCTGTGTCTTACATTCTCAGCACCTGATGGATCTAAAGAATGATCCCATGTGTGCATCAAAAACCATAATGGCAAAAAGATCAGTCATTGTGGATGAAGTCTCTTGCCTTCCTCTGTTAGGTTCCTGACCTCTGTCAAGTGAGAAAATGGATTCTTTGGGTCAAAAGAGTTCCTCAAAGCCCTGCAGAGGTGCTTGGGGTTTCGCATGACTCCAAATCACAAAGAATCTATACCTGAAAATTAGTAGGCCTCAAATTGGAGAAACAGAGCATTATTAATGACAGGCTTATTTGATCACTCCTGGTTCACAGGAAGGGTGTCCAGGCCACCCTGACTTTAGGCAAATGAGGGGCAAGTGAGCTTATTTTGGACACTTTCTTGGGCTTCGCCCCTCATGAAAATCTTCAGCCAGACATTATGATGAATGACAATATGTAAGAAGATGAGGGCCATGTGGGAGTCTTTTCGTTTTAATTTTGGTCATTTGTGTGGCGGTTGGAAGAAATGACTTTGTCCACCTGGGCTTGAACTCTGGTGTGATTCCCCTTAGAGACTGAGTTGTGGAACTGACCTTAGAGAAGTATTGCATTGAATTTTGTTGGGATTTTAGGAGGCCACGCATAAGAGTCACCCTTGGAACTGAGATCTAGGCCCAGCGTTGCTTTCCACAGATTTTTCAATTTCTGAAAGAAGTGACCTCACCTCACTTCCTTGGTGATGGAACTCTCTGATCTTGGGATCCAGGAATTCAGGCAAAAAAGCCAGGGCCAGTTCCAGTCCGAGTGGTCTCATTTGTTTGGATTTACCAAGGACAGAGTCAGTCTTTCTTGGTACCTACTCATGTGAGGATGGCCAAATGGCAGGAAATCTCTGAAGAGGGGCCTTTCCTGAGAAAACAGGTAGTGGCTCACAGCTGGCTCCTATCAATTAAATAGAGTTGGCCATGGAGTCCAAATCTGAGACAGGAGTGGCCATTTCGGGGGAACATAGTATGGCCCATAAGTCAGAGGACACTCAAGATAGTCAAAGACCTACTTGGCAGAAGGAGGTGCCTTTGTAGGTTTGGTTGTGGTTTTGTGGTTTTGTCTCATGTTCTGAAAATAGGCAGGGAAGTCGGTTTGTTTGGTTTGGAGTGAACTGTTTCTAGTAAGTCGTTTGGCAAGGCGAGTGTTTCTATGTCTGTGTATCCCACTGTTATCTATGGTTGTAGACATTAGAAAAGATATTGGATCAATGGATATGTCCTGTTTAGTAGAAAGCTTCCCAGAATTCATCCTGCACAATTTATGAATGGACTGCGGCTTGCCTTATCAATTGGCTACACCTGCTATCTTCCTAAGTTCCACTTTTCTTCCTGAATTCTGGCCACTCTCTAGAATAGGCTCATGGTTTTTTGTGCAAGATATATACCACCTCCAAGCTCTGTGACATGGCCATGTACTGGATAGCTCAAGGGAATGGCGAGCATCACAGAAAACTCAGAAATCACTATGACCATTAAAGACTCAGTGGAGAAACCCTGCTTTGGGCCTTTTGGTTACCTATTGTTCTGTTGCCCTAAATGTCAGGAAGGTCTTTGCCTTAGGCCACCCCTTTGTGAAGCCTGAAGAAAACAGTTTTCAAATGGAAATGAATGGGCATCACCTGTGGCTCTTTGCTTAATTGCTTTGAAAAAGATGTGTCTCATTCAGACCATTGGCCCTGTGTGAGGCTGTTGCTTAGTTTCTCATCACCTGATGGATCTAAAGAAAGATTCCATGTGTACATACAAAACCAAAGTGGCAAAAAGAGCAGTCATTGTGGATGAAGTCTCTCGTCTTCCTCTGTAAGGTTCGTGACCTCCATCAAGTGAGAATAGGGATCCTTTGTCTCAAATGAGTTCCTCAAAGCCCTGCAGATTCTATCCCCTAGGTGCTTGGGTTTTATCATGACTCCAGTTCACATAAAGAATCTAAAACCCACAGTCAGTAGTCCTCAAATTGGAGAAGCGGAGCAGTATTAATGGCAGACCTATTTGATCACATCTTGTTCACAGGAAGTGTGTACAGCCACCCTAAGTTTAGTCAAATTAAGGGGCACAGGAGCTTATTTTTGACACTGGCTTGGGCGGAGCCCCTTATGGATTCCTCCAGCCAGAAGTTATGATGAGTGTCTATATGGAAGAAAATGTGGGTCATGTGGGAGTGTTTTGGTTTTAATTGTGGTCATTTGGGTGGTGGTTGGAAGTGACAACTGGGTCCACCTGGGCTTGAACTCTGGTGTGATTCCCCTTAGATACTGAGTTGAGGTACTGACCTCAGAGAAGTATTGCCATGAATTGAGTTGGGATATTAGGAGGCCACGCATGAGATTTGCCCTTGGAAACTGAGATCTAGGCCCAGGTTGGCTTTGCACAGAGCACTTGGAATCTCAGCCAGGGTATCACATAATTTTATTCTGAAAGACTTGGCAGCCATAGTTGAGAGTCAAAACACACATGGACCTCACATTGTAGACCTCAATGTGCCTAGCATCATGTGATCATTGGCCACTCTTTAGGAAGCCATGCTTATGAGAGTTCTCCAGAGCTTTCATTGAAATGAGCATCCTCACCATTAAATGGTTCCTGAATGAAGTGAAACCCACAGTGCCTTCAACTTCATCCTTGAAAAATGGCTAGATAAATACCGTGAAATTTTTTTAAATTTCCATGACCAGGTGGCACTGGAGAACCTTTGGATATCCTGTTGCTGACTATGAGTATACCAGACAGTGCCTGATGGACTGGGTTTCCAGAAAATGGTGTAGAGCAGAGATGCCAGTAATTTGGAGCCTGCTGAGTAGTGGGCATAGAGCTGCAGTCGGCAGGTGTGTGATAAATCATCTGTGGTGGAGCCATGTGGATCTTCCATTGGCTTCCAAATTGCTTGTGACTGACATTGTGCAGCGAGCAGACCCTTATATGTAAAGGCGTATTTTTATTTGTAGAGTTTTTAGGGCAATGTTCAGAATCACGTTGCTATGGTCAAGACGCAAGCTATTTGGGATAGAACCTTGGTGGGTGCATTCTCCTGCAGACCCTGACCCACCACACGTGAGAAACTCCCTCCAACACTTTGGCCCAGGTGGACTCCTTGTATTTTGTGAAGCAAATACCAAACTAACAGTGCAGCAGCAAGAAACACCACAAAATGTGGAGGATGACCAAATGGCTTCACAGTCCACACGGGGAGACACTTAGCCCCCAGTGACCACAGTTTACCTACAAAGATTGAATTCAGCACTGCTGACTCATGTTCATTGGAACATAAGAAACCATGTCCTCCAGGTCACATAGATGCAGACCCAGCTTTGATGCTCTCATTACAAAGGAATCTAAAGCTCCTGACAACAACATATATTTCAAGTGCCCAACCTCAGTGGCAGTTTCTGAAGAAGTCTTTAGGCCAGCAGAGCTCCATATTTGTGGAGTGTTTACCCTGTCCCTTACTTTAGTAAACTACTCTACCACCTCCAATGTTGTGAACTTTTGAGCATATTAAATTCCAGCTATGTATTCCCAGATTTTCTAACTCTTCTCCTCTAATGATGTATTACTTGGGGCGAGGGTAATGTCAAGGCATTGTTCTGGAAGAGAGTGAAATATTTCTCCATGTGTTTTTTTTTTCAATTATTTTATTTCATATTATTTTTTTATTTTTTTAATTGGGTGTTCAAAACATTACAAAGCTCTTGACATATTATATTTCATACATTAGATTCAAGTGGGTTATGAACTCCCATTTTTATCCCAAATACGGATTGCAGAATCATATGTGTTACACATCTGCATTTTTATAATGCCCTATTAGTAACTGTTGTATTCTGCTACTTTTTCTATCCTCTAGTATCCCCACTCCCCTCCCATCTTCTCTCTCTACCCCATCTACTGTAATACATTTATATCTTTGTTAATTTTCCCATTCCCCTCACAACCTCTTATATGTAATTTTGTGTAACAATGAGGGTCTCCCTACATTACCATGCAATTTCCTTTATCTCTCTCTTTCCGACCCCCACCTCATGTCTCTGTTTAATGTTGATCTTTTCTTCCTGCTCTTCCTCCCTGCTCTGTTATTAGTTGCTCTCATTATATCAAAGAAGACATTTTTATTTGTTTTTTAGGGTTTGGCTAGCTTCACTAAGCATAATCTGCTCTAGTGCCATCCATTTCCCTGCAAATTCAATGATTTTGTCATTTTTTAATGATGCATAATACTCAATGGTGTATAAATGCCACATTTTTTTATCCATTCATCTACTGAAGGGCATCTGGGTTGGTTCCACAGTCTAGCAATTTTGAATGGTGCTGCTATGAACATCAATGTGGCAGTATCCCTGTAATATGCTCTTTTAAGGTCTTCAGGGAATAGTCTGAGAAGGGCAATAGCTGGGTCAAATGGTGGTTCCATTCCCAGCTTTTCCAGGATTCTCCATACTGCTTTTCAAATTTGCCACAACAGTTTGCAGTCCCACCAGAAATGTACAAGAGTACCCTATTCTCCACATCCTCGCCAGCACTTGTTGTTTGACTTCATAATGGCTGCCAATCTTACTAGAGTAGGATGGTTTCTTAGGGTGATTTTAATTTGCATTTCTCTGACTGCTAGAGATGGTGAGCATTTTTTCATTTACTTACTGATTGATTGTATGTCCTCCTCTGAGTAGTGTCGGTTCAGGTCCATGGCCCATTTTTTGATTGGGTTATTTATCATCTTATTGTCTAATTTTTTGAGTTCTTGGTATACTCTGGATATTAGGGCTCTATCTGAAGTGTAAGGAGTAAAAATTTGTTCCCATAATTTAGGCTCCCTATTTACCTCTCTCATTTTTTATCCTGCTGAGAAAAAACTTTTCAGTTTAAGTAAGTCCCATTTGATGATTCTTGTTATTAACTCTTCTGCTATGGGTGTCCTGTTAAGGAATTTGGAGCCCGGCCCCACATTATGTAGATTGGAGCCAACTTTTTCTTGTATCAGATGCAGAGTCTCTTATTTGATATCTAGCTCCTTGATCCACTTTGAGTTAACTTTTGTGCATGGCAAGAGGAGGGGATTCGATTTTATTTTGTTGCATATGGATTTCCATTTTTTACAACACCATTTGTTGAAGATGCTATATTTCCTCCATTGCATGCTTTTAGATCCTTTATCAAATATAGCATAGTTGTAGCTTTGTGAATTAGTCTTTGTGTCCTCTATTCTGTACCATTGGTCAACCTGCCAGTTTTGGTACCAGTGCCATGCTGTTTTTGTTAATATTGCTCTGTAGTATAGTTTTAAGTCCGGTATCGCTATACCGCCTGATTCACACTTCCTGCTAGAATTGCTTTTGCTATTCTGGGTCTTATATTTTTCCATATGAATTCCATGATTGCTTTATCTATTTTTACAAGAAATGCCATTGGGATTTTGATTGGCATTGCATTGAACCTATAGAAAACTTTTGGTAATTTCGCCATTTTGATGATGTTAGTTCTGCCTATCCAGGAACAGGGTATATTTTTCCATCTTCTAAGATCTTCTTCTACTTCTCTTTTTAGGGTTCTGTAGTTTTCATTGTATAAGTCTTTCACCTTTTTTGTTTGGTTGATTTTTAAGTATTTAATTTTTTTGAGGGTATTGTGAATGGAGTGTTTTTCCTCATTTCTGTTTCAGGAGGTTTGTCGCTGATATACAGAAATGCCTTTGATTTATGCGTTTTGATTGTATATCCTGCCACTTTGCTGAATTCATTTATTAGTTCTAGTAGTTCTTTTGTAGACCCTTTTGGGTCTTCTATGTATAGAATCATGTCACCAGGAAATAGTGATAATTTTCGTTCTTATTTTCCTATTTTTATGCCTTTGATTTCTTTCGTCTGTCTAATTGCTCTGGCCAGTGTTTTGAGAACTATATTGAATAGAAGTGGTGACAGAGGGCATCCCTGTCTTGTTCCAGATTTTAGAGGGAATGCCTTCAATTTTTCTCCATTCATAATGATGCTAGCCTGAGACTTAGCATAGATAGCTTTTACAATGTCGAGGTTAGTTCCTGTTATCCCTATTTTTCTAATGTTTTGAACATAAAGGGATGCTGTACTTTGTCAAATGCTTTTTCTGCATCTATCGAGATGATCATATAGTTCCTATCTTTAAGTCTATTGATGTGATGAATAACATTTATTGATTTTCGTATATTGAACCATCGTTGCATACCAGGGATGAATCCTACTTGATCCTGGTGAACAATTTTTTTGATTTGCCTTTGTATTCGATTAGGCAGATTTTTATTGAGGATTCTTGCATCTAGGTTAATCAGATATATTGGTCAGTAGTTCTCTTTCTTTGAGGTGTCTTTTTCTGGTTTTGGAATTAGGGTGATGTTGGCCTCATAAAATGAATTTGGCAGAACTCCCTCTTTTTCTATTTCCTGAAATAACTTGAAAAGTATTGGTATTAATTCTTCTTTAAAGGTTTTGTAAAACTCCGCTGTATAGCCATCCGTTCCTGGGCTTTTCTTGGTTGGTAGTCTTTTGATTGCTTCTTCTATTTCATCCATTGATATTGGTCGGTTTAAATTGTGTGTATCCTCCTGACTCAGTTTGGGCAAATCATATGACTTAAGAAATTTATCGATGTCTTCACTATTTTCTATTTTATTGGAATAATGGTTTTCAAAATAATTTCTAATTGTCTTCTGTATTTCTGTAGCATCTGTTGTGATGTTGCCTTTTTCATCCCATATGTTAGTAATTTGAGTTCTTTCTCTTCTTTTCGTCTTTAGCATGGCTAAGGGTCTGTTGATCTTATTTATTTTTTCGAAGAAGCAACTTTTAGTTTTGTTAATTTTTTCAATAGTTTCTTTTGTTTCAATTTTGTTGATTTCCACTCTGATTTTAATAATTTCTTGCCTTCTGCTAAATTTGCTGTTGTTTTGCTCTTCCTTTTCTAGGGCTTTGAGATGAAGTGTGAGCTCACTTATTTGTTGGTTTTTCCTTTTTTTTCAGGAATGACCTCCAGGCGATGAATTTCCCTCTTAAAACTGCTTTCATTGTGTCCCATAGATTCCGATATGTTGTGTCTATAATTACATTTATCTCTAAGAATTTTTTGATTTCCTCCTTTATGTCTTCTGTAACCCATTGATCATTCAGTAACATATTGTTCATTTTCCATGTGATGTAGAATTTTTCCTTCCTTCTTTTATCATTGATTTCCAGTTTAATTCCATTATGATCAGATAAAATGCATGTTATTATCTCCACACCTTTATATTTACTGAGGGTTGCCCTATGGCATCATATATGGTCTTTTTTTGAGAAGGATCCATGTGCTGCTGAGAAAAAAGTATATCCACTTGATGATGGTTGATATATTCTATATATGTCAGTTACATGTTGGTTATTGATTGTGATATTGAGTTCTATACTTTCTTTATTCAACTTTTGTTTGGAGGATCTGTCCAATGGTGATAGATGTGTGTTGAAGTCACCCATAATTATTGTGTTGAGGTCTATTTCATTTTGGAGCTTGAGGAGAATTTGTTTCATGAACATCGTAGCACCATTATTTAGTGCATAAATATTGATAATTGTTATGTCTTGTTGGTGAATGGTTCCTTTTAACAGTATATAATGTCCTTCCTTATCCCTTTTGATTAACTTAGTCTTGAAGTCGATTTTATTTGATATGAGGATGTCCACCCCTGCTTGTTTATGAGGATAAGTGTGCATGGTGTATTTTTTCCCAACCTTTCACCTTCAGCCTGTGTGTCTTTGCATTTCAGATGTGTCTCCAGGAGGCAACATATTGTTGGATTTGTTTATTTAATCCAAGTTACCAGCCTATGTCGCTTTATTGGAGAGTTGAAGCCATTTACATTCAGAGTTACTATTGATGTATGGTTTGTACTGCCAGCCATGTTTGATTATTTATCTTTTTTTAAATTTAGTTTGTTTCTCCATGATAAGCTTTCACCCTGCCTCTGTCATTACCAAGGTACTTCCCACTGATGGTTTTGGTTGTTGTTTTTCATTTCTTTCTTGTGTAGTGTTTTTCTCAAGACGCTTTGTAAAGCTTGTTTTCTGGCTTCAAATTCTTTTAGCTTTTGTTTATCATGAAAGATTCTTATTTTATTGTAGTACCTGATGGTTAATTATGCTGGATACATAATTCTTGGTTGGCATCCATTGTCTTTCAGTGTTTGAAATACGTTTTTCCAGGATCTTCTCGCTTTCAGCATCTGTGATCAAATATCCGTTGTTAACCTTATTGGTTTACCACTGAATGTATTCTGCCTCCATTCTCTTGTAGATTTATTATTTTCTCTTTGTTCTGTATATTGGATATCTTCATAACAATGTGTCTTGGCATTCGTCTACTGTGATTTTGTGTGCTCTTGTCCTGTATGCATCTACAATTTGTATATCCATTTCCTTTTTTATTTCTGGAAAGTTTTCTGTAATTATTTCATTCAGCAGTTTTCTCATTCCCTTGGTTTGAGTCTCTGTACCTTCCTCTATCCTGATGACTCGTAAGTGTGGTTTTATTTATGTTATCCCAAATCTCTTGGATGTTTTTCTTGTGATTTTTTTGCCAGCCTTTCTGAGTTGGCTGGACTCGTTTCAAGATGATATATTTTGTCTTCATTATCTGACGTTCTGGCTTCTACTTGCTCCACTCTGTTAGTGATACTCTCAATGGAGTTCTTAATTTGGTTTATCATTTCCTTCATTTCTAGAATTATTGTTTGATTTTTTTTATAATCTCTATCCACTGATAAAGATGCTTAACTTTTTCTTTTATATGTTTATGTAATTCATTTTCAATGTTTTCTTTTACTGTTTGGATTTTCTGTCTCGTATCTTCTTTAAGTTTTCATTCCATCTGTCTAAGGTATTCCTTGAGTTCTTTATATGACCACTTTTCTGATGAATCCTGGTCCTCCTGAATATTTAGGGTGTTCTTCGTTGTTTGTTCTCCTTTTCTTCCTTGCTTGTTTATGCTGCTCATGTTACTTCTTGTTCTGTTTGACTGCTGAGTTACTGTTTACTCTTATAAATTTATTTGATGCTTGGGAGGAAAGATTTTAGAAGGGAAGGGAAAAAGTCACTAAAGAGAATGAGAGTAGGCAGGTAGAATGCAAGGAATGGGAAATAAGAAAATTGAAAAGAAATGAAATACAATAGAAAAAATAGAAAATAAAGAATGAAAATGATTTTTTTTTAAAAAATGATAATGATAATATAAAATTAAAATTAAAATTTTAAAAAATAATAATAACAAAATATGGGAGGTGAGGGGGGATTGCAGAGGAAAGGAAAGGCAGCAGAATACAACAGTTACTAGTATGGTATTATGTAAAAATGTGGATGTGTAACCCATGTGATTCTGCAATCTCTACTTGGTTTAAAAAAGGGAGTTCATAACTCACTTGAAGCTAATGTATGCTAATGTATGAAATATGATATGTCAAGAGCTTTGTAGGGTTTTGAACAACCAATAAAAAAATAAAATAAAATAAAATTATTTTGCCATTTAAAAAAAAAAAGAAAATAATTTTGAAGTTTATCTATGATCCAGGGGCAAGTTAAATGAAACAGTTTCCAGTTGTTAAGTCACCAAAAAATTTATTATTTCATGTGTTATTTATTTGCTTTGTAGTATGTTTAAATTTTATTTTTGGAAAGTTTTCAACCTTATTAAATTTGTTTATTTGTTGTGGGGGAAGCAATTGTATATAGGTTAAGTATTGTTTATCAAAAATGCTTAGAACAAGAAGCATTTCAGATTTTGGATTTTTTTGGAATTATGGAATATTTATACACACATAATCTTGGGGATAAGACTCAAGTGTAAATATGAAATTCATTTATATTTCATACATGCCTTAGACCCATAGCCTGGAGGAAATTTCATACAACATTTTTAGTATACCTGCATTTTGACTGTAACCTGTCAAATGAAGCCAAGTAGGAAACTTTTCACTTGTCACATTCCAGTACTAAAACACGTTAGATTTGGCATTTTGGATTTGGGATTTGGGGATTAGGGGTGCCCAGTTTCCAGAGGGCAAATTCTATTTTTCTACTAAAGTAAACTCATTTATCATAGTAAGTTGTCCTAAGTTAATTATCTTTGTATCCACAAAATTCCTAAAACTTATTGTGGTGCCTATATTTCTCCTTAAAATCATATTTCAAACATTTAATCTTGCTTCATTGAATAAAAACAAATCATATTTTCATCTAATTTTTAGATTCTTTAATTAATTAACACAATTGCTGTCTTATTAAAGGTTCTTTCACTTAAAATACATATTTTACATTGATATTAATAATAGATTTTCTGGAATTATCAATAAAATTTTTATACAATAGCTTTTGCTCCCTGTATTTTCAAACACCACTTAACTTGTGTGTTTGTGTTGCAAACAACTTAGAGCTGATTTTGTATTTTTACTTCAAATGACATTTTCTACACACTTTCATTTATTTTTTATAATTTATTCTTTTTTACTAGTTTTTTTAGTTGTTGATGGATCCTTATTTAATTAATTAATTTATATGCAGTGCTGAGAATCCAACCAGTGCCTCACACATGCTAGACAAGTGCTCTACCACTGATCCACAACTCTAGCCCACTCCAGTTTATTCTTAAAATTCACATTTTTTTTTAGTTTATGTATAGGTATTTTTTTATTGGCTCTACACAGCACTGGTATACTATCATATTTCTTTTTTTAATTGGTTCTTTTTATACATAACATTAAGATTATACATAACATTAAGATTCATTTTGGCATAATTATAAAAGCATGAAATATAATTTGCTCTAATTCAGTCCCCAGTACTTCCTCTTTTTCTTCTTTCCTCCCTCTTTCTGTTCCCTTCCCTCCACTCTACTGATCTTTCCGCTATTTACTTTTAGTTTGGGGGGATTGTGCAGGTGTGTGTTGTGTGTATACATAATGGTGAGATCCAATACGTTTTTTCCCTTTCATTTGTTGTTTTATGGTAATACCGTGTGATTATTTTTATAGTGTTTAAGTTCTTTTATGAGGATTTTGGAAAATAAAAGCAATAAATTTGTGTTCTCAGATGGTCATCATGAACCGGAAAAAAAAAAATAAAATAAAATAAAAAATTTTAAAACATTTTTTAAAAGTTAAAGAACAGCAACAAAAAAATGAAAATAAAAGAAAACAAAAAAAACAAAAACAAAAACAAAAAAAAACAAATTAAAATAATAATAATAACAATAAATACAGTCATAGATTGCAATAAACTTCTTTTCCAGTACGTAGAGCTGTGCCCACTGGGCCAAGCTTCTCCTTTCAATAAGTGGGAACCAATCACTGTGCAGCAGCTCTTCCTCCCAGACTGGGTGGGTGTCCAATCCTGAGTGCCTAGGGCCTTCTTTTGTGTTTCCTCAAGCCAGGCCCCACTCACCTGTGACACTCACCACAATACTGGCTACATGCCAGGTCTGCTGCTCCTAGGAGCCCTGTTTTCATGAACGCCTGGGAACACTCTCCCTGTTTGTCTCCCTCAGACCCTAAGTTTGTAGAGCTTAGGCCTGAGAACCCCCAGCGAATTTGCTTGCACTCCGGAAGCCATGCCCCCAGAAGCTGGAGCAAGAGACTTCAGTTTTCAGCACTGGTGGGAGCTGTGGCCTGGAGGTCTGCACCACGAGTCCCGTGCCACTCCTAATTCCCTCGGTCTGGCTATCGCGCTCAAGGGAGAGCTGGGAGGGGCTCTTAAGATTTCCCCACAAGTTCGCAAATTTACAGGAATTTGTTTCACTTTCAATCACTTCCTGCTTCAGGACACATGTATTCTTCCATGTTTCTTGACAGGTCTTTTCATGAGAGTTCTTTCAAGACACATTACTTTCAATTTCCATAATCACTTTTGAAGCAAAACTCACATAAACTTTATGATGAATTATAACTCTGATATTACCATTAGATGTATGACTGGTTGGAATTAATGATTGCATAACGATATAGGATTTCTTATATATTTTCAGATAAAAATTCAATCCATTATTTAAAGTGGAAAGAGTTATATTATTTATTCACAGTATGGTCTATTCATGCATTATCTCTATATTCATAGACGCAGTGTACACTTCTTTATACCCCCAATACTAATTTATATGTCTTCAAAATATTGCTCCCTGAAATGTTGGAAGAAATACTCATGTCACCTGATCTACTTATACATTTAATCACAGAAATATTCGGAACACAAAATGCAAAGCTCACACTTATGTTTGTACCAAAGCCTAAAAGGAAAGTAAACATGGATTACTAAAAACATCCATGTCCAGCTTGCCTAATGCTCTCAAATATCAATCCTATTGGTGACTACATATTTGTTTCTTCTTAAGATTATATATTCAAACTCAACCCTACTGAAAATGTCTAATCCTATCCCTCACTTTATACATTGCCTGATTTCATTATGGCTCTATTTCTATCTGTTTCCTACATATTTTCCCCAGTTCATCATTGTGACTGACTCTTCACATGTGCTGACATTTACATTCACACTCTAATCGATAACCTATTGCTAATAAACGTTTGTTCCTAATCCTATACTCATTCTTTTTCTAAACCTACCGACTATCTTCCTAATCCTACCGACTATCCTTTTTTGACTGGATATTCTCTTCTACATTCAATCAAGCAAGGTACAAGGTCTTATGCCATTGTATATTGATCTATCTGAGACCTCTGTGCAGAATGTAATTTTATTCTAAGTATCACAATCAAGGGTCCAATGCCCTTCTGGGCTTCAAATGTTACCTAGATTTCTAGTTTCACACTTATATTTCACATATATATTCTAGTAAATATCGCAGTTTCAAATACCATTATTCATTCTGCAGGATGATTCCTAAACCAAATCCAACATGTTATTGACCCTAAACATACACTGTTCCCTCAATCTAACTTTACAGAAGAGCAGGGACAGAGTTGGTCTTACAATATAGGAATGTAGGGGATCTTCCACCTGCTGAGAACCTCAAAGGTCCATGCAGACATGATCCATGGAAAAGAGGTAGGCAGCTATGAAGGACCTGAGAGAGCAAAAGTCATCTTCCATGGCAAACAACCTTGTCAGGATGAAGGAGTGTGTCTGAATCAGCCACTTTCTTCTTAATGTAGAGAAGATGGACCAAACAAGGTCTGTGTGGAGAGCTGTTCCCGTGTGTCTATGGTTGATATACCATTCTAACTTGTGACAGTGTCACAGGAAGTAGGGGCAGCCTCCATCTCATGGGACCCTTGGAAGCAGCTATTAGGACAAAGTGTTTGCCAAGGCATTGACCTCATTCAGTTCCTGAAGGAAGTGACCTACCTTACTTCTTTGGTGATGGAACTCTCTGAACTTGGGATCCAGGAAGCCAGGCATCCAGAGCCAGTCCCAGTCCCAGTACCAGTGGGCTCACTTGTTTTGTTTTACCAATGACAGATTCTGTCTTTCTTGGTACCTACTGATGTGAGGATGGCCAAATATCAGGAGAGCTCTGAAGACGGGCCTTTCCTTAGTAAGTAGGTAGTGACTCACCGCTGGCTCCTAACAACTACACAGAGTTGGCCAAGGAGACCAGATCTGCCACAGTACAGGCCATTTCGGGTGAACATAGTAGGGCCCGCTAGTCAGAGGACACTCTGGATATTCAGAGACTTACTTGGGGGAAGGAGGTGCTTTGTGTTTGTGGGTGTGAGTTTGTGGTTTTGTCTCATTTTCTTAGAATAGGTAGGAAAGCTGGTATGTCTGGTTTGCAGTGGACTGTTTCTAGATAGTCTTTTGACAAGGCAAGTGTTTCTATGTCTGTGTATAACACTGTGTCCGTGGTTGTAGACATTAGAAAAGAGAATGCATCAATGAATGTGTCCTGTCTAGTAGAAAGCTTCCCAGCATTCATCCTGCCCAATTTATGACTGCACTGCAGGTTGCCTTATCGATGGGCAACACCTACTATCTTCCTAAGTTTCAGATTTCTTCCTGAATTCTGACCAATCTGCAGAATAGTCTCATGGTTTTGTGTCCAAGATAGGTACCACCCCAAGCTCTGTCACATGGCCATGTACTGAATAGCTGAAGGTAATGGCGAGCTTCTTAGAAAACTCAGATATCAGTGTGACCAGGTAAGTCTCAGTGGAGAAACCATGCTTTGTGCCTTTTGCTTACCTATTTTTCTGTTTCACTGAATGACAGGAAGGTCTTTGCCTCAGGCCACCCCTTTGATAAGCATGAAAAAAACAGTTTTCATATGGAAATGATTGGGCATCACCCGTGGCTCTTTGCTTAATTGCTTTGAATGGGATGTGTCTGAATCAGCCTCTTGGCCCTGTGTGAGGCTGTGGCTTATATTTTCAGCACCTGATGGATATAAAGAAAGATCCCATGTGTGCATCCAAATCTAAAATGGCAAAATTCAGTCATTGTGGAAGATGTCTCTCTCCTTCCTCTATTAGGTTGCAGACAATCATCAAGTGAGTATAGGGATCCTTTGGGTCAAATGAGTTTTTCAAAGCCATGCAGAGGTGCTTGGGTTTTCTCATGATTCCACTTCACATAAAGAATCTAAACCCCACAGTCAGTAGGCCTCAAATTGGAGAAGCAGAGTAGTTGTAATGGCAGGCCTATTTGATCACTCCTGGTTCACAGGAATGGTGTCCAGGCCACCCTGACTTTAGGCAAATGAGGGCCAAGGGAGCTTATTTTGGACACTCTCTTGCGCTGCACCCCTCATGGAAATCTCCAGCCAGAGGTTAAAATGAGGGTCTATGTGGAAGAAGATGAGGGCCATATGGGAATGTTTTGGTTTTAATTTTGGTAATTTGTGTGGCAGTTGGAAGGGATGACTGGGTCCCCCTCGGCTTGTACTCTGGTGTAATACTCCTTAGAGACTGAGTTGTAGAACTGACCTCAGAGAAGTATTGCCATGAATTGTGTGGGGATATTAGGAGGCCACGCATGAGAGTCGCCCTTGGAAACTGAGATCTATGCCAAGGGTGGCTTTCCACAGAACACTGAGAATCTCAGCCAGGATATCACATGATTTTATTCTGAAAAACTTGGCAGCCATAGTTGAGAGTCAAAACACACATGGACCTCACATTGTAGACCTCAATGGGCCTGGCTTCATGTGACCTTTTGGCCACTATTTGGGATGCCTTGCCTGTGATTGTTCTCCAGAGCTTTCATTGAAATGAGCTTCCTTAACATTTAATGGTTCCTGAATGAATTGAAACCCACAGTGACTACAACTTCTTCCTTGAATAATGGCTAGATAAATACCATGAAATTTTTGAAATTTCAATGACCAGTTGGCACTGAAAAACCTTTGGATGTCCTGATGCTGATCATGAGTATACCAGACAGTGCCTTGATTGACAGGGTTTCATAAAAATGGTGTAGAACAGAGATGCCAGTTAGTTGGTGCCTGCTGATTAGTGGGCCTAGAGCAGTGGTGAGCAGATGTGTGACAAAACATCTGTGGTGAGGCCACGTGGAACTGCCATTGGCGTCCAAATGGCTTGTGACTGATATGGTTTCAGCCAACAGACCCAATAGGTAAAGGCATCTTGTTATATGGAGAGGTTTCAGGGAAATGTTCAGAATCAGGTTGCTATGGTCAAGGGGGAAAGCTATGTGGGATAGAAGCCTGGTTATTGCATTCTCCTGCAAACCCTCACACACCACACGTGACAGAACTCCCTCCAACAATGTGTCCCAATTGACCTCCTTTATTTCGTGAAGCAAATACCAAACTCCCAGTGCAGAAGCAAGAAACACCACTAAAAGTGGAGGATGAACAAATGTCTTCCCAGTTAGCACAGGGAGAAACTTAGCCCCAGTGTCCACAGTTTAGCTACAAAAAAATAATTCAGCACTGCTGCCACATGTTCAATGAAAAATAAGAAACCATGTCTTACAGGTCACATATATGCAGAACCAGCTTTGATGGTCTCTCTATAAAAGAACTAAATCTCCTGAAAACAACATGTATTTCAAGTGCCCAACCTCAGAGGCAGTTTCTCAAGAATTTTTTAGGCCAGCAGAGCTCCATGTTTGAGGAGTGTTTACCTTTTGCCTTACTATTTTGAACTCTGCTACCACCTCCAAGGTTGTGAACTCCTGAGTAAATTCCATTCCAGATATGTATTCACAGATTTTCTAACTCGTCTCCTCTAACTGTATCTTACTTTGGTAAAAGATAATGTCAAGGCATTGTTCTGGATGAGACTGGGAAGATTTTGGGGTAGCACATATTTGCATAGACATTGGATTCATTTTTCAATTTCCCTTTAAAACACTGAATCTCTAACCCTAACCAATTCCAAACTAGACTCTGACTACTAATCCTAATATGATGGAGAAAAATAACAAAAAACAGAAAAGAAGTACAAGCAGTTCAGAGGAGGCAAGGTGTATACTTGGACTTGCCTTTTGCATAATATAGGGTAGGAGTTATAAATCTTGCAAATTTTTTTTGAAATAGTTCTCCATGTGTTTTTAAAGTTAACAAATATGTGAATTCCTTTCTCCCTTTCTCTGTAGCCTATTAAGCACATGTATTTTTATATGCACATATAGAATTCTACCTGGTACCACACGTACATTCTTGTGAGGTGGTTGACTTGGCAGATACAAATTGTGAGAAGAGATCACTCCTCGTAAATGCTATTGGAACTGAAATTTCAAACTATGGGTGAACTTTCTAGTTGAACAACATTATACATAAATCCATGTTCAGTATAATGAATATTTTTGGATCTGTGGATGATATATATTTCATGATGGATTTTGATTGGCATATATATTGTTAGTTTTTAATGTCTCTCTCTCTGTCTCTCTCTCTCTCTCTCTCTCTCTCTCTCTCTATATATATATATATATATATATATATATATATATATATACTCTCCAGATATTTCAAAATATGTAATATATGTGACTTATTATACATGCCCTAAATTCATTCATATTCATTTATGTGGATTTATAATCAACTTTTCACAAGATTATTTTCCAAACTATTCATTCACCTGAAATTCATATTTGTTTCCTAGTACTGACAACTAACTTCAGTGAATGGTGTATACAAATCCTAATATTTCTACAGTAACTAACCCAGTTTAACATCAATGCAAGTAGATTCCTATGGACATGATACGTATTTTGACGTTCATATTTATTCAACAGTGGGACATTATTATTTCTTCAGTTTATGCACATCATAATATATATATTTCATCCAAAAGTTCAAAAATATATAGGAATTTGTTTCACTTTCAATCACTTCCTGCTTCTGAAAACATGTATTCCTCCATGTTTCTTTACTGCTCTTTTCATGAGACTTCTTTCCAAACACATTATTTTCGATTTCCATAATCAATTTTGAAGCAAAACTCACACACTCTTCATGAAAATCCTAATACTAATATTATCATTGATGTATAACTGGTTGTAATGAATGTCTGTATATTAATATTTGATTTCCTGTATTTTTTCAGATATCAATTCAATCCATTATTTATAGTGGAATGAGTATATGTTTTATTCAGAGTATGTTCCATTCATGCATTATCTGTATATTCATAGAAACAGGGTACACCTGTTTGTACCCCCAATACTAATTTATAAGTCTTCAAAATATTGCTCCCAGAAATGGTGGAAGATATACTCATGTCACCTGATCTACATATATATTTTATTACAGTACTATTATGGACACAAAATGCAAAGATCACACTTATGATTGTACCAAAGCCTAAATGGAAAGTGAGCATGGATTAGTAATAACATCCATGTCCAGGTTGCCTAATGCTCTCAAATGTCAATCCAATTGGTGACTACATATTTGTTTCTTGCTAAGATTATATATTCAACCTCAACCCTGTTGAAAATGTCTAATCCTATAACTCACATTATACTTTGCCTGATTTCCTTTTGTCTCAATTGATATTTACTTTCCTACATATTTTCCCCAGTTCATCATTGTGAATGACTCTTCACATGTGCTGACATTTACATTCACTCTCTACCCGAAACCCTATTGCTAAAAAAGTTTTTGTCCAAATCCTATACTCACTCTTCTTTCTAAACCTACTGACTATCTTCCTAATCCTATCGACTATCCCTTTTTGACTGCATGTTCTCTTCGACATTCAATCATCCAAGGTAAAGGTCCTATGCCATTGTATAGCGATTAATCAGAGACATCTGTGCAGAACATAATTCAAAGCTAAGTATCCTACCCAAGGGCCCAATACACTTCTGGGCTTCAAAACTTACATAGATTTGGGTTTTCAAACTTATATTTCACCTATATATTCTTTTAAATTTCGCAGGGTCCCAATAACATTATTCATCCCGCAGAATGATTCCCAACCGAATTCGAACCTGTTATTAACCCTAACCATACGCTGTTCCCTCAATCTACCTTTACAGAGGAGCAGGGATAGAGTTGGTCTTACAATACAGGAATGTAGGGAATCTTCCACCTGCTGAGAACCTCAAAGGTCAATGCAGAAATGATCCTTGGAGAAGTTGTAGGCAGCTATGTAGTACCAAAGAGAGCAAAAGTCTTCTGACATGGTAAAGAACCTGGACAGGATGAAAGGATGTGTCTGAATCAGCCTCTCTCTTCTTAATGTAGAGAAGATGGACCAAAGCAGGCCTGTATGGAGAGAAGTTCCCCGGTGCATATGGTTGATATACCATTCTAACTTGTGACAGTGTCACAGAAAGTAGGAACAGCCTCCATCTCATGAGACCCTTGGCAGCAACTGTTAGGACAAAGTGGTTGCCAAGGCAGTGACCTCATTCATTTCATGAAGAAAGTGACTTCACCTAACTTACTTGGTGATGGAACTCTCTGAACTTGGGATTCAGGAAGCCAGGCATCCAGAGCCAGTCCCAGTAACAGTCCTAGTGGGATCACATGTTTGGTTTTACCAAGGGCAGAGAGAGTCTTTTTTGGTACCTACTGATGTGAGAATGGCCAAATGCCAGGACAGCTCTGAAGAGGGTCCTTTCCTAAGAAAACAGGTAGTTGGTCATCGCTGGCTCCTGACAACTTCACAGATTTGGCCACGGAGACCAGATCTGAGACAGGGCAGGCCAGTTCAGGGTAACAATATGGTCCACAGTCAGAGGACACTCCGGATTGTCACAGACATATTGGGGGAAGGAAGTGCCTTTGTGGGTGTGGGTGTGAGTTTGCGGTTTTGTCTCATGTTCTGAGAATAGGTAGGAAAGGCGATTTGTTTGGTTTGGAGTGGACTGCTTCTAAAAAGTCGTTTGACAAGGTGAGTGTTTCTATATCTGTGTATCTCACTGAGTCCGTGGTTGTAGACATAAGAAAAGAGAATGCATCAATGGATATGTCCTGTCTAGAAGAAAGTTTTCCATCATTCATCCTACCCAATTTATGACTGGACTGCAGGTTGCTTTATGGATGGGCAACCCCTACTATCTTCCTAAGTTCCTGTTTTCTTCCTAAATTTTGGCCACTACCCAGAATAGGCTCATGGTTTTGTGTCCAAGATATGTAACACCTCCAAGCTCCGTGACATGGCCATGTACTGGATAGCTGAATGGAATGGCGAGAATCTCAGGAAACTCAGATATCAGTGTGACCAGGAAAGTCTCAGTGGAGAAATACTGTTTTGGGCCTTCTGCTTACCTATTTTTCTGTTGCCCTGAATGTCAGGAAGGTCCTTACCTCAGGCCACTCCTTTTTGAAGCCTGAAGTAAACAGTTTTTAAATGCAAATGAATGGGCATCACCTGTGGTGCTTTGCTTAATTGCTTTTGAAAGGGATGTGTCTGAATCAGCTGCTTGCCTCTGGGTCAGGCTATGGATTAGATTCTCAGCACCTGATGGATATAAAGAAAGTTCCCATGTGTGTATTGAAAACGAAAATGGTAAAAATATCAGTCATTGTGGATGAAGTTTCTTGCCTTCCTCTGTTAGGTTCCTAACCTCCATCAAGTGAGAATAGGATCCTCTGGGTCAAATGAGTTCTTTGAACTCCTGCAGAAGTGCTTGGGTTCTCCCATGATGCCAAATCACATAAAGAATCTATACCTGACAGTCAGTTGGCCTCAAATTGGAGAAGCAGAGCAGTATTAAAGGCAGGCCTATTTGATCACTCCTGGTTCACAGGAAGGGTGTCAAGGCCACCCTCATTTTAGGCAAATGACGGGCAAGGGTGCATATTTTGGACATTGCCTTGGGCTGCGCTCCTCATGGAAACCTCCAGCAAGAGTTTATGATGAGTGTCTATATGGAAGAAGATGAGGGTCATGTGGGAATGTTTTGGTTTCAATTGTGGTCATTTGTGTGGCGGTTGGAAGAGATGACTGGGTCCACATGGGCTTGAACTCGGGTGTGATTCTCCTTCGAGACTGAGTTCTGGAACTGACCTCAGAGAAGTATTGCCATTAATTGTGTTGGGATTGTAGGAGGCCACGCATGACAGTCACCCTTGAAACCTGAGATTGGGCCCTGGGTGGCTTTCCACAGAGCACTGAGAATCTCAACCAGGATATCACATGATTTTATTCTGAAAGACTTGGCAGCCATAGTTAAGAGTCAAAACACACATGGACCTCACATTTTAGACCTCAATGGGCCTGTCTGCATATGACATTTTGACCACTCTTTGGAAAGCCTTGCCTGTGAGAGTTCTCCAGAGCTTTCATTGAAATGAGCTTCCTCACCATTTAATGGTTCTTGGATGAATGAAAACCCCAAAGTGCCTCCAACTTCATTCTTGAACAATGGATAGATAAATACCATGAAATTTTTGAAATTCCCAATGACCAGGTGGCACTGGAGAACCATTGGATGTCCTATTGCTGCTCATGAGTGTACCAGACAGTGCCTTGATTGACTGGAGTTCTTGAAAATGGTGTGGAACACAGATGCCAGTAAGTTGGAGCCTGCTGAGTAGTGGGCCTAGAGCAGTGGTGTGCAGTTGTCTGATAACATATTTGCGGTGTTGCCATGTGGGTGTGTCATTGGCTTCCAAATGGCTTGTGACTGACTTGGTGCAGCCAGCAGAAAATTATATGAAAAGGCATCTGGTTATATGGACAGGTTTCAGGGCAATGTTCAGAATCAGGTTGCTATGGTCAAGGGAGCAAGAAATGTGGGATAGAAGCCTGGTTGGTGCATTCTCCTGAAGTCCCTGACCCACCACACCTTACAGGACTCCCACCAGCACTGTGACCCATTTAAAATCCTTGTATGTTGTGAAGCAAATACAAAACACCCAGTGCAGCAGCAAGAAACACCACGAAAATTGGAGAATGACCAAATGGCTTCAAAGTCCACACAGGGAGACACTTAGCCCCCAGTGGCCACAGTTTATCTACAAAGAGAGAATTCATCACTGCTTCCTCATGTTCATTAGAAAATAAGAAACCATATCCTCCAGGTCACATAGATGCAGACCCAGCTTTGATGGTCTCCGTACACAGGGAGCTAAAGCTCCTGACAACAACATATTTTTCAAGTGTCCAACCTCAGAGGCAGTTTCTCAAGAAGTCTTAATGCCAGCATAGCTCCATGTTTGTGGAGTGTTTACACTGTCCCTTACTTTTGGAAACTCCTCTACCACCTCCAAGGTTGTGAACTCCTGAACATTTTCCATTCCAGGTATGTATTCACAGATTTTCTAACTCTTCTTCTCTAATTGTGTCTTACTAGGGGCGAAGATATTGTCAAGGCATTGTTCTGGATGATAGTGGGAATTTTTTGTAGCACATATTTGCATACACATTGGATTTATTTTCCTATTTTCCATTTGAAATACTGAATAACTGACACTAACCCATACCCTAATAGACTCTTACTACTAATCCTAATATGATGGAGTAAAATAACCCAAACAGAATAGAAATGCAAGCATTTCAGAGGAGGCATGGTGTATAGTTAGACTTGGCTTTTGCATGATAAAGTGTAGGTGTTATAATTCAAGTTAATTTTTAATTGAAATAGTTCCATGGGTACTTAAAGTAAACAAATATGTGAATTCCTCTCTCCCTTTCTCTGTAGCCTATTCAGCACATGTATTTTTATATGCACATATAGAATTCTACCTGGTACCACAGGTACACTCTTGTGAGGTGGCTGACTTGGCAGATAGAAATTGTGAGAATAGATCACTCCGCCTAAACGCTGTTGAAACTGAAATTTCAAACTATGGGTGAGCTTCCTAGTTGAACAACATTATACATAAATCCATTTTCAGTAAAATGAATATTTTTGGATCTGTGGATGATATATATTTCATGGTGAATTTCGATTGGCATATGTATTACTAATTTTTAATGTCTCTCTCTGTGTGTGTGTGTGTGTGTGTGTGTGTATATATATATATATATATACACACACACACACTAAATTTTTTTAAAATATAAAATATATGTGTCTTATTATACACTCCCTAAATTCATTCATATTCATGTATGTGGATTTAGAGTTAACAATTCACAAGATTATTCACGGAAATATTCATTCACCTGAAATACATATTTTTTCCTAGAAATGAAAAATAACTTCAGTGAATGGTGGATACAAATCCTAATATTTCTACAATAATTGATCCAGTTTGTCATCAATGCAAGTAGATTCCTATGGGACATGATGTGTATTTTGATGTTCATTTTTATTCACCACTGGTATGTTACAATTTCTTCAGTTTATGCACATTATAGGATATATATTTCATCCATACGTTAGCAAAATTATAGGCATTTGTTTCACTTTCAATCATTTTCTGCTTTAGAACACATGTAATCCTCCATGTTTCTTGACTGGTTTTTTCATGAGACTTCATTCCAAACATATTATTTTCGATTTCCATAATCAAATTTGAAGCAAAACTCACACACCCTTCATGATAAACTATAACCCTAATATTACTATTAGATGTATAACTGGTTGGAATGAATGATTGTATATCAATATAAGATTTCTTATATATTTTCAGATATCAAATCAATCCATTATTTAAAGTGGAACCAGTTATATTATTTATTCACACTATTGTCTATTCATGCATTGTCTCTATATTCATAGACACAGAGTACACCTCTTTGTAAACCCAATACTAATTTATACGTCTTCAAAATTTTGCTCCCAGTAATGGTGGAAGAAATACTCATGTCATCTGATCTACATATACATTTTATCAGAGTAATATTCTGGACACAAAAAGAAATGGTCACACTTATGTTTGCACGAAAGCCTAAATGTAAAGTGAACATGGATTACTAAAACCATCCATATCAAGTTTGGCTAATGCTCTCAAAATTCAATACTATTTGTGACAACATATTTGTTTCTTGCTAAGATTATATATTCAAACTCAACCCTGTTGAAAATATCTAATCCTATCTCTCACTTTATACTTTTCCTGATTTCATAATGTCTCTATTTATATCAGCTTTCCTACATACTTTCCGCAGTTCATCATTGTGACTGACTCTTCAATTGTGCTGACACTTACATTCACACTCTAATCCAAACCCTATTGCTAAGGAACTTTTGTTCCAAATCCTATACTCACTCTTCTTCTTAAACCTACTGACTATCTTCCTAATCCTACCCATTATCCCTTTTTGACTGGATGTTCTCTTATACATTCAATAATCCAAGGTACAAGGTCTAATGCCATTGTATATCGATCTATCTCAGACATCTGTGCAGAACATAATTCAACGCTAAGTATCACAATCAAGGGCCCATCCCCATTCTGCGCTTCAAATCTTACTTAGATTTCTGTTTTCATACATATATTTCACCTATATATACTTATAAATGTCGCAGGTTCCCAGTACCATTATTCATCCAGCAGAATGATTCCTAATTCAAATTGAACATATTATTAACCCTAACCATACACTGTTCCCTCAATCTAACTTTACAGAAGAGCAGGGACAGAGTTGGTCTTACAATACAGGAATGTAGGGGATCTTCCACCTCCTGAGAACCTCAAGGTCCATGCAGAAATGATCCCTGGAGAAGATGTAGACAACTATGAAGGACCTGAGAGAGCAAAAGTCAGCTTCCATGGAAAACAACCTGGTCAGGATGAAGGGTTGTTTATGAATCAGCCACTCTCTTCTTAATGTAGAGAAGATGGACCAAACCAGGTTGGTGTGGAGAGCTGTTCCTAGGTGCCTATGGTTGATATACCATTCTACCTTGTGAAAGTGTCACAGAAAGTAGGGGCAGCCTCCATCTCATGGTAGTCTTGGAAGCAACTGTTAGGACAAAGTGGTTACCAAGGCAGTGATCTGATTCAGTTCCTTAAGGAAGTGACCTCACCTCACTTCTTTGTTGATGGAACTCTCTGAACTTGGTATCCAAGAAGCCAGGCACCAAGAGGCAGTCCCAGTCTTAGTGGTCTCACTTGTTTGGACTTACCAAGGACAGAGTCAGTCATTCTTGCTACCTACTGATGTGAGGACGGCCAAAACCAGGAAAGCTCTGAAGAGGGGCTTTTCCTGAGAAAGTAGGTAGTGGCTCACTGCTGGCTCCTGACAACTTCACAGAGTTGGCCAAGGAGACCAGATCTGAGACAGGACAGGCCATTTCATTGGAACATAGTATGGCCCACCAGTCAGAGGACACTCCGGATAGTCACAGACCTACATGGGGAAGGAGGTGTCTTTGTGGGTGTGGGTGTGGGTTTGTGGTTTTGTCTCATATTCTGAGAATAGGTAGGAATGGCGGTTTGTTTGGTTTGGAGGGAACTGTTTCTAGTAAGTCATTTGACAAGGCGAGTGTTTCTATGTCTGTTTATACCACTGTGTCCCTGGTTGTAGACATTAGAAAAGAAAATGCATCAATTAGTGAGTCCTGTCTAGTAGAAAGCTTCTCAGCTTTCATCCTGCACAATTCATGAATGGACTGTGGCATGACTTATCGATGGGGAACACCTGCTAACTTCTTAAGTTCCTGTTTTCTTCCTGAATTGTGTGCACTCTCCAGAATAGGCTCATAGTTTTGTGTCAAATATATGTACCACCTCAAATCTCTGTGACATGGCCATGTACTGGATAGCTGAAGGGAATGGCGAGCATCTCAGAAAGCTCAGATATCAGTGAGACCAGGAATGCCTCATTGGAAAAACTCTGCTTTGGACATTTTGCTTACCGATTCTTCTCTTGCCCTGAAAGTCAGGAAGGTCTTTGCATCAGGTGTGTCATGTGGGAGTGTTTTGGTTTTAATTGTGGTCATTTTTGTGGCCGTTGGAAGACATGGCTATGTCCACCTGGGCTTGAACCCTTATGTGATTCCCCTTAGAGACTGAGTTCTGGAACTGACCTCAAAGAAGTATTGCCATGTATTGTGTTGGGATTTTAGGAGGCCACGCATGAGAGTCGCCCTTGGAAACTGAGATCTAGGCCCAGGGAGGCTTTCCGAAGAGCACTGGAAATCTCAGGAAGGACATCACATGATTTTATTCTTAAAACTTGGCAGCCATCGTTGCAAGTCAAAACACACATGGACCTCACATTGTAGACCTCAAATGCCTGGCTTAATGTGACCTTTTAGCCTGTCTTTGGGAAGCCTTGCCTGTTAGAATTCTCCAGAGCTTTCATTGAAATGAGCTTCTTCTCCATTTAATGGTTCCTGAATAAATTGAAACCCACAGTGCCTTCAACTTCATCCATGAAAAATGCCTAGATAAATATCATTAAAGTTTGGAAATTCCCATCACCTGGTGGCACTGGATAACCTTTAGGTGTCCTATTACTGATCATGAATGTACCAGACAGTGCCTTGATTGACTGGGTTTCATGAAAATGGTGTAGAACAGAGATGCCAGTAACTTGGAGCCTGATGAGTAGTCGGCCTAGAGCAGTGGTGTGCAGGTGTGTGTTAAAACATCTGTGGTGGGCTGATGTGGATATGCCATTGGCTTTCAAATGCCTTGTGACTGATATAGTGCAGCCCCCATACCCTTGTATGTAAAGGCATCTTGTTATATGGACAGGTTGAAGGGCAATGTTTAGAATCAGATTGCTGTGGTCAAGGGGGCAAGCTATGTGGGATATAAGCCAGGTTGGTGCATTCTCCTGCAGACCCTTACCCACCACACATGACAGAACTCCCTCCATCACTGTGTCCCAGTTGAACTTCTCGTATTTTGTGAAGCAAATACCAAACTCCCAGTGCAGCTGCAAGAAACACCACGAAAAGTGGAGGATGACCAAATGGCTTCACAGTCCACACTGCAAGACACTTAGCGCCCAGTGGCAACAGTTTACCTATAAAGAGAGAATTCAGCCCTACTGCTTCATGTTCATAGGAAAAAAAGAAACCATGTCCTCCAGGTCATATAGATGCAGACCCAGCTTTGATGGTCTCACTACAAAGGAAGCTAAAGCTCCTGTCATCAACATATATTTCAGGTGCCCAATCTCAGAGGCAGTTTCTCAAGAAGTCTTTAGGCCAGCAGAGCTCCATGTTTTTGGAGTTTTTACCCTGTCCTTTACTTTTGGAAACTCCTCTACAACCTCGAAGGTTGTGAACTCCTGAGCATTTTCCATTACCGATATGTATTCACAGATTTCTAACTCTTATCCTCTAATTATGTCTTACTTGGAGTGAAGGAAATGTCAAGGCATTGTTCTGAATGAGAGTGGGAAGATTTTTGGGTAGCACATATTTGCCTACACATTGGATTCATTTTCCAATTTTCCATTCGAAATACTGAATCCCTGACTGTCAGGGGTAGAAGGAATTCTTCTTCAAAGAACAGCCTGACACTTACAAGAAACAGCCCCCAGGAGACATCCTGTCTGGAAGACATCCTGTAGCCATATATGTCCCTGAGACATCCTGTGGCCATCTTTCTTCCAGAAACATCCTGAAGTTATCTCACCTTGTGAAGACATCCAGGAACTGCTGATAATAGAGCTTTCCCATATCCAGCATATTAATACCCATGTGTGAACAATAAAATTTTGCAGCTTGATCAGAACTCCTGTGTTGCTCTCATCTCTCATGCCTCTTGTCCCTTCATTCCTCCCCATCTAGGTTCGCTGACCACGTTGATGTGTCCTGCCGGCCGGGACATCTGGCACCCACCGACTGGGGCTCAAGCCTTTGACTGAGGGGGAACCCCTTCCTCCTGGAAGACTTGGTCAAGAGGAGCTCACGATCGCCTCAGCAGACACCACCCGGAGACATATCCAGGAGGAAGGTGGGGATGATGCACGGTGAGTGACGCACCATGTGACAAGCAGTATCGTCACATGATTTGTTTATTTCAGGCCTCAAGGAGTCCTTCAAGACATGAGGGGCACATGTTAAGAAAAAGGACTTAAAATTTTTCTTTTCATACATAGAAGAATTGTGTCCATGGTTTCCTCTTGAAGGGACCATTGATGGCAAAAATGGCTTAGAGTAGGAGACTGTTTAAAAGATTATTATGAATCATTTGGCCCAGAAAAAAATGCCAGTTCCCACCTTTTCTTACTGGAACTTAATTAATGAAATTCTTAAAAGTTTTCGCTTTGACAATGGTACCTTACAACTTGTCAGGATTGGGGAAGAGATTATGCAAAAGACCTCTCGTCCCCCCTCTGCATGCCCATCATTAGTATAGACATAGAACCTTCTCAGTCTTCCCAGGACCCTGAGAACCTTCCTGGTCCCCCTCAAAATACGACCCTAATTAATAAGGCTCCAATGATTAAAAACCACCTTTATCCAGTTTTAAATCTCAGAGACACATTGACCCCTGGGGAGGACGCTATCTTGGAGAAGGAAGCAGCTCTCTACCATTCAGAACACCCGCGACCTCTCAGGACCGTGCCACAGCCTATAGGATTTACCAAGCGAAGGTGAAAGCACCTATGTAAAACATCTTGCCTTTGAAAATGCTAACCCAGCATGTCAGAATGTTCTTCAATCACATAAGGATAAAGGGAAACTTTCTGAAGTTATTAGACTCTGTGCAGACGTGGGTGCAGCCCATGCCATGGGTCTGGCTTTAGGGACCGCCTTTACCAAGGCCTTTCACAATCCTGGCTCACGTACTTGCTTTACTTGTAAACAACCTGGCCATTTTGCATGTGAGTGTCCCACAGGCAAACAAAGCCTAGGAATAGCGTCTCCTCAAACTGGGGCTTAACCGCCCCCAGCTACCCTTTTCCATAGAAGTGGTAAAGGTCATCACTGGGCCAGTGAGTGTAGATCTAAGACAAATGCCCTCACACAGCCTATTTCTTCCTACTTCTCGGGAAACTCCCTGCGGGGCCAGCCCCCGGCCACAACATCCCCCACGACAAACACAGGAGCAATAAAGTTTGTTCCCTCCTAAACTCCCAACCTACCACAAAATCCTTCTCCACAATTGCCTCCCTCCAACTAGCCACCCCAGGCAGCACAAAATTGGACCTCTGTGCTGCCACAAATACAATATTAGACCCAATGCAAGGGCCCCAGATAATACCCAATGAAATTATGGGTCCCCCTCCATCTCATACATGTGCCCTTAATCTTGGAAGAGCCTCCACTACCATACAAGGTGTTCAGGTCTTCGTTGGCATTAATGATAATGATTTCACTGGAGAAATAAAAATACTGGCCACTGCTATTAATGGAGTTGCCGCCATCCCAGCAGGAACAAGACTTGCACAATTAATTCTCCTTCCCTTGGATTCAGGAGGCATTTCCAAAACCCAAACCTACCTCGGGGGACTGCCTTCTTGGGCTTCTCTGATGTGTATTGGGTTCAGCCCATTTCTCACAATAGACCCACCCTTACCTTACTTACTGAAGGAAAGGAATTCCAAGGAGTTCTAGATATTGGAGCTGATGCCACAATTATTTCTCAAAAATACAAGCCATCAGGTTAGCCCCTCACTCCATCCTTGACTGACCTTAAAGGGATAGGAAAATAAAAAAAATCCTCTGGTCAGCTCTAGGTCTATTAGCTGCACTTATAAAGATGGTAATAAGTCAACTGTCACTCCTTTCGTTGATTCTGACCTCCCTGTTAACGTATAGGGAGGAGATATTTTGAGTTATTGGAAGTTATTCTCGCCAGTCCCAATTCCATGGTGACTCATCAAATGCTTCCTATGAATTTTGTTCCTGGTACAGGCCTGGGGATACTGAAACAAGGACTGGTGGAGGCTATACAACCCATACAAAAACAAATACATGTGGACTTGTGTATTCAGATTTTTAGTGTCAGTCCCTGACCCTCCTGTACCCCATGCAGATAAAATTATTTGGGAGACTCAGACTCCTGTGTTGGTGGATCAGTGGCCCCTTACCCAAGAAAAATTGGAGGCTGCCTCCACGTTAGTGCAGGAACAGCTTGCAGCCGGCCATGTAAAGCCCTCAACCTCATCATGGATTACTCCTATTTTTATTATCAAGAAAAAATCAGGCAAGTGGTGCCTTTTACAATATTTGTGTGCCATTAATAAAGTTATGCGCCCGATGGGAGCACTACAGCCAGGCATTCCCACACCAGTGGCGATTCCAAAAAACTATTGTAAAATGGTTATTGACTTAAAAGATTGCTTTTTTACCATCTTTTTACATCCTGAGGATAGACCCTATTTTGCCTTTAGTCTCCCTCACATTAATTTTCAGGGCCCTATGCAGAGATTTCAATGGAAGGTTCTTCCCCAAGGTATGGCCAACAGCTCTAGTCTTTGCCAAAAACACGTTGCTCAAGCAGTAGACCCTGTGAGAGAGCGATGAGCACAAAATTATATTTTACATTATATGGATGATTTGTTAATTGCTGCACCTAATACCCATGACCTTAATAATTGTTACTTGGACTTTTACAAAACCTCACTACCTTGGGACTACAGATAGCTCCAGATAAGTTTCAAACACAGGACCCTTATACCTATTTGGGCCTTAAACTTCAAGATAATCAGATCCAAATTCCTAAAATACAACTATGTGTTTACCATCTTCACACACTTAATGATTTTCAAATATTACTGGGGGATATTCAATTGCTAGGAACATATTTAAAATTACCCACTTGTGTACTTTTGCCCCTTAATGATATTTTGATAGGTGATTCCCACCCCTCCTCCCCTCAAAAGCTTACTCCCGAGGCATGACATGCATTAAACCAAGCCACAGAAGCCATTGCCCAAAAGTTTGTTACACAAATTTCTTATAACCTTCCTCTGGTTCTGGTTATTTTCCACACTCCTCATACACCCACAGGAATATTTTGGCAGCGAGATCCACATTTTAAAAATAAAGGCTGCCCCTTGCTTTTGGTCCTTGTATCCACCACATCCTCCAAGGTTATTACTGTTTATCTTGCTCAGGTAGCTTCTCTTATTTTTGAAGGTCGTTTGCTTTCTCGACAACATTTTGGCAAAGACCCTGATAATATTTTAATTCCATATACTAAGGACCAAACCCTTACTACAATTTTTACTAGAGACATGGATCAATGGGGTATTGCCCTATCAGGCTTTTTGGGAACAATTCATAACCACATCCCCAATGACCCCGTTTTAAATTTTGTCCAGTTACATTCATTTATTTTTCCCAAAATTACTCAAAAGGCTCCCATTCCTCAAGAACTTACTGTCTTTACAGATGGTTCCAGTAATGGCCGTGCAGTCTTTGTTGTCAATAACAAGCCTACCACCTTTGATACTGTCTATCAGTCAGCTCAGTTTGTGGAATTGTTCACCATAACACAAGTTTTCATAAAGTTTTTTTGATAATCTTGTTAATATTTATACAGACAGTGCCTACATTGCTCTTTCTGTGCCACTGCTGGAGATTTCACCAACCATTATGGCTTCTTCCAATTCCCCCTTTCTGTTTCACCAGCTTCAGCAGCTAATTCAGGCCAGAAAACATGCATTTTCCTTAGGACACATCATGACACACTCTGACCTTCTGAGCCCTCTAACACAAGGTAATGCCCAAGCTGATGCAGCAACACGTTCCATCTTTCCAATTTTTGTTGGCTCCATTCAAAAGGCCATGGAGTTACAAAATCTTCACCATCTAAATTCCCAGAGCCATCGATTACTTTGGAAAATTACCAGGCAACATGCATGAGAAATAGTAAAAGCATGCCCTGGTTGCACTGTCTCCCTCCCCATTCAACACTTGGGAGTTAACCCCCGAGGATTACAGCCCAATCAGGTTTAGCAAATGGATGTTATTCATTTTCCTGAATTTTGAAAAACCAAATATATATACGTTTCTATAGATACCTTCAGCGGCTTTAGTTTTGCATCACCACATTCTGGAGAGGCTACCAAAGATGTCCTTTCTCATCTTGTTTCAGCCTTTTTTGTAATGGGTAAACCAATACATATTAAAAAAGATAAATGTCCTGCATATACCAGTGCCAAGTTTAAACAGTTTTGTGCTACCTTGCAATTTTGTCATACTACTGAAATTCCATACAACTCTCAGGGCCAAGGCATGTGGAACTTGCCCAGCTTAGCTTAAAGACTTGGCTATCCCGTCTTAAGGCTTCCGCCCTTGTATTTACCACTCCCAGGGATCGCCTTAACCATGCATTATTTGCCCTTATTTTTCTTACCTTAGACAGTGAAGGCCATTTGGCCACAGACAGACACTGGCATCCTTCGTCCAATTCTGTTCGCTCGCCTGTTATGTGGTGCAATCCCATTACAAATAAATGAAAACGCCCAGATCCTATCCTCATCAGGGGATGAGGCTCAGCTTGTGTTTTGGACCAAGAGCAAGCATCCCCAAGATGGTTACCAGAATGCCTGGTTAAACAGGTAAATTACTTACCTCAACCCAGGGACGGAGGCCCTCCCCCTGAGGACAAATTTTCCTCCATTTCAGATACAGCCAACAATCTGTGTGAGGATCCTGCTTAAGGCACTTCTGCTGAACAGGTTTGAACACGGAGACCTTGGACCTCCAATTTCCAACATCATGGAGTACCTTTTTGCCCCCCCCCGTGAATGCAAAGGAGGATTTTGGACTGAGGCTCCCACTAGTTGGACCCAGACTGCTGACTGCATGACTAAGGTGACTTACCTCCGTGCCAAGGTTGACCATAATCTCGGAGGAGTTCATCAGCCTAAATGGGTATGTGTTAACAAGCCAAAGATTATTCCCCCTAGTACAAGTAAAGCTCTCCAAAATTGTTCTGCAACTTGTACGCATACCCAGGCGATGCATGTCTCTTGTAATGTGTCGGGTTCACTTTGTGTTAATAAACAGGGAGAACAATTTTTTGAAGCCTCCCTAACTAAAACTCATGCAGCAGGGGGACCACTATTCATTATACCCCCATTCTCTTTGACCATGGAGGAGATGGCAAATACACCAAGCTACAGTCAGCTGGGTGCCAAGGCACTGTCGGAAAAGGTTCCTACTGGCCCATTAAGGCCCCTACAGGGGTCTCTGATGGTGGAGGACCCACTTATTCTGTCAAGCATCCTCAGATAATCAAACTTTTGAAACCCCAAATCCCTGAGCTCACATATCATCCCTTAATGTAGCCTAAATCCCAGTTCCCAGGTTTAGATACCAATACATTAGATATTTTGCAAACTACATTCTCCTAGCTTAATAATTCGAACCCCACCCTTGCTGGTGATTGCTGGCTCTGCATGACAGCAGGGGCAATCATGCCTATGGCAGTTCCTATTAATTCTATCATGGACAATGATAATACATGCCAACCCGGATTTCCCTTTAAAGTACAGCCTATAGGCACTTTTACATTATTTCTTTTAGGCGCGATGCAGAATAATACCTATGATACTGATGTTCGACTTACTTCCTTTGGAAATTGCTCAACAGTATAAAATTATTCCTCACCCACCCCATCTCTTTGTTCCTCCAATGGCACAGTTTTTATGTGTGGAGGAAACTCGGCCTTCCCACGCTTCCAGCGAATTGGACCATTGGTTGTGTTCTTGCTTTATTACTCCCTGATATAACTATTGTCCCAGGAGATGAACCTCTACCAATTTCTAGCCTAGACACTTTAGTCAAAAGACATAGGTGGGCAATACAGGCTTTACCACTCATTGCCAGCCTTGGAATAACAGCTGCTGTGGGCACAGGTACAGTGGCTTAGGCACGGCTATTCACTCTTACCATCGCCTGTCTCAACAACTTATAAATTATGTACAAACTTTATCAGGAACCTTTAAAGATTTGCAGGACCAAATAAATTCCCTGGCAGAAGTGTTCCTTCAAAACAGACGGGGCTTAGATTTGCTGACAGCTAACCAGGGAGGTATTTGCTTAGCCTTAGGGGAACGATGCTGCTTTTATGCCAATAAATCAGGCATAGTACGCATTAAAATTAAGCAGCTTCAAGAAGATCCAGAAAAGAGACAAAGGGAACTATTTGAAAATCCCCTCTGGATTGGGCATAATGGATTTCTACCCTACCTTCTTCCCCTATTAGTCCCTTTGTTGGGTTTACTTTTAATGGTGTCCATAGGCCCCTGCATTATAAAGAGGCTGGTACAATTTATTAAAGAACAGATTAATATTTTGGTTTCTAAGCCCATACAGGTCCACTATCATGGTCTGGAGATGGAAGACAGCACTGCCCACATTTAAAAGAATGTTCAACCCTTCTCACAGGCTTATTAAGTTTACATCCCCACAGATCTCTCTTTCTTACAGAAAACTATAAGTAACAGCTCTGAGCAACCATCTTCTACCCTTGCAATAAGGGTTCGTTCTCCATGGGCCCCTCCGCTTGGGGGAGGACACACCCTTGGAATGAGCACGTTAGGCCATAATAACGGAGGGTCCAGGAAGGACTGCAGGAGGATGGATCCACGGATCCCCAAACACAAGACCTCTGAATGACACGCTCTGGTGCATGGCGGTTGGCATGCTATCCCCTCAAAGACGTCTCCTCCAAAAACATGCCAAAGCCTAGGAAAGATGCTCGCTCAAATCAGGAGATATTCTAAGGCATTCTAGAGAAACAGAGCCACTATCACCCCCTAAATCCATGGCCTGTAAGGTATGGTCGAATATTTTATATAACAAAAGGGGAGATGTCAGGGGCTACAAGGAAGTTCTCCTTCAAAAAATAGACTGACACAAGAAACATCCCCCTGGGACACAACCTGCCTGGGAGACATCCCACAGCCATCTATCTCCTTTTGACATCCGGCTACCATCTGTCTACCTGAAACATCCTGAGGTTATCTCACCCTGTGAAGACATCCAGCAACTGCCGATAAGAGAGCTTTCCCATCCGCAGCATATAAATACCCTCTGAGAATAATAAAAGTTTGCAGCATGATCAGAACTCCTGTCTTGCTGTCATCTCTCGTGTCTCTTGTCCCTTCATTCCTCCCCAACTAGGATCGACACCCAAGTTGATGTGTCCTGCCAGCCGGGCCATCTGACACTAACCCATACCCTCCTAGACTCTGATGACAAATCCTAATATGATGGAGAAAAATAACCCAAACAGAATAGAAATACAAGCAGTTCAGAGGAGGCATGGTGTATAGTTGCACTTGCCTTTTGCATGATATAGGGTAGGTGTTATAAATCTAGTTAATTTTTAATTGAAATAGTTCTCCATGTGTTTTTAAAGTTAACAAATATGTGAATTCCTGTCTCCCTTTCTCTGTAGCCGATTCAGCACATGTATTTTTATATGCACATATAGAATCCTACCTGGTATCAGATGTACATTCTTGTGAGGTGGCTGACTTGGAAGATACAAATTGTGAGAAGAGATCACTCCTCCTAAATGCCGTTTGAACAGAAAATTCAACCTATGGGTGAGCCTCCTAGTAGAACAACATTATACATAAATCCATGTTCAGTAAATTAAATATTTTTGCATCTGTGGATGATATATACTTCATGATGAATTTCGATTGGCATATATATTGCTACATTTTATTGCCTGGGTGTGTGTGTTGTGTGTGTGTGTGTGTGGGTATATATATATATATATATATATATATATATATATATATATATATATACTCTCCAAATATTTCAAAATATGAAATATATGTGTCTTACATATACTACCTAAATTCATTCATGTTCATGTATGTGGATTTATAATCAACTTTTCACAATATTATTCTCAGAAATATTCATCCACCTGAATTACATATTTGTTTTATAGTACTGAAAACTAACTTCAGTGAGTGGTGCATACAATCCTAATATTTCTACAGTAACTGACCCAGTTTAATATCAATGCAACTAGATTCCTCTTGGATATGATGTCTATGTTGAAGTTCATTTTATTCAACACTGGTACATTACTATTTGTTCAGTTTATACACATCATAGGATATATATTTCATCAACAACTTCAATAATTTATAGGATTTTGATTCACTTTCAATCATTTCCTGATTCAGAACACATGTATTCCTCCAGGTTACATGATTGTTTTTTCATGAGACTTCTTTCCAAACGCTTTTTTTTTCGATTTCCATAATCATTTTGAAGAAAAACTGACACACTCTTCATGATAAACCATAACCCTAATATTACCATTAGATGTATTTCTGGTTGGAATGAATGATTGCATATAAATATACGATTTTCTGTTTATTTTCAGATATCAATTCAATCGAATATTTAAAGTTGGAACAAGTTATAATATTTAATCACAGTATCGTCTATTCATAAATTATCTCTATGTTCATAGACACAGAGTAAATCTATTTGTAACCCCAATACTAATTTTTTCATCTTCAAAATGTTGCTCCCAGAAATGGTGGAAGAAATACTCATGTCACCTAATCTACATATACATTTTATCACAGTAATATTCTGGACACAAAAAGAAGAGGTCACACTTATGATTGTATCAAAGCCTAAATGAAAAGTGACCATAGATTACTGAAAACATTCATGTCCAGTGTGCCTAATGCTCTCAAATGTCAATCCTATTGGTGACTACATATTTGTTTCTTCTTAAGACTATATTTTGAACCTCAACCCTGTTGCAAATGTCTAATCCTATCACTCAATTTATACTTTGCCTGATTTCCTAATGTCTCTATTGATGTCTGCTTACCTAAATATTTTCCCCAGTTCACCATTGTGACTGACCCTTCACGTGTGCTGACATTTACATTCACTCTCTACCCGATACACTATTGCTAAAGAACTTTTGGTCCAAATTCTGTACTCAGTCTTCTTCTGAAACTTATCGAATATCTTCCTAATCCTACCGACTATCCCTGTTCTAGTGGATGTTCACTTCTACATTCAATCATCCAAGGTACAAGGTCCTATGCCATTGATTATCGATTTATCTGAAACACCTGTGCAGAACGTATATCAAAGCTAAGTATCCCAATCAATAGCGCAATGCCCTTCTGGGCTTCAAATCTTACCTAGATTTTTGTTTTCATACTTATATTTCACCTATATATTCTTATAAATATCACAGGTTCCCAATACCATTATTCATCAATTAGAATAATTCCTAACCCAAATCAAACTTGTTATTAACCCTAACCATACACTGTTCCCTCAATCTAACTTTACAGAAGAGCAGGGACCAAGTTGGTCTTACAATACAGGAATGTAGAGAATCTTCCACCTGTTGTAAAACTCAAAGGTCCATGAAGAAGTGATCCCTGGAGAAGATGTAGGCAGCCATGAAGGACCTGAGAGAGCAAACGTCATCTTCCATTGCAAACAACCTAGTCAGGATGAAGGGTTGTGTCTGAATCAGCCTCTCTGTTCATAATGTAGAGAAGATGGACACAAACAGTCCTTTTTGGAGACCTGTTCCTGGGTGCCTATGGTTCATATACCATTCTAACTTGTGAAAGTGTCACAGGAAGTAGGAGAAGCCTCGATCTCATGGGACCCTTGGAAGCAACTGTTAGGACAAAGTGGTTGCCAAAGCAGTGACCTCATTCAGTTCCTGAAGGAAGTGACCTCACCTCACTTCCTTGGTCATGGAACTCTCGGTACTTGGGATCCAGGAAGCAAGGTACCAAGAGCCTGTCCCAGTCCCAGTCCCAGTGGGCTCACTTGTTTGGATTTACCAAGGACAGAGTCAGTCTTTCATGGTACCTACAGATATGAGGATGGCCAACTGCCAGGAAAACTCAGAAGAGGGGCCTTTCCTGAGAAAGCAGATAGTGGCTCACCGCTGGCTCCTGACAAGTTCACAGAGTTGGTGTTTTCTGGGGAACATAAGTTGGCCCACCAGTCAGAAGACACTCTGGATAGTCACAGACATACTTTGTAGAAGGTGGTGCCTCTGTGGTTGTCGGTGTGGGTTTGTGGTTTTGTCTCATGTTCTGAGAATAGGTAGGAAAGGCGGTTTGTTTGGTTTGGAGTGAACTGTTTATAGTAAGTCGTTTGGCAAGCAAGTGTTTCTATGTCTGTGTATCCCACTATGTGCATGGTTTTAGATATTAGAAAACTGAATGCATCAATTGTTGTCTCCTGTCTAGCAGAAAGCTTCCCAGCATTCATCCTGCCGAATTTATGAATGGATTTCAGCTTGCCTGATCGATGGGCAACATGTGGTATCTTCCAAAATTCCTGCATTCTTCATGAATTCTGGCTACTCTCCAGAATAGGCTCATGGTTTTGTGTCCAAGATATGTAGCAGTTCCAAGCCCTGTGACATGGCCATGTACTGGATAGCTAAAGGGAATGTCGAGCATCTCAGAAAACTCAGATATAAGTGTGACCATGATAGTCTCAGTGGAGAAACCCTGCTTTGGGCCTTTTGCTTACCTATTGTTCTGTTGCCCTGAATGTCAGGAAGGTCTTTGCCTCAAGACATCCGTTTGTGAAGCCTGAAGAAAACAGGTTCAAATGGAAATGAATGGACATCACCTGTGGATATTTGCTTAATTCTTTTGAAAATGGAAGTGTCTGAATCAGCCTCTTGGCCCTGTGTGAGGCCGTGGCTTAGATTCTCAACCCCTGAAGAATCTAAAGAAACATCACATGTGTGCATCCAAAACAAAAATGGCCAAAAGTGCAGTTATTGTGGATGAAGTCTCTCCCCATTCTCTGTAAGGTTCCTGACCTCCATCAAGTTAGAATAGGGATCCATTGGGCCAAATCATTTCTTCAAATCCCTAAATTGCTTGAGTTTTCCCGTGACTACAATTCACATAAAGAATCCAAACTGCACAGTCAATACGCCTCAAATTGGAGAAGCAGAGAAGTATTAACAGCAGGCCTATTTGAACACTCCTGGTTCACAGGAATGGTGTCCAGGCCACCCTGAATTTAGGCAAATTAGGGGCAAGAGAGATTATTTAGGAGACTGTCTTGGGCTTCGCCCCTCGTGGAAATTTCCAGCGATAGGTTATGATGAGTGTCTATATAAAAGAACATGAGGGCCATGTGGGATTGTTTTGGTTTTAATTGTGGTTGTTAGTGTGGTGATTGGAAGAGATGACTGGGTCCACCTTGACATGAACTCTGGTGTTTTTCCCCTTAGAGACTGAGTTCTGGAACTGACCTCAGAAAAGTATTGCCATTAATTGTGTTGGGATTTTAGAAGGCCATGAATGAGAGTCGCCCTTGGAAACTGAGATCAAGGCCCAGGGTGGCTTTCAACAGAGCACTGGGAATCACAGCCAAGATATCACATAATTTTCTTCTGAAAGACTTGGCAGCCGTAGTTGAGAGTCAAAAGTCACATGGACATCACATTGTAGAACTCAATGGGCCTGGCTTCATTTGACCTTTTGGCCATTCTTTGGGAAGCATTGCCTGTGAGATTTCTCCAGAGCTTTCATTGAAATGAGCTTCGTCAACATTAATGGTTCTGGAATGAACTGAAACTCACAGTGCCTCCACGTTCATTGTTGAAATATGGCTAGAAAAATACCATGAAATTTTTGAAATTTCCATGACCAGCTGGCACAGGAGAACCTTTGGATTTCCTGTTGCTGATCATGAGTATAACAGACACTGCCTTGATTGACTGGTTTTAATGAAAATTGTGTAAAACAGAGATGCCAATAAGTTGGAGCCTGATTATTAGTGGGCCTAGAGCAGTGGTAGGCAGGTGTGTGATAAAACATCTGTGGTGGGGCCATGTGGATCTGCCATTGGCTTCCAAATGGCTTGTGACTGACATGATACAGCCAGCAGTCCCTTCTAAGTAAAGGCATCTTGTTATTTGGAGAGGTTTCAGGGCAATGTTCAGAATCGATTTGCTATCGTCAATGGGGCAAGCTATGTGATATAGAAGCATGGTTGGTGCATTCTCCTGCAGAAATTAAAATACCACACGTGACAGAACTCCCTCCTGCACTGTGTCCCAGTTGAACTCCGTGTATTTCATGAAGCAAATACCAAACTCCCATTGTAGCAGCAAGAAACACCATGAAAATTGGAGGATGAACAAATGGCTTCACAGTCCACACAGGGAGACACTTAGAACCCAGTGGCCACAGTTTACCTACAAAGATCAAATTCAGGACTGCTGCCTCATGTTCATTGGAAAATAAGAAACTATGTTTTACAGGTCACATAGGTGCAGACCCAGCTTTGATGATCTCACTACAAAGGAAGCTAAAGCTCCTGATAACAACATATGTTTCAAGTGACCAAACTCAGAGGCAATTTCTCAAGAAGTCTTTAGGCCAGCAGAGCTCCATGTTTGTGGAGTGTTCACCCTGTCCCTTACTTTTGGAAACTCCTCTACCACCTCCAAGGTAGTGAACTCCTTAGCATATTCCATTCCAGATAAGTATTCACTGATTTTCTAACTCTTCTCCTCTAATTATGTCTTACTTGGGGCGAAGATAATGTCAAGCCATTGTTCTGGAGGAGTGGGAAGATTTTGTGTAGCACATATTTGCATACACATTGGATTCATTTTCCAATTTTCCATTCGAAATACTGAATCCCTGACTCTAACCCCTACCCTACTAGACTCTGACTACTAATCGTAATATGATAGAGAATAAAAACTCAAACAGAATAGAAATACAAGCAGTTCAGAGGAGGCATGGTATATAGTTGGAATTGCCTTTTGCATTATATAGGTTAGAAGTTATAAATCTAGTCAATTTTTTGTTGAAATAGTTCTCCGTGTGTTTTGAAAGTTAACAAATATGTAAATTCCTGTCTCCCTTTCTCTGTAGCCTATTCAGCACATGTAATTTTATATGCACATATAGAATCGTACCTGGTATCACACGTACATTTTTGTGAGGTGACTGACTTGGCAAATACAAATTTTGAGAAGAGATCACTCCTCCTAAATGCTGTTGGAACTGAAAATTCAACCTATGGGTAAGCCTCCTAGTTGAACAACATTATACATAAATCCATAAGTATATGAATATTTTTGGGTCTGTGGATGATATATATTTCATGATGAATTTCAATTGACATATATATTGCTAGTTTTTAATGTCTGTGTGTGTGTGTGTGTATATGTATATATATATATGTATATATATATATATATATATATATATATATATATATATATATATACTCTCCGGATTTTTCAAAATATGAAATATTTGTGTCTTATTATGCACTCCCTAAATTCATTCATATTCATGTATGTGGATTTATAATCCACTTTTTAAAAAATTAATCTCAGAAATATTCATCCACCTGAAATACATATTTTTTCCTAGTACTGAAACAGTTTTCAGTAAATGGTGCATCCATATCCTAATATTTCGGCATTGCAAGATGACTGTGAAGACAGTGTATCACACCCAGTGTACCCTGCCACTGCGCAGGTGAATAACGAGTTAGAACGATGAAAAACTATCTTGTTAGGATCTTACAGGAAAATGGGTGTTTACCGAAATCTAGAAGAATGATTTCCACCACCGAGGTCCGGTAATTGAGTCTCAAACACAAGCCACTTGTGCAACCGGAGATCCATTCTGATTTATCCGCGTGACCTGCCCCGTGTCTACAAATGGTGAGGCACCACCGAGAAGCGACCAGCAAGCAGGGAGAAACGTTGCTGCAGATTCTGTGGAATCCTGCTGGCTGAGCATCCACTGAGCCCCCAGCTGAATTTGGGATTTCAGACGGGAAAGTTAGCAGTACATTTCTATCCCCCAAAGTGGAAACTCCACAAAGGAAACCAGCAGCCACCATCTTGGAGAGCTGAAGTAACCACCACCACTCCCAGACAGATTGCAACAATAAAACAGGTGTGTGTTTCTCAGCTCATCTCACATACAGAGGAAAATTCGCATAAAATCTCTCCTAGGCTTTTGGGGGAGGGATAATCAGAGCAAGTCTGCATAAAGACTGGGGGAAAACTAGAGGCACCTGACCTTCATCTCCCCTTCCCATCAGCGGCAAAAATGAAACTTGTCTAGCCAGTGCGGGGCGAGGGGCAAGCGGAAAATATTAAAACAATAGAGTTCCAGGGTTCACAATAGACACCCTCCCCACCCAACAAACGGCAGACCCGGAGAACAGTTTGAGCTGCCGAGAAGCATCACTCAGGAGAAATCTGGTCTAGCAGGAGAAATCAGGACTAGCAGGATAAACCAGGGGACTAGAGGCCAGGCCCTCCTGACTGGGTGGCTGGAGAACGCCAGACCGCTGCCAGTGTGACTGGGCAACTGGAGACCACCTTCTTGCCGGCGCCAGCCCACCTGCTGACGGCATGTCTTGATGGCTGGAGAACGCTCGCCTGCCGACGACCGAACGCGCAACTGTGTGGCTAGAGATCACCCACCCGCCGGCGACAGCCCATCCGCTGCCCGCGCTACTGGGTGGCTGGAGACTGCCGGCATGCCAGCGACCGGGTGCTGAAACCAACAAGAGACAATCCAGTCCACCCCCCCAATTCGGACACTCCGGCAAGGAGCCTGGGGCCCACCACAGCAGAGAGGTGACATCACTGGAGCTCGGCTGTCAGAATTCCTTAACAGCGAAATCCACTTAAGCAGGCATAGTCTAGCAACACAAAGGAGAGAAAACAGAGATATATAAACCCATAACAAATCTATAGAAGAGAGCAGAAACACAGCAATCAAATAGAGCCAGAAAATAACGTGAACATCATGAAAAAACAAGGGGAATAAAAGGTGTAGAAACAATGAAGGACAACTTAATACTACAGGAGAACCTAGAAGCATCAGAAACAGGGATAGGGAAAAAACTTAAGTCATACCTAACTCAGATGGAAAGGAATAATAGAGAAGACATGAGGCAGCAAGTCCAAGAAATAAAAGTATATTTTGAAAATGAATTAAACAACCAAATTCAAATGGCAAAGAACAAGGTTTACCAGGAGATAGAGATCTTTTAAAAAATCATACAGTAATTCTAGAAATGCAGGAAACTATAAACCAAATTAAAAACTCAAACAAGAATATTTCAAATAGACTAGATCAAGTAGAAGTCAGAACATCAGATAATGAAGACAAAGTTTGTCAACTTGAAAAGAATATAGTCAACACAGAAAACATGCTTAAATCCCATGAGCAACTATTCAAGAGATATGGGATGTCATAAAAAAACCAAAATTGGGAGTCATCGGGATAGAAGAAGGCATAGAGATTCAAACCAAAGGAATGGACAACATATTAAATGAAATAATTCTAGAAAACATCCCAGAGATGAAAGATGGAATGGATTGCCATATCCTGGAAGCCTACAGGACCTCAAACATTCAAAACCATAATAGACAAACTCCAAGACATATAATTATGAAGATAGCCAACATACAGAACAAGGAGAGAATATTAAAAGCTACGAGAGAAAGTAGGCAGATAACATTCAGGGGTAAACCAATTAGGTTAACAATTGATTTTTCATCACAGATTTGAAAGCGAGAAGATCTTTGAACAATGTATTTCAAACACTGAAAAATAATGGATTCCAACCAAGAATACTGTATCCAACAAAATTAAGCTTCAGATTTGACAATGAAATTAAGTCTTTCTTGATAAACAAAAGCTAAAACAATTCGCAGACAGAACACCAGCACTGCAAAGCATTTTGAGCAAAATACTACAAGAAGAGGAATTGAAAAATAGTGCCCAAAACTAACAGTGGGAGGTATCTCAGTAAAGGGGTAAGAAAATAACCAAAAAGTAAAAACTACCCAAATTAAAATAAATAAATAAATAAACATGACTGGAAGTATAAATCATATTTCAATTGTAACCTTAAATGTTAAAAATCTAAACTCACCAATCAAGAGACATAGGCTAGTAACCTGGATCAAAAAAATAAATCCAACAAAATGCTGCCTTCAGGAGACTCTTTTGATAGGTAAAGACATACACAGGCTGAAAGTGAAAGGTTGGGAAAAATCTTACCACTCACATGGCCCTCGGAAGCAAGCAGGAGTGGCCATACTCATATCATATAAAATCAACTTCAAACCTACGTTAATCAAAAGGGATAAAGTAGGACACTATATATTGTTAAAAGGAACCATCCACCAACAAGACATAACAATTATCAATTGGTATGCACCAAACAATTGAGCTGCAACGCTTATAAAACAAACTCGCCTCAAGTTCAAGAGTCAAATAGACTACAACACAATAATTATGGGTGACTTCAACACACCGCTCTCGCCATTAGACAGATCCTCTATAAAAAACTGAATAAAGAAACTATAGAATTCAACAGCACAATCAATAACCTTGACTTAACCGACATATATAGAATATATCAACCATCATCAAGTGGATACACTTTATTCTCAGCAGCACATGGATCCTACTCCAAGTTAGACCATATATTATGCCATTGGGCAACTCTTAGTAAATATAAAGGCGTGGAGATAATACCATGCACCATATCTGATCATAATGGAATGAAACTGGAAATCAATGAGATTAGAAGGAAGGAAAAATCCTACATCACATGTAAAATGAACAATATTCTACTGAATGATCAATGGGTTACAGAAGACATAAAGGAGGAGATAAAAAAATTCTTAGAATCAAATGACAATACAGACACAACATACTGGAATCTATGGGACACAAAGAAGGCAGTTTTAAGAGGGAAATTCATTTCTTGGAGTTCTTTCCTCAAAAAAAGAATAAAACAACAAATAAATAAACTCACAGTACACATCAAAAACCTAGAAAAGGAAGAGCAAAACAACAGCAAATGTAGTAGAAGACAAGAAATAATTAAAATTGGAGCAGAAATCAACGAAACTGAAACAAACAAAAAAAAACATTGAAAAAATTGATAAAACTAAAAGTTGATTCTTTGAAAAAATAAATAAGATTTACAGGCCCTTAGCCATGCTAAGGATGAGAAGAAGAGAGGGAACTCAAATTACTAACATACGGAATGAAAAAGGCAATATCACAACAGACAGTACACAAATACAGAAGATAATTAGAAAGTATTTTGAAATCCTATATTTCAATAAAATAGAAGATAGTTATAATATCGATAAATTTCTTAAGTCATACGATCTGCCCATATTCAGTCAAGAAGACACACACAATTTTAACAGACCAAAAACAAAGAAAGAAATGGAAGAAGCCATCAAAAGACTACCAATCAAAAAAAGCCCTGTACCTGATGGGTATACAGCGGAGTTCAACAAAACCTTCGAAGAAGAATTAATACCAATACTATTCAAGCTATATCAAGAAATGGAATAATAAGGAGCTCTTCCAAATTCATTCTCGGAGTCCAAAATCACCCTGATCCCAAAACCAGACAAAGACACCTCAAAAAAGAAAACTACAGACCAATATCTCTAATGAAGTTGGATGCAAAAATTCTCAATAAAATCCGTGTGAATTGAATACAAAAACATATCAAAATAGTTGTGCACCATGATCAAGTAGAATTCATCCCTGGAATGCAAGGCTGGTTCAATATACGGAAATCAATAAATGCTACTCACCACATCAATAGACTTAAGGACAAGAACCATATGATCATCTCGATAGATGTAGTAAAACATTCAACAAAGTTCAGCATCCCTTTATGTTCGAAACACTAGAAAAACTAGGGATAACAGGAACTTACCTCAACATTGTAAAAGCTATATATGCTAAACCTCAGGCTAGGATCATCCTAAATGGAGAAAACTGAAGGCATTCCCTCTGAAATCTGGAACAAGACAGGGATGCCCTCTATCACCACTTCTATTCAATTTAGTTCTTGAAATACTAGCCAGAGCAATTAGACAGACAAAAGAAATTAAAGGCATAAAAATAGGAAAAGAAGAACTTGAATTATCGCTATTTGTGGATGACATGGTAATATATTTAACAGACCCAAAAGGGTCTACAAAGAAACTGCTAGAGTTAATAAATGAAGGATATAAAACCAACACGCATAAATCAAAGGCATTTCTGTATATCAGCAACAAAACTTCTGAAATGGAAATGAGGAAAACCACTCCATTCAAAATATCCTCAAAGAAAATAAGATACTTGGAAATCAACCTAACAAAAGAGGTGAAAACCACAGAACCCTAAAGAGAGAGATAGAAAAAGATCTTAGAAGATGAAAAAATGTACCCTGTTCATGGATAGGCAGAACTAAATTCATCAAAATGGCGAAATTACCCAAAGTTCTCTACAGGTTTAAAGCAATGCCAATCAAAATCCCAACGGCATTTCTTGTAGAAATGATAAAGCAATCATGAAATTCATATGGAAAAACAAAAGACACAGAATAGCAAAAGGAATTCTAAGCAGGAAGTGTGAATCGGGAGGTATAGCGATACTAGAGTTCAAACTTTACTACAAAGCAAGAGTAACAAAAACAGTGTGGTACTGGTACCAAAACAGGCAGGTGGACCAATGGTATAGAATGGAGGACAGAGAAACCAATCCACAAAATTACAACTTTCTTATATTTGATAAAGTGGCTATAAACATGCAATGGATGAAGGATAGCATCTTCAACAAATGGTGCAGGGAAAATTAGAAATCCATGTGCAACAAAATGAAACTGAATCCCGTTCTCTCACCATGCACAAAAGTTAACTCAAAATAGATCAAGGAGCTAGATATCAAATCAGAGACACTGCGTCTCATAGAAGAAAAAGTTGGCTATGATCTATATACTGTGGGGTCGGGCTCCAAATTCTTTAATAAGACATCAATAGCACAAGAGTTAATAACAAGAATAAACAAATGGGACTTACTTAAACTAAAAAGTTTTTTCTCAAGAAGAGAAACAATAAGAGAGGTAAATAGAGAGCCTACATCCTGGGAACAAATTTTTACCCCTCACACTTCAGATAGAGCCCTAATATCCAAAATATACAAAGAACTCAAAATATTAAACAATAAGATAACAAATAACCCAATCAACAAATGGGCCAAGGACCTAAACAGACACTTCACAGAGGAGGACATACAATCAATCAACAAGTACATGAAAAAATGCTCACCATCTCTAGCAGTCTGAGAAATGCAAATCAAAACCACCCTAAGATACCATCTGACTCCAGTAAGATCAGCAGCCATTATGAAGTTAAACAACAATAAGTGTTGGCGAGGATTTGGGGAAAAGGATACACTTGTACACTGCTGGTGGGACTGCAAATTGGTGAGGCCAATTTTGAAAGAAGTATGGATATTCCTGGAAAAGCTGGAAATGGATCCACCATTTGACCCAGCTATCACCCTTCTTGGAATGTTCTCTCAGGATCTTAAAATAGCGTACTATAGGGATACTGCCACATCAATGATCATAGCAGCACAATTCACAATAGCTAGACTGTGGAACCAACTTAGATGCCCTTCAATAGATTAATAGATAAAAAAAATGTTGCATCTATACACAATGGAGTATTACACAGCACAAAAAATGACAAAATCATAGAATTTGCAGGGAAATGGATGGCATTAGAGCATATTATGCTAAGCGAAGCTAACCAATCCTTAAAAAACAAATGCCAAATGTCTTCTCTGTTATAAAGAGAGCAAATAAGAACAGAACAGGGAGGAAGAGCATGAGGAAAAGATTAACATTAAACAAAGACGAATGGGGGGAGAGAAAGGGAGAGAGAAGGGAAAGCTTATGAAAATTGTAGGAAACTCTCAATGTTACACAAAATTGCATATAAGATGTTGTGAGGGGAAGTGAGGGGGAAACAATAGAGAGAATTGAACAATAGCAGATGAGGTAGAGAGGGAAGATGGGAGGGGAGGAGAGGGTGGATAGTAGGGGATAGGAAAGGTAGCAGAATACAACAGTCACTAATATGCCATTATGTAAAAATGTGAATGTGTAACCGATGTGATTCTATAATTCGTATTTGGGGAAAAAATGGGAGTTCATAACCCAATTGAGTCAAATGTATGAAAGATGATATATCTTGAGCTTTGTAATGTTTTGAACAACCAATAAAAATAAATAAATAAATAAAGGTTTAAAATTTAGTGGGAAGAAATCAGCTAAAAATGGGTTCAGATGTACTCATTTTGCTATACAGAAACTTTGTTTTGTGAATATCACAAATTTATTTTACCAGAAAATGCACATAAATTGAGATTAAAGGATAATTCACCTAACTTCATGAAAAATTCATAGCATTTTCTACACTTTTCATATTTCATTTTTTTCGTGAATATTTTGTCATGGACAAGGTCTAGTCTTAGGCTATTCTTCCAGAATACTACCTCATCTGACAAGTTCGTACAATGTGTTGGATTGTTCTTTTCATCTTTTATTTAATAGTTTCTAGCTGATAATGTGTATTTTTTTTATCTTTATTTGGACATACAAACCTAACTATATCTTTGCATTTTATGTTTTACTGGGGAAGAGACTCATCAAAAGCTCTTTGTTATATGTATAAACAATCAAACATCTAGAGCATACAATTATTCTTAATTTTGCATGAAAATAAATTTGTACCATTTTTCTTATAAAGATGTAGTATTATTAATAATGTCCCTACTGTAATAAGTAACTACTTACAAGAAGAATTAAACAATTGACTTTATATCAATTTTGAACATGAAAAGTACTAAAATAAGTATTTGGCAATTAATACACAATTGATAGAAATTGAAATCACAAGAAAGCCATTTAAAATGTCAGTGCATATGGTCCTTAAATAATAGGTTGTTCAAATAAAATTTCTCTAATTCATAAGAGTTAATATGCCACATTACAGCTTAATGTGATATAAAACTTTAAATTATCAGTATTGATAAATAAGAATGATACCTGTTTACTTAAATATGTTTATTTGATTTTCACTGTAAGATGTTAATTATGGAAGAATTGAGAATTAAGAAAGACTTGGTCTATATTATTTCTAAAAGGAAAATCAAAGTACTTTTAATATATATATATATATATATATATATATATATATATATATATATATATATATATAATGCATATGCATGAATATAGATACATATGTATAATAAATGTATTGTAATATATCTATCAGGTGATTATAATTTTTAAATTTTCTCAAGAAAAAGAATGACTATAAAAAACAGTCTTAAATTTAAATTTCATAGCATACTACTGTTTGTAATGACATGAGAGAAAAATAGATATGGAGGGGAAACCAAAAAGGAAGGGAGAGAAGGGGGAAAATGAGGAAGAAAGTGAGTAAAGAAGAGGGACATGAGTGTATGATGTTAAGATAGAAGTGGAGGGGCTGGGTTTGTGGCTCAGAGGTAACATGCTTATCTAGCATGTGTGAGGCACATGGTTCTATTCTCAGCACCACATACAAATAAACAAAATGAAGGTCAATCAACAACTGAAAAAATAAAAAAAGAAAAAAGAAGAAATATTACGAAAATTCCAAGCTTTGATGAATGTTAAATAAAAAAAAATATGTTACATAGCCTTATGTAATTTCTAGACTATCCAAAATAGTCACTAAATGTTAGATTATTAGTGCTATAACTAAAAATCCATTGATCTTTCCTCTACATTCTGTGGCATGCTAGTGCTAAAATAAATTGTATTATTAATTCCCCCCCAAATCCTAATATTTCTACAGTAACTGACCCAGTTGAACATCAATGCAAGTAGACTCTATGAGACATGATGTGTATTTTGACGTTCATTTTTATTCAACACTGGTACATTACTATCTTCAGTTTATGCACATCATAGCATATATGTTTCATCAAAATTTCTCAAATTTATAGGCATTTGTTTCACTTTCAATCACTTCCTGCTTGAGAACACATGTATTCCTCCATGTTTCATAACTGCTCTTTTCATGAGACTTCTTCCCAAAAAACATTATTTTCGATTTCCATTATCACATTTGAAGCAAAACGCACAAACCCGTCACAATAAACCATAACACTAATATTACCATTAGATGTATAACTGGTTGGAATGAATGGTTGTATATCAATATAAGATTTCTTACTTAGTTTCAGATATCAATTCAATCCATTATTTAAAGTGGAACCAGTTATATTATTTATTCACAGTACAGTCTATTCACGAATTATCTCTATATTCATAGACACAGGTACACCTCTTTGTACCCCCAATACTAATTTATACGTCCTCAATATATAGCTCCCAGAAATGGTGGAAGAAATACCCATGTCACCTGATCTCCATATACATTTTATCACAGAAATATTCTGGACACAAAAAGCAAAGGTCACACTTATGATTGTACAAAACCAAAATGGAAAGTGAACATGGATTACTAAAAACATCCATGTCCAGGTTGCCTAATGCTCTCAAATGAAAATCCTATTGGTGACTACATATTTGTTTCTTCCAAAGATTATATATTCAAACTCAAACATGTTGAAAATGTCTAATCCTGTCACTCACTTTATACTTTGCCTGATTTTGTAATGTCTCTATTGATATCTGCTTTCCTACATATTTTCCCCAGTTAATCATTGTGACTTCCTCATCACATGTGCTGATATTTACATTCACTCTCTTAGCGATACCCTAGTTCTAAAGAACTTTTGTTCCAAATCCTACACTCATTCTTCTTCCTAAACCTACCGACTATCTTCCTAATCCTACCGACTATCACTTTTTGACTGGATGTTCTCTTCTACATTCAATCATCGAAGGTGAAAGGTCCTATGCCATTGTATATCGATTTATCTGAAACATCTGTGCAGAATGTAATTCAACGCTAAGTATCCCAATCAAGGGACAAATGAAGTTCTGGGCTTCAAATCTTACTTAGATTTCTGTTTTCGTACATATATTTCACCTCTATATTCTTATAAATATCACAGGTTCCCAATACCATTATTCATCCAGCAGAATGGTTCCTAACCCATATCGAACATGTTAATAACACTAATCATACACTGTTCCCTCAATCTAACTTTACTGAGGAGCAGCGACAGTGTTGGTCTTACAATACAGGAATGTATGGGATCTTCCACCTGCTGAGAACATCAAAGGTACATGCAGAAATGATCTCTGGAGAAGATGTAGGCAGCTATGAAGGACCTGAGAGAGCAAAAGACATCTCCATGGCAAAGAACCTGGTAGGATGAAGGAATGTGTCTGAATCAGCCTCACTCTTCTTAATGTAGAGTAGACCAAACCAGGCCTGTGTGGAAAGCTCTTCCCAGGTGCGTATGGTTGATATACCATTCTAACATATGAAAGTGTCAAAGGAAGTAGGGGCAGCCTCCATCTCATGGGACCCTTGGAAGCAACTGTTAGGACAAAGTGGTTGCCAAGGCAGTTACCTCATTCAGTTCCTGAAAGATGTGACCACACCTCACTTCCTTGATGATGAAAGTCTCTGAACTTGGGATCCAGGAAGCCAGGCACCCAGAGCCATTACCAATCCCAGTCCCAGTGGTCTCACTTGTTTGAATTTACCAAAGACAGAGTCAGTCTTTCTTCTTACCTGTTAAGGTCTGTAAACAAGTCAGATTGGCACCTGTTATTTTGCCAGAGAAATGTTAGAGTCTGTAAAAAAAGTCTGGATGGCGCCTGGCAAAATGCCAGAGGGAGTGGTTTGTGAAGTAACAAAAGCGAGCCATTAAGTGTGGAGATTCCTTATTGTTTGACTGCTGTATCTATTTCATGCTAATTAGATAGGCTGTGTAAAATGTATAAATACCGCTCTTATTCAACAATAATTGGCTTCCACTCCTGCTGCATCAGTCTACCCAAGTTGTTCGTCACCCCCCCGGTTATTTTGCCCAGCCAGCCGGGCTGCGGCACTTACCTACAGATGTGAGGATGGCCAAATGCCAGGGAAGCTCTGAAGATAATTCTTTTCTGATAAGGCAGGTATTGGCTCACTGCTGACTCCTGACTACTTCACAGAGTTAGCAAAGGAAAGCAGATTTGAGAGAGGACAAGCAATTTTGGGGAACATAGTATGGCCCACCAGTCAGAGGACACTCTGGATAGTCACAGACCAACTTGGAGCAAAGAGTTGCCTTTGTGGGTGTGGTTGTGGGTTTGTGTATTCCACTGTGTCTGTGGTTATAGACATTAGAAAAGAGAATGCATCAATGGAATTGTTCTGTCTAGTAGAAAGCTTCTCAGCATTCATCCTGCCAAATTTATGAATGGACTACGGCTTTCCTTATGAATGGGCAACACCTGCTATCTTCCTAAGTTCCTGTTTTCTTCCTGAATTCTGGCCACTCTCAAGAATAGGCTCATGGTTTTGTGTAAAAGATATGTACCACCTCCAAACTCTATAACATGGCCTTGTACTGGATAGCTGAAGGGAATGGAGAGGAACTCAGAAAACTCAGATATCAGTGTGACCAGTAAAGTGTCAGTGGAGAAACACTGATTTGGGCCTTTTGTTTACCTATTGTTCCGTTGCCCTGAATGTCTGGAAGGTCTTTGCCTCAGTCCACCCCTTTGTGAAACCTGAAGAAAACAGTTGTCTAATGGAAAATAATGAGCATCACCTGTGGCTCTTTGCTTAATTGCCGTGGAAAGGGATGTGTCTGAATCAGCCTCTTGGCCCTGTGTGAGGCTGTGACTTAGATTCTCACCACCTGATGAATCTAAGGAAAGATCTCATGTGTGCATCCAAAACCAAAATGGAAAAAGAGCAGTCTTGTGGATGAAGTCTCTCGCCTTCCTCTGTAAGGTTCCTGACTTCCATCAAGTGAGAATAGGTATCTTTGGTTCAAAAAGTTTTTCAAAGCCCTGTAGAGGCAAGCCCATAGGTGCTTGAATTTTCTCATAACTCCAATTCACATAAAGAATCTAAACCCCACAGACATAAGGCTCAAATTGGAGAAGCAGAGCAGTATTAATGGCAGGCATAATTGATCACTCCTTGTTCACAGATAGGTTGTCAAGCCACCCTGACATTAGACAAATGAGGGTAGGGAGCATATTTTGGATACTGTCTTCAGCTGCACCCCTCATGGAAACTTCCAGCCAGAGGTTATGATGAGTGTCTATGTGGAAGTAGTTGAGAGCCATGTGGGAGTGTTTTGGTTTTAATTGTGGTCATTTGTTTGGCTGATGGAAGAGATGACTGGGTCCACCTTGGCTTGAACTCTGGTGTGAGTCTTCTTAGAGACTGAGTTCTGGAAATGACTGCAGAGATGTATTGCCATGAATTGTGTTGGGATTTTTGGAGGCCACACATGGTAGTGGCCTTTGGAAACTGAGATCTAGGCCCGGGGGGCTTCCCACAGAGCACTGGGAATCTGAGCCAGAATATCACATGATTTTATTCTGAAAGACTTGACAGCCATAGTTGAGAGTAAAAACACACATGGACCTCACATTGTAGACCTCAATGGGCCTGGCTTCATTTGATCTTTTGGCCACTCTTTGGGAAATCTTGCCTGTGAGAGTTCTCCAGATCTTTCATTGAAATGGGCTTTCTCACCTTTTAATGTTTCCAGAATGAATTAAATCCCACAGTGCCTCCAACCTCATCCTTGAAAAATGGCTAGATAGACATCATAAAAATTTGAAATTCCCATCACCAGGTGACACTGGATACACTTTGGATTTCCTGTTGCTCATCATGAGTGTACCAGACAGTGCCTTGATTGACTGGGTTTCATGAAAATGGTGTAGAACAATGATGCAAATAAGTTAAAGTCTGCTGAGTAGTGGGCCTAGAGCAGTGTTTTGCAGGTCTGTGATAAAACTTCTGTGGTGGGGTCATGTGGATCTGCCAAAAGGCTTGTAACTGACATGGTGCAGCCAGCAGACCCTTGTATGTAAAGGCATCTTGTTGAATGGAGAGGTTTCAGGGCAATGTTCAGAATCAGGTTGCTATGGTCAAGGGGGCAAGCTATGTGGGATAGAAGCCTGGTTGGTGCATTCTCCTGCAGACCCTGACACACAACACGTGACAGATCTCCCTCCAGCACTGTGACCCAGTTGAATTCCTTGTATTTCCTGAAGCCAATACCAAACTCCCAGTGCAGCAGCAAGGACACCATGAAAAGTGGAGGATGACCAAATGGCTTCACAGTCCAAACGGGGCCACACTTAGCCTTCAGTGGCAAGAGTTTACTTACAAAGAGAGAATTTAGCCTTGCTGCCTCACGTTCTTTGGAAAATAAGAAACCATGTTCTGCAGGTCACATAGATGGAGACCCAGCTTTGGTGGTCTCACTAGAAAGGAAGCCATAGGTCCTGACTACAACATATACTTCAAGTGGCCAACCTCAGAGGCAGGTTCTCCAGAAGTCTTTAGGCTGGCAGATCTCCATATTTGTGCAGTATTTACCCTGTCTCTTACTTTTGGAAACTCCTCTACCACCTCCAATATTGTGAACTCGTAACCATGTTCCATTCCTTATATGTATTCACAGATTTTCTAAATCTTCTTCTTTTATTTTGTCTTACTTGGGGCAAAGATAGTGTCAAGGTATTGTTGTGAATGAGAGTAGGAAGATTTTGTGTAGCACATATTTGCATACACATTTGATTCATTTTCCTATTTTACATTCAAAATACTGAATCCCTGACACTAACCCATACCCTACTAGACTCTGACTACTAACCCTAATATGGTGGAGAGAAATAATGCAAACAGAAGTGAAATACAAACAGTTCAGAGGAGGCATGGTGTATAGTTGGATTTGCCTTTTGCATGATAAAGTGTAGGTGTTATAAATCTAGTCAATTTTTAATTAAAATAGTTCACCATGGGTTTTTGTAGTTAACAAATACGTGAATTCCTGTCTCCCTTTCTCTGTAGCCTATTCAGCACATGTATTTTTATATGCCCTTTCTCTGTAGCCTATTCAGCACATGTATTTTTATATGCACATATAGAATCCTACCTGGTATCACACGTACATTTTTGTGACTTGGCTGACTTGGAGATACAAATTGTGAGAAAAGATCACTCCTCCTAAAAGCAGTTGGAACTGAAAATTCAACCTATGTGTGAGCTTCCTAGGAGAACAACATTGTACATAAATCCATGCTCAGTAAAATAAATTATTTTGCATCTGTGGATGTTATATATTTCATGATGAATATTGATTGGCTTATATATTGGTACTTTTTAATATCTCTGTGTGGGTTTTGGGTGTGTGTTTATATATATATATATATATATATATATATATATATATATATACACACTCTCAAGATTTTTCAAAATATGAAATATATGTGTCTTATATACACTACCGAAATTCATTCATGTTCATGTATGTGGATTTATAATAAAAATTTCACAAGATTATTCTCAGAAGTATTCATTTACCTGAACTACATATTTGTTTTCTAGTACTTAAAACTAACTTCAGTGAATGTGCATACAAATACTAATATTTCTACAGTAATTGACCCAGTTTAACATCAATGCAATTAGATTCCCATGGGACATGGTGTGTATTTTGATGTTCATTTTTATTCAACATTGGTTCGTTAATATTTCTTCAGTTCATGCACATCATAGGATATATATTTCATCCACAAATTCACAAATTTATAGGCATTTGTTTCTCTTTCAATCACTTACTGCTTCAGAACACATGTATTCCTCCAGGTTTCTTGACTGGTCTTTTAATGAGACTTCTTTCCAAACACATTATTTTCGATTTCTATAATCACTTTTGAAGCAAATCTCACACAATCTTTATAATAAAACATAACGCAATTATACAATTAGATGTGTAACTGGTTGGAATGAATGATTGTATATCAATATAAGTTTTTGTGTATATTTTCACATATCAATTCAATCCATTATTTAAAGTGGAAACAGTTATATTATTTATTCACAGTATTGTCAATTCATGCATTAATTCTATATTCATAGACACAGAGTACAAATCTTTGTACCGCCAATAATAATTTATACATCTTCAAAATATTGCTCTCAGAAATGGTATAAGAAATACTTATGTCACCCAATCTACATATACTTTTTATCACAGTAATATTCTGGACCCAAAATGCAAAGGTCAAACATATGATTGTACCAAAGCCTAAATTGAAAGTGAGCATGGATTACTAAAAACATCCATGTACATGTTGCCTAATGTTCTCAAATGTCAATCCTATTTGTGACAACATATTTTTTTCTTCCTTAGATTATATATTCAAACTCAACCCTGTTGAAAATATCTAATCCTATCACTCACTTTATACTTTTCCTGATTTCTTAATGTCTCTATTGATATCTGCTTACCGACATATTTTCCCCAGTTCATCATTGTGACTGACTCTTCACATGTGCTCACATTTAAATTCACTCTCTATCCGAAACCCTATTGCTGGAGAACTTTTGTCCAAAACCTATACTCACTCTTCTTTCTGAAACTGAATATCTTTCTAATAATTTCAACTATCCCTTTTTGACTAGAAGTTCTCTTCAACATTCCATCATCCAACGTACAAGGTCCTATGCCATTGTACTGAATTTATCTGAGACATCTCTGCAGAAAATAATTCAAATCTAAGTATCCCAATCAAGGGCCCAATGCCCTTCTGGGCTTCAAATCTTACCTACATTTCTGTTTTCATACTAATATTTCACCTATATTTTCTTGTAAATATTGCAGCTTCCCAATCATTCCTGCAGAATGATTCCTAATTCATATCGAACATGTTATTAATCCTAACCATACACTGTTCCCTCAATCTAACTTTACAGAAGATTAGAGACAGAGTTGGTCTTTCAATATAGGAATGTAGCAGATCTTCCACATGCTAAGATCCTCAAAGGTCCATACAGAAATGATCCCTGGAGAAGATGTATGCAGCTATGAAGGACCTGAGAGAGAAAAAGTCATCTCCATGTAATGGCTCACCGCTGGCTCCTAATAACCTCACAGAGTTGGCCAAGGAGACCAGATCTGAGACAGGACAGGCCATTTCTGGGAACATAGTATGGCCCACCAGTAAGAGGACACTCCGGATAGTCACAGACCTACTTGGGGGAAGGAGGTGCCTTTGTGGGTTGGGTGTGAGTTTGTGGTCTTGTCTCATTTTCTGAGAATAGGTAGGAAAGGCAGTATGTTCATTTTGGAGTGGATGGTTTCTAGAAAGTCGTTTGACAAGGAGTGTGTTTCTATGTCTGGGTATCCCACTGTGTTCGTGGATGAAGACATTAGAAAGAGCATGCATCAATGGATGTGTTCTGTCTAGTAGAAAGCTTCCCAGCATTCATCCTTCCCAATTTATAGATGGACTTGGCTTGCCTTCTGGATGGGCAACACCTACTGTCTTCCTAAGTTCCTGTTTTCTGCCTGAATTCTGGCCACTAACCATAATAGGCTCATGGTTATGTGTCCAAGATATGTACCACCTCCAAGCTCTGGGACATGGCCATGTACAGGATAGCTGAAGGGAATTGGAGCATCTCAGAAAACTCAGATATCAATGTGACCAGTAAAGTCTCTGTGGAGAAACCCTGCTTTGGGCCTTTTGCATACCTATTCTTCTGTTGCACTGAATAACAGGAAGGTCTTTGATTAGGCCACGCCTTTGTGAAGCCTGAATAAAACAGTTTTCAAATGGAAATGAATGGGCATCACCTGGGGCTCTTTGCTTAATTGTTTGGAAAGGGATGTGTCTGAATTGGCCACTTGGCCCTGTGTGAGGCTGTGGCTTAGATACTCAGCACCTAATGGACCTAAAGAAAGATCCCATGTGTGCACCCAAATCCAAAATGTCCAAAAAGCATTTATTGTGGACTACGTCTCTCGCCTTCCTCTGTAAGGTTCCTGATCTCCATCAAGTGAGAATAGGGATCCTTTGCATCAAATGAGTACTTCAAAGCCTTACAGAGTCTAGCCCACTGGTGCTTGTGATTACTCATGACTCCAGTTCACATAAAGAATCTAAATCCCACAGTCAGTAAGCCTCAAATTGTAATTGTGGAGCAGTATTAAAGGCAGGGCTCTATGATCATTCCGTGTTCAAAGGAAGGGTGTCCAGGCAACCCTGACTTGTGACAAATGAGGTGCGAGGGTGCTTATTTTGAACACTGTGTTGGTCTGTGCCCCTCATGAAAACCTCAAGCCAGAGGTTATTATTAGTGTCTATATGGAAAAAGATGAGTGCCATGTGGGAGTCTTTTGTTTTTAATTGTGGTCATTTGTGTGGCGGTTGGAAGAGATGTCTGGTTCCACCTGGGCTTGAACTCTGGTGTGATTCCCCTTAGAGACTGAGTTGTGGAACTGTCCTCAGAGAAGTATTGCCATGAATTGTGTTGAGATTTTAGGAGGCCACACACGAGATTCGCGCTTGGAAACTGAGATCTAGGCCCAGGGTGGCTTTCCACAGAGCATAAGTAATCTCAGCCAGGATATCAAACGATTTTATTGTTAAAGACTTGGCAGCCATAGTTGAGAGTCATAACACACATGGAGCTCACATTGTAGACCTCAATGAGCCTGGCTTCATGTGACCTTTTGGCCACACTTTGGGAAGCTTTGCCTGTGATAGTTCTCCATTTCTTTCGTTCAAATGAGTTTCCTCGCCATTTAATGGTTCCTGAATGATTGGAAACCCACAGTGCCTCCAATTTCATCCTTAAAAAATAGCTAGATAAATACCACCAAATTTTTGAAATTCCCTTGACCAAGTGGCACTGGAGAAACTTTGGATTCCTGTTGCTGATTATGAGTATACCAGACAGTGCCTTGATTGACTTGGTTTCACGAAAATGCTGTAGAACAGAGATGCCAGTAATTTGGAGCCTGCTGAGTAGTTGGCCTAGAGGAGTGGTGGGGAGGTGTCTGAAATAACATCTGTGGTGAGGCCATGTTTATCTGCCATTGGCTTCCAAATGGCTTGTGACTGACATTTTGCATCCAGCAGACCCTTGTATGTAAAAGCATCTTGTTATATGGAGAGGTTTCAGGACAATATTCAGAATCAGGTTGCTATGGTCAATGGGGCAAGCTCTGTGGGAAAGAAGCTTGCTTGGTGCATTCTCCTGCAGACCCTGACCCACCACATGTGACAGAATTTTCTCCAGCACTTTGTCCCAGTGGAACTCCTTGTATTTCAAGAAACAGATACCAAACTCCCAGTGCAGCAGCAAGAAACACCACAAAAAGTGGAGGATGAAAAAATGGCTTTACAGTAAAGACGAGGAGACACTTAGCATGCAGTGGCTACAGTTTACCTACAAAGAAAAAATTCAGCACTGCTGCCTCATGTTCATTGGGAAATAAGAAACAATGTCCTCCAGGTCACATAGATGCAGACCCAGTTATGATGGTCTAACTAGAACGGAAGCTAAACCTCCTGACAGCAACATATATTTCAAGTGCCCAAACTCAGAGGCAGTTTCTCAAAAGTCTTTAGGCCAGCAGAGCTCCATGTTTGTGGAGTGTTTACCCTGTCCCTTACTTTTGGAAACTCCTATACCACCTCCAAGTATATGAACTCCTGAGCATATTCCATTCCAGATATGTATTCACAGATTTTTGTAAATCATGTCCTCTAATTGTGTCTTACTTTAAGCGAAGATGATGTCAAGGCATTGTTCTGGATGAGAGTGGGAACATTTTTTTGTATCACATATTTGCATAAATATTGAATTTATTTTCCTATTTTCAATTCGAAATACTAAATCCCTGACACTAACCCAAAACCTACTAGACTCTGACTACTAATCCTAATATGATGGAGTAAAATAACCCACACAGAATAGAAATACAACCAGTTCAGAGGAGGCATGGTGTATAGTTGTACTTTCCTTTTGCATGATAAAGGGTTGGTGTTATAAATCTTGTCAATTTGTAGTTAAAATAGTTCTCTATGTGTTTTTAAAGTTAACAAATATGTGAATTCCTGTCTCCCTTTCTCTGTAGTTGATTCAGCACATGCATTTTTATATGCACATATAGAATACTACATGGTATCACACGTACATATTTGTGAGGTAACTGACTTTGCAAATACAAATTGTTAGAAGAAAACACTTCTTCTAAATGCTGTTGGAACTGAAAATTCAACCTATGGGTGAGCTTCCTAGTTGAACAACATAAATCCATATTTAGTAAAATCAATATTTTTGGATCTGTGGATGATATATATTTCATGGTGAATTTCGATTGCCATACATAATGCTACTTTGTAATGTCTGTATTTAGGTGTGTGTGTGTGTGTGTGTGTGTGTGTGTGTGTGTGTGTGTGTATTCACTCTGCTGATTATTCAAAATATAAAATATATGTGTCTTATTATACACTAACTAAATTCATTCATATTCATGTATTTGGATTTATAATCAACGTTTGAGAAGATTATTCTCAGGAATATTTTTCCACCTGAAATACATGTTTGTTTCCTAGTACTGAAAACTAACTTCAGGGGATCATATTATGGCAGCGATGGGAGTTCATTACCCACCTGTACCGCGTCACTTTGCAGGAGAAGGACGAGTTAGAACGGCTAAAATCTATCTTATTAGAAATTTCCAGGAAAATTGGTGTGCTCCAAAACCTACAGGAAGGATTTCCATTGCACAAGGACCAGCTACGGGGACTCAAACACCAGCAATTTGTCCTCACGGAGGGTCACTAGCCCACGGCTAGTGTCTGCAATGCGCGCTGGGAAACGACGAGAGAGCAACACAAAGATACAGTCTGTGGATTATGCGGGCTCCTGCCATCTGCGCAATCACTGTGCTCAGTGCTGAATTCTGGGTTTGAAATGGGGGAAGGAAGTGGTCCAATTCGATTTTCCACACCGGTGAGACCACAGAGGAAGATAGCGGTCACCATCTTGGAGAGCTGATGTCACCATCCCTGTTTTCGACTGATCACAGCTCATTCAGATACAGAATAGGTAATTTCAGGCTGCCATTCGCCTTCATCTTGCAGACAAATTACTCAGGGTCAGTGCTAAAGAACCCATGAAAATTGCTTCTTGGATCGTTCTCCTATCAGAACATTCACCGAGCCCGGAGCGGCTGAATTCCGGGTCCCGGAACTGCTCTGGCAGTTCTGGCTTCAGGTGATCTGGAATCTCAAGGAAGACATTAGACAGCAAAAATCAGTCAATGAAAGATCACTTCGACAATGAATTACATAAAAAAATCCAAGTAGCAAAGATCAACTATACAGGGAGATAGAGGTTATAAAAAACAAACGAACTGAAATCTTAGAAACGCAGGAAGTAATGAACCATCTTAAAAACTCAATTGAGAATACTACCATCAGAGCAGAATACTTAGAAGATAGAACATCAGACAATGAAGACAAAGTATTTCAACTCAAAAAGAACATATACAGCTCAGCAAGACTGTTAAGAAACCATGAGCAAAACTGCAAGAAATATGGGATAACATAAAGAGAATAAACATAAGAGTCATTGGGATACAGGAAAGTATAGAGGTCCAAACCAAAGGAGTGAGCAATCTATTCAATGAAATAATAGGAGAAAAATTCCTAGACTTGAAGAATGAGACAAAATCCCAAATCCTAAAAGTCTACAGGACGCCGAACGTGCAAAATCATAAGAGATCCACACCTAGACACATTGTAATGAAGATACCCTACATACAGAATAAGGAGAGAATTTTAAAAGCTACAAGAGAAAGGAAGCAGATTATAGTTAGTGGTAAACCAACCAGGATAACAGCTGATCTTTCAACACAGACTCTGAAAGCTAGAAGATCCTTTAATAACATATTTCAAACACTGAAAGAAAATGGGTTCCAGCCAATTATCATGTATCCAGTGAAATTAAGCTTCAGATGGAAGATGAAATTAAAACCTTCCACGATAAACAAAAGTGAAAAGAATTTGCAGCTAGAAAACCATCTCTTCAAAACATCCTCGGCAAAACATTACAGGAAGTGGAAATGGAAAATACCAATGAAAACCAACAGTGGGAGGTAGGACATTGAAGGGGGGAAAATAATCAAAGAGGAAAACAAACTATGTTTAGTAACATAAATAAACAAATATGGCTGGAAGAACAACCCATATCTCAATAATAACCAAAAATCTTAATGGCTTAAACTCACCAATTAAGAGACACAGGCTAGTAGAATGGATCACAAAACAAGAACCAACAAAATGCTGCCTACAGGAGATGCATTTTATAGGAAAAGACATACATAGACTGAGGGTGATACTTGGAAAAATCGTATCACTCTTATGAACTTCGGAAACAAGCAGGAGTGTCCATACTCATATCAAATAAAATAGATTTCAAGCCAAAGTTAATCAAAAGGGATAAAGAAGGACACTACATACTACTCAAGGGAACCATACGCCAACAAGACATAACAATCATAAATATATATGCCACAAACAATGGTGCAGCTTTGTTCATCAAACAAACTCTTCTCAATTTCAAGAGTCTAATAGACCACAATACAGTAATCATGGGAGACATGAACACACTTCTCTCACCACTGGACAGATCTTCCAAACAAAAGTTGAATAAGGAAACTATAGAACTCAATAACACAATTAATAACCTAGACTTAATTGACATATATACAATATACAACCCATCATCAAGAAGTTACACTTTTTTCTCAGCAGAACATGGATCCTTCTCAAAAATACATCATATATTATGTCACAGGGCAATTCTTAGACAATAAAAAGGAGTAGAGATAATACCATGCATTTTATCTGATCATAATGGAATGAAATTAAAAATCAACGATAAAAAAAGGAAGGAAAAATCATTCATCACTTGGAGAATGAACAATAGGTTTCTGAATGATCAATGGGTTATAGAAGACATCAAGGAAGAAATTAAAAAATTCTTAGAGATAAATGAAAACACAGACACAATATATCGGAATCTATGGGACACATTGAAAGCAGTTCCAAGAGGAAAATTCATTGCTTGAGTTCATTCCTTAGAAAAAGAAAAAACCAACAAATAAATGATCTCATACTTCATCTCAAAATCTTAGACAAACAAGAGCAAACAACAGCAAAAGAAGTAGAAGGCAACAAATAATTAAAATCAGAGAAGAAATTAATGAAATCGAAACAAAAGAAACAATTAAAAAAATTGACAAAACAATACATTGGTTTTTTGAAAAAATAAATATAATCGACAGACCCTTAGCCATGCTAACAAAGAGAAGAAGAAAGAGAACTCAAATTACTAGCATATGAAATGAAAAAGGAAATATAACAAGAGACACTTCAGAAATACAGAAGAAAATCAGAAATTATTTTGAATTAATATACTCCAATAAAATAGAATATAGTGAAGGCATTGATAAATTTCTTAAGTCATATGATGTGCCCAGATTGAGTCAGGAGGATATAGACAACTTAAACATTCCAATATCAATTGAGGAAATAGAAGAAACCATCAAAATACTACCAACTAAGAAAAGCCCAGGACCGTATGGGTATAGAGCAGAATTATACAAAACCTTTAAAGAAGAACAAAAACCAATACTTTTCAAGGTATTTCAGGAAAAATGCAAAAATCCTCAAAAAAATTCTGGCGAATCAGACACAAAAACATATATATATAAAAAAATGTGCACCATAATCAAGTAGGATTCATTCCTGGGATGCAAGGCTGGTACAATATACGGAAATCAATAAATGTTATTCATCATATCAATAGACTTAAAAATAAGAACCATATGATCATCTCGAGAGATGCAGAAAAAGCATTTGACAAGGTACAGCATCACTTTACGTTCAAAACTCTAGAAAAACTAGGGATAACAGAATCATACCTCAATATTGTAAAAGCAATCTTTGCTAAGCCTCAGGCTAGCATCATTCTGAATGGAGAACAATTGAAGGCATTCCCCCTAAAATCTGGAGCAAGACAATGATGCCCTCTCTCACCCCTTCTGTTCAACATAGTTATCGAAACACTGGCCAGAGCAATTAGAAAGACTAAAGAAATTAAAGGCATTAAAATAGGAAAAGAAGAACTCCAATTATCGCTATTTGCAAAAGACATGATTCTATACCTAGCAGACCCAAAAGGGTCTACAAAGAAACTATTAGAGGTAATAAATGAATTCAGCAAAGTGGCAGGATATTAAATCACCACGCATAAATCAAAGGCATTTTTGTATATCAGCGACAAATCCTCTGAAATGGAAATGAGGACAATCAGTCCATTCACAATATCATCAAAAAAATAAATAAAATACTTGGGAATCAACCTAACAAAAGAGGTGAAAGACATATACAATGAAAACTACAGAACCCTAAAGAGAGAAATAGAAGAAAATCTTAGAAAATGGAAAAATATACCCTGTTCATGGATAAGCATAACTAACATCATCAAAATGACGATATTACCAAAAGTTCTCTATAGGTTTAATGCAATGCCAATCAAAATCTCAAGGTCATTTCTTGTAGAAATAGATAAAACAATTATGAAATTCATATGGAAAAATAAAAGACCCAGAATAGCAAAAACAGCTCTAAGCAGGAAGTGTGAATCAGGCAGTATACCGATACCAGACCTCAAACTATACTACAGATCAATAGTAACAAAAATAGCATGGTACTGGTGACAAAACAGGCGGGTGGACCAGTGATACAGAATAGAGGACACAGAAACCAATCCATAAAACTACAGCTATCTTATATTAGATAAAGGGACTAAAAGCATGCAATGGAGGAAGGATAGCATCTTCAACAAATAGTGCTGGGAAAACTGGAATTCCATATGTAACAAAATGAAACTGAATCCCCTCCTCTCACCATGCACAAGAGTTAACTCAAAATAGATCTAGGAGGTTGATATCAAATCAGAGACACTGCATCTGGTGGAAGAAAACTTTTGCCACCATCTACATACTGTGGTGTCGGGCTCCAAATTTCTCAATAGGACACCCATAGCACCAGAGTTAATCCCTAGAATCAACAAATGGGACTTACTCAAACTAAATACATTTTTCTCAGCAAAAGAAACAATAAGAGAGGTAAATAGGGAGCCTACATCCTTGGAACAAATCTTTACTCCTCACACTTCAGATAGAGCCCTAATATCCAGAGTATACAAAGAACTCAAAAAAATTAAACAATAAGAAAATGAATAACCCAATCAACAAATGGGCCAATGACCTGAACAGACACTTCTCAGAGGAGGACATACAATCAATCAATAAGTACATGAAAAAATGCTCACCATCTCTAGCAGTCAGAGAAAAGCAAAACAAACCCACCCTAAGATACCATCTCACTGCAGTAAGATCGGCAGCCATTATGAAGTCAAACGCCATCATGTGCTGTCGAGGATGTGGGGAAAAGGGCACACCTGTACATTGCTGGTGGGACTGCAAATTGGTGCAGCCAATTTGGAAAGCAGTATGGAGATTTCTTGGAAAGCTGGGAATGGAACCACCATTTGACCTATTCCCCTTCTCGGTCTATTCCCTAAAGAACTAAAAAGAGCATGCTACAGAGATACTGATAAATCGATGTTCATAGCAGCACAATTCACAATTGCAAGACTGTGGAACCAACCTAGATTCCCTTCATTAGATGAATGGATTAAAAATGTGGCATTTATATAGAATGGCTTGTGACTCACAAGGTGCAGCCAGCAGACCCTTATATGTAAAGGCAAATTGTTATATGGTTTGGTTTCAGGTAAATGTTCAGAATCAGGTTGCTATGGACACGGGGGCAAACAATGAGAGATAGAATATTGGATGGTGCATTCTCCTGCAGAACCTGACCATACACACGTGACAGAACTCCCTCCAGCACTGTGTCCCAGTTGAACTCCTTGTATTTCGTGATGCAAATACCAAACTCCCAGTGCAGCAGCAAGAAACACCACGAAAAGTGGAGGATGACCAAATGGCTTCACAGTTCACACGGGGAGACACTTAGGTTCCAGTGTCCACAGTTTACTTAGGAAGAGAGAATTCAGCACTACGGTCTCATGTTCATTGGAAAATAAGAAACCATGTCCTCCAGGTCACATAGATGCAGACCCATCTTTGATGGTCTCACTACAAAGGAAGCTAAAGCTCCATACAACAAAATATATTTCAAGTGCCCAACCTCAGAGGGACTTTCTCAAGAAGTCTTTAGGCCAGCAGAGCTCCATGTGTGTGGACTGTTTAAACTTTCCCTTACTTTTGGAAACTCCTTTACCACCTCCAATTTTTTGAACTACTGAGTATATTTTATTCCACATATGAATTCACAGATTTTCTAACTCTTCTCCTCTAATTGTGTTTTACTAGGGTCGAAGGTAATGACAAGGCATTGTTCTTGATGAGAGTTTGAAGATTTTTGTGTAGCATATGTTTGCGTACACATTGGATTCATTTTCCTATTTTCCATCCAAAATATTGAATCTCTGACACTATCCCATACCCTACTAGACTTTGACGATTAATCCTAATATGGTGAAGAAAAATAACCCAAAGAGAATAGAAATACAAGCAGTTCAGAGGAGGCATGGTGTATACTAGGTCTTGCCTTTTGCATGATAAAGGGTAGGTATTATAAAAATTGTCAATTTTTAATTGAAATAGTTCTACATGTGTTTTTAAAGGTAACGAATATGTGACTTCCTGTTTCCTTTTCTCTGTAGCCTATTCAGCACATGTGTTTTTATACGCACATATAGAATCCTACCTGGTATCACACATAATTTCTTTTGAGGCTACTGACTTGGAAGATAAAAATTGTGAGTAGAGATCATTCCTCCTAAACGCTGTTGAAACTGAAAATTCAACCTATGTCAGCTTCCTAGTAGAACAACATTATACATGAATCCATGTTAAGCAAAATGAATATTTTTCGATATGTGGATTATATATATTTCATGATGAAATGCGATTGGCATATATATTGCTACTTTTAATGTCTGTGCATGTGTCTGTGTGTGTGTGTGTGTGTGTGTGTGACTCTCCAAGTTTTCTAAAATATGAAATATATGTGTATTATATAAACTCCCTAAATTCATTCATGTTCATGTATGTGGATTTATAATCAACTTTTCAGAAGATTATTCTCAGAAATATTCATCCACCTTGAATACATATTTGTTTCCCATTACTGAAATCTGACTTCAGTTAATGGTTCATACAAATCCTAACATTTCTACATTAACTGACCCAGTTTAACATCAATGCAATAGATTCCTATGGGACATGATGTCTATTTTGAACTTCATTTCTATTCAACACTGCTACATTACTATTTCTTCACGTTTAGCCCATCATAGCACATATATTTCATCCACAAGTTCACAAATTTAGAGGCATTTGGTTCACTTTAAATCCCTTCCTGCTTTAGAACACATGTATTCCTCCAGGTTTCTTGACTGGATTTTTTGAGACTTCTTTCCAAACACATTATTTTCGATTTCCATAATCCTTTTGAAGAAAATCAGACACACCCTTCATGATAAACCATAACTAATATTACCATTAGATGTATAACTGGTTGGAATGAATGATTTTATATCAATATTAGATTTCCTGTATATTTTCAGATATCAATTAAATGAATTATTTAAAGTGGAACCAGTTATATTATTTATTCACAGTATGGTCTATTCATGCATTATCTCTATATTCACAGACACAGCGTACACCTCTTTGTACCCCCAATACTAATTTATATGTCTTCTCAATATTGCTCCCGGAAATGGTGGAAGAAATACTCATGTCACCTGATCTACATATACATTTTATCACAGTAATATTCTTGACAAAACTGCTAAGGTCACACTTATGATTTTACAAAGCCTAAATGGAAAGTGAACATGGATTACTAAAAACATCCATGTCCAGGTTGCCTAATGCTCTCAAATGTCATTCTTTGGTGACTACATATTTGTTTCTTCCTAAGATTATATATTCAAACTCAATCCTGTTGAAAATGTCTAATCCTAACAATCACTTTGTACTTTGCCTAATTTCCTATTGTCTTCCTTGATATTTGCTTTCCTACATTTTTTCCCTAGTTCATCATTGTGAATGACTCTTCACATGTGCTGACATTGGCATTCACTCTCTAATCGAAACCCTGTTGCTAAAGAATTTTTTTTTTCCAAATTCTATACTCACACTTCTTCCGAAAACTACCGACTGTCTTTCTAATCTTACCGACTATCCCTTTTGGAGTTGATGTTCCTTTCTAAATTCAATCATCCAAGGTACAAAGTCTTATGCCATTGTATATTGATTTATCCAAGAAATCTCTGCTGAAGGTAATTCAATGCTAAGTATCCCAATCAAGGGCCCAATTCCCTTCTGGGCTTCAAATCTTACCTAGATTTCTGTTTTCATACATATATTTCACCTCTATGTTCTTATAAATATAGCAGATTCCCAATATCATTATTCATCCCTCAGAATAATTCCTAACCCAAATTGATCAAGTTATTAATGCTAACCATACACTGTTCCCTCAATCTAACTTTACAGAAGAGCGGGACAGAGTTGGTCTTACAATACAGGAATATAGGGGATCTTCCACCTGCTGAGAACCTCAAATGTCCATGCAGATATGACCCCTGGAGAAGATGTAGGCAGATATGAAGGACTGCCTACATCTTCTCCAGGCCTGTGTGGAGAGCTGTTCCCGGGTGCCTATGGTTGATATACCATTCCAACTTGTGAAAGTGTAACATGAAGTAGGGGTAGCCACCAGCACTTGTCCCCGTTGAACTCCTTGTATTTAGTTAAGCAAATACCAAACTCCCAGTGCAGCAGCAAGAAACACCACGAAAATGGAGAATGAACAAATGGCTTCACAGTCCACATGGGGAGACACTTAGCCCCCAGTGGCCACAGTTTACCTACAAAGAGGGAATTCAGTACTGCTGCCATATGTTCATTATAAAATAAGATACCATGTCCTCCAGGTCACATAGATGAACACCCAGCTTTGATGGTCTCACTACAAAAGAAGCTATAGCTCCAGACAACAATATAAATTTAAGTGCCCAACCTCTTAGCCAGTTTCTCAAGAAGTCTTTAGGCCAGCAGAGCTCCATGTTTGTGTTGTGTTTACAATGTCCCTTACTTTGAGAAACTCCTCCACCATATCCAAGGTTGTGAACTCCTGAGAATTCCCATTCCAGATTGGATTTATTTTGCAATTTTCCATTCTACAGTAACTGACCTAGGTTTACATCAATGCAAGTAGATTCCTTATGGAACATGATGTGTATTTTGAAGTTCATTTTTATTCAACACTGTTACATTACTATTTCTTCAGTTTATGCACATAATAGGATATATATTTATTCCACAAGTTATGAAGTTTATAGGCATTTGGTTCACTTTCAATCATTTTCTGCTTCAGAACACATGTACTCCTCCATGTTTCTTGACTGGTCTTCTCATGAGACTTCTTTCCAAACACATTATTTTATATTTCCGTAATCACTTTTGAAACAAAACTCACACACCCTTCATTATAAACCATAACTCTAAGATTACCATTAGATGTATAACTCTTTGGAATGAATGATTGTATATCAATATAAGATTTCCTATATATTTTCAGATATCAATTCAATCCATTATTTAATTGGAACCAGTTATATTTTTTCCCAGTATGATCTATGTATGCATAATCTCTATATTCATAAACACAGCATACGCCTCTTTGTACCCCCAATACTAATTTATTCGTCTTCACAATATTGCTCCCGGAAATGGTGGAAGAAATACGCATGCCACCTGATCTACATATACATTTTATTACAGTAATATTCTGGACACAAAATGCAAAGGTCACACTTATTATTGTACCAAAGCCTAAATGGAAAGTGAGCATGGATTACTAAAAACATCCATGTCCACATTGCCTAATTCTCTCAAATGTCAATCCTATTCGTGACTACATATGTGTTTCTTCCTAAGATTATATATTCAACCTTAACCCTTTGAAAAAGTCTAATCCTATCACTTTATAGTTTGCCTGATTTTGTAATGTCTCTATTGATATCTGCTTTCCTACATATTTCCCAAGTTCATCATTGTGATTGACTCTTCACATGTGCTGACAAATATTCACTCTCTAACCAAAACCCTATTGCTAAAGAACTTTTGTTTCAAATACTATACTCACTCTTCTTCCTATACCTACCGACTATCTTCCTAATCCTACCGACTGTCCCTGTTTGACTCGATGTTCTCTTGTACATTCAATCATCCAAGGTAGAAGATCCTATGCCATTGATTATAGATTCATCTTAGACATCTGTGCATAACATAATTCAATGCTAATTATCCCAGTCAAGGTCCCAATGCCATTCTGGGCTTCGAATCTAAACTAGATTTCTGTTTTCATAATTATATTTCACCTCTATATTCTTTTAAATATTTTAGGTTCCAAATACCATCATTCATCCAGCAGAATGATTTCTAACCCAAATCAAACATGTTGTTAACCTTAACCATTCACTGTTCCATCAATCTAACTTTACAGAAGAGCAGGGATAGAGTTGTATGAGATCTTTCACCTGATGAAAACCTCAAAGGTACATGCATAAATGATCTCTGAAGAACATGAAGGCAGCTATAAAAGACCTGAGAGAGCAAAAGTCATCTTCAATGGCAAACAACCTGGTCAGGATGAAGGGTTCTGACTGAATCAGCCTCTCTCTTCTTAATGTAGAGAAAATGGACCAAACCCAGCCTGTGTGGGTAGCTGTCCCAGGGCGCCTATGATTGATATACCGTTCTATCTTGTGAAAGTGTAACAGGAAGTAGGGGCAGCCTCCTTCTCATGTGACACTTGGAAGCCACTGGTAGGACAAAGTGGTTGCCAAGGCAGTAACCTCATTCAGTTCCTGAAGGAAGTGACCTCACCTCACTTCCTTGGTGATTAAAATCTCTGAACTTGGGATTCATGAAGCCAGTCACCCATAGCCAGTCCCAGTCTCAGTCCCAGTGGTCACACTTGTTTGGATTTACCAAAGACAGAGTCAGTCTTTCTTGGTAACTACTGATGTGAGGATGGCCAAATGCCAGGAAAGCTTTAAAGAGGAGCCGTTTCTGAGAAAGCAGGTAGTGGCTCACCTCTGGCTCCTGACACCTTCACAGAGTTAGCCAAGGAGACCAGATCTGACACAGGTCAGGCCATTTCAGGGGAACATATTATGGTCCACCAGTCAGAGGACACTCTGGATATTCACAGACCTACTTGAGTTAAGGAGGTGCCTTTGTCGGTGTGGGTGTGAGTTTGTGGTTTTGTCTCATGTTCTGAGAATAGGTAGGAAAGGCAGTTTGTTTGGATTGGAGTGGACTGTTTCTAGTAAGTCGTTAGACAAGGCGAGTGCTTCTATGTCTGTGTTTCCCACTCTGTCCGTGGTTGTAGACATTAGAAAAGAGAATGCATCAAGGATGTGTCCTGTCTAGTAGAATGCTTCCCAGCATTCTTCCTGCCCGATTTAGGAATGGACTGTGGCTCGTCTTATGCATAAGAAACACCTACTAACTTTCTAAGTTCCTGTTTTCTTCCTGAATTCCGGCAAACCTCAAGAATAGGCCCATGGTTTTGAGTCCAAGATGTGTACCACCTCCAAGCTCTGTGACATGGCCATGTGCTTGATAGCTGTAGGGAATGGGAACATCTTAGAAAACTCAAATATCTGTGTGACCAGTAAACTCTCAGTGGAGAAACCCTGCTTTGGTTCATTTGCATACTTATGGTTATGTTGCCCTGAATGTCAAGAAGGTCTTTGCCTCAGGCCACCCCTTTGTGAAGCCTGAAGAAAACTGTTTTCAAATGGAAATAAATGGGCATAACATGTGGCTCTTTGCTTAATTGCTTTGAAAAGGGACGTGTCCGAATCAGCCTTTTGGGCCTGTGTGAGGTTGTGGCTTAGATTCTCAGCACATGGTAGATCTAAAGATAGATTCCATTTTTGCAATCAAAACCAAAATGGCAAAAAATCACTCATTGTGGATGAGTCTCTTGCCTTCCTCTGTTAGGTTCTTTACCTCCATCAAGTGTGAATAGGAGTCCTTTAGGTCAAATGAGTTCTTCAAATCCCTGCAGAGGTGCTTGTGTTTTCTCAAGATTCCATATCACATAAAGAATCTATACCTGAGAGTCAGTAGGCCTCAAATTGGAGAAGGAGAGCAGTATTAATGGTAGGCCTATTTGATCACTCCTGGTTCACAGGAAGGGTGTCCATGTCACCCTCACTTTAGGCAAATGAGGGGCAAGCGACATTATTTTGGACACTCTCTTGGGATGCATCCTGCATGGTAACCTCCAGCCAGAGGTTAAGATGAATGTCTATATTTAAGAAGATGAGGGCCATGTGGGTGTCTTTTGGTTTTAATTGTGGTCATTCTTGTGGCAGTTGGAAGAGATGACTGGATCCACCTGGGCTTGAACTCTGGTGTCATTCCCCTTAGAGCCTGAGTTCTGGAACACATATCAAAGAAGAATTGCCATAAATTGTGTGGGGATTTTAAGAGGCCGCGCATGAGAGTCGCCCTTGGAAACTGAGATCTATGCCCACGGTGGCTTTCCACAGAGCACTGGGAATCTCAGACAGGATATCACATGATTTAATTCTGAAAGACTTGGCAGCCATATTTGATAGTCAAAAAACACATGGACCTCAATTTTAGACCTCAATGGGCGTGGCTTCATGTGACCTTTTGGCCACTCTTTGGGAAGCCTTGCCTGTGAGAGTTCTCCAGAGCTTTCATTGAAATGATCTTCCTCAACATTGAATGATTCCTGAATGAATTGAAATAAACAGTGCCTCCAACTTCATCCTTGAAAATTGGCTAGATAAATACCATGAAATATTTAAAATTCCAATGACCAGGTGGCACTGAAGAACCTTTGGATGTCCTGTTGCTGATCATGAGTGTACCAGACAGTGCCTTGATTAACAGGCTTTCATGAATATGGTGTAGAACAGAGATGCCAGTAATTTGGAGCCTGCAGAATAGTGGGCCTAGAGCAGAGGTGATTAAGTGTGTGATAAAACATCTGTGGTGGGGTCATGTGGATCTGCCATTGTCTTCCAAATGGCTTGTGACTGACATGGTGCAGCCAGCAGAACATTGTATGTAAACGCATCATGTTATATGGAGAGGTTTAAGGGCAATGTTCAGAATCAGGTTGCTATGGTCACGGAGGCAACCTATGTGGTATACAAGTCCTGTTGGTGCATTCTCCTGCAGTCCCTGACCCACCATATGTGACAGAACTCCCTCCAGGACTGTGGTCAAGTTTAACTCCTTGTATTTCATGAAGCAAATACAAAACTCTCAGTGCAGCAGGAGACACTATAAAAAGTGGAGGATGATGAAATGGCTTCACAGTCCACATGGGGAGACACATAGCCCCCAGTGGCCATAGTTCACCTACAAAGAGAGAATTCAGCACTACTGCTTCATGTTCATTGGAAAATTATAAACCATGTCCTCCAGGTCACAGAGATGCATAAAGACGTTTGATGGTCTTACTAGAAAAAAAGCTAAAGTTCCTGAAAACTACATATATTTCAACTGTCCATCTTAGAGGCAGTTTCTCCAGACGTCTTTAGGCTGGCAAATCTTCATGTTTGTGGAGTTTTTACATTGTCCCTTACTTTTGGAAACTCCTCTACCATCTCCAAGGTTGTGAAATCCGGAGCAGTTTTCATTTCAGGTATGAATTCAAAGATTTTCTAACTCTTTTTCTCTAATTGTGTCTTACTTGGGGTGAAGGTAATGTCAAGTTATTGTTCTAAATGAGAGTGGGAAAATTTTTGTGTAACACTAATTTGCATACACATTGATCCATTTCCAATTTTCCATTCGAAATACTGAATCCCTGACAGTAACTCATACCCTACTATACTCTGACTACTAATCCTAATATGATGAAGAATAATACCCAAATAGAATAAAAATACGAGCAGTTCAGAGGAGGCATGCTGTACAGTTGGACTTCCCTTTTGCATGATTAAGGGTAGGTGTTATAAATCTACTCAATTTTTAATTGAAATAGTCCTCCATGTGTTTATAAAGTTCACAAATATGTGAATTCCTGTCTCCCTTTCTCTGTAGCCTACTCAGCACATGTATTTTTATATGCACATACAGAATCCTACCTGGTATCACACGTACATTTTCATGAGTTGGCTAAATTGGCAGATACAAATTGTGAGAAGAGATCAGTCCTCCTAAACGCTGTGGGAACTGAAAATTCAAACTATGTGTAAGCTTCCCAGTAGAACAATATTATACATAAATCCATGTTCAGTATAATAAATATTTTGCATCTTTGAATGATGTATATTACATGATGAATTACGATTAGCATATATATTGATACTTTTTAATGTATATTTGTGTTTATTTAAAATATATATATATATATATATATACACACACACACTCCAGATTTCTCAAAATATGAAAGGTATGTGACTTATACACACTCTGTAAATTCATTCATGTTCATGTATATAAATTTATAATCAACTTTTCAGAAGATAATTCTCAGAAATATTCATCCACCTGAAATACATATTTATTTCCCAGTACTGAAAACTAATTTCAATCAATGGTGTTTACAAATCCTAATATTTCTACAGTAACTGACCCAGTTTAACATCAATGCCAGTAGATTCCTATGGGACATGATGTCTATATTGACCTTCATTTTAATCCAACACTGGTACATTACTATTTCTTCAGTTTTTGCACATCATAGGATATGTATTTCTTCCACAAGTTTAAAATATATAGGAATTTGTTTCACTTTCAAACACTTCTTGCTTCAGAACACATGTATTCCTCCATGTTACTTGACTGGTCTTTTCATGAGACTTCTTTCCAAATACATTATTTTCAATTTCCATAATCAATTTCGAAGCTAAACTCACACACTCTTCATGATGAACCATAACATTAATATTAACATTAGATGTATAACTGGTTGGAATGAATAATTGTATATCAATATAAGATTTCCTCTATATGTTCACGATTCAATTCAATCCATTATTTAAAGTTGGAACCAGTTATGCTTTTTATTCACAGTATTGTCTATTAATGCATTATCTCTATATTAATAGATACAGTGTACTCTTCTTTGTCCCTTCAATACTAATTTATACGTCTTCAAAATATTGCTCCCAGAAATGGTGGAAGAAATACTCATGTCACCTTATCTATATATAGATTTTATCACAGGAATATTCTGGACACAAAAAACGAAGGTCACACTCATGATTGTATCAAAGCCTAAATGCCAAGGGAGCGTGGATTACTAAAAAGAACCATGTCCAGGTTGCCTAATGCTCTCAAATGTAAATCAAATTGGTGACTACATATTTGTTTCTTCCTAAGATTATATATTCAACCTCAACCATGTTGAAAATGTCTAATCCTATCACTCACTTCATACTTTGCCTGATTTGGTAATATCTTTATTGATACCTGCTTTCATACATATTTCCCCCAGTTCATCATTGTGACTGACACTTCACATATGCTGACATTTACATTCACTCTCTACCCGAAACCCTATTGCTAAAGAACTTTTGGTCCAAATCCTATACTCACTCTTCTTTCTAAACCTACTGACTATCTTCCTAATGCTACTGACTATAGTTTTTTGACTCGATGTTCTCTTCGACAATCAATTATCCAAGGTATAAGGTCCTATGCCATTGTATATCAATTTATCTGAGACACATGTGCAGAACATAATTCAAACCTAAGTATCCCACTCAAGGGCCCAGTTCCCTTCTGGCTTCCAATCTTACCTAGATTTCTGTTTTTATACTTATATTTTACCTATATATTTTTGTAAATATCACAGGCTCCAAATACCATTATTCATCCGGCAGAAAGATTCCTAACGCAAATCAAACATGTTATTAACCCTAAACATACACTTTTCCCTCAATCTAACTTTACAGAAGAGGAGGGACAGAGTTGGTCTTACAATACAGGAATGTAGGGGATCTTCCACCTGCTGAGAACATCAAAGGTATATGCAGAAATGATCCCCTGAGATGATGAAGGAAGCTATGAAGGACCTGAGAGAGCAAAAGACATCTTCCATGGCAAACTATCTGGTCAGGATGAAGGGATGTGTCTGAATCAGCCTCTACCTTCTTAATGTAGAGAAGATGGACCAAACCAGGCCTGTGTGGAGAGCTGTTCTCAGGTACCTATGGTTGGTATACCATTCTAACTGTGAAAGTGTGACAGGAAGTAGGGACAGCCTCCATCTCATGGGACCCTTAGAAGTAACTGTTAGGACAAAGTGGTTGCCAAGTCAGTGACCTCTTTCAGTTCCTGAAGGAAATGACCTCACCTCACTGCCTTGGTGATGGAACTCTCTGGACGTTTGATCCTGGAAGACAGGCACCAAGAGCCAGTCACAGTCCCAGTCCCAGTGGTCTCACTTGTTTTGATTTACCAAGAACAGAGTCAGTCTTTCTTAGTACCTACTGATGTGATGATGGCCAAATGACAGGAAAGCTCTGAAGAGGAGCTTTTCCTGGGAAAGCAGGTAGTGACTCACCCATGGCTCCTAACAACTTCAAAGTGTTGGCCAAGGAGACCAGATCTGATACAGGACAGGCCATTTTGGGGGAACATACAATGGCCCACCATTCTGAGGACACTATGGATAGTCACAGACTTACTTGAGCAAAGGAGGTGCCTTTGAGTGTGTGTGTGGGTTTGTGGTTTTGTCTCATGTTCTGAGAATAGGTAGGAAAGGCTCTTTGTTTGGATTGGTGTGGACTGTTTCCAGTAAGTGGTTTGACAAGGCGAGTGCTTCTATGTCTGTGTATCCCACTCTGTCCGTGATTGTAGACATTAGAAAAGAGAATGCATCAATGGATGTGTCCTGTCTAGTAGAAAGCTTCCAAGCATTCATCCTGCCCAATTTACAAATGGACTGCAGCTTGTCTTATTGAAGGGCAACATCTGCTCTCAGTAGTTTCTGTTTTCTTCCTGAATTCTGGAAACTCTCCAGAATAGCCTCATGGTTTTGTGTCCAAGATATGTACCACCTCCAAGCTCTGTGAAATGGTGATGTACTGGATAGCTGAAGGGAACGGCGAGAATCTAAGAAAACTCAGATATCAGTGGGACCAGGAAAGTCTCAGTGGAGAAACCCTTCTTTGGGCCTTTTGCTTACCTATTGTTCTGTTGCCCTGAATTTCAGGAAGGTCTTTACCTCAGGACACTAATTTGTGAAGCCTGAAGAAAACTGTTTTCAAATGGAAATTAATGGGCATCACCTGTGGCTCTTTGCTTAATTGCTTTGGAAATGGATGTTTCTGAAACAGCCTCTTGGCCCTGTGTGAGGCTGTGGTTAGATACTCAGCACCTTATGCATCCCACGTGTTCATCCAAAACCAAAATGGCCAAAAGAGCAGTTTTTGTGGATGAAGTCTCTCCCTACCTCTGTAAGGTTCCTGACCTCTATCAAGTGAGAATAGGGTGCCTTTGGGTCAAATGAGTTCTTCAAAGCCCTTCAGAGGCTAGCCCATAGGTGATTCCAATGATTCCAATTCACATGAAGAATCTAAACCCCACAGTCAGTAGTCCTCAAATTGGAGAAGCAGAGCAGTATTAACGGCAGGCCTATTTGATAAGTCATGGTTCACAGGAAGGTGTTCAGGCCACCCCAACGTTAAGCAAATGAGGGGCAAGGGAGCTTATTTTGGACACTGTCTTGGGCTGTGCCCCTCATGGAAACCTCCAGCCAGAGGTTAAAATGAGTACCTATATGGAAGAAGATGACGGCCATGTGGAATTGTTCTGGTTTTAATTGTGGTTATTAGTGTGGTTGTTGAAAAATATGACTGGCTCCACCTGGTCTTGAATTCTAGTGTGATTCCCCTTAGAGACTGAGTTCTGGAACTGATCTCAGAGAGGTATTGCCATGAGTTTTGTTGGGATTTTAGGAGGCCATGCATGAGAGTCACCCTTGGAAACTGAGATCTGTGCCCAGGAAGGCTTTCCACAGAGCACAGGGAATCTCAGCCAGGTTATCACATAATTTTTTTCTGAAAGAATTAGCACCCATAGTTGAGAGTCAAAACACGCAAGGATTTTACATTGTAGACCTCAATATGCCTGGCTTTATGTGACCATTTGGCAACTCTTTGGGAAGCCTTGCCTGTGAGAGTCTTCCAGAGCTTTCATTGAAATGGGCTTCCTCACCATTTAATGGTTACTGAATTAAATGAAACCCTCAGTGCCTCCAACTTCAACCATGTTGTGGAGTGTTTACCTTGTCTTTTACTTTTGGAAACTCATCTACCACCTCCAAGGTTGTGAACTCCTCAGCATATTCCATTCCGGGTATGTATTCACAGATTTTCTAACTCTTATCCTCTAGTTGTGTATTTCTTCCAGTGAGGGTAATATCAAGGGATTGTTTTTAATGTGAGTGGGAAGATTTTTGTGTAGCACATATTTGCAAACACATTGGGTTTACTTTCCTATTTTCCATTTGAAATACTGAATCTCTGACACTAACCCATACCCTACTAGACTCTGACTACTAATCCTTATATGATGGAGAGTAGTAACCCAAAAAGAATACAAATACCAGCAATTCAGAGAAGGCATGGTATGTAGTTGGACATCCCTTAATGTTTATTGACATAGTTCTCCATGTGTTTTTAAAATTAACAAATATGTGAATTCCTCTCTCCCTTTTTCTGTAGCCTATTAAGCACATGTATTTTAATATGCACAAATAGAATCCTACCTGGTATCACATGTACATTCTTCTGAGGTGGCTGACATGGCAGATAAAAATTGTGAGAAGAGATCACTCCTCCTAACCTCTGTTGGAACAGAAAATTCAACCTATGGGTGAGCTTCCTAGTTGACCAACATTATGCATAAATCCATTTTCAGTAAAATGTATATTTTTCGATAAGTGGATGTTATATATTTAATGATGAATTTCGATTGGCATATATATTGCTACTTTTTAATGTCTCGGTGTGTGTGTTTGTGTGTGTGTGTGTATATATATATATATATATATATATATATATATATATATATATATACTCTCCCGATTTTTCAAAATATGAAATATATGTGTCTTATCATACACTTCCTAAAATTATTCATATTCATGTATGAGGATTTATAATGAACTTTTCACAAGATTATTCTCAGAAATATTCATCCACCTGAAATACATATTTGTTTCCTAATACTGAAAACTAACTTTAGTGAATGGTGCATACAAATCATAATATTTTGACATTGCAAGATGGCCGCGAATAGAGAGCATCATACCCAGTGTACCGCGCCACTGCGCAGGTGACTAACGACTAAGAACGACAAAAAACTATCTTGTTAGGAACTTACAGCAAAATGGGGGTGCACTGAAACCTAGAAGAAGGATTTCTAGCACTGAGGTCCGGTAAATGAGTCTCAAACATGAGCCAACTCTGCGACCGGAGATCCTGTCTGACTGATCCGCGCTACCAGTCCAGTGGCTACAGACAGCAGGGCACCACCGAGATGCGATCAATAATCACGGAGAAACGTTGATGCAGATTCTGTGGAATTCTGCCAGTAGAGTCCCCACTGAGCCCTGGGCTGAGTTCAGGGTTTCAGATGGGGAAGGAAGTGGTACAGTTCTAACCCCCACAATAGAAACTCTACGAAGGAAACCAACGGCCACCATCTTGGTGAGCTGAAGTAACGACAGCCACTCCCCTACAGAATGCAACAATAAAATGTTGTTATTCTGTTACTGTTACTCAGCTCCTCTCCCATACTTCGGGGAATTTGCATCAAATCTCTCCTAGGCTTTCTGGGGGAGAGATAATCAGAGGGAGCCTGCATAAAGATAGGGGAAAACTAGAGGCACCTGACTTTCAACTCCCCCTCCCATCAGTGGTGAAAAAAACCTGTCTAGCCAGCACTGAGAGAGGGGCAAGCGGAAAAAAAAAATCAAAACAATAGAGTGCCGGGGTTCCCAATAGCCAACTGTGCAATCAGAGATCCGGGCTGATTGAATCATGCAGCCAGGCCTGCTGTTTCAGATGGCGGGGCACCACCGAGAAGGGACCTGAAGCAGGGAGAAATGTTGCTGCGGATTCTGTGGAATCCTGCCGGCTGAGCTCCCACTGATCCCCGGGCTGAGTTTGGGAATTCAGACAGGGAAGAAAGTGGTATAGTTCTATCCCCCACAAAAGAAACTCCACCAAGGAAACAAGCGGCCACCATCTTTGAGATCTGAAGTAACCACCGCCCCTCTCCAATAGACTGCAACAATAAAACAGATGTGTGTTACTCAGCTCATCTCTCATACAGCGGGGAATTCGCATAAAATGTCTCCTAGGCTTTCCGGGGGAGGGTTAATCAGAGCAAGCCTGCATAAAGACGCAAGAAAAACTAGAGACACCTGACTTTCGACTCCCCCTACCATCAGTGGCCATAACGAAACGTGTATAGCCAGTGCTGGGGGAGGGGTAAGTGGAAAAACTCAAAACAATAGAGTGTCTGGGTTCCCAAAAGACACCCTCCACACCCAACAAACGGCAGGCACAGAGTACAGTTTGAACTGCCGAGAGGCATCACTCAGGGGAAATCTGGTCTAGAAAAAGAAACCAGGACAAGCAGGAGAAACCAAAGGACTAGAAGGCAGGCCCTTGTAACTGGGCGGCTGGAGACCGCAGGCCTGCACATGACATTCCACCCACTGCCTGAGTGACTGGGGGGCTGAGGAATGCCCGCCCGCCGGCAACCGAGCGTGAGACTGCGTGGCTAGAGATTGACAACCCAACGGCGACAGCCCACCTGCTGCCCGCGTGACTGGGCGGCTGGAGACCGCCTGCCCGCTGGCGACCAACCGCGCAATTGGGCGGCTGGAGACCGCCCGCCTGCCAGTGACCCAGAGCTAAAACAAACCAGAGACAGTCAAGTCCCACCCCCCAATTCGGACACCTCGGCAAGGAGCCTGGGGCCGGCCAAAGCAGAGAGGTGACATCACTGGAGCTCGGCCTTCGGAATTACTTCCAAGCGGAATCCACTTTAGCAGGCATAGTTTACCAACACAAAGGAGAGACAACAGAGATATACAACACCAAAACAAATCTAAAGAATAAAGCAGAAACACAGCAATCAAATAGAGCTGGAAAGTAACGTGAACATCATGAAAAAACAAGGGCAAAAAAGGAGTACAAACAATGCAGGACAACTTAAATCTACAGGAGGACCTTGAAGCATCAGAAACAGGGATAGGGAAAGAACTCAAGGCATACCGAACTCAGATGGAAAGGAATATTAGAGAAGACATGAGGCAGCAAGTCCAAGCAATAAAAGTATATTTTGAAAATGAATTAAGCAAACAAATTCAAATGGCAAAGAATGAGCATTACCAGGAGATAGAGATCTTAAAAAAATATTAAACAGTAATCCTAGAAATGCAGGAAAATATAAACCAAATTAAAAACTCAAACGAGAATATTACAAATAGACTAGATCAAGTAGAAGTCAGAACATCAGATAATGAAGACAAAGTTTATCAACTTGAAAAGAATTGAGTAAACACAGAAAAGATGCTTAAATCCCACCAGGAATTTATTCAAAAGATATGGGATGTCATAAAAAAACAAAAAACAAATTTAAGAGTCATCAGGATAGAAGAAGGCATAGAGATTCAAACCAAAGGAATGGACAACATATTAAATGAAATAATTCTATAAAACTTCCCAGAGATGAATGATGGATTGGATTGCCAATTCCTGGAAGCCTACAGGACCCCAAACATTCAAAACCAAAATAGACCAACTCCAAGACATATAATTATGAAGATAGCCAACATACAGAACAAGGAGAGAATATTAAAAGCTATAAGAGAAAGGAGGCAGATTACATTCAGGGGTAAACCAATTAGGTTAACAACTGATTTTTCATCACATTCTTTGAAAGTGAGAAGATCCTGGAACAGTGTAATTCAAATGCTGAAAAAAAAAAAAGAATTCCAACCAAGAATACCATATAAAGAAAAGTTAAGCTTCAGATTTGACAATGAAATTAAAGTCTTTCACGATAAACAAAAGCTAAAACAATTCTCAGCCAGAAAACCAGCACTGCAAAGCATTTTGTGCAAAATACTACAAGAAGAAGAGTTAAAAAATAGTGCCCAAAACTAACAGTGGGAAGTATCTCAGTAAAGCGGGAGGAAAGTAACCAAAAAAGTAAAAACTATCCAAACTAAAATATAATAAATAAATAAACATGACTGGAAGTACAAATCATATTTCAATTGTAACCTTAAATGTTAATGGCCTAAATTCACTAATCAAGAGACATGTGCTAGTAACCTGGATCAAAAAAACAAATCCAACAATATTCTGCCTTCAGGAGACTCATATGATAGGAAAAGACATACACAGGCTGAAGGTAAAAGGTTGGGAAAAATCATAACACTCACATGGCCCTCGGAAGCAAGAAGGATTTGCCATACTCATATGGAATAATATCAACTTCAAACCTAAGTTAATCAAAAGGGATAAAGAATGACACTATATTCTGTTAAAAGGAATCATCCACCAACAAGAAAAAAACAATTATCAATTTGTATGCACCAAGCAATGGAGGTGCAACATTCATAAAACAAACTCTCCTCAAGTTCAAGAGTCAAATAGACTACAACACAATAATTATGGGTGACTTCAACACACCACTCTCGGCATTAGAGAGATCCTCTAGACAAAAACTGAATAAAGAAACTATAGAACTCAACAGCACAATCAATAACCTAGACTTAACCGACATATATAGAATATATCAACCATCATCAAGTGGATACATGTTCTTCTCAGCAGCACATGGATCCTACTCAAAGATACACCATATATTATGCCATAGGGCAATTCTTAGTAAATATAAAGGCATGGAGATTATACCGTGCACCATATCTGATCATAATGGAATGAAACTGGATATCAATGAGAAAAGAAGGAAGGAAAAATCCTACATCACATGGAAAATGAACAACATGCTACTGAATGACCAATGGGTTACAGAAGACATAAAGAAGGAGATAAAAAATTCTTAGAGACAAATGACAATACAGACACAACATACCGGAATCTATGGGACACAATGAAAGCAGTTTTAAGAGGGAAATTCATTTCTTGGAGTTCTTTCCTCAAAAAAAAAAAAAAAAACAACAAATAAATGAACTTAAACTACACCACAAAAACCTGGAAAAGGAAGAGCAAAACAACAGCAAATGTAGTAGAAGACAAGAAATAATTAAATTTAGAGCAGAAATCAACGAAATTGAAACAAAAAAAAAGTTGAAAAAATTGATAAAACTAAAAGTTGGTTCTTTAAAAAAATAAATAAGATCAACAGGCCCTTAGCCACGCTAAGGAAGAGAAGAAGAAAGAGAATTCAAATTACTAACATGTGGGATAAAAAAGGAAATATCACAACAGACACTACAGAAATATAGAAGATAATTAGAAAGTATTTTGAAACACTATATTCCAATAAAATAGAATATTGTGAAGATATTGATAAATTTCTTAAGTCATACAATCTGCCCAGATTGAGTCAGGAAGACACAAACAATTTAAACAGGCCAATAACAAAGGAAGACATAGAAGAAGCAATCAAAAGACTGCCAACCCAAAAAAAGCCCTGGACCGGATGGGAATACAGCGGATTTCTACAAAACCTTCAAAGAAGAATTAAAATCAATATTTTTCAAGCTTTTTCAAGAAATAGAAAAAGAAGGAGCTCTTCCAAATTCATTCTATGAGTCCAACATCACCCTGATCCCGAAACCAGACAAAGACACTTCAAAGAAAGAATACTACAGACCAATTTCTCTAATGAACTTGGATGCAAAAATTCTCAATAAAATTCTGACAAATCGAGTACAAAAGCATATCAAAAAAATTGTGCAACATCATCAAGGAGGATTCATCCCTGTGATGCAAGGATGGTTCAATATACGAAAATCAATAAATGCCATTCACCACATCAATAGACTTAAAGACAAGAACTATATGATCATCTCGATAGATGCAGAAAAGCATTTGACAAAGTTCTGCATCCATTTATGTTCAAAACTCTATAAAAACTAGGGATAACAGGAACTTACCTCAACATTGTAAAAGCTATATATGCTAAACCTCAGGCTAGCATCATCCTAAATGGAGAAAAAACTGAAGGCATTCCTTCTGAAATCTGGAACAAGACAGGGATGCCCTCTATCACCACTTCTATTCAATTTAGTTCTTGAAATACTAGCCAGAGCAATTAAACAGACAAAAGAAATTAAAGGCATAAAAATAGGAAAAGAAGAATTTAAAGTATCACTATTTGCAGATGACATGATAATATATTTAACAGACACAAAAATGTCTACAAAGAAATGGCTAAAGTTAATAAATGAATTCAGAAAAGTGGCAGGATATATAATTAACACGCATAAATCAAATGCATTCCTGTATAACAGAAAAAAAACTTCTGAAATGGAAATGAGGAAAACCACTCTATTCACAACATCCTCAAATAAAATAAGATACTTGGGAATCAACCTAACAAAAGAGGTGAAAGATTTATATAATGAAAACTACAGAAATCTAAAGAGAGAAATAGAAGAAGATGTCAGAAGATGGAAACATGTGCCCTGTTCATGAATAGGCAGAACTAACATCATAAAAATGGCAATATTACGCAAAGTTCTCTACAGGTTTAATGCAATGCCAATCAAAATTCCAACGGCATTTCTTGTAGAAATAGATAAATCAATCATGAAATTCATATCGAAAAATAAAAGACCCAGAATAGCAAAAGCAACTCTAAGCAGGAAGTGTGAATCTGGAGGTATAGCGATACCAGAGTTCAAACTGTACTACAAAGCAATAGTAACAAAAACAGCATGGAACTGGTACCGAAAAATGCAGGTGGACCAGTGGTACAGAAGAGAGGACACAGAAACCAATCCACAAAATTACAACTTTATTATATTTGATAAAGGGGCTAAAAGCATGCAGTGGAGGAAGGATAGCATCTTCAACAAATGGTGCTGGGAAAATTGGAAATCCATATGCAACAAAATGAAACTGAATCCCGTTCTCTCGCCATGCACAAAATTTAACTCAAAATGGATCAAGGATCTAGATATAAAATCAGAGACACTGCGTTTCATAGAAGAAAAAGTTGGCTACGATCTACATACTGTGGGGTCGGGCTCCAAATTTCTTAATAGGACGCTCATAGCCCAAGAGTTCTTAACAAGAATAAAAAAATGAGACTTACTTATACTAAAAAGTTTTTTTTTCTCTGCAAGAGAAACAAAAAGGGAAGTAAATAGATAGCCTACATCCCGGGAACAAATTTTTACCCCTCACACTTCAGATAGAGCCCTAATATCCAGAATATACAAAGAATTCAAAAAAATTATCAATAAGATAACAAATAACCTAATCAACAAATGGGCCAAGGACCTGAAAAGACACTTCACCGAGGAGGACATACAATCAATCAACAAGTACATGAAAAAATGCTCACCATATCTAGCAGTCAGAGAAATGCAAATCAAACCCACCCTAAGATACCATCTCACTCCAGTATGATTGGCAGCCATTATGAAGTCAAACAACAACAAGTGTTTACGAGGATATGGGGAAAAGGGGACACTTGTACACCGCTGGTGGGACTGCAAATTGGTGAGGCCAACATGGAAAGCAGTATGGGGATTCCTGGGAAAGCTAGGAATGGATCCACCATTTGAACCAGCTATCGCCCTTCTCGGACTATTCCCTGAGGATCTTAAAAGAGTGTACTAAAGGGATACTGCCACATCAATGATCATAGTGGCACAATTCACAATACCTAGACTGTGTAACCAACCTAGATGCAATTCAATAGATGAATGGATAAAAAAAAATGTGGCATCTATACACGATGGATGCAGCACTAAAAAATGACAAAATCATAGAATTTGCAGGGAAATGGATGGCATTAGAGCAGATTATGCTAAGAGAAGCTAGCCAATCCTTAAAAAAACAAATGCCAAATGTCTGCTTTGATAAAAATAGGGTAACTAAGAATAGAACAGGGAGGAAGAGCATGAGGAAAAGATTAATATTAAACAAAGACGAGTGGGAGAGAGAAAGGGAGAGAGAAGGGAAAGCATATGGAAATGGTAGGAGACCCTCATTGTTACACAAAATTACATATAAGACGTTGTGAGGGGAAAGGCGGGATCAAGAGAGAGAAGTGAAAAAGCAGATGAGGAAGAGAGGGAAGATAGGATGAAAGGGGAGGGGGGATAGTAGGGGATAATAAAGGTAGCAGAGGTCAACAGTCACTAATGTGACATTATGTAAAAATGTGAATGTGTAACTGATGTGATTCTGCAATTCGTATTTGGGGAAAATTGGGAGTTCATAACCCATTTCAGTCAAATATATGAAAGATGATATATCATGAGCTTTGTAATGTTTTGAAAAACCAATAAAAATAAATAAACAAAGGTTTAAAATTGAGTGGGAAGAAATCAGCTAAAAAGGAGTTGAGATGCATTCATTTTGATAAGCAGAAAGTTTGTTTTGTGTAGTTGTAAATATCACAAATTTATTTTACCAGAAAACTGGCTTTTGAAATGAACATATATTGAGATTAAAGGATAATCCACCTACCTTCATGAAAAATTCATATAATTTCCTATATTTTTCATATTTCATTTTTTTTCGTGAATATTTTGTCATGGACCAGGTCTAGTCTTAGGCTACCTCATCTGACAAGTTCGTACAATGTGTTGGATTGTTCTTTTCATCTTTTATTTGATAGTTTGTAGCTGATAATGTGTATTTTTCCTTATCTTTATTTGGACATACATACCCAACTATATCTTTGCATTTTATGTTTTACTGTGGAAGAGACTCATCAAAAGCTCTTTATTATATGTATCAACAATGAAACATTTAGAGCATGCAATTATTCTTAATTTTGCATGAAAATATCTTTGTACCATTTTTCTTATAAAGATGTAGAATTATTACTGTAATAAGTAACTACTTACAAGAAGAATTAAACAATTGACTTTATATCAATCATGAATATGAAAATTAATAAAATAAGTATTTGGCAATAAATATGCAATTGATAGAAATTAAAATCACAAGAAAGCCATTTAAAATGTCAGTGCATATGGTCCTTAAATAAAAGGTTGTTCAAATAAAATTTCACTAATTCATAAGAGTTAATATGCCATATCACAGCTTAATGTAATATAAAAACTTAAATGATAAGTATTGATAAATAAGAATGATACCTGTTTACTTAAATATGTTTATTTGATTTTCACTGTAAGCTGTTAATTCTAGAAGACTTGAAAATTAAGAAAGACTTGGTCTATATTATTTCTAACACGCTAATCAAAGTACTTTTAAATATATATGTATATATATCATATGTAATACATATGCATGAATATAGATACATATGTATAATAAATGTATTGTAATATATCTATAGGTTATTATAATTATTAAATTTTCTCAAGAAAAAAGAATGACTATAAAAAAAATTCTTAAATGTAAATTTCATAGCATATTACTGTTTGTAATGACATGAGAGAAAAACTCCTATGGAGGGAAAATGAAAAAGGAAGAGAGAGAAGGGGGAAAATGAGGAAGAAAGTGAGTAAAGAAGAGGGAGAGGAGTGTTTGATTATAAGATAAATGTGGAGGGTCTGGGTGTCTGGCTCAGTGGTAACATGCTTGGCTAGCATGTGTGAGGCACTGGGTTATATTCTCAGCACCACATATAAATAAATAAAATGAGGTCGATCAACAACTGAAAAAATAAAAAAAAAATAAAAAAGTAGAAATATTACCAAAATTCTAAGTTTTTATGAATGCTAAATAAAAAAAAATGTTACATAGCCTTATGTAATTTCTAGACTCCCCAAAATAGTCATTTAATGATAGATTACTAGTGCGATAACTAAAAATCCATTGCTCTTTCCTCGACATTCTGTGGCATGCTAGTGCTAAAATAAATTGTATTATAACACCAAAAAAATTCTAATATTTCTACAGTAACTGACCCAGTATAACATAAATGCAAGAAGATTCCTATGGAATATAATTGTATTTTGACGTTCATTTTTATTCAACACTGGTACATTACTATTTGTCCAGTTTATGCACATCATAGTATGTATATTTCATTCACAATTTAGCAAATTTATACGCATTTGTTTTACTTTCAATCACTTCCTGCTTCAGAACACATGTATTCCTCCACGTTTCTTGACTGCTCCTTTCATGAGACTTTTTTCCAAAGACATTATTTTTGATTTCCATTATCATTTTTGAAGCAAAACTCACACACCCGTCATGATAAACCGTAAACCTAATATTACCATTAGATGTAAAACTGGTGGGAATGAATGATTGTATATCAATATAAGATTTCTTGTATACTTTCAAATATCAATTCAATCCATTGTTTAATTTGGAACCAGTTATATTATTTATTCACAGTATGGTCTATTCATGCATTGTCTCTATATTGATAGACACAGGGTACACCTCTGTGTACCCTCGATAATAATTTGTATATCTTCAAAATTTTGCTCACAGAAATGGTGGAAGAAAGACTCATGTCAACTGATCTACATATACATTTTATCACAGTAATATTCTGGACACAAAATGCAAAGGTCACACTTAGGATTGTCGCGAAGCCTAAATGGAAAGTGAACATGGATTACTAAAAACATCCATGTCTTGGATGCCTAATTCTCTCAAATGTCAATCCTATTGGTGAGTACATATTTGTTTCTTCCCAAGATTATATATTCAACCTCAACCATGTTGAAAATGTCTAATCCTATCACTCACTTTATATTTTGTCTGATTTCCTAATGTCTCTATTGATATCTCTTTTCCTACATATTTTCCCCAGTTCATCATAGTGACTGATTCTTCACATGTGCTGACATCTACATTCACTCTTTATCCGAAACCCTATTGCTAAAGAACTTTTTGTCCAAATACTATACTCACTCTTTTTTCTAAACCTACCGACTATCTACCTAATCCTACCGACTATCCCTTTTTGACTGGATGAACTCTTCAACAATCAATCATCCAAGGTACAAGGTCCTATGCCATTGTATATTGATTTATCTGAGACATCTGTGCAGAACATAATTCAAAGATAAGTATCCCAATCATGGGCCCAATGCCTTTCTGGTATTCAAATCTTACCTAGATTTCAGTTTTCATAATTACATTTCACCTGTATATTCTTATAAATATTGCAGGTTCCCAATACCATTATTCATCCAACAGAATGATTCCTACCACAAATCGAACATGTTATTAATCCTAACTATACACTTTTCCCTCAATCCAACTTTACAGAAGAGCAGGGACAGAGTTGGTCTTACAATACAGGGGTGTAGGGAACCTTCCACCTGTTGACAACCTCAAAGGTCCATGCAGATATGATCCCTGGAGAAGATGCAGGCAGCTATGAAAGGCCTGAGAGAGCAAACGTCATCTTCCATGGCAAACAACCCGGTCAGGTTAAAAGCATGTGTCTGAATCATCCTCTCTCTTCTTAATGTAGGGAAGATTGACCAAACTAGGCCTGTGTGGAGAGCTGTTCCCAGGTGCCTATTGTTTCTATACCATTCGAACTTGTGAAAGTGTCACAGGAAGTAGGCGCATCCTCCATATTATGAGACCCTAGGAAGCAAATGTTAGGACAAAGTGGTTGGAAATGCAGTGACCACATTCAGTTGCTGAAGGAAGTGACCTCACCTCACATCCTTGTTGATGGAACTCTCCGAATTTGGGTTCCAGGAAGCCAGGCATCCAGACCCAGTCCAAGCTCCAGTCACAGTGGTCTCACTTGTTTGGATTTACGAAGGACAGAGTCTGTCTTTTGTGGTACCTAGTGATGTGAGGATGGCCAAATGCCAGGAAAGTTCTGAAGAGGGGCCCTTGCAGAGAAAGAAGTTAGAGGCTCACTGCTGTCTCCTGACAACTTCACAGAGTTGACCCAGGAGACCAGATCTGAGACAGGACAGGCCATTTCTGGGGAACATAGTATTGCCCTCCAGTCAGAGGACACTCTGGATAGTTTCAGACCTACTTGGGGGAAGGAGGTGACTTCGTGGGTGTTTGAGTGGGTTTGTGGTTTTTTCTCATGTTCTGAGAATAGTTAGGAAAGGGGGTTTGTTTGGTTTGGAGTGAACTGTTTCTAGTTAGTCCTTTGACAAGGCGAGTGTTTCTATGTCTGTGTATCCCACTGTGTCCATGGTTGTAGACATTAGAAAAGAGAATGCCTCAATGGGTGTGTCCTGTCAAAGAGAAAACTTCCAAGCATTCATCCTGCCCATTTTATAAATGGACTGTGGCTTGCCTTATCATTGGGCAACACCTATTATTTTCTTACGTTCCTGTATCCTTCCTGAATTCTGGCCACTCTCCAAAATAGGCTCATTGTTTTATGTACAAGATATGTACCACTTCCAAGCTCTGTGACATGGCCATGTACTGGATAGCTGAAGGGAATGCATCTCAGAAAACTCTGATATCAGTGTGACCAGTAAAGTCTCAGTGGAGAAACCCTGCTTTGGGCCTTTTGATTACCTATTGTTATGTTGCCCTGAATATCAGGAACATCTTTTCCTCAGGCTACTCCTTCCTGAAGCCTGAAGAAAACAGTTTTCACATGGAAATGAATGGGCATTTTACCTTTGTGTTTTACAATAAAAACTTCACAGAGATTAGGCTCTCATTAACTTAAAAATACTTTTAAATTTTATCTAAGGGTAAAAAGTAACATGTAACTGTACATATCTTTTTGATAACAAGTCCAATTATACAACACAAATGATACACATAAATCTCCAACATGTTTTTATTTTAAGCCTAGAATTACCATACAACCTTAGAACATTTCTGTTTTCATACTTATATTTCACTTCTATAGTCTTATAAATATCGCAGGTTCCCAATAACATTATTCATACAGCAGAACAATTCCTAACCCAAATCGAACATGTTATTAACCCTAACCATACACTGTTCCCTCAATCTAACTTTACAGAAGAGCAGGGAAAGAGTTCGTCTTACAATACAGGAATTTAGGGGATCTTCCACCCGCTGAGAACCTCAAACGTCCATGCAGAAATGATCCCTGTAGAAGATGTAGGCAGCTATGAAGGACCTGAGAGAGTAAGAGTCACCATCCATGGCCAACAACCTGGTCAGGATGAAGGGTTGTGTCTGAATCTGCCTCTCTCTTCTTAATGTAGAGAAGATGCACCAAAACAGGCCAGTGTGGAGAGCTGCTCTGGAGTGCCTATGGATGATATACCATTCTAACTTGTGAAAGTGTCACAGGAAGTAGGGGCAGCCTCCATCTCATGGGGCTTTGGAAGCAACAATTAGGACAATGTGTTTGCCAAGGCAGTGACCTCATTCAGTTCCTGAAGGAAGTGACCTCACCTCACTTCCTTGGTGTTCGAAATCTCTTAACATGTGGTCCAGGAAGCCAGGCACCCACAGCCAGTCCCAGTCCCAGTCCCAGTGATCTCACTTGTTTGGATTTACCAAGGACAGAGTCAGTCTTTCTTGGTACCTACTGATGTGAGGATGGCCAAATGCCAGTAAAGCTCTGAAGAGGGCCCTTTCCTGAGAAACCAGGTTGTGGCTCACCGCTGGCTCCTGTCAACTTCACAGAGTTGGACAAGGAGAACAGATCTGAGACAGAACAGGCCATTTCATGGAAACATAGTATGGCCCACCACTCAGAGGACACTGCGGATAGTCACAGACCTACTTGGGGGAAGGAGGTGCATTTGTGGGTGTGGGTGTGTGTTTGTGGTTTTGTCTCATGTTCTGAGAATAGGTAAGAAAGGCAGTTTGTTTTGTTTGGAGTTAATTGATTCTAGTAAGTCGTTTGAAAAGGCGAGTGTTTCTAGGTCTGTGTATCCCACTGTGTCAGGGGTTGTAGACATTAGAAAAGAGAATGCTTCAATGGATGTGTCCTGTCTAGTAGAAAGCTTCCCCGGATTCATACTTCCCATTTATGAATGGACTGTGGCTTGCATTATTGATGGGCAACCCCCGATATCTTCCTAAGTTCCTGTTTTCTTTCTGAATTCTGGCCACTTTCCAGAATAGGCTCATGGTTTTGTGTCCAAGATGTATACCACCACCAAGCTCTGTGACATGGCTATGTACTGGATAGCTGAAGGGAATGGCGAGCAACTCAGAAAACTCAGATATCAGTGTAATCAGGAAAGTTTCAGTGGAGAAATACTGCTTTGGTTACCTATTGTTCTGTTGCCCTCAATGTCAGGAAGGTCTTTGCCTCTGGCCACCCCTTTGGGAAGCCTAAAGAAAACAGTTTTCAAATGGAAATCAATGGGCATCACCTGTGACTCTTTGCTTAATTGCATTGGAAAGGGATATGTCTGAATCAGGCTCTAGGTCCTGTGTTAGGCTTTGGCTTAGATTCTCAGCACATGATGGATGTAAAGAAAATCCCATGTTTGCATCCAAAACTAAATTGGCCAAAAGAGCAGTCATTATGGAAGAAGTCTCTCGCCTTCCCCTGTAAGGTTCCTCACCTCCATCAAGTGAGAATAGGAACCTTTGGATCAAATGAGTTCTTCAAAGCCCTTTAGAGGCTATCCCATAGGTGCTTGGGTTTTCTCCAGAATCCAAATCACATAAAGAATCTATACCTGACAGTCAGTAGGCCTCAAATTGGAGGAGCAAAGCAATATTAATAGCAGGCCTATTTGATCACTCCTGGTTCCCCGGACGAGTGTCCAGGACACCCTGACTTTAGGCAAATGAGGGGCAATGGAGGTTATTTTGGACACTGTCTTGGGCTGTGCCCCTCATGGAAACCTCAAGCCAGAGGTAATGATGAGTGTCCATATGGAAGAAGATGAGGGCCATGTGGGAGTGTTTTGGTTTTAATTGTGGTCATGTGTGGCCGTTGGAATAGATGACTGGGTCCACCTTGGCTTTAACTCTGTTGTGATTCCCCTTAGAGACTGAGTTGTGGACCTCACCTCAGAGACGTATTGCCATGAATTGTGTTGGGATTTTAGGAGGATTCACATGAGAGTCACCCTTGTAAAATGAGATCTAGGCCCAGGGTGGCTGTTCACTGAGCACTGGGAATCTCAGCCAGGTTACCACATGATTTTATTCTGAAAGACTTGGCAGCCATATATGAGAGTCAAAACACACGGATGTCACAATGTAGATCCCAATGGGCCTGGATTCATGTGATCATTTGGCCACTGTTTGGGAAGCCTTGCCTGTGAGACTTCTGCAGAGATTTCATTGAAATGAGCTTCCTAACCATTTAATAGTTCCAGAATGAAATGAAACACACAGTGCCTCCAACTTCAACCTTGAAAAATGGGTAGATAAATACCAAGAAATTTTTAAACTTCCCATGACCAGGTGGCACTGGAGAATCTTTGGATATCCTGTGGCTGATCATGAGATTACAAGATAGTGCTTTGATTGACTGGTTTTCATAAAAATGGTTCAGAACAGAGATACCAGGAAGTTGGAGCCTGCTGAGAGGTGGGCCTACAGCAGTGCTGGGCAGGTGTGCAATAAAACAACTGTGGTGGGGCCATGTGGATCTTCCATTGGCTTCCAAATGACTTGTGACTGACATGGTGCAGCCAGCAGACCCTTGTATGTAAAGGCATCTTGTTATATGGACAGGATTCAGGGCAATGTTTAGAATCAGATTGCTATGGTCAAGGGGGAAAGTCATGTGGGATATAAGCCTGGTTGGTGCATTCTCCTGCAGACCCTGACCTACCAAAAGTGACAGAACTCACTCACGCACCGGGTAACAGTTGAATTCTTTGTATATCATGAAGCAAATACCAAAATCCCAGTGCAGCAGCAAGAAACACGACGAAAAGTGGAGGATGACAAAATGGCCTCACAGTCCACATGTGAATACACTTATCCCCCAGTTGCCACAGTTTACCTACTAAAGAAAATTCAGCACTGCTGCCACATATTCAGTGGAAAATAAGAAACCATGTCCTCGAGGTAACATAGATGCAGACACAGCTTTGATTGTCTCACTACAATGGAAGCTAAATCTCCCGACAACAACATATATTTCAAGTGCCCAAACTCAGAGTGAGTTTCTCAAGAAGGATTTAGGGAACCAGAGCTCCATGTTTGTGGACTGTTTTCCCTGTCCCTTACTTTTGAAATCTCCTCTTCCATCTTCAAGGTTGTGAACTCCTGAGCATATTCCATTCCAGATATTTATTCACAGATTTTCTAACTCTTCTCCTCTAATTGTGCCTTAGTCTCCGTGATTGTAATGTCAAGGCATCCCTTTCTCTGTATCCTATTCAGCACATGTATTTTTACATGCAATTATAGAATCTTACCTGATACCACACGTACATTCTTGTGAGGTGACTGACTTGGCAGATACAAATTGTAAGAGATCACTCCTCCTAAAAGCTGTTGGAACTGAAAATTCAATCTATGAGTGAGCTTCCTTGTTTAAGAACATTATACATAAATCCATATTCAATAAAATAAATACATTTGGATCTGTAGATGACATATATTTCATGGTGAATTTCAATTGGAATATATTATGCTATTTTTAATGTCTGTGTGTTTGTGTATGTATATATATATATATACACACTCTCCAGATTTTTCAAAATATGAAATATATGTCTTGTTATACACTCCCTAAACTCATTCATATTCAAGTATGTGTATTTATAATCAAATTTTCACAAGAGTATTCTCAAAATTATTCATTCACCTGAAATACATATTTGTTTCCTAGTACTGAAAACTATCTTCAGTGAAAGGTGCATACAAATCCTAATATTTCCACAGTAACTGAACCAGTTTAACATCAATACAAGTAGATTCCTATGGGACATGTTGTGCATTTTGACATTTATTTTATTCAACACTGGTACATTACTATTTCTTCAGTTTATGCTCATCATAGCAAATATATTTCATCCAAAAATTTGCAAATTTATAGGCATTTTGTTCACTTTCAATCACTTTATTCTACAGAACACATGTATTCCTCCATGTTTTTGATGGGTCTTTTCATGAGACTTCTTTCCAAACACATTATTTTCGATTTCCATGATCACTTTTGAAGCAAAACTCAAAGACACTTCGTGATAAACCATAACCCTAATATTACCATTAGATGTATTGCTGGTTGGAATGAATGATGGTATATCGATATAAGATTTCTTATATATTTTCAGATATGAATTCAATCTATTATTTAAAGTGGGACCAGTTATATTATTGATTCACAATGTGGTCTATTCATGCACTATCTCTATATTCATAGACACAGTGTACACCTCTTTGTACCACCAATACTAATTTATAGGACTTCAAAACATTGCTCCCAGAAATACTGGAAGAAATACTAATGTCACGCCATCTACATATACATTTTATCACAGTAATATTCTGGACACAAAATGCAAAGGTTACACTTATGATTGTACCAAAGCCTAAAAGGAAAGTGAACAGGGATTACTAAAAACATCCATGTCCACATTGCCTAATGCTCTCAAATGTCAATCCTATTGGTGACTACATATTTGTTTCTTCCTAAGATTATATATTCAAACTCAACCCTATTCAAAATGTCTAATCCTATCACTCACTTTGTACTTTCCCTGATTTTGTAATGTCTCTATTATTATCTGATTTCCTACATATTTTCCAAAGTTCATCATTGTGACTGAATCTTCATATGTGCTGACATTTACCTTCACCCTCTAACAGAAACCCTATTGCTAAAGAAGTTTTTTTTTTCCAAATCCTATACTCACTCTCCTTCCAAAACCTACCAACTATCTTCCTAATCTTACCTACTATCCCTTTTTGACTGGATGTTCTCTTCCACATTCAATCATCCAATGTACAAGGTCCTATGCCATTGTATATTTATTTATCTGAGACATCTGTGCCGAAAGTAAGTCAACACTAAGTATACCAATGAAGGGCCCAATGCCCTTCAGGGTTTCAAATCTTAGATTTCTGTTTTCATACATATATTTCACCTACATATTCTTATAAATATCGTAGGTTCCCAATAACATTATTCATCCAGCAGAATAGTTCCTAACACAGATTGAACATGTTATTAACCCTAACCATACACTCTTCCCTCAATCTAACTTTACAGAAGAGCAGGGACAGAGTTGGTCTTACAAGACAGAAATTAAGGGATCTTTCACCTGCTGAGAACCTCAAAGGTCATTAAAGATGATCCCTGGAGAAGATGTAGGAAGCTATTAAGGACCTCAGAGAGCAAAAGTCATCTTTCATTGCAAACAACCTGGTCAGGATGAAGGGTTGTGTCAGAATCAGCCTCTCTCTTCTTAATGTAAAGAAGATGCAGCAAACCAGGCCTGTGTGGAGAGCTGTTCCTGGGTGCCTATGGTTTTATACCATTCTAACTTGTGAAAATGTCAGAGTAAGTAGGTGCAGCCTTCATCTCATGGGACCCTTGGAAGCAACTGTTAGGACAAAGTGGTTGCCAAGGTATGGACCTCATTCAGTTCCTGAAGGAAGTGACCTCACCTCACTTCCTTGGTGATGGAATTCTCTGAACTTGGGATCCAGAAAGCCAGGCATCCAGAGCCAGTCCCAGTCACAGTCCCAGTGGTCAAAATTTTTCGGATTTACCAAAGACAGAGTCAGTCTTTCTTGGTACCTACTTATGTGAGGATGGCCAAATGCCAGGAAGGTCTGAAGAGGGGCCTTTCCTGAGAAAGCAGATAGTGGCTCACCACTGGCTCCTTACAGATTCACAAAGTTGGCCACAGAGACTAGATCTGAGACAGGACAGCCCATTATGAGGGAATTTCTTATGGCCCACCATCAAACGACACTCCGTATTGTCACAGAGGTACTTGGGGGTCTGTGTGTGTGTGGGTGTGGGTATTGGTTTGTGGTTTTGTCTCATGTTCTGAGAATAGGTAAGAAAGTCGGTTTGTTTGGTTTGGTGTGAACTGATTCTAGTAAGTCGTTTGACAAGGCTAGTCTTTCTATATCTGTGTATCCCACTGTGTCCATGGTTGTAGACAATAGAAAAGAGAATGCATAAATACATGTGTCCTTTCTAGTAGAAATCTTCCCAGCATTCATTCTGCCCAATTTATGAATGGTCTGCGGCTTGCCTAATGGATGGGCAACACCTAATATCTTCTTAAGTTCCTGTTCTCTACCTGAATTATGGGCAACCTCCAGAATACGCTCATGGTATTGTGTCCAAGATATGAACCACCTCCACGCTCTGTGATATGGCCATGTACTAGAGAGCTGAAGGAAATGATGAGCATCTCAGAAAACTCAGATATCAGTGTGACCAGGAAAGTCTCAATGGAAAAACCCCGCTTTGGGCCTTTTGCTTACATATCCTTCTGTTGCCCTGAATGTCAGGAAGGTCTTTGCCTCAGGCTATGCCTTTTTGAAGCCTGAAGAAAACAGTTTTCAAATGGAAATGTATAAACATTACCTGTGGCTCTTTCTTAATTGCTTTGGAAAGGGATGTGTCTGAATCAGCCTCTTGGCCCTGTGTGAGGCTGTGGCTTAGATTCTCAGCACCTGATGGATCTAAAGAAAAATCCCATGTGTGCATGCAAATCAAAAAGCCAAAAGAGCAGTCATTTTGGATGAAGTTTCTCGCCTTCCTCTGTAAGGTTTCTGACTTCCATCATTGAGAATATGGATCCTTTGGGTCAAATGAGTTCTTCAAAGCCCTGCAGACACTAGACCATAGGTTCTTGGGTTTTCTCATGACTCCAATTAACATAAAGAATCTAAACACCACAGTCAGTAGGCCTCAAAATTGAGAATAAGAGCAATATTAACGGCAGGCCTCTTTGAACACTCCTGGTTCACAGGAAGGATGTCCCGGCCACACTGACTTTAGGCAAATGGATGCAAGGGAGCTTATTTTGGACACTGTCTTAGGCTGCGCCCCTCATGGAAACCTCCAGCCAGAGGTTATGATGAGTGTCTATATGGAAGAAAATGAGGGCCATGTGGGAGTGTCTTGATTTTAATTGCGGTCATTTGTGTGGCGCTTGGAATAGATGAATGGGTCCACCTGGGCTTGAACACTGGTGTGATTCTCCTTAGAGACTGAGTTCTGGAACTTACCTCAAAGAAGTATTGCCTTGTATTGTGTTGGGATTTTAGGAGGCCATGCATGAGAGTCGCCCTTGGAAACTGGGATCTATGCCCAGGTTGGCTTTCCACAGAGCACTGGGAATCTTGGGAAGGATATCACATGATTTTATTCTTAAAGACTTGGCAGCCATAGTTGCAAGTCAAAACACATATGGACCTCAAATTGTAGACCTCAATAGGTCTGGCTTCATGGGACCTTTTGGCCTGTCTTTGGGAAGCCTTGCGTGTGATAGTTCTCCAGAGCTTTCATTGAAATGAGCTTCCTCTCCATTTAATCATTCCTGAATGAATTGAAACCCACAGTGCCTCCAACTTCACCCTTGAAAAATGGCTAGATAAATACCTTTAAAATTTTGACATTCCCATGACCGGGTGGACCTGGAGAACCTATGGATGTCCTATTGATGACCATCAGTGTACCAGACAGTGCCTTGATTGACTGGGTTTCATGAAAATGGTGTAGAACAGAGATGCCAGTAATTTGGAGCCTGCTGAGTAGTCGGCCTAGAGCAGTGGTGTGCTGGTGTGTGTTAAAACATCTGTGGTCGGGTCATCTGCATCTGCCCTTCGCTTCCAAATGGTTTGTGACTGACATGGTACAAGCCCCAGATCCTTGTATGTAAAGGCATCTTGTTATATGGAGAGGATTCAGGGCAATGTTTACAATCAGATTGCTATGGTCAAGAGGGCAAGCTATGTGGGATAGAAGCCTTGTTGGTGCATTCTCCTGCAGACCCTTACCCACCACACGTGACAGAACTCCCTCCATCACTGTGTCCCAGTTGAACTTCTTGTATTTTGTGAAGCAAATATCAAACTCCCAGTGCAGCTGCAAGAAACACCACAAAAATTGGAGGATGACCAATGGCTTCACATTCCACCCTGGGAGACACTTAGCCACCAGTGGCCACAGTTTCCCTACAAAGAGAGAATTCAGCACTGCTGCCTCATGTTCATTGGAAAATAAGAAACAATGTCCTCTAGGTCACATAGATGCTGACCCAGCTTTGATCGTCTCACTATAAAGGAAGCTAAAGCTCCTAAAAACAACCTCAGATGAAGTTTCTCAAGAAATATTTAGGCCGGCAGAGCTCCATGTTTGTGGTGTTTTTACCCTGTCCCTGACTTTTGGAAACTCCTATACCACCTCCAAGGTTGTGAACTCCTGAGCATTTTCCATTCCAGATGTGTATTCACAGATTTTCTAACTCTTCTCCTCTAATTGTGTCTTACATGGGATGAAGGTAATGTCAAGGCATTGTTCTGAATACACATTGGATTCTTTTTCCAATTTTCCATTTGAAATACTGAATCCCTGACTGTCAGGCGTAGAAGGAATTCACCTTCAAAGAATAGCCTGACACTTACAAGAAACAGCCCCCATGGAGACATCCTGTCTGGGAGACATCCTGTAGCCAACTGTGTCTCTGAGACATCCTGTTGCCATCTGTATTCCTGAAACATCCTGAGTTTATCTCACCTTGTGAAGACATCCAGGAACTTTGGATAAGAGAGCTTTCCCATCTCCAGCATATAAATGCCCCTGTGTGAAAAATAAAAGTTTGCAGCTTGATCAGAACTCCTGTCTTGCTGTCATCTCTCGTGTCTCTTGTCCCTTCATTCCTCCACATCTAGGTTCGCTGCCCCTGTTGATGTGTCTTTCCAGCCGTGACTACTGGCACCCACTGACTGGGGCTCGAGCCTTTGACTGATTGGGAACCCCGTCCTCCTGGAAGACTTCATCAAGTGGAGCTCGCGATTGCCTCAGCAGACACCACAAAGAGACAGATCCAGGAGGAGAGTGGGGATGACGCACGGTGAGTGACCCACCATGGGACAAGCAGTTTCGTCACATGATTTGTTTTTGTCAGGCCTCAAGGAGTCCTTCAAGACATGAGGGGTGCGTGTTAAGAAAAAGGACTTAAAATTTTTCTTCTAATACATAGGAGAATTGTGTACATGGTTTCACATTGAAGTGACCATTGATGGCAAAAGATGGCTTAGAGTAAGAGACTGTTTAAAAGATTATTATGAAACCTTTGGCCCAGAAAAAGTGCCAGTTCCCACCTTTTCTTACTGGAACTTAATTAATGAAATTCTTAAAAGTTCACCCTTTGACAATGGTACCTTACAACTTGTAAGGATTGGAGAAGAGACTATGCAAAACACCTCTCGTCTCCCCACGGCATGCCCATCAGTTAGTATAGACATTGACCCTTCTCAGTCTCCCCAGGACCCTGGGAACCTTCCTAGTCCCCCTCAAAATACCACCCTAATGAATAAGGCTCCAATGGTTACCAAACACCTTTATCGAGTTTTAAATCCCAGAGACCCATTGACCCCTGGGACGGAGGCTACCTTGGAGAAGGAAGCAGCAAGCTACCATTCAGAAGATGCGCCACCTCTCAGGACCCTGCCACAGCCTATAGGACTTACACATCTACCTACCTCCTATATCCCTCCTGCCTTTTGTGCTCCAGCCTTTCAGGAGCAAAATGCAACCCAGATATTTTTCCCCACTTCCCTTGCCTAGCCTGGCTCCCTTGTGAGAGTCTCTCCAACATAGACGGGAACAGATCAAACTTTTAAAAGAATTAAGATCCCTAGACTCTGAGCTCTGTTCATTAGCCTTAGGCACGGAGTCAATGCAAACTCGCCCACGGCGGTCTAATACAAAGGCTAAGCCACTCCATCAGCCTGTTCTCGCCTTCCCAGTCACCCGCAGTCAGATAGATAAGCCTGCCCAGGCTGAGGTCAAAGACTTAGACGAGGATCAAGAGGAGGAAGTGGGGGAAATGGATCAAGGAGATCAGGACTCAGAGGATGAGGAGTTCACCCCTAGGCAGGAAGGAACCCAGAGTGTCTACAAAAAAATTAAGCCTGCGTTTTCTTGAAAAACATAAAAAGACTTGTGCTCACAATGGCCCCACTGTGCCCTACAAGTTGACTTTATTAGAAAGCCACAGCGCACAATGGCTTACTCCCAATGATTGGAAATTTTTAGACCGAGCTACCCTCAGTGCCGGAGATTTCCTGTTATGGAATGCAGATTTCGAGGAGCACTGTCAGGAAACTGCTCAAAAAAAATTAACTAAGGCCTCCTCTAAATCCTGAACTTATGTTAAGCTAGTGGGCTATGCGCCATTTGACACTAAAACTAAATAGGCACGTTTCCCTGCTGGAATTTTGGCGCAGATTCAGATGGCTTGCTTACATGCTTGGAGATGCCTCCCTCAAACTGGCTCGGCTACCACTTCTTAGGCAAAAATTTGACAAGGACCCAACGACCCTTATAGAAACCTTGTTCCCCGGCTTAACCTAGCTGCAGAATGCTTGCTTGGACCAAGCGAAAGCAAAAGAACTTTTGTAAAACATCTTGCCTTTGAAAACGCCAACCTGTCATGTCAGGATGTTCTTTGACCACATAAGGAAAAAGGGAAACTTTCGGACTTTATTAGACTCTGTGCAGGGGTGGGTGCAGCCCATGCCATGGGTCTCGCCCTACATGCCCCCTTTATCAAGGCCTTTCACAATCCTGGCTCATGTACTTGCTTTACTTGTAAACAACCTGGCCATTTTGCACGCAAGTGTCTGAAAGACAAACAAAGCGTAGGAATATCGTCTCCTCAAACTGGGGCTAAACCGCCCCCAGCTACCCTTTGTTCTAGATGTGGTAAATGTCATCACTTGGCCAGTAAGTGTAGATCTAAGACAAATGGCCTCAGACAGCCTATTTCTTCCTGCTTCTCAGGAAAACCCTGCGGGGCCAGCCCCTGGCCACGACCTCCCCCAGGACAAAACCAGGGGCAATAAGGTTTATTCCCTTCCAAACTCCAAACCTACCACAAAATTCTTCCCCACAATTGCCTCCCTCCAACTAGCCACCCCAGGCAGCGCAGGATTGGACCTCTGTGCCACCACCGATACAATATTAGACTCAATGCAAGGGCACCAGATAATACCCACTAGAATTATGGGTCCCCCTTCATCTCATACGAGTGCCCTTATTCTTGGAAGAGTCTCTGCTACCTTAAATGGTGTTCAGGTCTTCCCTGGCATTAATGATAATGATTTCACTGGAGAAATAAAAATACTAGCAACAGCTATTAATGGAGTTGCGGCCATCCCAGCAGGAACAAGACTTGCACAATTAATATTCCTTCCCTTGGATTCAGGAGGCATTTCCACCGCCCAAACATAAAATGGGGGACAGCCTCCCTCGGCTGCTCTGATGTATATTGGGTTCAGCCCATTTCTCACAATAGACCCACCCTTACCTTAATTATTGAAAAAAAGGAATTCCAAGGAATTCTAGATACTGGAGCTGATGCCACAATTATTTCTCACAAATACTGGCCATCAGGTTGGCCCATCACCCCATCCTTGAATGACCTAAAAGGGTTAAGAGTCAAAAAATCCCCATGTCAGTTCTAGGGCTCTTAGCTTTACTGATAAAGAGGGTAATAAGGTGACTGTCACTCCTTTCATTGTTCCTGACCTCCCTGTTAACCTATGGGGCCGAGATATTTTGAGTCAAATGGAAGTCATTCTTGCCAGTCCCAATTCCATGATGACTCATCAAATGCTTCGTATAAATTTTGTCCCTGGTACAGGCCTTGTGAGACTGAGACAAGGACTGGTGGGGACTATAAAACTCATAAAAAAACAAATACATATGGACTTGGGTATTCTGATTTTTAGTGTCGGTTCCTGACCCTCCTGTACCCCATGCAGATAAAATTATTTGGGAGACTCAGACTCTTGTGTGGGTGGATCAGTGGCCCCTTACCCCCCAAAAAAATTGGAGGCTGCCTCCATGTTAGTGCAGGAACAGCTGGCAGCCGGCCATGTAGAGCCCTCAACCTCACCATGGATTACTCCTATTTTTGTTATCAAGAAAAAATCAGACAAGCGGCATCTTTTACAATATTTGTGTGCCAGTAATAAAGTTATGTGCCTGATGGGAGCACTACTGTCTCGAATTCCCACACCAATGGCTATTCCCAAAACTATTGTAAAATGGTTATTGACTTAAAAGTTTGCTTTTTTACCATTCCTTTACATCCTGAGGATAGACCCTATTTTGCCTTTAGTCTCCCTTGCATTAATTTCCACGGCCCTATGCAGAGATTTCAATGGAAGGTTCTTCCCCAAGGTATGGCCAACAGCCCTAGTCTTTGCTAAATATAAGTTGTTCAAGCAGTAGACCCTGTGAGAGAGTGATGACCACAATTTTATGTTTTACATAATATGGATGAATTTTTAATTGCTGCACCTAATTACCATGACCTTAATAATTGTTACTTGGACCTTTAGAAAACCCTCACTACCTTGAGACTACGGATAGCTCCTGATAAGGTTTAAACACAGGACCCTTATACCTATTTGGGCCTTAAACTTCAAGATAATCAGATCCAAATTCATAAAATACAACTGCGTGTGAACCATCTTCACACCCTTAATGATTCTCAAAAATTACTGGGAGATATTCAATGGCTAAGAACATATTTATAATTATCCACTTGTGTACTTTTGCCCCTTAATGATATTTTGAGAGGTGATTCCTACCCTTCCTCCCCTCAAAAGCTTACTCCCGAGGCATGACAGGCATTAAACCAAGTCACAGAGGCCATTGCCAAACAGTTTGTTACACAAATTTCTTATAACCTTCCTCTGGTTCTGGTTCTTTTACACACTCCTCATATACCCTCAGAAAAATTTTGGCAGTGATATCCATATTTTAAAAATAAAGGCTTCCCCTTGCTTTGGGTCCATTTATCCACCACATCCTCCAAGTTTATTACCGTTTATCTTGCTCAGGTAGCTTCTATTATTATTAAAGGTCGTTTGCTTTCTCGACAACATTTTGGCAAAGACCCTGATAATATTTTAATTCCATATACTAATGACCAAACCCAATTTTTACTACAGAGAGGGGATGAATGGGGTATTGCCCAATCAGGCCATTTGGGAACAATTGATAACCACGTCCCCAATGACACCCTTTTACATTTTGTCCAGATACATCCATTTATTTTTCCCAAAATTACTCAAAAGGCTCCCAGTTCCAAGCCCTTACTGTCTTTACAGACGGTTCCAGTAATGGCTGTGCGGTCTTTGTTGTCAATAACCAGCCTACAACCTTTGATACTGTCTATCATTCAGCACAGTTTGTGAAATTGTTTGCCATAACACAAGTTTTTATAACATTTTGTGATAATCCTGTTAATATTCATACAGACAGTGCCTACATTGCTCATTCTGTGCCCCTGCTGGAGATTTCACCCGCCATTAAAGCTTCTTCCAATGCGGCCTTTCTGTTTCACCAGCTTCAGCAGCTAATTCAGGCCAGACAACACCCATTTTTCTTAGGACACATCAGGGCACACTCTGATCTTTCCGACCCTCTAACACAGGTAATGCTCAAGCTGATGCAGCAACTCCTACCATCTTTCAAATTTTTGGTGGCTCCATTCAATAGGCCACGGAGCTAAACAATCTTCACCAACTAAATTCCCAGAGCCTTCGATTACTTTGTAAAATTACCAGGCAACAGAAACGAGAAATAGTAAAAGAATGCCCTGCTTGCGCTCTCTCCCTCCCCATTCAACACTTGGGAGTTAACCCCCGAGGATTACTGCCAAATCAGGTTTGGCAAATGGATGTTACTCATTTTCCTGAATTTGGAAAAACCAAATATATACACGTTTCTATCGATAACTTCAGCAGCTTTATTTTTGCATCACCACATTCTGGAGAGGCTACCAAAGATGTCCTTTCTCATCTTGTTTCAGCCTTTTCCATAATGGGTAAACCAATACATATTAAAACAGATAATTATCCTCCATATACCAGTGCCAAGTTTAAACAGTTTTGTGCTACCTTGCAATTTTGTCATCCTACTGGAATTCAATACAAACCTCAGGGCCAAGGCATTGTGGAATGTTCCACCTTACCTTAAAGACTTGGCTATCCCGCCTTAAGGCTTCCGCCCTTGTATTTACCACTCACAGGCATTGCCTTAACCATGCATTATTTGCCCTTTCTTTTCTTACCCTAGACAGTGGAGGCCTTTCGGCTGCAGACACACACTGGCATCCCTTTTCCAATTCTGATCAGCCACCTGTTATGTGGCGAAATCCCCTTACAAATAAATGGAAATGCCCACATCCTGTCCTCATCTGGGAATGTGGCTCAGCTTGTGTTTTGGACCAAGAGCTAGCAGCCCCAAGATGGTTACCAGAATGCCTGGTTAAACAGGTTAATGACTTACCTCAAACCGGGGACGGAGGCCCTCTCCCTGAGTACAAATTTTCCCCTTTTCCGGATCCATCCAACAATCTGTGTGAGGATCCTGCTTAAGGCACTTCTGCTGAACAGGTTTGTGCACGGAGGCCTGGGCCCTCCACCTTCCAACATCATGGAGTACCTTCACCCCCCTCCCCCCGTGAAGGCAAGGGAGGATCTTGGACTCAGGCTCCCACTAGTTGGAACCAGACTGCTGACTGCATGACTAAGGTGGCTTACCTCCGTTCCGAGGTTGACCATAAATTCAGAGGAGTTCATCAGCCTAAATGGGTATGTGTTAACAAGCCAAAGATTATTCCCCCTAGTACAAGTAAAGCTCTCCAAAATTGTTCTGCAACCCGTACGCATACCCAGGCGATGCATGTCTCTTGTTTTGTGTCGGCCTCAATTTGTGTTAACAAGCAGGGAGAATGATTTTTTGAAGCCTCCCTAACTAAAACTCATGAAGCAGGGTGGACCACTATTCATTATACCCCCGTTCTCTTTGACCAGGGAGGAGAAGGCAAATACACCAAGCTACAGTCAGCTGGGTGCCAAGGCACTGTCGGAAAAACTTCCTACTGGCCCATTAAGGACCCTACAGGGGTCTCTGATGGTAGAGGACCCACTGATGCAGTCAAGCATCCTCAGATAATCAAACTTTTGAAACCCCAAATCCCTGAGCTCACATATCATCCCTTAATGTAGCCGAAATCCCAGTTCCCAGGTTTAGATACCAATACATTAGATATTTTGCAAACTACCTTCTCCTTCCTTAATAATTCCAACCCCACCCTTGCTGGTAATTGCTGGCTCTGCATGACAACAGGGGCAAGCATGCCTATGGCAGTTCCTATTAATTCTACTATGGACAATGATAATACATGCCAACCCGGATTTCCCTTTAAAGTACAGCCTATAGGCACTTTTACATTATGTCTTTTAGGCGTGATGCAGAATAATACCTATGATATGGATTTTGGAATTGCTTCCTTTGGAAATTGCTCAACAGAACAAAATTATTCCTCACCCATCCCATCTCTTTGTCCCCCCAATGGCACAGTTGTTATGTGTGGAGGAAATGTGGCCTTCCCCAGGCTTCCAGCGAATTGGAACAGTGGCTGTGTTCTTGCCTTATTACTCCCTGATATAACTATTGTCCCAGGAGACGAACCTCTAGCCTAGACACCTTAGTCAAAAGACAGAGGCGGGCGATACAGGCCTTATCACTTATTGCCAGCCTTGGAATAACAGCTGCTGTGGGCACAGGTACACTGGCTTAGGCACGGCAATACACCCTTACCATCGCCTGTCTCAACAACTTAAAATGATGTACAAACTCTATCAGAAACCATTAAAGATTTGTAGGACCAAATAGACTTCCTGGCAAAAGTGTTCCTTCAAAACAGACGAGGCTTAGATTTGCTGACTGCTAACCAGGGAGATATTTGATTGGCCTTAGGGGAACGATGCTGCTTTAATGCCAATAAATCAGTCATAGTATGCACTAAATTTAAGCAGCTTCAAGAAGATCTAGAAAAGAGATGAAGGGAACTATTTGAAAATCCCCTCTGGACAAAGCTTAATGGATTTCTACCCTACCTTCTTCCCCTATTAGGCCCTTTGTTGGGTTTACGTTTAATGGTGACCATAGGACCCTGCATTATAAACAGTGTGGTACAATTTATTAAAGAACAAATTAATATTATGGCCTCTAAGCCCCTACAAATCCACTATCATCATCTGGAGATGGAAGACCACGCTGTCAACTTTTAAAAGGATGTTCTACCCTTCTGACAGGCTTATTTCTTAAGTTTACATCCCCACAAATCTCTCTTTCTTACATAAAACTATAAGTAACAGCTCTGACAAACCATCTTCTGCCCTTGCCATAAGGGTTCGTCTACATGGGCCCTTCGGCTTGGGGGAAGACGCACCCATGGAGTGAGGACGTTAGGCCACAATATCCGAGGGTGCAGGAAGGATTGCAAAAGGATGGATCCACGGATCCCCAAACACAAGACCAGTGAGTGACATGCTCTGGTGCATGGCGGTTGGCATGCTTCCGCTTCAAGGCCATCTCCTCCAAAAACATGCCAAGGCCACCACGAAATCTGCTAGTAAAGATGCTCGCTCAGATCAGGAGATATTCTAAGGCCTCCTAGAGAAACAGAGCCTCTAACCCCCCCCCCCCTAAAAACATGGCCGGTAAGGTAGGTCAAATATTTTATATAAGAAAGGGGGAGATGTCAGGGGCTAAAAGGAAGTTCTCCTTCAAAGAATAGCCTGACACTTACAAGAAACAGCCCCCTGGGAGACATCCTGCCTGGGAGATATCCCACAACCATCTATCTCCCTGAGACATCCTGTCGCCATCTGTCTTCCTGAAATATCCTGAGGTTATCTAACCCTGTGAAGACATCCAGCAACTGCCGATAAGAGAGCTTTCCCATCAGCAGCATATAAACACCCTGTGAGAACAATAAAAGTTTGCAGCTTGATCAGAACTCCTGTCTGGGTGTCATCTGTCCTGTCTTTTGTCCCTTCATTCCTTCCCAACTATGTTCGATGCCCACGTTGATGTGTCCTGCCGGCCGGGACACCTGGCACTAACCCATACCCTACTAGAATATGACTACTAATCCTAATATGATGGAGAAAAATAACCCAAATAGAATAGAAATACAAGCAGTTCAGAGGAGGCATGGTGTATAGTTGGAGTTGCCTTTTGCATGATCTAGGGTAGGTGTTATAAATCTAGCTAATTTTTAAATGAAATAGTTCTCCATGTGTTTTTAAAGTTAAAAAATATGTGAATACCTGTCTCCCTTTCTCTGTAGCCTACTTGCCACATGTATTTTATATGCACATATAGAATCCTACGTGGTATCACACGTATATTCTTGTGAGGTGGCTGACTTAGCAGATTCAAATTGTGAGAAGAGATCACTTCTCCTAAACGCTGTTGGAACTGAAAATTCAACCTATGGGGGAGCCTCCTAGTAAAAAAAAAACATTATACATAAATCCATGCTAAGTAAAATTAATATTTTTGCATCAGTGGATGATATATATTTCATGAAGAATTTCGATTGGCATATATATTGCTACTTTTCATTGTCTGTGTTTGTGTTTTGTGTATATATATATATTCCACTTGGGGGCCTTCAGGGTTAAAAGTTATTTTGGCCCGGAGCTTGGTGAGCAGAACTCTGCCCATCAATGGGGCCGGGCATTCTGGGATTACTTGGAAGGAGTGATGGATTTTTCCTTTCCCCTGGTCCCAGGTCCTCTTAGTTGTCCAAGCCCGATATTTACTGCAATTAGCCCCTTGAATTAGAGACCTTTTATTTGATAGAGGGCAAAATGGAGCCTTAATGGCTGAGTATATTGCCCCTGTATCCACTTCAATGTTTACTGGGGTGCCCTCCACTTCAAAAGTTAACCTGAGCTCGGGGAGGGGATCTGATCCCCAACTTTCTTAGTCATCTTGCAGAGTCAGGATGGCTGGCTGGCGTGGCTGTCTCTTTCTAGGGCTCTCTTTGGCCCAGTGTCCTTTTTCTTTACAATAGGCACATTGATCTGAGGCCAGGGGTGGCCTCTAGTTTGGGCCCAGGTATCCCTTCCTGTCTCCATGTTTCTTATTTCTGGCCTATTTGTTGTTGTGACCAGGACCTGAGTCAATTCCTTAGTCTGTCTTTTGTTTCTTTTATCCACCCTTTGCTTCCTTATCTTCCTCAGTTTCTCTCGTATAGTATACGTTTTTGGCTTCTCTGACTAAATCTCTCAAAGTCATATCTTGTAATCCATCTAAGTGTTGTAACTTTCTTTAAATATCCATGGCAGCTTGCCCAATAAAGGCCATCATGACAGATGCCTTTTGAGCCTCTGCCTGAGTATCAAAAGGAGTATATCTCCTATATGCCTCCATAATTCTCTCTAGAAACATAGAGGGAGATACATCAGGCACTTGAATAAACTCTATTACCTTGGCCAAATTAGTTGGTCGCCTAGCAGCCACTAAGATACCCGCTATTAGAGCCCGGAGATAAGTGGACAGATGCTCCCTACCTTCAAAGGTGTTGGGGTCCCAGTTTTGTCGATTCTAGGGAAAGCCGGGTTGAATATATTGGGAAGTGGTTTCAGTCAACCATCTGGTCCGAGGATATTTTTTTCTAGCTTCCAAGAGGATTCTCTTTTGTTCCTCTGTCATAAAGAGAGTCCCTAGGTGTTGTTGGCAGTCATTCCAAGTAGGCTGGTGTGAAAACATCTATGAATCAACCACACCTGAGACACGAGTGGGGTCCTCTTAAAAGGGGGGATTGTTATTTTTCCAGTTATATAGGTCTGAAGAGGAGAAAGGCCAATACTGGTAGGCTTGCAATTTTTCCCCATGGCCATCATCAATCATTGGCACATAGGGACGGAGGGGGAGCATCACGGGAGTTCCAGGGTTTTCAATCTTTCATTGATGGTGAGTTCCTTTAGCCGGGCCAGGTTCCTCCAGGGGAGGAGGGGCTGTGTGTGCCGCGGGGGAGTTTTCTGGAGGGTGCTGGGCTGGCTTAGCTTCCTCCAATGGCGGAGAGGCTGAGTCAGCAGCAGGGGAATCACTTAGAGGGTGTTGGGGGTTGGGAGACCAGGGCAAGGGATAAGGAGAGGGATGAGAGTGCAGTAGAGTTAAATCTTGTGACTTAGGCAGAAAAGAGGGTGGAGGAGGAGGAGGAGCAGAGGGTTTGAGAGATCGTGGGGGAAGGATTAGGAGCGGGGGCAGGGGCAAAGAAAGGCTTCACCCATGGAGGAGATTTGCAGAGGTAATGCCGGGTTAAGATATATGGCTTTTGATCTGGATGGCTATGTGGCCCTTCCTGAAAGACAATATCTCTGACTTTTTAAATTAGTGAGAAGTAGAAAAATCCTTCTAAGGGCCATCCGAATCCAAAGGTGGGCCACTCTGAGGCACAGAGAGTCTGCCAGGTCCAGCGGTTTACTGAAAAAGAAAGATTCTGAGCCCTTAAGCCGAATTTGGTCCAGTGATCAAGGGTCAGGGACAGAGGCATTGAAGTGCTCTTTTCCATAATGAAAAATGCACAAACAGTAAAAGCAATGACACATGACACAGACAAGACAAGACAATAAAGACAGGAAATGGACGTCCAACACTGAGACGAGGACTGAGTAGCCGGCAATACCTGATGGGCTGGCAATACCGAATCTGAAACAAAATATCACTGAGTTGAGGAGACTATTGTTCCTTGATTTTCAGAGTCCTCTGGGGTGTCCCTCAGGGTGGTGGCCTGTGGCTCTGTGACACATCTGTCAGCCACCGTGAGAGAGAGCTCACACTCTTCATTGACAGCCATTTTGCCAAGCTCTAACCTGAAACCTGACACCAGAAAGAGGCGCCTTACAAATCCCTTGAGGAGCCAGTTGGGGTCTCTCGTCTGCTGCTGCCAGAACTCGGTGGAACCTCCATATGTAAAGGTCGGATGAGTGTCAGGCGAAGAGACCTCTAAGAAACTGTCTCATGCAAAAGCAAAGGGTTTATTGGTGGCCAGCATGCTGGGGCTCAGAGCTCACTTCAATAGAGCAGAGAGTCCTGAGAACAGCTTAAACAGGGCTTATATACTTTCCTTGGGGAGGGCAGGGAGGGAAGTTAAGTATACAGAAAAACATGAAGAGACAACTACCTATTTTACTAACTTTTCACTAACGACTATACTTTGCCAGATTTCCTAATGTATCTATTGATATCTATTTTCCTACATATTTTTCCCAGTTCATCATTGTGGCTGACTCTTCACATGTGCTGACATTTACATTTACTCTATACCCGAAAAGCTATAGCTAAAGAACTTTTGGTGCAAATTCTATACTCACTCTCCTTTCTAAACTACCGACTATCTTCTTAATCTTACCGACTATCACTTTTTGACTGGAAGTTATCTTTGACAATCAATCATCCAAGGCACAAGGTCCAATGCAATTGTATATCGATGTACCTGAGACATCTGTGCAGAAAATAAATCAAAGCTAAGTATCACAATCAAGGTCCTAATACACTTCTGGGTTTTAAATCTTACATAGATTTCTGTTTTCATACTTATATTTTACCTATATATTCTTGTAATTATCGCAGGTCATCAATACCATTATTCATCCAGCTGAATGATTCCTAACCCAAATCAAACCTGTTATTAACCCTAACCATACACTGTTGCCTCAATCTAACTTTACAGAAGAGCAGGGACAGAGATGGTCTTACAATACAAAAATGTAGGATTCCTTCCAACTACTGAGAAACTCAAAGGTCCATGCAAAAATGATCCCTGCAGAAGTTGTAGGCAGCTATGTAGGAACTGAGAGAGCAAAAGTCATCTTTCATTGTAAAAAACTTGGTCAGGATGAAGGAATGTGTCTGAATCAGCCTCTGTCTTCTTAATTTAGAGAAGAAGGACCCAACCAGGCCTGTGTTGAGAGCTGTTCCTGGGTGCCTATGGTTGATATACCATTCTAAGTTGTGAAAGTGTCACAGGAAGTAGGGGCAGCCTCCATTTCATGGGACTCTTTGAAGCAACTGTTAGGACAACATGGTTGCCAAGGCAGTGACCTTATTCACTTTCTGAAGGAAGTGACCTCACCTCACAACCTTGGTGACAGAACTCTCTGAACTTGGGATCCAGGAAGCCAGTCACCAAAATCCAGTCCCAGTCCCACTCCCAGGGGTCTCACTTGCTTGGATTTACCAAGGACAGATTTAGTCTTTCTTGGTACCTACTGATGTGAGGATGGCCAAATGCCAGAAAGCTCTGAAAAGTCACCTTTACTGAGAAAGTAGGTATTGGATCACCGCTGGCTCCTCAGTAGTTCAAAATGTTGACCAAAGAGACCAGATCTGAGACAGGACAGGCCATTTTGTGGGAATAAAATATGGTCCACAATTAGAGAAACTCTGGATAGTCACAGACCTACTTCGGGGAAGGAGGTGCCTTTGTGGGTGTGGGTGTGAGTTTGTGGATTTGTCTCATGTTCTCAGAATAGGTAGGAAAGTCGGTATGTTTGGTTTGGTGTAGACTGTTTCGAGTAAGTCGTTTGACAAGGCGAGTGTTTCTATGTCTGTGTATCCCACGGTGTCCATGGTTGTAGACATTAGAAAAGAGAATGCATCAATTGATATGTCCTGTCTAGTTGAAAGCTTCCCAGCATTCATCCTGCCCAATTTATGAATGGATTTCAGCTTGCCTTATCAATGGGCAACACTTGCTATCTTTCAAAGTTTCTGCTTTCTTCCTGAATTCTGGCCACTCTCCAGAATAGGCTCATGGTTTTGTGTCCAATATATGTACCACTTCCAAGCCCTGTGACATCGCCATGTACTGGATAGCTGAAGGGAATGGCGAGCATCTCAGAAAACTCAGGTATCAGTGTGATCAGGAGAGTCTCAGTGGAGAAACCCTGCTTTGGGCCTTTTAATTACCAATTGTTCTGCTGCCCTGAATGTCTGAAAGGTCTTTGCCTCAGGCCACCCCTTTTTGAAGCCTGAAAAAAAACTGTTTTCACATGGAAATGAATGGGCATCACCTGAGGCTTTTTGCTTAATTCCTTTGGAAAGGATGTGTCTGAATCAGCCTTTTGGCCCTGTGTGAGGCTTAGGCTTAGATTCTCAGCACCTGATGGATCTAAAGAACGATCCCATGTGTGCATACAAAACCAAAATAGCCAAAAGAGCAGTCATTCTGGATGAAGTCTCTCCCCTTCCTTTGTGAGGTTCTAGACCTACATCAAGTTAGAATAGGAATGCATTGGGTCAAATAATTTCTTCAAAGCCCTGCAGAGGCTAGCCCGTAGGAGCTTGGGTTTCCTCATGTCTCCAATTCAGACAAAGAATCTAAACCCCACAGTCAGTAGTCCTCAAATTGGAGAAGCAGAGAAGTATTAACAGCAGGCCTCTGTGATCACACCAGGTTCACAGGAAGGGTGTCCAAGCCACCCTGTTTTTAGGCACATTAGGGGCAAGGGAGATTATTTTGGAGACTGTCTTGGTCTGCACCCCTCATAGAAACATTCAACCAGAGGTTATGAAGAGTGTTTATAGGAAAGATCATGAGGGCCATGTGGGAGTGTGTTGGTTTTAATTGTGGTCATTTGTGTGGTGGTTGGAAGAGATGACTGGGTCCACCTTGACATGAACTCTGGTGTGATTCCCCTAAGAGACTGAGTTCTGGAACTGACCTCAGAGATGTATTGCCATGAATTGTGTTGGGATGTTATGAGTTCACGCATGAGAGTCGTCCTTGGAAACTGAGATGTATGCCCAGGTTGTATTTCCACAAAGCACTGGGAATCACAGCCAAGATATCACATGATTTTATTCTGAAAGACTTGGCAGCCATAGTAGAGAGTCAAAACACACATGGACCTCACATTGTAGACCTCAATGGGCCTGGATTCACGTGACCATTTAGCCAATCTTTGGGAAGCCTTGCCTGTGAGAATTCTCCATAGCTTTCATTGACATGAGCTTCCTCAAAATTTAATGGTTCTGGATTGATTTGAAACGTACAGTGCCTCCAACTTCATCTTTCAAAAATGGCTAGATAAATACCAAGAAATTTTTGAAATTCCCATGACCAGGTGGCACTGGAGAACCTTTGGATGTCCTGTTGCTGATCATGAGTATACCAGACAGTGCCTTGATTGACTGAGTTTCATGAAAATGGTGTAGAACAGAGATGCCAATAAATTGGAGCCTGCTGAGTACTTGGCCTAGAGCAGTAGTGGGCAGGTGTGTGATAAAACATTTGTGGTGGGGCCATGTGGATCTGCCATTAGCTTCCAAATGTCTTGTGACTGACATGGTGCAGCAAGCAGTCCCTTCTATGTAAAGGCATCTTGTAATATTGAGAAGTTTCAGGGAAAGTTTCAGAATTAAGTTGCTATGGTCAATGGGGAAAGCTATGTGGGATAGAAGCATGGTTGGTGCATTGTCCTGCAGAAACTGACCCACCACACGTGACAGAACTCCCTCCAGCACTGTGTCCCAGTTGACCTCTTTGTATTTTGTGAAGCAAATACCAAACTCCCAGTGAAGCCGCAAGAAACACCATGAAAACTTTAGGATCACAAAATGGCTTCACAGTCCACACGGGGAGACACTTAGACCCCAGGGGCCACAGTTTAGCTACAAACAGCAAATTCAGCACTGCTGCTCATGTTCAGTGGAAAATAATAAACCATGTCCTCCAGATCACATAGATGCAGACCCACCTTTATTGGTCTCACTAGAAACGAAGCTAAAGCACTTGACAACAACATATGTTTCAAGTGCCCAACCTCAGAGGCAGTTCCACAAGAAGTCTTTAGGCCAGAAGAGCTCCAGTTTGTGAAGTGTTTACCCTGTCCCTTACTTTTGGAAACTCCTTAGCATACTCTATTTCAAATATGTATTCACAGATTTTCTAACTCTTCTCCTCTAATTTTGTCTTACTTGGGGACTAGGTAATGTCAAGCCATTGTTATGGATGACAGTGGGAACAATTTTTTGTAGCACATATTTGTATACACATTGGATTCATTTTATAATTTTCCAGTCAAAATAGTGAATCCCTCACACTAACCCCTATGCTACTAAACTCTGACTAGAATAATAACCCAAACAGAATTGAAATACAAGCAGTTCAGAGGAGGCATCATGTATAGTTGGACTTGCCTTTTGCATTATATAGGGTAGGAGTAATGAATCTAGTCAATTATTTGGTTGAAAGAATTCTCCATGTTTTTTTAAAGTTAACAAATATGTGAATTCCTGTCTCCCTTTCTCTGTAGCCTATTTAGCTCATGTAGTTTTATATGCACATATTTATTCATACCTGGTATCACACGTATATTTTTGGTGAGGTGGCTGACTTGGCATATAGAAATTGTGAGAAGACATCACTCCTTCTAAAAGCTGTTGGAACTGAGAATTCAACCTATGGGTGATCCTCCTATTTAAATAGCATTATACATAAATCCATGTTCAGTAAAATAAATATTTTTGAATCTGTGGATGATATGTATTTCATGATGAATTTCGATTGGCATATATAATGCTACTTTTTAATGTCTCTCTGTGTGTGTCTGTATATATATATATATATATATATATATATATATATATATATATATCCTCCAGATTTTTCAAAATATGAAATATATGTGTCTTATTATGCACTCCCAAATTTCATTCATATTCATGTATGTGGATTTATAATCTACTTTTCAAAAGATTATTCTCAGAAATATTCATCCACCTGAAATAACATTTTGGTTTACTAGTACTGAAAACTATCTTCAGTAAATGGTGCATAGAAATCCTAATATTTTGACATTGCAAGATGGCCATGAATAGAGTGCATCACACCCTTTGTACTGCGCAACTTCACATGTGAATAAGGAGTTAGAATGACGAAAAAGTATCTTGTTAGGATCTTACAGAAAAATGGGTGTGCCTGGAACCTAGAAGAATGATTTCCACCACCGAGGTCCTGTAATTGAGTCTCAAACAAGAGCCAACTGTGCGACCGAAGATCTGGGGTGGCTGATCCGTGCGGCCCATGCCGTGGCTACAGACGGCGAGCCTCCACCGTGAAGCGACCAGCATGCAGGGAGAAACGTTGCTGCGGATTCTGTGGAATCCGGCTGGGTCACCCACCACTGAGCCTGGGGCTGAGTTCGGGATTTCAGATGGGGAAGAAAGTGTTACAGTTCTATCCCCCACAACCGAAACTCCACCGAGGAAACCAACGGCCACCATCTTGGAGAGCTGAAGTATCCACCACCACTCTCCGACAGATTGCAACAACAAAACAGGTGTGTGTTACTCAGCTTATCTCCCATACAGCAGGTAATTCACAAAAATTCTCTCTTAGGCTTTCCGGGGGAGGGATTAACAGAGAAAGCCTTCATAAAGACGGGGGGAAAACTAGTGGCACCTGACCTTCAACTTCCCCTCCCATCACCGGTGAAAACAAAACTTTTCTAGCCAGCGCAATGGGTGGGGCAAGCGGAAAAAATCAAAACAATAGAGTGCCAGTGTTCCCAATAGACACCCTCCACAACCAAGGAACGGCAGGCAAAGAGTACAGTTTGAGCTGCCAAGAGGCATCACTCAGGGGAAATCTGGTGTCGCAGGGGAAATCAGGACTCGCAGAGGAAACCAGGGGACCAGAGGACAGACACGCGTGACTAGGAGGCTGGAGAACGCCTGCCCACCAGCAACCAATCACCCGCTGGCTGCCTGCGCAATTGGGCAGCTAGAGATCACCCGCCCGCCGGTGACAGCCCATTCGCTGATTGCACGACTGGATGGCTGGAGACCGCCCACCCGCCAGCGACCGGGAGGTGAAACCAACCAGAGACAGTCCAGTCCCACCCCCCCATTCAAACACCCCGGCAAGGAGCCTGGGGCCCGCCATAGCAGACAGGTGACATCACTGGAGCTCAGCTGTCGGAATTCCTTCCAAGTGGAATCCACTTTTGCAGGCATAGTCTACAAACACAAAAGAGAGACAACAGAGATATATAAAACCAAAACAAATCTATTGAAGAAAGCAGAAACACAGCAATCAAATTGAGCTGAAAAGTAAAGTGAACATCATGAAAAAACAAGGGAAAAAAAGGTGTGCAAAAAATGCAGGACAACTAAATTCTAAAGGAGGACCGTGAAGCATCAGAAATAGGGATAGGGAAAAAACTCAAGGCATACCTAACTCAGATGGAAAGGAATATTAGAGAAGACATGAGGCAGCAAGTCCAAGCAATAAAAGTATATTTTGAAAATCAAATAAACAAACAAATTCAAATGGCAAAGAATGAGCTTTACCAGGAGATAGAGACATTAAAAAGAAATATCAAACAGTAATCCTAGAAATGCAGGAAAGTATAAACCAAATTAAAAACTCAAACGAAGAGTATTACAAATAGACTAGATCAAGTAGAAGTTACAACGTCAGATAATGAAGACAAAGTTTATCAACTTGAAAAGAATAGAGTAAACACAGAAAAGATGCTTAAATCCCATGAGCAATCTATTCAAGAGATATGGGATGTCATAAAAAAAAAAACAAATTTGAGAGTCATCGGGATAGAAAAAGGCATAGAGATTCAAACCAAAGGAATGGACAACATATTAAATGAAATAATTCTAGAAAATTTCCCAGAGATGAAAGATGGAATGGATTGCCAAATCCTGGAAGCCTACAGGACCCCAAGCATTCAAAACCATAATAGACCAACTCCAAGACAAATATTTATGAAGATAGCCAGAACAAGGACATACAGAACAAAGAGAGAATATTAAAAGCTACGAGAGAAAGTAGGCAGGTTACATTCAGGGGTAAACCAATTAAGTTAACGACTGATTTTTTTCATCACAAACTTTGAAAGCAAGAAGATCCTGGAACAAAGTATTTCAAACGCTCAAAAATAATGGATTCCAACCAAGAATACTGTATCCAGCAAAATTAAGCTTCAGATTTGACAATGAAATTTAAGTCTTTCACGATAAACAAAAGCTAAAAGAATTCACAGCCAGAACACCAGCAGTGCAAAGCATTTTGAGCAAAATACTACAAGAAGAGGATTTGAAAAGTAATGCCTGAAACTAGCAGCAGGAGGTATCTCAGTAAAGGGAGAGGAAAATAACCAAAAAGTAAAAACTAACCAAAATAAATAAATAAATGAATAAATAAATAAATAAATAAACAAACAAACAAACATGACTGGAAGTAGAAATCATATTTCAATTGTAACCTTAAATGTTAATGGCCTAAACTCACCAATCAAGAGACATAAGCTAGTAACCTTGATCAAAAAAAAAAAAAAATCCAACAATATGCTGCCTTCAGGAGACTCATATGATAGGTAAAGACATACAGAGGCTGAAATTAAAAGTTTGGGAAAAATCATACCACTCACATGACCCTCGGAAGCAAGCAGGAGTGGCCATACTCATATCGAATAAAATCAACTTCAAACCTACGTTAATCAAAAGGGATAAAGAAGGACACTATATACTGTTAAAAGGAACCTTGCACCAACAATGCATAACCATTATCAATTTGTATGCACCAAACAATTGAGCTGCAACACTCATAAAACAAACTCGCCTCAAGTTCAAGAGTCAAATAAACTACAACACAATAATTATGGGTGACTTCAACACACCGCTCTAGCCATTAGACAGATCCTCTAGACAAAAACTGAATAAAGAAACTATAGAATTCAACAGCAAAATCAGTAACCTAGACTTCACCGACATATATAGAATATATCAACCATCAAAAAGTGGATACACGTTCTTCTCAGCAGCACATGGATCCTACTCAAAGATAGACCATATATTATGCCATAGGGCAATTCTTAGTAAATATAAAGTCGTGGAGATAATACCATGCAGAATATCTGATCATAATGGAATGAATCTGGAAATCAATGATAAAAGAAGGAAGGAAAAATCCTACATCACATGGAAAATGAACAACATGCTACTGAATGATCAATGGTTTACAGAAGACATAAAGGAGGAGATAAAAAAATTCATAGAGACAAATGACAATACAGACACAACATACTGGAATCTATGGGACACAATGAAAGCAGTTTTAAGAGGGAAATTCATTTCTTGGAGTTCTTTCCTCAAAAAAAAAGAAAAATCAGCAAATAAATGAACTCACACTACGCCTCAAAAACCTAGAAATGGAAGAGCAAAACAACAGCAAATGTAGTAGAAGACAAGAAATAATTAAAATTAGAGCAGAAATCAACGAAATTGAAACAAAAAAAATTGAAAATATTGATAAAACTAAAAGTTGGTTCTTTGAAAAAATAAATAAGATCTGCAGGCCCTTAGCCATGCTAAGGAAGAGAAGAAAAGAGAGAGCAGGCCCTTAGCCATGCTAAGGAAGAGAAGAAAAGAGAGAACTCAAATTACTAACATACGGGATGAAAAAGGCAATATCACAACAGACACTACAGAAATAAGAAGATAATTAGAAAGTATATGGAAACCCTATGTTCCAATAAAATAGATGATAGTGAAGATATCAATAAATTCTTAAGTCATGCGATCTGCCCAGATTGAGTCAGGAAGACACACACAATTTAAACAGACCAATAACAAAGGAAGAAATAGAAGAAGCCATCAAAATACTACCAACCAAAAAAAGCCATGGACCGAATGGGTATACAGCAGAGATCTACAAAACCTTCAAAAAGGAATTAATACCAATACTTTCCAAGCTATTTCAAGAAATAGAAAAATAAGGAACTCTTCCAAATTCATTCTATGAGGCCAATATCACCCTGATCCCAAAACCAGACAAAGACACTTCAAAGAAAGAAAACTACAGACCAATATCTCTAATAAACTTGGATGCAAAAATTCTCAATAAAATCTTGGTGAATCGAATACAAAAGCATATCAAAAAAATTATGCACCATGATCATGTAGGATTCATCCCTGGGATGCAAGGCTGGTTCATTATACGGAAATCAATAAATGCTATTCACCACATCAATAGACTTAAAGACAACAACCATATGATCGTATCGATAGATTCAGAAAAAACATTCGACAAAGTTCAGCATCCCTTTATGTTGAAAACACTAGAAAAACTAGGGATAACAGGAACTTACCTCAAGATTGTAAAAGCTATATATGCTAAACCTCAGGCTGGCATCATCCTAAATTGAGAAAAGCTGAAGGCATTCCCTCTAAAATCTGGAACAAGAGGGATGCCCTCTATCACCACTTCTATTTAATTCAGTTCTTGAAATACTAGGCATAGCAATTAGACAGACAAAAGAATTAAAGGCATAAAACTAGGAAAAGAAGAAACTTAAATTATCGCTATTTGCGGATGACATGATAATATATTTAACAGACCCAAAAGGGTCTACAGAGGAACTGCTAGAGTTAATAAATAAATTCAGCAAAGTGGCAAAATATACAATCAACACGCATAAATCAAAGGCATTCCTGTATATCAGCAGCAAAACTTCTGAAATGGAAATGAGGAAAACCACTCCATTCAAAATATCCTCAAAGAAAATAAGATAATTGGAAAACAATTATATAGTTGGGAATCAACCTAACAAAAGAGGTGAAAGATTTATAAATGAAAACTACAGAAACATAAAGAGATAGAAGAAGATCTTAGAATATGGAAAAATATACCCAATTCATGGATAGGCAGAACTAGCATCATCAAAATGGCGATATTACCCAAATTCTCTACAGGTTTAAATTGATGCCAATCAAAATCCCAACGACATTTCTTGTAGAAAAGATAAAGCAATCATGAAATTCATATGGAAAAACAAAAGACCCAGAATAGCAACAGCAATTCTAAGCAGGATGTTTGAATCTGGAGGTATAGCGATACCAGACTTCAAACTGTACTACAAAGCAATAGTAACAAAAACAGCATGGTACTGGTACCAAAACAGGCAGGTGGACCAATGGTACAGAATAGAGGACACAGAAACCATTCCACAAAATTACAACTTTCTTATATTTGATAAAAGGGGCTAAAAACCTGCAATATACGAAGGACAAATGGTGCTAGAAAAATTGGAAATCGATATGCAACAAAATGACACTGAATCCCTTTCTCTCGCCAAGCAAGGAAGTTAACTCAAGATGGATCAAGGAGCTAGATATCAAATCAGAGACACTGCATCTGATACAAGAAAAAGTTGGCTACGATCTACATACTGTGGGATCGGGCTCCAAATTCCTTAATAGGACACCCATAGCCCAGGAGTTAATAACAAGAATAAATTAATGGGTCTTACTTAAACTAAAAGTTTTTTTTTTTTTTTTTTTTTTTTTCTCAGCAAGAGAAACAATAAGAGAGGTAAATAGAGAACCTACATCCTGGGAACAAATTTTTACCCCTCTCACTTCAGATAAAGCCCTAATATCCAAAATATACAAAGAACTCAAAAAATTAAAAAGTAAGGTAACAAATAACCCAATCAACAAATGGGCCAAGGACCTGAACAGACACTTCACAGAGGAGGACATACAATCAATCAACAAGTACATGAAAAAATGCTCACAATCTCTAGCAGTCAGAGAAATGCAAATCAAAACCACCCTAGGATACCATCTCACTCCAGTAAGATCGGCAGCCATTAGGAAGTCAAACAACAGTAAGTGTTGGCGAGGATGTGGGGAAAAGGGGACACTTGTACACTGCTGGTGGGACTGCAAATTGGTGCAGCCAATTTGGAAAGCAGTATGGAGATTCCTGGGAAAGCTGGGAATGGATCCACCATTTGACCAAGCTATCACACTTCTTGGACTATTCCCTGAGGATCTTAAAACAGCGTACTATTGGGATACTGCCACATCAATGATCATAGCGGGACAATTCACAACAGCTAGACTGTGGAACCAACTTAGATGCCCTTCAATAGATGAATGGATTAAAAAAAAAATGTGGAATCTACACACAATGGAGTATTACGCAGCACTAAAAAATTACAAAATCATAGAATTTGCAGTGAAATGTATGGCATTAGAGCAGAATATGCTAAGCAAAGCTAGCCAATCCTTAAAAAAACAAATGCCAAATGTCTTCTTTGATATAAAGAGAGCAACTAAGAACAGAAAGGGAGGAAGAGCATGAGGAAAAGATTAACATTATACAAAGACGTGTGGGGGGAGAGAAAGGGAGAGAGAAGAGAAAGCATATGGAAATGGTAGAATACCCTCAATGATACACAAAATTACACATAATAGGTTGTGAGGGGAAATGGGGCGGAAATAATGGAGAGAATTAAACAACAGCACATGAGGTAGAGAGGGAAGATGGGAGGGCAGGGGAGGGGGGATAGTAGGGGATAGGAAAGGTAGAAGAATACAACAGTCACTAATATGCCATTATGTAAAAATGTGAATGTGTAAGCAATGTGTTTCTGCAATTCTTATTTGGGGAAAATATGGGAGTTCATAAACCAAATGAGAAAAATGTATCAAAGATGATATATCATGAGCTTTGTAATGTTTTGAACAACCAATAAAAATAAATAAATAAATAAAGGTTTAAAATTGAGTGGGAAGAAATCAGCTAAAAAAGGGTTGAGATGCATTCATTTTGCTAAGCAGAAACTTTGTTTTGTGTAGTTGTAACTATCACAAATTTATTTTACCAGAAATTTGGCTTTTGAAAATGCACATAAAATGAGATTAAAGGATAATTCACCTACCTTCATGAAAAATTCATAGCATTTCCTATATTTTTCATATTTCATTTTTTTAGTTAATATTTTGTCTTGGACCATGTCTAGCCTTAGGCTATTCTTCCAGAATACTACCTCATCTGACAAGTTCGTACAATGTATTGGATTTTTCTTTTCATCTTTTATTTAATTGTTTCTAGCTAATAATGTGTATTTCTTCTTATCTTTATTTGGACATACATACCCAACTATATCTTTGCATTTTATGTTTTACTGCGGAAGAGACTCATCAAAAGTTCTTTGTTATATGTATTAACAATCAAACATTCAGAGAAGGCAATTATTCTTAATTTTGCATGAAAATAACTTTGTACCATTTTTCTTATAAAGATTTAGAATTATTAATAATGTCCCTGCTGTAATAAGTAACTACTTACAAGAAGAATTAAACAATTGATTTATATCAATTATGAATATGAAAAGTACTAAAATAAATATTTGGCAATTAATACACAATTGATAGAAATTGAAATCTCGAGAAAGCCATTTAAATTGTCAGTGCATATGGTCCTTAAATAATAGGTTTTTTAAAAAAAATTTTTCTCTAATTCATAAGATATATTATGCCATATTATAGCTTAATGTGATATAAAACCTTAAATTATCACAATGATAATAATAATCCATTGTTCCTTCCTCTACATTCTGTGGCATGCTAGTACTAAAATAAATTGTATTATAACACCAAAAAAAAAAGCCAAATCATAATATTTCTACAGTAACTGACACGAGTTTAACATCAATGCAAGTAGATTAGATTCCTATGGGACATGATGTGCATTTTGACGTTCATTTTTATTCAACACTGGAACATTACTATTTCTTCAGTTTATGCACATCAGAGGATATATAAATATTTCATCCACAATTTAGCAAATTTATACGCATTTGTTTAACTTCAAATCACTTCCTGCTTCAGAACCCATGTATTCCTCCATGTTTCTTGACTGCTCTTTTCATGAGACTTCTTTCCAAACACATTATTTTCGATTTCCTTTATCATATTTGAAGCAAAACACCCGTCATGATAAACCATAACCCTAATATTACCTTTAAATGTATAAGTGGTTGGAAAGAATGATTGTATATCAATATAAGATTTCTTACTTAGTTACAGATATCAATTCAATCCATTATTTAAAGTGGAACCAGTTATATTATTTATTCACAGTATGGTCTATTCATGTATTATCTCTATATTCATAGACACAGGGTACACCTCTTTGTACCCCCAATACTAATTTATACGTCTTCAAAATATTGCTCCCAGAAATGGTGGAACAAATACATGTAACCTGATCTACATATACATTTTATCACAGTAATATTCTGAACAGAAAAAGCAAAGTTCTCACTTATGATTGTACCATACCTAAATGGAAAGTGATCCTGGATTACTAAAAACATCCATGTCCAGGTTGCCTAATGATCTCAAATGAAAATCCTATTGGTGACTACATATTTGTTTCTTCCAAAGATTATATATTCAAACTCAACCCTTTGAATACGTCTAAAGCTGTCACTCACTTTACACTTTGAATGATTTTGTAATGTGTCTATTGATATCTGCTTTCCTACATATTTTCCCCAGTTCATCATTGTGACTGAATCTTCACATGTGCTATCACTAACATTCACTCTCTAACCGAAACCCTATTGCTAAAAAACTTTGGTCCAAATCCTATATTCACTCTTCTTCCTAAACCTACCTACTGTCTTCCTAATCCTATCGACTATCCCTTTTTGACTGGATGTTCTCTTCTACATTCAATCATCCAAGGTACAAGGTCCTATGCCATTGTATATCGATTTATCTGAGACATCTTGCAGAACGTAATTCAATGCTAAGTATCCCAATCAAGAACCCAATGACCTTCTGGGCTTCAAATCTTACTTAGATTTCTCTTTTCGTTCATATATTTCACCTCTATATTCTTATAAATATCACAGGTTCCCAATACCATTGTTCATCGAGCAGAATGGTTCCTAATCAAAATTGAAAATGTTATTAACACTAACCATACACTGTTCCCTCAATCTAACTTTACAGAAAAGCAATGACAGTGTTGGTCTTACAATACAGGAATGTATGGGATCTTCCACCTGATGAGAACCTCAAAGGTATGTGCAGAAATGATTCCTGGAGAAGATGTAGGCAGCTATGAAGGACCTGAGAGAGCAAAAGTCATCTTCCATGGAAAACAACCTGGTAGGATGAAGTTTGGTGTCTGAATCAGCCTCTGTCTTCTTAATGTAGAGGAGACGGACCAAACCAGGCCTTTTGGAGAGCTGTTCCTGAGAGCCTATGGATTATATCCCATTCTAACTTATGAAAGGGTCACAGGAAGTAGGGGCAGCCTCCATCTAAAGGGACCATAAGAAGCAACTGCTAAAACAAAGTGGTTGCCAAGGCAGTGACCTCATTCAGTTCCTGAAGGAAGTGACCTCACCTCACTTCCTTGGTGTTGGAACTCTCTGAACTTGGGATCCAGGAAGCCAGGCACCCCGAGCCAGTCCCAGTCCCAGTCCCAGTTGTCTCACTTGTTTGGATTTACCAAGGAGAGGGTCAGTCTTTCTTGGTACCTACTGATTTGAAGATGTCCAAATGCCAGAAGAGCTCTGAAGAGGGGCCTTTCCTGAGAAAGAAGGTAGTGGCTCACCACTGGTTCCTGTCAACTTCACAGAGTTGACCAAGGAGACCAGATCTGAGACAAGACAGGCCATTTCGGAGGAACATAGTATGGCCCAGCAGTCAGAGAACACTCCGAATAGTCACAGACCTACTTGGGGGAAGGAGGTGCCTTTGTGGGTGTGGTTGTGGGTTTGTGATTTGGTCTCATGTTCTGAGAATAAGTTTTTTCAGATATCAGCTCCGGAGCCCAGGAATTAATTCTCATTGGGGCTAAGGTTCCCCACCAGTGAGATTTGAAATTGGCGCTGGCTGCAGAGTTAACAAGGGCAGGGACTTTTAACGCCACTGCAGAAAAGAAGAAGGTACGAAGAAGAAGTCCTTAGGTGCCATGTTGGGGTTTTTCTCTGGGGTATGGCTGCCATTTATACTTTTCCTAACATTCCTCCCTTTTTGTTTTCTTAGAAAGTGGGGCATTGTTTGTCATTTCTGGCTGCTGCCTGCTGTGTGGGGGTGCTGTGGGGCCTAGAAAGGGAAGTGGACAAATGCTCGGGGGCCAGGTCTGGGGATATCATGGCAGCCAGAAATAAAAGCCAGTGGTATAGATAGCTACTTCAGTAGGGGTAAAGTCTATGAAAGTTCCCTGATGCCACAAGTTGTCGATGGCATGAAACCAGTCCTGGATGGAGGAGATTGTTGGTATCAGCTACTGGTCCTGTAACAGAGACTCTAGGAAATACTGGAAGCGTTGCCTGGTCATGGCGTCACCAGCACTTGAAGAAGATCAGAGCGAATAAAAACAGAATGAAGATAAAAATTAAAGCAAAGGTCAATTTTTGGCAGAAGTTCCATGTTGGGGGACTGACATAGAAGAGGCCAAGGGCCATGAGGAAGCTTAGAAGGTCATAAAGACTCATGAATCCAGGATGGCAGCTTGAGAGGTTCTCCAAGCTCGTTGCCTCCCGCTGTCTGATGTACGTTGCATTCCATCGTGCCTGGTAGTGAGCTTCATCACTGAGTGAACTGTTCTCTTGGAGATGTTAGGGGTTCATCGGTCATCAGAGGATGGTAGTGCCTAAGCAAAAGCTGGTTGAAATTTTGATTAGAAATTTTTTGCAGTTGGGTTTGAAGAAACTTCATTATGCATGGCAAGAGAGCAAAAAAAGGGAGCATCCCAATAAGGGGCCCCAAGATAGGTAGTAAGTACATGGCAAGATAGGATTGGAAGAACCCTGTTATGGGATTGGAGGAGCTAGGTTTGAGCAATTTGGTCAATAATTTCTGCAATTTAACAACATGTTTTTTCTATCAGCCCAGATTCATTAACATAAGAGCAACATTCCTCTCTGAGGAATAGGCATGTACCCACTTTTTCTGCAGTGAGAAGATCAATTGCCCTTTGGTTCTGTAAAGCCACTTGTGCCAATGAAGTAACCTGGCGCTGCAAGGAGCCCAGAGACTCAGCAGTGGTATCGAGTGCTTCCTGCAGTTTTTGTTGCAGGTCTTTGAATGCCCATAGAGCATGACCTATAGCTCCACCAGAGAATCCGAGACCCGCCACTGAGGTTGTTAAAGTGAGGCCTACCAGAACCGGCAGAAAGACTGCCCTACGGGTTCAGGAAGGTAGGGCCAACTGTCGGAATTCGGTGGGAGTATACAAAGACAGCTGAGGAACTACAGTAACCAAGAAACAGGTGCCAGAGACATTGATCGTTGAGGTACTTAAAGACCCATTACACCAGAGGAAATGTCCAGGTTGCATAAATGCAGGGCTCGATTGGGTGCTTAAGCTCAAGGAACAAATGGGTAAAGGATTCATTATTGGCAGGTGGAAACAGATGAAAGCAAATAAAGTATTGGTGAAATAACTTTCCCACAGTGGGATACGTGTCACATGTAGGGGTTGTCCTTTCTTAGAGAAATTGTAGGTTTTTGCTGAAATATTTCCTGCCGCTAATGGGACTAAGTGAAGCACAGAGAAAGCACTGAGAAGGAGGCACAAAAAGAGGGGTGGAGTTTAATAATCGAAGAGATTGGTGTAACAAATTGAGCCATGTGTCAGGGGGACCTGAGGGGGTTGAAGGGTCTGAATGCTTTGTGGATGAGCTATGGATAAGATCTAAAAGTTTTGATTCTGACTCCTTAATGTGTTCAACTACCTGGATGGTTGCCTTAGGTGGCATAATCAGGGTGCGGCCAACTGTCATCCACCCTGTGGGTCTGGCTGAGGTTGTCCGAGCATAGACAGCAAACTCAACATAGTCCCAACGTTTGGCCTTGGGGTCAGGTATATCTAAAGTATACCATCCATTGTTATCAGATAAAGAGACTTTATCCCACTTTAGGTAACTAGAAGTCCACACTTTAGGGTAACAAAGTGAGTGGTAAGAATAGCTACCATGTTCATCATGGAACCTGCATGACCAATAGGGGCACCCATTATATATCTCAGGCCACCAATGACAATAGTCTTTTGTTTGATCAAAAAGGAAGCAAATGAAAAGCCAGTTCCAGCTACCAGGGACGAAGGTCCTTGAAGGTGACAATTTTAGGGAAATAGAGGTGCAGTTGTGGATGAAGCAAGTAGTTGCATCCACTGCACGGACCTTCTACATGCCATGTTCTGAGTATCGTTCCTGAAGAGTGAATAAATACATGGTAGGAGAGGAGGGTAAAGACCAGTCCCGATAGAGCACAGAAAATAAGCAGAGCACAAAAAACAAGCAGTTACAGAAGATTAGGGTGTTGAGAGAGCCCATTGTGACTTTTTTAAGAGGAATTGGGCTGCATGGAACACCGTGTGAGCCGCAACTTAAATGGGTGAGATGAGTGTGGAGAGCAGGAGTTAATGGGAGGTTCAGGAGGTGATTCTTGGAGTTCCTCTGTGTTGGTCCTGTCGTCAGCAGGTGGGGCCTCCTGGTGATATGGCTTCGACCTAGAAATGTGAATCCAGGGAGTTAGATGGTTGTCTGGTAAGGAGAGTTTGGCGGCAGTGGGGGTACAGAGAATGACAGGATAGGGGCCTTCCCATTTTGGGGCAAGAGTCCCTTTCTCCTCTGGGGTATTATAATATACTAGACTCCCAGGTGTTAAGGGAGGAGTGTTTGGAGAGGACACTGGGTCCGGATGAAGCCAGTCCTGATATTTCCAGAGTTCCGAGCGGAGATGATACAAAAGAGGCAAAGACAAATCTCGGGTGAGAGGTCCTTGTGAAATGACCAACCCAGGGGGTATAAGAGGTCTTCCATATATTATCTCAAAGGGAGACAGTAAAGATGGTTTTTAGGGAGAGCTCTGATTCGAAGCAAATGCAAGGGAAGGAGTTTCACCCAGTCTAAGTTTAATTCCATTGTCATTTTGGTAAGGACTTCCTTTAGAGTACAATTTACCCTTTCCACTTTCCCTGAAGCTTGTGAATAATATGGACAGTGGAAATGCCACTTGAAGGAGAGGGCTTGAGAGACCTTTTGTGTGATTCTAGAAATAAACTCAGGGCCATTGTCATATTGTAGAGAAGTGGGCATACCAAACCTGGGGATGATGTCTGTCAGTAAGATTAAAGCTACAGTGGAAGCCGTTTTATTGGAAGTGGGAAATGCCTCAATCCAACCAGAGAAAGTGTCCACAAAGACAAGGAGGTATTTAGTGCGCCATACTGTGAGCATGTTGGTGAAGTCTACCTGCCAGTCAGCAGTGGGAATGTGTCCCCGGGCTTGGTGGGAAGGAAAAGGTTTGGGCCTTAAAGGAGTATAAGTGTTGGTCCACTGACAGATCTGACAATTAGAGGCTATATTCTGTAGCATGGCTTTGTCAGAGAGGGTGAGCGAGAAGAAGCTCTGTAAAAAGAAGGTCAAAGACTGAGAATTGGAAAGGAATAGAGTATGAAGGAACTTGAAGAGATCCTTGTTCTTACTGGAAGAAGTAGGGGCTTCAGATGAGCTGTCTAAAGTGGCCATTATATGTCCCCCAGGGGGTCCATCATTGGAAGTGGTAGCAGCCATTTGTTCCGCCTGGTCAGCTTTGGCATTGCCCTCAGTGATAAGAGAGACGTCCTTCTAATTAGACCTACAATGGACAACTCCCACCTGGGTGGGTAAGTGGGAGGCCTTTATCAGATTGGTTATAAGAGCCGAATTAGTGATCACATTACCTTTGGTGGTAAGTAGGCCTCGCTCCTTTCATATTGCAGCATGGGATAAGATATGGAAGACATATTTTGAATCAGTATAAAGGGTTAGGGATTTTCCTTGTGCTAGAAGGCAGGCACGAGTGGCTACTATAAGTTCAGACTGCTGGTTGGTAGTTCCTGAAGGCAGAGCTTTGGCCTCTGTAATCTCAGTGGCTGAAACTACAGTGTATCCAAAGTAATGAGTGCAATTCTGCCTAAAGGAACTGCCATCAGTAAACCAGATAAGGTCAGGCTTGGCTAGTAGTCTCTCAGAAATGGAAGAATGACAGGGGAGGAAATCATCTAAGGTTTCCAACCAATTATGAGTTGGTGTGTTAGACGTGGGAGTCATTGAGAGCAGTGAGGCAGGGTTCTGTGCAGAGCAGGGGAGGAAAGTACTGTTAGGGTTTTCCAGAAAGGAAGTGAGGAGTGACAGAACTCTGGATGGAGGAAGGGTTTGAAAGCCCTTATAAGCTAAAAGATCCTTCAAGTGATGTGGGGAGTGGATAGTTAAAGGGGCCCCAAAAGTAAGCTTAGAGGCTTCTTTGTGTAAAATTTGTCCAGCAGCCAGAGCTCTTAAGCAAGGGGCCCACTCACGGATGGTAGGGTCAATTTGCTTGGACAAATATGCCACAGGTGCAAATGTAGGCCCATAGTTTTGACCTAAGACCCCAAGTTCTTGCCTCCCTTTTTCATGGACATATACATGAAATGGTCTTGAAAGATCAGGAAGGTGAAGGGCAAGTGCCTTTAAGACAAGTTGCTGAAGCCTGCGCAAGTGGTAGTTTGGGGAGGAGGCAAGAGATTCACTAGGGGGTCCCTTTGCTAGTTCATACAGGATTTGTATAGAAGAGAATAATTTGGGATCCAGGCCCTAAAATAACCTGCTAGTCCTAGGAATAATAGTATTTTGGCTTTTGTATGGGGCACTGGAAGATCAGAGAGGAGTTGCCTCCTATCCAGTGTTATTTCCTTTTTTCTGGGTGTAAGGCAAAAACCAAGAAAGGTGACAGAAGACTGGGAAACCTGGGCCTTGTGGGGAGACTTCCTATTTCCCTTGTCTGCTAGGAAATTAAGAAGCTGTGCAGTGTGGGATTGAGAGTGTTCCCAGAGGGACTACATAGAAGAAGATCATCGACATATTGAAGGAGAGTAGAGTCAGGACAGGTCGGGTGAAAGGATGTGAGGTCCTGGGCAAGAACTTGGCCAAAGAGATGGGTGCTATCCCTGAATCCCTGTGGGAGGACAGTCCAGGTAAGCTGATGAGAATGGCGGGTGTGAGAGTCAGTGCAAGTAAAAGCAAAGATATCCTGAGATTCTGAGAACAAGGGAATAGAAAAGAATGCATGTTTCAAATTTAGAACCAAGAAGTGGGTAGTAGTGGCAGGGATCTGAGAGAGGAGGGTGTAAGGGTTGGACACTAGCGGGTGGATGGGGACCACAGAGGAGTAGACAAGGGGAAGGTCTAGAACCAGCCTGTAGGACACGTTAGGTTTCTTAACTGCCAGAATGGGGGTGTTGAAAAGAGAGTGTGTAGGCCTAAGATACCCCTTTAATTATAAATCCTGGATGATGGCTTCTAATCCGAGGAAGGCTGTGGTTGTGAGTGGATATCATGGTTGACTAATATATCTTGAAGGGTCCAGTAAGACAATATGAATAGGACTGCATTTAGCCATAAAGGGTGTAGTTGTGTCCCAAAACTCAGGGTTAACTGGTTTAGATAGTCGTGGGAGAGTGCATGGAGGAGGTGTATCTGCCCCTAGGAACATCATGAGGAAATGAGAGGTAGGAGAGGTGTGGGGTGATATGTGAATGGTGACTTTTAATAGTGAGAGTATGTCCCTTTCCAGAAGGGGAATGGGGCAATGGCTCATAACGAGAAAGGAGTGAGTGAAGGACAAAAGGGATTTTGAGGGAAAATATGTTTACCTCCTACCACGACAATAGGAGTTTTTGAGGGTGTGGTAGAACCCCAATACTCCCTCAAGACCGAAAAAGTGGCACCAGTATCCAAAAGGAAGGTAATGAAGCGTCCATCCACCAGGAAGGTGACCCTAGGTTCTTGATTCTTGATGGTAATAATCTGGAGGGAAGGCCCAGGGCTCCATCATTCCTCCTCTGCCAAGCCCAGGAGAGGCTGGGGTTGCCGGGTGGCTGACCAACCTCCCTTCCGGGTTGTTGGGCAGTCTTCCCCCCAGTGTCTCCTTTGATGGCATGTTGGGCAGGGGTTGTAGGGTGTTCTCGGCGAAGGACAATCCTTACCACATTTGAAGCAAGCTCCAGGGGGTGTCACATTGGGACGGCGTGGTGATGGCCTTCTCTGAATGACCTGGGCCAACATTTGAAATTTGGCATTTTCAGCTCTCTTCCTATGACATTCACTTTCATCCTCTCTACCATGAAAAACCTTTAAAGAGACAGCGAGGATTTCGGTCTGAGGAGTAGCAGGGCCCTGTTCAAGCTTTTTAAGCTTGGCTTTAATGTCAGAGTATTTTTGGGCCAGAACATATGTCATTAAGAGATGACGGCCATCAGGGGTTTCTGGGTCGAGTTATGTGCAGTGTTGAAGGGCCTTGGTTAGTCTATCCAGGAATTCTGAAGGTGTTTCCTCCTTCCTTTGAATGACCTCCTGCACCTTTTTAAAGTTAACAGCATTGTGGGTCGCCTTTTTCAGGCCCGCCAAGAGGCAGGATGTAAAAAGGTCATGAGTCTGTAAGCCTTCAGGGGTGTTGTAATCCCATAGGGTTCCTGCTCTGGGACAGCATGAGAGCCCGTGGGGTGGTCAGGATTGGTCCTATGATTTTCATCAGCATGGGCTTGGGCTAGCTCCCAGACCCATTGCCTTTCCTCGGGGAGAAGTGTATTGGCCAAGAGCATGTATATGGCATGATGAGTGAGGCTATATTCTTGCAGGACCCATTGAAACTCCCGAATGTAAGTGGTGGGTTTAGTGGTGATTGAGCCTAACTTGCTCTCTAGCTGAGTAATGTCTGACCTGGAGAAGGGCACGTGGACTCTGATGACACCCTCGGGACCAGCTACCTCACGAAGGGGTGCGATTGTCTTAGGGGTGGGAAGGAGTCCTTTAGACCTGGTAAAAGGAGGACTGAGAGAGGCAGGCGGAGGACAGGAAGGAGAGGGAGGGGAAGGGAGTGTCTCTTTGGAAGAGGAGGAAGTGGAGCAGGCAGAAGAGGACGGAGGGGAGGGGGATAAAATGGAAGGCTGAGGATCCATGGAATCAGGCAGAGGATGAGGAGGGTATTGCAGAAGAGAAGGGGCAGATGGGGCTGGGGAGAAGGTGGGGGTTCATCTGCTGGGTTGAATGAGGAAAATCTGTGAAGTCAGAAGTAGAAGTAGGGAAAGAGAGGGGATTGCAAGCAAGGAGGACCTGACGGGGAGGGCAGGAGGAGCAGAGACAAGGTGCTGTGTGGGAAGGCTAATACCTTCAATGCAGGGAATCTCCCTCCACTTTTCCAGACGCTGGCAGTAGTTAAAAAGGTCCCAGGGGAGGTTTGGATCTAAGGAGCCTTCTGGAGGCCAATGATTGCCATTATCCAGTGGATATGGAGGCCAATCTTGGGTACAGAATTTAATTAAAAGTTTGGGCTTGATGTCTGGTGTGAGGGAGAGTGTGGTCAGATTTTTTATTAAACATTTGAGAGGTGAGGCTTCAGGTACAGATGAAGAGGTGCCCATTGTCACAGGGAGAGATGGAAGAGAGAGAGAGAGAGAGAGAGAGAGAGAGAGAGAGAGAGAGAGAGAGAGAGAGAGAATAAGAGTAAGCGAGAGAGACAAAGAGAAAACCCGAGCTGGAACGGCTTCCAGGAAATTCAGGGCGAATGGGGGTCACGTGGGTGTCCCCAAAATGACCAGCTGTCGCGAGGAAATACAGAGGGTACTACCTGGTCGTCACCAGTGAAGTGCGATCTGGAAGACCCAATGGGTTTGGAGCCATGGGCAACCTGACGTCAGGAAAGTTTTCGAACACAGCTGAAGAAGTCAGTAATGAAAACAGAACTCCAGCTCCAGCAGAATGCAGTTCTAGGACGGGAGTTCAGTTTTCCCTGAGCAGAGAGGCAGCTTCAGCCAGACACAGCAGCCCTGCAGGAAACAGCAAATCTAGCCGGCAGCAGCAGTGGCAGCAAAGGAGGAAAAACCACAGAGCCTCTAGTGTAAACTCAGAACCCTCATGCCCCAAAGGGAAACGGATCACTAGAGGGTCCACTGTGACCAGTAAAGGTCTTGATGGGAGGAATTCCCTCTCCCCTACCGGGCGTCTAGAGTGTGCTGGACGATCAGGGTCACAAAACTAGCGGTAGCCCGAAGGAAGTTGGCGAGCCGGGGTCAGGGGAAGCTTACATACATCAGATCAGTGGTGAGTGCAGGAAGCTGGCGTCTGAAAAGAGCGGACCAGGACGGAGTGTCTGGGCGGAACGGGGGACGGGGCTCTTGTTGGAAAGAGCTCACCCGTATCCTCAAACGGGGCACCAAAATGAAAAAACTCCCCACTCAAAGGCACTTCGCCGGGAGAATTCCAATTTTATTGCAAAAAGCTGTGTGCTTATATAGAACTAAGGAGGAGATGAAAGGACTTAGATAAATGGCAGGCAACCCGTTTATTGGCAAGTTCTTTCAGATATCAGCTCCAGAGCCCAGGAGTTAGTTCTCATTGGGGCTAAGGTTCCCCGCCAGCGAGATTTGAAATTGGCACCAGTGGGAGAGTTCACCCGGCGGGAACTTTTCGCGCCACTTCAGAAAAGAAGAAGGTAGGAAGAAGAAGTCCTTAGGCGCCATGTTGGGGTTTTTCTCTGGGGTATGGCTGCCGTTTATACTTTTTCCAATAATGAGTATACCAGACAGTGCCTTGATTGACTGGTTTTCATTAAAATGGTGTTTAACAGAGATGCCAGAAAGTTGGATCCTGCTGAGTAGTGGGCCTAGAGCAATGGTGGGCAGGTGTGTGATAAAACATCTGTGGTGGGGCCATGTGGATCTGCCATTGGCTTCCAAATGGCTTGTCACTGACATGGTCAAACCAGCAGACCCTTATATGTAAAGGCATCTTGTTATATGGAGAGGATTCAGGACGCTGTTCAAAATCAGGTTGCTATAGTCAAGGGGGCAAGCTATGTGGGATAGAAGCCTGGTTCTTGTATTCTCCAGCAGACCCTGACTCACCACACGTGACAGAACTCCCTCCCGTACTGGGTTCCATTTAAACTCCTTGTATTTCGTGAAGCAAGTACCAAACTTCCAGTGCAGCAGCAAAAAACACCACGAAAATAGAGGATGACCATATGGCTTCACAGTCCACATGGGGAGACATTTAGCCCCCAGGGGCCACAGTTTACCTACAAAGGGAGAATTCAGCAATGCTGCCTCATGTTCATTGGGAAAAAAAGAAACAATGTCCACCAGGTCACATAGATGCAGACCCAGCTTTTATGGTCTCACTAGAAAGGAAGCTAATGCTCCTGACAACAACATATATTTCAAGTGCCCAACCTCACAGAGAGTTTCCCAAGAAGTCTCTAGGCCAGCAGAATTCCATTTTTGTGGAGTGTTTACCCTGTTCCTTACTTTTGAAAACTCCTCTACCACTTCCAAGATTGTGAACTCCTGATTGTTTTCCATTCCAGATATGTATTCACGGAATTTCTAACTCTTTTCCTCTAATTGTTTCTTACTTGGGGCGAAGGTATTGTCAAGACATTGTTCTGGATAAGAGTGGGAAGATTTTTGTGTAGCACATATTTACATACACATTGGATACATTTTGCAATTTTTCATTCGAAATACTGAAACTCTGACACTAACCCATACCCTACTAGACTCTGACTACTAATACTAATATGATGGAGAAAAATAACCCAAACAGAATAGAAATACAAGCAGTTCAGAGGAGGCATGGTGAATAGTTGGTCTTGCCTTTTCCATGATATAGGGTAGGAGTTATAAATCTTGTCAATTTTTTTCTTGAAATTGTTCTCCATGTGTTTTTAAAGTTAACACACATGTGAATTCCTGTCTCCCATTTTCTGTAACCAATTCAGCACATGTATTTTTATATGCACATACAAAATCCTACCTGGAATACATGTACATTTTTGTGAGGTGGCTAACTTGGCAGATACAAAGTATGAGAAGAAATCACTCCTCCTAAATCCTTTTGGAACTGAAAATTCAAACTATGAGTGAGCTTTTTAGTTGAGCAACATTATACATAAATCCATGTTCAGTAAAATTAATATTTTTGGATCTGTGGATGATATATATTTCATGATGAATTTTGATTGGCATATATTTTCTACTTTCCAATGTATTTGTGTGTGTGTATATATATATATACACTCTAGATTTTTCAAAATATGAAATACATGTGTCTTATTATACACTCCCTAAATTCACTAATGTTCATGTATGTGGTTTTATAATCAACTTTTCATAAGATTATTTTCAGAAACATTCATCCACCTGAAATACATATTTGTTTTCTAGTACTGAAAACTTACTTCAGTGAATGGTGCAAACAAATCCTTATATTTCTACAGTAACTGACCCACTTTAACATCAATGCTACTAGATTCCTATGGGACATGATGTGTATTTTGACGTTCAATTTTATTCAACACTGGTACATTTCTATTTCTTCAGTTTTTGTACATCATAAAATGTACATTTCATCCACAAGTTCACAAATTTAAAGACATTTGTAACACATTCAATCACTTCCTGCTTCAGAACACATATATTCCTACTTGTTTTTGACTGCTCATTTCATGAGACTTCTTTCCAAATACATTATTTTCGATTTCCATAATCAATTTTGAAGCAAAACTCACACAGAATTTATGATAAACTACAACCCTAATATTACCATTAGATGTATAACTGGTTGGAATGAATGTATGTATATCAATATAAGATTTGCCATGTATTTTGAGATATAAATTTATTCCAATTTGTAAAGTTGGAACAAGTTATATTATTTATTCACAGTATGGTCTATTCAATCATTCTCTCTATATTCATACACACATGGTACACCTATTTGTGCCCCCAATACTAATTTATACCTCTTCAAAATATTGCTCCCAGAAATGGTGCAAGAAATACTCATGTCACCTGATCTACATATACATTTTATCACAGTAATATTCTGGCAAGAAAATGCAAAGTCACACTTACGATTGTACCAAAGCCTAAATGGAATATGAGTATGGATTATAAAAATCACCCGTGTCCAGGTTGGCTAATGCTCTCAAATGTCAATCCTATTGGTGACTACATATGTGTTTCTTACTAAGATTATATATTCAACTTCAAGCCTGCTGAAAATGTCTAATCCAATCAATCACTTTATCATTTGCCTGATTTCCTATGTCTCTATTGATATCTGCTTTCCTACATATTTTCCCCAATTCATCATTGTGACCAACTCTTCACATGTGCTGACATTTACATTTTCTCTCTACCTGAAACCCTATTGCTAAAGAACTTTTTTTTCAAATCCTATACTCACTCTTTTTTTCTAATTCTACCAACTATCTTCCTAATCCTACCAACTATCCTTTTTAGACTGGATGTTCTCTTCGACATTCAATCATCCAAGTACAAGGTCCTATACCATTGTGTATAGATTTATCTGAGACACATGTGCAGAACATAATTCAAAGCTAAGTATCCCAATCAAGGATCCAATGCCCTTCTGGGCTGCAAATCTTACCTAGATTTCTGTTTTCATACATATATTTCACCTCTATATATACTTACAAATATCGCAGGTTCCCAATACCATTATTCATCCAGCAGAATGATTCCTAACCCAAATCAAACATGTTATTAACCCTAACCATACTCTTTGCCCTCCATCTAACTTTACAGAAGAGCAGGGACAGAGTTGGTCTTACAATACAGGAACATAAGAGACCTTCCACCTGCTGAGAACCTCAAAGGTCCATGCAGAAATGAACCCTGGGGAAGATAGAGGAAGCTATGAAGGACCTTAGAGAGCAAAAGTCATCTTCCACGACAAACAACCTGGTCAGGATGAATGGGTGTGTCTGAAGCAATCTCTCTCTTCTTAATGTAGAGAAGATGGACCAAACCAGGCCTGTGTGGAGAGCTGCTTCCGGGTGCTATGTTTGATATACCATTCTAACTTGTGAAAGTGTCACAGGAAGTAGGGGCAGCCTCCATCTATTGGGACACTTGGAAGCAAATGTTAGGAAAAAGTGATTGCCTAGGCAGTGACCTCATTCAGTTCCAGAAGGAAGTGACCTACATCACTTTCTTGGTGATGGAACTCTCTGAACTTGGGATCCGAAAAGCCAGGCACCCAGAGGCAGTCCCAGTCCCAGTCCCAGTGGTCTCACATGATTGGATTTACCAAGGACAGAGTCAGTCTTTCTTGGTAACTACTGATGTGAAGATGGCCAAATGCCAAGAGAGCTCTGAAGAGGGGCCTTTCCTGAGAAAGCAGGTAGTGGCTCACCACTGGCACCTGACAACTTCACATTGTTGGCAAGGAGACCAGATCTGAGATAGGATAGCCCATTTTGGGGGAACATAGTATGGCCCATCAGTCAGAGGACACTCCGGATAGTTACAGACCTACTTGGGGGAAGGCGGTGACTTTGTGGGTGTGCGTGTGAGTCTGTGGTTTTTTCTCATGATCTGGGAATAGGTAGGAAAGTCGCTTTGTTTGGTTTGGATTGGATCGTTTCTAGTAAGTCTTTTGATAAGGCGAGTGTTTTTATGTCTGTTTATCCCACTGTGTCTGTGGTTGTAGATATTAGAAAAAAGAATGCATCAATGGATGTTTCCTGTCTTGTAGAAAGCTTCACAGCATTCATCCTGCCCAATTTATATATGGACTGTGGCTTGCCTTATAGATGGGCAACAACTACTATCTTCCTAAGTTCCTGTTTTCTTCTTGAATTCGGGCCAGTCTCCAGAATAGGCTCATGGTTTGGTGTCCACAATATGTACCACCTCCAGGCTCTGTGACATGGCCACGTACTGGATAGCTGAAGGGAATGGGATCATCTCAGAAAACTCAGATATCATTCGAGAAACCCTGCTTTGGGCCATTTGCTTACCTATTGTTCTGTTGCCCTGAATGTCAGAAACGTCTTTGTCTCAGTCCACCCCTTTGTGAAGCCTGAAAAAATGGTTTTCAATGGAAATTAATGGGCATCACCTGTAGCTCTTTGCTTAATTGCTTTGGAAAGGGATGTGTCTGCATCAGACTCGTGGCAATGTGTGAGGCTGTTGCATAGATTCTCAGAACCTGATGGATCTAAAGAAAGATTACATGTGTGCTTCCAAAACCAAAATGGCCAAAAAAGCAGTCATTGTGGACGAAGTCTCTCGCCTTCCTCTGTAAGGTTCCTGACCTCCATCAATTGAAAATAGGGATCCTTTGTGTCAAATGAGTTCTTCAAACCCTGCAGAAGATAGCCCATAGGTGCTTGGGTTTTCTCATGATTCCAATTCACATAAAGAATATACACCCGAGAGTCAGGAGGCCTCAAATTCGGGAAGCAGAGCAGTATTTATGGCAGGCCTATTTGATCACTCCTGGTTCTCAGGAAGGGTGTCCAGGCAACCCTGACTTTAGGCAAATGAGGGGCAAGGGAGGTTATTTTGTACACTGTCTTGGACTGATCCCCTCATGGAAACCTCGAACCACAGGTTATGATGAGTGTCTATATGGAAGAAGATGAGGGCCTTGTGGGAGTGCTTTGGTTTTAATTGTGGTCATTTGTGTGGCGGTTGGAAGTGATGACTGGGTCTACCTGGGCTTGAACTCTGGTGTGATTCCCCTTAAAGTCTGAGTTCTGGAACTGATCTCAGAGAAATATTGCCATGAACTGTGTTCAGATTTTAGGAGGCCACGCATGGGATTCGCCCTTGGAAACTGAGATCAAGGACAGGGTGGCTTTCCACAGAGCCTTGGAATCTCAGCTAGGATATCACATGATTTTATTCTGAAAGATTTGGCAGCCATAGTTGAGAATCAGAACACCCTTGGACGTCACATTGAAGACCTCAATGGGCCTGGCTTCATGCGACCTTTTGAAGACTCTATGGGAAGACTTGCCTGTGAGAGTTCTCCAGAGCTTTCATTGAAATGAGCTTCCTCACCATTTAATGGTTCCTGAATGAACTGAAACCCACAGTGTCTCCAACTTCATCCATGAAAAATGGCTAGATAAATACAATGAAATTTTTGAAATTCCAATAATCAGGTGGCACTAGAGAACCTTTGGATGTCTTGTTGCTGATCATTAGTGTACAAGAGAATGCCATGATTGACCGAGTTTCATGAAAATGGTGTGAACAAAGATGCCAGTAAGTTGGAGCCTGCTGAGTAGTGGGCCTATTGCAGTGGTGGGCAGGTGTGTGATAATACATCTGTGGTGTGGCCATGAGGATTTGCCATTGCCTTCCAAATGGCTTGTGACTGACATTGTGCATCCAGCAGAACCTTCTATGTAAAGGCATCTTGTTACATGGAGAGGTTCCAGGGCAAAGTTCAGAGTCAGATTTCTATGTACAAGGGGGCAAGCTCTGTGAGATATAACCTGGTTGTTGCATTCTCCTGCAGACCCTGACCCACCACAAGTGACAGAACTCCCTCCAAAACTGGGTCCCAGTTGAACTCTTTGTATTTCATGAAGCAAATACCAAACTCCCAGTGCAGCAGCACGAAACACCACGAAAAGTGGAGGATGAAAAAATGGCTTCACAGTCCACACGGGGAGACACTTAGCACCCAGTGGCCACAGTTTACCTACAAATAGAAAATTCAGCACTGCTGCCTTATGTTCATTAGAATACAAGAAACCATGTCCTCCAGGTCACATAGATTCAAACCCATCTTTGATGGTCTCACTAGAAAGGAAGCTAAAGCTCCTTACAACAACATATATTTCAAGTGCCCAACCTCAGAGGAAGTTCCTCAAGAAGTCTTTAGGCCGTCAGAGCTCCATGTTTTTGGAGTGTTAATTGTTAGACCACGACACAAGAAAAGACCACTGACTCTAATTAAAATCATATTAAATTAATCTTATTATTTCTACCTTTCATGCTGCCTCCCCTCCCAAAACAGCCGGAACAAGACAGCAACCCCAGCTTTCCTACAGCCCAGCTTTATAGCCCAGAAAGTTACACAAAAGGGGTGTTACAGATAACAGAACTCTGACAAGCATCACACTAATGGTAGTTTAGGTTTTTTTTTGCTGTCCCTACATCAGAATTCAGAGGACCATTAGAGCCTCAGAGAGGGATGTTGTCTGGCCAGAGAAGGCAAATATTTATGATGTGTCACTAAAGTTTCAGAGAGGGCTGCTATCTGGTCAGAGAGCCGGGCATGCGTGAGTTCAAGGCACGGGCAGGCATTTCAAGCAGGTTCAGAATTTGCAGTAATTTATGGTAAAGCCAAAATTACCTTTTCATGGCTTTGTGGCAAGATGGCTCTCAATTTTAATAAAAGATCAGGTTGGGTCTATCATTTCCCCCTTTTCTCTGTGTCCCTTTCAAATCTTTAATAGATTAGGGGAAGAGCACTGAGGAAATTTTAATCCCTCAGGTAAGATTCTCCAAATTTTTAGAACTTACCCAAAACCGATCTCCCTGATTTTACCAGACTTCATTAATTACTTATATTGATAGTCTACTTATCTTTCTCTCCATTGTTGTAAGAAGAGTGGCGTCAATCATTATTTCTTCTTCTGACCTGAGACAGGGTGAAGTGAGTGAGCATGGCGTGAGGGACATGAGTTGCCTTTTATAAGTCAGTTGGGGGACATGAGTTGCCTTTTAGAAGTCATTTCGGATTGAAGTCTGGTTGGGGAAGAACAGGTTGTAAAGTCATCTGGGGATGGGTTCTTCTATGAGAGAAACAAAAACCATGAGTACTGAATAAATGTTGCAGCAGCCGGAACATGTTAGTGTATAGAAGTTCCCTCACCAGTCTTTAATATCCCCAGTTATCAGGACTATCAAATTAATATTTAACTTTTAGTGTTACAGTTGTCCTTCCCCATAAGATACAGTTTAACAATGTTATGTCATCTGATCTTGTAAAATCCTTTTTCTAGTATGACCTCTGCGTCTAATAGAGAAACCTTTAATTCTGTTACTCAGGGCTGGATAATCGTACTAGCAAACACCAAGCCTACCTGTGTTGGTTAGGAATATCTGCAGGCCTTAAATTAAAAATTTCTGCCTCTGGAAGCTCTTCTTGATAGTCTCTTTTTATAAGTATCAGGCATTCCTGTCTGAGAATCCTTCTTTGTAGCCTCCAGTCTTACTTATTTTGGGAGGCTAAAATAAAGTGCATACCTTAAAATATTATTATTATTATTATTATTATTATTATTATTATTATTATTATTATTTAAAATGCCCAGGAATGGCTGAATTTTCGTCTTAACTGTCTTTCCAAAGTGTTTAAGATGAAGCAGTCAAACGGACTTTTGTTTCTATCTATTGTTAACAGTCAGCTGAGCTTTATGGGAGTCAATTCTGGAAAAATGAGAGCACATTTTCAATTCTGCTAGTGCCATTTGCGCTAGGTGGTCCAGGTCTTGCTTGACCATTTATCTTCCCTCAGAAGCATCAGGGATATCTCCTTTCTCTGATGACTGTCCTCTTCATAACAAATGCACTGATTGGCTTTCTGTTCTCCAGTGGTCTCATTAATCTCCCTGATCAGGAGGTTATGTGGCTCAGAGTTGCAAAGCTCTTTAGAGAAGTCCCCTGTTCCCTGGATTCAGATTGACTCAGAGGGTAAGAGCCAAATATTGGTTTTCTTGGCCCTTTTCATTTAACTTTAATTTTAAATCCTAATCTTAAACATCCAGCAAATTAATTTTAACAGCCTTATATTAAGAGTACTGGACTTTAATGTCTATAACTTTATAATTATCTTTTTATTAATTGGGATCTGTATTATTCTGTCTGTATTGTAGGTGATGACTTATTATCTTGAATAAACCCATGTTGTGTTCTTAAAGCAACACATTTGTAAAACACTAACAGGGAATCTTTAGATAACTTATAAGAAAATTTCAACTAAAATTAACAAAAGTAAAAATACTTAGTTCGTGTAATAGCTACCCTAAATTTTTTGGCTGAGTATTACATTATATCCCCTGTTTGAGATCCTAGGAATCTTGACATTTTTTATGTTTTTAACATAACTTTAAAGAAATATTATCTGACGTACTTGTTTCATAGTCATTCTCACATATAGTAAGATGGGACACACAGCCTTATCTCAGGTAAGGCAGGGCTCTTTATAAATCTTAAGCATTTTAGTTCTAAAGCTGATCTTTATTTTTTTTTTGTTTGGGGGTCTGGGAAGATCTACTCCTTAAGAAACTAATAGTTCATACTCAGGATTGGTTTTTGGTAGGAAAATTATGATAAACATGGATTATTAGAATTACTTTATAATTTGGAAGGGTTTCTAGAAAACAGTATACCAGATCTGTAAGTTTCTATGTGAGGAGCCTCTAGGTCATTGTGGTGTTTGTGAACTTCCATTTTAGTGTACTGTGGCCAAGGTCAAAATGTACAGACAGTGAAGGTGTAACCCATCAACTTCATCTTCAGACACTTGCAAAATAGTTCCCAATTTCAGGTTTGGCTCTATGAGCAAGTGAATGTGCAGGTTGAGGGCTCAATCATTGGTTTTAAGAAGTATATGAACCTCTCATCAGATGATGCAGAAGAAATTGATTTAAAACAAAGTAAAGAACAGAACTGGGTCACTGTGTACCAAAAGGAGATAATATTACTCTGCTACCAAGTGTCTCTAACTAGAAATGATCAATGAAGTCATGAATTATTGAGAAGGCAGTTTTGTTTTTTTAGGTGTTTTTGTTTAGGAGTATAATCCTAAAGTATTTGTTTATATTGCTTTGATTACCCTTTTGTTATTACCAGATGACAATAATGGTATGGGGTTGTTTTTATTAAAAAGTAAAAATTAAAAGCAACATTGACAAAGTTTACATAAATTGTTTGTGGTCTCATGAACATTAGCTAACACCATATGATATCACATTTAAAACATGAATTAAAGAAAGCCTGAAAGTTTTCAACTTTTACATAGATTAGGCTCTCATTAACTTAAAAATACATTTAAATTGTTCCACAATGTAAAAAGTAACATAAAACTTTACATATCTTATTGATAACAGGTAAATAAATCTCCAATATATTTTTTTACCATACAACTTCAGAACACGAGCTTGATATAATGCTCTTTTAAAGTTTCTACCTTACAGACTTGCATACCTGTAAGATATGAAAACATTAATAGCATCACAATTACATTGATGTTTCTACATTAACCAAGTTTAGCTTTTAAAGAAATGGCAGTACAATGCTCTAAAATAACAGTTCTGATTTAATAAGTTTTTTAATTTTTATGGTTCCTTGCTCTAGAAAAAATAAAACTTAATAAACACAATGTTATGGGTAAACTTATGTTTCAAAAAATTTTTGTCTCATTAACACATGACTGATTTTTAAAACCTTATATAGAGTTTAGTAAAAACTTATACAGACCTTAGTAAATGAATCAGATTTCTAACAAAAGTACTCACGAATGAGTAATCCCATATCAAATTTACTTTACTTATTTATCAAAATATTAGAGAAATGTATTGAACAGTGTAAACCATTTTTATGTTGAAGAAAATGTTCTAGAACCAAGGCACATTAGACGTTTTGTAGATATTAATATTTTATTAGATTTTTGAACACCTAGAAAAATTTGTAAGCTTAAATTTAAAAACATTTATTTTTATCTGTTTATCCGATTTAAATTGAAACATTTAAACCACGTGAACTAAAGATCTTTGGATCCACTTTTTAAAATTTGTTTTTATGAGCACTTTTTTTAATGAGCGCTCCTTATATATGTTAATTTGTGTATCATATATATGATATACGGATATATGTCTATATAGACAGACAACACATAACAAAATTGTGCACATATAATAATAGTAAAGGCCTTGTAGTTTTTCACAGGTTAAATATCTATTGCAATGTTTCAAAAAGTCCACAGTTGGTCAAAGATAGAACTGATCAGAAAAACATTAACCTAGGTCTGTATGCTCAGAATCATGAGCTCAAAAATAATAAAGTATCTAAGGAAAACAATAAGAGTCCTAGAAAAAATGACTGGCCAGTAATTAGTAAATACCATACAATTTACTTTTTTTTTCCGTTAGGCATCAAATCAGTCTCCTACTAAGCTTGCAGGCTTTTTTCATTTGCATTTCAACATGAGTCATGGCTGAGGTCTGGAAGGAGCAGGAAAAAAAATGCTATTCTGAGCAGACACCTCAGGCCTAAGGCATATTAACCATAATTTTCCAGTTGGGGTGTTGAAAATTATGATACAAGTTCAAGATACAATTCACAAAATTTTATGTCTTTACATCTTATTTTGTCAACAGATACCATACTATGGTTTACTATCCTTGTCCAAATTAATGCACTGGTACACACAGTGACATTTTCTCTGGCTACCGAATTCAAAATTGGTTAAAAAAAAAAAAGTGAATGATTGGGAAGTTACTTGCCAACTTGGAAGTAGAGTTCTTCAGTTTTCCATCCTAAGTATTTAAGTTCTCTGGCATGAATTACCTGAAATCTTAAACTAAACAATGACCTAAACCCGACTTTTAACTGCAAGATTGTGCAATGCTTCAAAAACCCATTCAGATACCAGTTTTTTTATGATAAAACATCATCATTTAGACACACATTCAGCTAAGATCATTCCCAAGAAAAAATTTATAATATCAACACATTATTGCACATGTCTTAAAGGACCAGAAACAAAGACACAAGACAGACAGAAAGGAGGTAGAGACTATGGTTGTCAGACAGAATCCTTTAAACCAGAGCAGATAAGAGAAAAAATCTACTACACCAGTGGCACCCAGGGGGGGACCAGATGTTTTAACAGAGGGGCAACCTGAAATGTAAAATAAAGTGTCTATATGGTGACTTTACTGAATTTAGTGTCCCCTTTTTCTTTTTCTCTTTTTTAACAAGACAGAGGTGGCATAATACTTACAGTGCACGGAAGGAAGGAGGGTATTCCCTGAATCAACAGAGCTTTGGCAGCAGCTGGGGGTCCCTCAGTCCCTCCTTTTACTTACAGGATTAGCTCCTCTGGTTCAGTTCCACCCCAAGCAAGCTAGATCTCCTAACATTTCAGTAGACAGCTCTCACAAAGTTCTGGGGCGGAGGGGGGGTACCAATATGTAACTTAAAGTTCGGTTCCTGACCTAGAAGCCAATTTATACCAATTAAATAATGAGGAATGGGTTCTGAGAAAAAGAAAAGGGGAGGCTAATTGCTTTGCTAACAAAGGAGAAACACAGGGGACTCTGCCAAATGTTGTGACTCTCTTGATCTGGAGGGACAAGGGGTTTTAAAGGAGTTTCACTTGTTAACCTGGGAGATACTCAGTTCTTAGGTCCCCAGCAGGCATTGCCCTCTGCAATGGTTGTGCTCCAGGCAGCCAGCTAGGGGCTTCTATCATCCTGCTAAACAAAGGGGGGTAAAGTTCATCGCAGCTCCTTAAAACACAGTTCAAACGGGTGTCAGGCTTACTCTCTTTATTACCCATTTTCACGTCCAATATCCTTAAGTTTTTACAACCAAAATCACACAACAAAATGAACAAAAGCAAACAAACAAACAAAAAAAAATAGAACGGAGAACAAAACACACCACACACACACAAAAAGAAAAACAGAAACCCGGCGCCTAAACAGAAAAACAGTGGTACAGTGCAACATCTTGCTAAAGCTCCAGGGTAGGAGCGCGTGCGTGCCCGTCGGCACCTCTCTACACTTCCAGAGGAATTTCCTACAGAACAGAACAGAGGACAGAACGATTCTTGTTACTGTCCTGGACAGGAGTATATGTGAGCCTCCCCAGGCCACATCTCTGTCATCAGAAGAGATCTCCCTTAACCGGATATCAGATGTTATAAAGGCGCCACTTACCTAAGGAGGCCTCCTCCATCAGGTGCTTGCTAATAGTTTTAGTGCAGAGGTTCACTGCAATGCTCCCGGGACTAAAGGCTCTCTTTCTAATATAGAGAAGATGGACCATACCAGGCCTGAGTGGAGAGCTGTTCCTTGGTGCCTATGGTTGATATACCATCCTAATTTGCAAAAGTGCCACAGAATGTAGGGTCAGCCTCCTTTTCATGGTACTCTTGGAAGCAACTGTTTGGACAAAGTGGTTGCCAAGGCAGTGACCTCATTCAGTTCCTGAAGGATGCGACCTCACCTCACTTCCTTGGTAATGGAACTCTCTGAACTTGGGATCCAGGAAGCCAGGCACACAGAGCCAATCCCAGTCCCAGTCCTAGTGGTCTCACTTGCTTCGATTTAGCAAGGACAGAGTCAGTCTTTCTTGGTACCTACTGATGTGAGGATGGCCAAATGCCAGGAAAACTCTGAAGAGGGGCCTTTTTTGAAAAAGCAGGTAGTGGCTCACAGCTGGCTCCTGACCACTTCACAGAGTTGGACAAGGAGACCAGATCTGAAACAGGACAGGCCATATCGGGGGAACACAGTATGACCCAGCAGTCAGAGGACACTCTGGAGAGTGAGAGACCTACTTGGGGGAAGGAGGTGACTTTGTGGGTGTGGATGTGTGTTTGTGGTTTTGTCTCATGTTCAGAGAATAGGTAGGAAAGTCGGTTTGTTTGGTTTGGAGTAAACTGTTTCTAGTAAGTTGTTGGACAAGGTGAGTGTTTCTATGTCTGTGTATCCCACTGTGTCCGTGGTTGTAGACATTAGAAAAGAGAATGCATCAATGGATGTTTCCTGTCTATTAGAAAGCTTCCCAGCATTCATCCTGCCCAATTAATGAATACTCTAGGGCTTGCCTTATCAATGGGCAACACCGGCTATCTTCCTAAGTTCCTGTTTTCTTCCTGAATTCTGGCCACTCTCCAGAATAGACTCATGCTTTTGTGTCCACGATATGTAGCACCTCCAAGCACCGTGACATGGACATGTACTGGATAGCTGAAGGAATTGGCAAGAATCTCAGAAAACTCAGATACCAGTGTGACCAGGATAGTCTCAGTGGAGAAACCCTGCAATTGGCCTTTTTATTACCTATTGTTCTGTTGCCCTGAATGTCAGGAAGGTCTTTCCCTGAGGCCACGCCTTCGAGATTCCTGAAGAAAAGAGTTTTCAAACGGAAATGAATGGGCATCACCTGTGGCTGTTTGCTTAATTCCTTTGGAAAGGGATGTGTCTGAATCTGCCCTTTGGCCCTGTGTGAGCCTAGAGCTTAGATTCTCAGCACCTGATGGATCGTAAGAAAGATCCCATGTGTGGATCCAAATCAAAATGGCCAAAAATCAGTCATTGTGGATGAAGTCTCTCGCATTCCTCCATAAGGTTCTTAACCTCCCTGAAGTGAGAATAGGGATCCAATGGGTCAAATGAGTTATTCAAAGCCCTGCAGATGCTAGCCCATAGGTTCTTGGGTTTTCTTATGAATCCAATTCAAATAAAGAATCTAAACCGACAGTCAGTAGGCCTCAAATTGGAGAACAGAGCTGTGTTAATGGCAGGCATATTTGATCACTCCTGGTTCACAGGAAGGGTTTCCAGGCCACCCTGACTTTTGGTAAATGAGGGGAAAGGGAGCTTACTTGGGACACTGTCTTGTGCTGCGCCTCTCATGGAATCCTCCTGCCAGAAGTTATGATGAGTGTCTATATGGAAGAAGATGAGTGTCATGTGAGAGTGTTTTGGTTTTAACTGCGGTCATTTGTGTGGAAGTTGGAAGAGATAACTGGGTCCAACTTGGCTTGCACTTTGGTGTGATTCCCCTTAGAGACTGTGTTTTGGAACTGACCTCCGAGAAGGTACAAGGTCCTATGACATTGTATATCCATATTTCTGGGACATCTCTACAGAACATAATTCAATGCTAAGTATACCAATCAAGGGCCAAATGAACTTCTGGACTTCAAATCTTAACTAGATTTCTGTTTTCATATTTATATTGAAAGGTTAATAAAATAGATACTTGTCATTTCCTGTTTTTCTGTATGCTTAACAAAACACCATTGAAATCTTGAGAACTGTTTACTATTCTTGTTCCCAGAATGTGCTGTCCCAAACTGCCAAACTGCAGAATGTACTCCGTCAACCAGTTGCTCGCAAACTGACACTCGCCATTACCCATCAATAAATTTCTCTCCCTGCCCTCTCCAAGAAAAATATATAACCATTTCTTAAGCTGTTCTCAGGGCTCTCTGCTCTGTTCAAGTGATCTCTGAGCCCTTCATGCCGGACTCCCAATAAACCCTTTGCTGTTGCATGAGACAGTCTCTTAGTGGTCTCTGCCGCAGATGCTCGCCCAACCTTTACATCTGGTGGCCCTAGCAAGATCCGGAAGCTGCAGACAAAATACCCCCAACGGGCTCCTCTGGGGGTAAATAAGGCCCATCTTTCTCGTTTCAGGCTTCAGGTTAGGGTATGGCAAAACGGCTATTGGTAAAGAGCGTGAGCTCTCTCCCATGGTGGCTGACACACATGTCACAGAGCCACAGGCCATGTCCCTGGGGGATAGACTCGGAAAATCGTGGAACAATAGTCTCCTCGACTCAGTGATATTTTGTTTCTGATTCGATATTGCCAGCCCTTCAGGTTTTGCCGACTAGTCAGTCCTGGTCTCAGTATTGGACGTCCATTGCCTGTCTTTATTGTCTTGTCTTGTCTGTGTTGTGTGTCGTTCCTTTCGGTGTCTGTGTATATTTCATTATGGGACAGATCATTTCAATGCCTCTGTCCCTGACCCTTAATCACTGGACCAAAATCTGCTTAAGGGCTCAGAATCTTTCTTTTTCAGTAAAACGCCAGACCTGGCAGATTCTGTGTCTCAGAATGACTCACCATTGCAGTCGGATGGCTCCTAGAAGGATCTTTCAACTTCGCACTTATTTGAAAAGTCCGAGATATTGTCTTTCAGCAGGTGCCACATAGACATCCAGATCAACAGCCATATATCTTAACTTGTCAGTACCTCTACAAATCTCCTCCTCCATGGGTCAAGCCTTTCCTTGTCCCTGCACCTGCTCCTACTCCTTCCCCCACGATTCTATCTCAACCTCTCTGCTCCTCCTCCTCCACCCTCTGTTCTCCCTGAGTCTCAAGACTCTACTGGACTCACCACCCCCTCCTTATCATCTGCCCTCGTCTCCCAACCCCTAACACCCTCTAAGTGATTCCCCTTCTGCTGACTCAGCCTCTCCACCATTCGAGGAAGCTAGGCTGGCCCAGCGTCATCCAGATGACTGTCCCGCGGCACACACAGCCCCTCCTTCCCTGGAGGAAGCTGGCCCGGCTAAAAGAACTCAGAGAACTCACCGACGTTTTCACACCTGCCTACTTGAGGTGACTGCCAACACCACCTAGCGACTCTCTTCATGACAGAGCAATGAGAGAAAAATCTCCTGGAATGTAGAAAAAAATATCCTCAGACCTGATGGGCGACCAACACAACTTTCCAACATAATCAAAACTGGCTTCTCCTTAAACCCACCCAACTGGGACCGCAACACCTTTGAAGATAGGGAGCATCTGTTCAATTATTGCCAGGCTCTAACAGCGGGTCTCCAAGTGGCCGCTGGGTGACCAACTAATTTGGCCATGGTAAGAGAAATTATTCAAAGGCCTGATGAATCTCCATTTATGTTTCTAGAAAGAATCATGGAGGCATATAAGAGATATACTCCTTTCGATCCTCAGGCAGCAGATTAAAAAGCATCTGTCACGATGGCCTTAAATGAGCAAGCTGCCATGGATATTAAAAAAAAATTAAAAGAGAGATTATGTCAAAGAAGCCAAGAAAGTATACTATAAGAGAGAAACAGGGAGAAAGAAAGGGAGCAAAGGGAGGATGAGAGAACCAAAAGAGAGACTAAGGCATTGACTAAGGTCCTGATCACAACAAGAAAGAGGCCAGAAATTAAGACATAGGGTGACAGGAAGGGCCCATGCCAGAGGCCACCCCTGGCCTCAGATCAGTGTGCCTACTCTAAAGAAAAAGGATACTGGGCCATAGAGTTCCCTATAAAGAGACAGCCATGCCAGCTGGCCATTCTGACTCTGGAGGATGACTAAGAAAGTCAGGGCTCAGAACCCATCCCCTAGCTCAGGGTAACTTTTGAAGTGGAGGGGACTCCAGTAAACTTTGAAGTGAATACAGGAGCAGTATACTCAGCCCTTAAGGCCCCATTGGGCCCTCTATCAAATAAAAGGTCTCTAGTTCAAAGGGATGATGACAGTAAATATCAGGCTTAGACAACTAAGAGGACCATGGACCTGGGGAAAGGAAAAATCCATCACTCCTTCCTAGGAATCCCAGAATGCCTGGACCCATTGATGGGCAGAGATCTGCTCATCAAGCTCCGGGCCAAAATAACTTTTAACCATGAAGGCCCCCAAATGAAATTTCTAAATACTTCAGCAAAAACTCCTATAGTCACGGCTTTAACTATATTAGTAGAAGATGAACATCCACCATTCACATGCCCCAAGTCTGATCAAACAGGCAAGCTACCCCAAAAATGGATAACAGATTACCCAGATGCCTGGGCAAAAACTGCTGGGTTAGGCCTGGCCGTGAAACAATCTCCAATAACAGTGGAGTTAAAAACCTCAGTCTCCCCAGTCAATGTCAAATAATATCCTCTAAGCAAAAAAACCAAAGGTGGGATAAGGCCCCATATTCAGAAATATCTGGCATTAGGGGTCCTAAGGCCCTGTCAATCGGCCTGGAACACTCCCCTGCTACTAGAAAAAAAAAGCCAGGGACCGGGAACTATCGCCCCATTAAAGAGCTAAGAGAGATCAACAAAAGAGGGCAGGACATTCACCCCACGGTACCTAATCCGTACAATCTGCTTAGCACTCTGAACCCTGAGGGGAAATTATATACTGTTCTGAACTTAAAAGATGCTTTCTTTTGCTTGCCTCTGCATAAAGATAGTCAGTTGCTGTTTGCTTTCGGGTGGGTAGACCCAGAAACCAAAACGTCTGGTCAACTAACTTGGACTAGACTCCCACAGGGGTTCAAAAACTCCCCCACTCTCTTTGATGAAGCCCTCCACAGAGATCTCAACAACTTCAGAACTACGCACCCTGAATTTACCCAGCTTCAATACGTGGATGTCCTGCTACTGGCAGCCAACACCAAGGAAAACTGTGAGTCTGGGACCCAAGCACTATTATATGAGCTTGCTCAACTCGGGTATAGAGTTTCGACCAAAAAGGCCAAAATTTGCTAGCATGAAGTAATCTTCCTGGGCTATTCCCTTAGGGGCAGTAAACGATGGCTCACTGAGCCCAGAAAACAAACCATTATGTAGATACCACCCCCATCTTACAGCAGACAACTCAGAGAATTTCTTGGGACTGCTGGCTTTTGCAGGTTATGGATGCCTGGGTTTGCATCCTTAGCTGCTCCATTATACCCGCTGTTAAAGGAAGATGCCCAATTCCAATGAAACCCTGAGGACCAGGAAGTTTTTGATAACATCTAAGGACACTGACACTGAACGCCTCAATTTCACTGAGCTCAGCCTGCAATTAGAGCAAGCCCTACACTACGTTAAAAATGTACATCAACTCACTCACCTTGGTTCAAAGAAACTGCAGGCATTACTGTAAGATTAAGAACAGAGTTTTCCACTAACCAACTCACAGTGAAAGGAAATAACTGAACGGGTAACAAAAGCCTGTCGGGTCCGTCAATTGGGTAATGCTTACGCTTCCAAGTTTCCTAGAGGAAAGCACCTATGAGGAACCAGACCAGGACAATTCTGGGAAGTGGACATTACTAAAATTAAGCCAGCAAGGTATGGATTTAAATATCTCCTAGTCTTTGTAGATACATTTTCAGGATGGATTGAAGCCTTACACACACACACAAAAAAAAAAAAAAAAACGGCGCAAATGGTTTTCAAGAAGATCCTGAAAGATATTTTTCCAAGATACGATCTGCCTAATGGACTGATAATGGACTGGTTTTCATGGCCCAGGTAAGTCAGGTGTTAACCAGGACCCTGTGGATTAATTGGAATTTACATTATGCTTATATACCCCAGAACTCAGGACAGGTAGAAAAAATAAATAGAACCATTAAAGAGACCTTAACGGCCCCCTTAGGGACCTGGTGACTATCTCTCCACCCAGACATTTTTCAGCTCAGTATAGGTCTTTCCTATTGAGACATGCCTGATGAAGAGGATCTCACTAAAATTCCATTAAATCCCTTCCGTACCATAGATAATTGAAACAAACATTATGGATGCAGGGACACGCGAGCCAGATGCAGGTTGGCTAGCCTATATTACTATGTATGCCCGGCAGACTATCAAAGCGACAAACAGCCATGGCTGTGTGGGGGAAAAGCCGACTTCTTGTGTAAGTCATGGGGATGTGAGCATACAGGGACTGCCTGGTGGAACCCAAACTCCTCATCAAATTCAGTACACAGCATTGGCCATATTACCAATTAGACAACCAAAAACTATGGCCCCCAGAGGGTTCTCTAGATCCTCAAATTCTGCATGACATTTTTAACTTCGGCAAGTGCTCAAAAGGGGGAAATTCCCCTATGTGGAATCCTTTTTCCTCCTTCGCTCACATCCTGTACTATGCTTCCCCAATAGTTCCTCACCCTCAGCCTTCTGCTCTAGACTCTCTGCTTTCACTCCCACCTCAGCAACCTGATTTCTCCCCTCCAATTACTAGATCAAAAACCCAAACCTCCGCTGGATCTCAGAACATTGCCCCCTTGCTGAGGAAGCAGGTACCGAGGTACCCCTCCACCCACTCCTCTCTTTTCCTGTCAGTGTCTGCACTAGGTCCCACCAAGTCCTCTAGCAAGCTTAGCCAAAGCTCAAACCAGCTGAGAAGAGCCCTCAGACCCCTATCCAAGATGTAATGAAAATGACCTTTAAAGTTGATTTGTCATCACTGAAAACAGGTTTCTAAGAATTTAAAGTCCCTCACAGGCTTTTTGGAATACTCACTCCCGTCTTCCCCTCTGCTCTACCTGTTCTACTGCTCAAGTTTTTGTTCTAGGAAAATCCCAAACCGCTTTCCCATTATTCTTTGGCATCTCTCCTTCCTCATTCTCAGATCCACGGAGCTGCACTCAGCATCGCCTTCCCTGTCATCCCCCTCTGTACCAGGTCCACAGAAATGTCTTAAATGACCTTCTCCAGAAGTCTTTACCAAGGCTTACTTTAGGGCTTTCAGCAAAAGAGTCCCTCTGAAAAAGTTCAATGGAGATAAACTTCCACTCTTCATGTTGCCCTGTTCTACTTGGCCACTGGCTGGAAAAATCACCACCCCTAAGCTAGACATCGCCTTACCAGTTTTTCACAAAATATGTGAACAAGGACTCTGGCCTTGAGCTGGGGCTTCAGAGAGATTGCTACATTTCTAAGATAAAAAAGTTACCAACTGGGCTCCATGGTGACAGCTGGCAAGGAGGAAAAAAAAGAGACAAAAAAGCTCTTCCATTCCAAGGTGTAATTGAAAAGTTAACATGCACAGAACAGAGGAAAAAAAACAGAAACAAAAACTGATTTGTGTGAATTTCTGCAGACTGTGAACTTCTGAGCCCCTTCCCTTACATGTTGGGTACAAATACTAAAACTACCAAAACTTGGGGTTCAGGGGATTAATTGATTACAACAGAAGCAATGCCCTCTCAATACGGATGCAAACAAATAAAACTCCTTTCCTGTCTTTGGTGCTATCTTAGGTGCCTTTCCTTGTCCGTCTCTACAACAGTATAATTCTATACACTTTAACATTATTTATGTTTTCATAAAGTGGTCAATAGTTGCGATTAATTATGTAATGATGCAGATGTTTTCCAGAGTGCTCTATCAGGACGCAGGTTCATTTAAAGATCAAATAGGGGGGGCATACAACCCGGTTCCACCGGGAACCTGTATCCCTCACTTTAGCCATCCTATTAGGAATAATAGTTGCTGAAGGGGTGGGCACAGGAACAACTGCCCTAGTCCATGAGACACAACAAAGACACAATTAGAAGCAGAAATAGACCAAAGCTTAAAGACATTAAAAACCGACATCACAGCTTTACAGGAATTTTAACCTCTCTCTCTCTCTGAAGTTGTTTACAGAGCAGGCGAGTGTTGGACCTCCTCTTCATGAGAGAAGGGTGCCTTTTTGCTTGAATTGAGGAAAGAATGATGTTTTTTATGCCAACAATACTGGAGTTGTAAAAGAATCTATGAGTAAATTAAGAAAATTACTTGAAGAGTGTCAAAGAAAGACAGAGGCCCCCAAAGGGAGGTTTGAGTCTTGGTTCACATAGTCCACCTAGTTAACTACACTTTTATCCACCCAGGCTAGTCCATTAATAATTCTCATATTATTGTTAACTGTAGGACCCTGTTTGCTCAACCATGTAGTTTCTTTTCTCTCCCAAATTGAACCTGTTATTAACCCTAACCATACACTGTTCTCTCAATCTAATTTTACAGAAGAGCGGGGACAGAGTTGGTCTTAAAATACAGGAATATAGAGGATCTTCCACCTGCTGAGAACCTCAAAGGTCCTTGAAGAAATGATCCCTGGAGAAGATGTAGTCAACTATGAAGGACCTGAGAGAGCAAAAGTCTTCCATGGCAAACAACCTGCTCATGATGAAGGGATGTGTCTGAATCAGCCACTCTCTTCTTAATGTAGAGAAGATGGACCAAAGCAGGGATGTGTTGAGAGCTGCTCCTGCGTGCCAATGGGTGACATACCATTCTAACTTGTGAAAGTGTCACAGAAAGTAGGGGCAGCCTCCTTCTCATGGGAACCTTGGAAGCAACTGTTAGGACAAAGTTGTTGTCAAGGCAGTGACCTCATTCAGTTCCTAAAGAAAGTGACCTCACCTAACTTCTATGGTGATGTAACTCTCTGAACTTGGAATCCAGGAAGCCTGGCACCCAGAGCCAGTCCCAGTCCCAGTCCCAGTTGTCAAACTTATTTTGATTTACCAAGGACAGACTCAGTCTTTCTTGGGACCTACTGATGTGAGGATGGCCAAATGCAAGAAAAGCTATGAAGAGGGGGCTTTCCTGAGAAAGCAGGCATTGGCTCACCACTGGATCCTAAAAACTTCACAGAGTTGGCCAAAAAGACCAGATTTGAGAAAGAACAGGCCATTTCCTGGAACATAGTATTGCCCACCAGTCAGAGGACTCTCCAGATAGTCACAGACCTACATGGGGGAAGGAGGTGCCTTTGTGATGTGGGTGTGAGTTTGTGGTTTTGTCTCATGTTCTGAGAATAGGTATGAAAGAAGGTTTGTTTTTTTTTGGAGTGAACGGTTTCTAGTAAGTCGTTTGACAACGCGAGTGTTTCTATGTCAGTGTATCCCACTGTGCCCGTGGTTGTAGACATTAGAAGAGAGAATGCATCAATGAATATGTCCTGTCAGCTAGAAAGCTTCCCAGCATTCATCCTTCCCAATTTATTAATGGACTGCAGCTTGCCTTATTGATGGCAACACTTACTATCTTTCTAAGATCCTGTTTTCTTCCTGAATTCTGGCCACTCTCCAGGATAGGCTCATGGTTTTGTGTTTAAGATATGTACAACCACGAAGCTCTTTGAAATGACCATGTACTAGATAGCTAAAGGGAATGGCGAGCATCTCAGAAAACTCAGATATCAATGTTACCAGTAAAGTCTCAGTGGAGAAACCCTGCTTGGGGCCTTTTGATTACCTAATCTTCTGTTGCCCTGAATGTCAGGAAGGTCTTTTCCTCAGGCCACCACTTTGTGAAGCCTGAAGAAAACAGTTTTCAAATGGAAATGAATGGGTATTACCTGTGGTTCTTTGCTTAATTGCTTTGGAGAGGATGTGTCTGAATCAGCCTATTTGCCCTGTGTGAGGCTGTGGCTTAGATTCTCACCTTCTGATGGATATAAAGAAAGATCCCATGTGTACATCCAAGACCAAAATGGCCACAGAGCAGTCATTGTGGATGAAGTCTCTTGCCTTCCTCTGTAACTTTCCTGAATTCCATCAAGTCAGAATAGGGATCCTTTTGGTCAAATGAGATCTTCAAAGCCCTGCAGAGGCTAGCCCATGGTTGCTTGGGTTTTCTCAAGACTCCAATTTACATAAAGAATCCAAACCCCACAGTCAGTTGACCTCAAATTGAAGAAGTGGAGCAGTATTAATGGGAGGCCTATTTGATCTCTCCTGGTTCACAAGAAGGGTGTCCATGCCACCCTGAATTAGGCAATTTAGGTGCAAGAGAGCTTATTTTGGACACGGACTTGAGCTGTGCCCCTCATGGAAAACTCTAGCCACAGGTTATTATGTGTGTCTATATGGAAGAAGATGAGCGCCACGTTGGAGTGTTTTTGTTTAAATTGTGGTCATTTGGGTGGCGGTTAGAAGAGATGACTTGGTTCACATGTGCTTGAACTCTGGTGTGATTTCCTTAGAGACTGAGTTCTGCAACTGAACTCAGAGAAGTATTGCCATGAATAGTGTTGAGATTTTAGGAAGCCAGGCATGAGTGTCGCCCTTGGAAACTGAGTTCTAGGCCCAGGGTGGCTTTCCACAGAGCACTGGGCCTCTCAGCCAGGATACCACATGATTTTATTCTGAAAGACTTGGCACCCATCGTTGAGAGTCAAAACTCATATGGACCTCACATTGTAGAGCTAAATGAGCTAAACATCATGTGATCTTTTCACCATTCTTTGGGAAGCCTTACCTGTGAGTGTTCTCAAGAGCTTTCATTGAAATGAGCTTCCTAACCATTTAATGGTTCCTGAATGAATTGAAACTCACAGTGCCTCCAACTTCATCCTTGAAAAATTGCTAGATAAATGCCATGAAATTTTTGAAATTCCCATCACCAGGTGGCACTGGAGAACCTTTGGATGACCTGTTGCTGGTCATGAATATTTCAGAGTCTTGTTTTACTGGGTTTCATGTAAATGGTGTAGAACAGAGATGTCAGTAAGTTGGACTCTGTTGAGTAGTGGGCCTAGAGCAGTGTTGGGCAGGTATGTGATAAAACATCTGTGATGGGGCCATGTGGATCTGCCATTGGCTTCCAAATGGCTTGTGACTGACATGGCACAGCCAGCAGAACCTTCTGTGTAAAGGCAACTTGTTATATGGAGCGATTTCAGGATATTGTTCAGAATCAGGTTGCTATGGTCAAGGGGTCAAGCTATGTGGGATAGAAGCCTGGTTCTTGTATCATCCTGCAGACCCTGATCCACCACACGTGACAGAACTCCCTCTTGCACTTTGTTGCAGTTGAACTCCTTGTATTTCGTGAAGCAAATACCAAACTCCCAGTGCAACAGGAAGAAACACCACGAAATGGAGGATGACCATATGGCTTCACAGTCCACACTTGGAGACACTAAGCCCCAGTGGCCACAGTTTACCTACAAAGAGAGAATTCAGCACTGCTGCCTCGTGTTCATTGTAAAATAAGAAACTTTGTCCTCCTGGTCACAAAGGAAGCTTAACTCGTGACAACAACCTATATTTCAGTGCCCAACCTCAGTGGCAGTTTCTCAAAAAGTTTTAGGCAAGCAGAGCTCCATGTTTGTGGAGTGTGTACCCTGTCCTTATTTTTGGAAACTCCTATTCCACCTCCAAGTTTGTGCACTCTTGAGCATTTTCCATTCCAAAAATGTAATCACAGATTTTGTAACTCTTCTCCTCTAATTGTGTCTTACTTGGGGCGAAGGTAATGTCAAGGCATGGTTCTGGATGAGACTGGGAAGATTTGTTGTAGCACATATTTGCATACACATTGGATTAATTTTCCTATTTTCCATTCGAAATTCTGAATCCCTGACACTAACCCATATTCTACTAGACTCTGACTACTAATCCTAATATGATGGAGAAAAATAACCCAAACAGTACATAAGTACATGCAGTTCAGAGTTCGACTTGCCATTTGCATGATAAAGGGTAGGTGTTATAAATTTAGTCAATTTTTAATTGAAATAGTTCTCCATGTGTTTTCAAAGTTAACAAATATGTGAATTACTGTCTCCCATTCTCTGGAGCCTATTCAGCACATGTATTTTTATATGCACAAATAGAATCCTGCGTGATATCACACGTACATTCTTGTGAGTTACATGACTTAGCAGATACAAAGTGTGAGAAGTGACCACTCCTCCTAAACCCTGTTGGAACTGAAAATTCAACCTATGGGTGAGCTTCCCAGTAGAACAACATTATACATAAACCCATGTTCAGTAAAATGAATGTTTTTGCATCTTTATGATATATATTTCATGATGAATTTCGATTGGCATATATATTGCTACTTATTAATGTCTCTGTTCGTGTGTGTGTGTGTGTGTGTGTGTGTGTGTGTGTGTATATATATATATATATATATATATATATATATATATATATTCTCCAGATTTTTAAAAATATGAAATATATGTGTCTTATATACAATCCCTAAATTCATTCATGTTCATGTATGTGGATTAATAATCAACTTTTCACAAGATTATTCTTAGAAATATTCATCCACCCGAAATACATATTTGTTTCCTAGTACTGAAAACTAACTTCAGTGAAAGGTGCATACAAATCCTAATATGTCTACATTAACTGACCCAGTTTAACATCAATGCATGTAGGTTACTATGGAACATGATGTGTATTTTGACGTTAATTTTTATTCCACACTGGTACATTACTATTCCTTCAGTTTATGTACATCATAGAATATATATTTTATTCACTAGTTAACAAATTTATAGGCATTTGTTTCACTTTCAATCACTTCCTGCTCCAGAACACATGAATTTCTCTACGTTTCTTCAGTGGTCTATTCATGAGACTTTTTTTCCAAATACATTTTTTTCGATTTCCATAATCAATTTTGAAACAAAACTCACAAACCCTTCATGATAAACCATAACCCTAAGATGATCATTAGATATATAACTGGTTGGAATGAATGATTGTATATCAATATAACATTTCTTATATATTTTCAGATATCTATTCAATCCATTATTTAAAGTGGATCCAGTTATATTATTTATTCACAGTATGGTCTATTCATGCATTATGTGTATATTCATAGAAACAGGGTACACATCTTTGTACGACTATACTAATTTATAAGTCTTCAAAATATTGCTCCAAGAAATGGTGGAAGAAATACTCATGTCACCTGATCTACATACACATTTTATCACAGAAATATTCTGGACACCAAAAGCAAAGGTCACACTTACAATTGTACCAAAGCCTAAATAGAAAGTGAGCATGGATTACTAAAAACATCCATGTCCAGGTTGCCTAATGCTCTCAAATATCAATCCTATTGGTGACTACATATTTGTTTCTTCCTAAGATTATCTATTCAACCTCAAACCTGTTGAAAATGTCTAACCCTATCACACAATTTATACTTTGCTTGATTTCCTAATGTCTCTATTGATATCTGCTTTCCTACATGATTTCCCCAGTTCATCATTGTGACTGACTCTTCACATGTACTGACATTTACATACACTCTCTACCCGAAACCCTATTGCTAAAGAACTTTTGGTCCAAATCCTATACTCACTCTTCTTTCTAAACCTACAGACTACCTTCCTAATCCTACCGACTATCGCTTTTTGACTGGATGTTCTTTTCAACATTCAATCATCCAAAGTACAAGGTCCGATGCCAGTGTATATTGATTTATTTGAGACATCTGTGAAGCACATAACTCAAAGCTAAGTATCCCACTCAAGTCCCCAGTGCCCTTCTGGACTTCAAATCTTACCTAGATTTCTGCTTTCATAGTTATATTTCACATATATACTCTTATAAATATCACAGGTTGCCAATGCCATTATTCATCCCGCAGAATGATTCGTAACCCAAATCAAACCTATTATTAACCTTAACTATACACTGTTCCTTCAATATAACGTACAGAAGAGCAGGGACAGAGTGGGTCTTACAATATAGGAATGTAGATGATCTTCCACCTGCTGAGAACCTAAAAGATCCATGGAGAAATGATCCTTGGAGAATATATAGGCAGCTATGTAGGACCTGAGAGAGCAATAGTCATCTTCCATGGCAAACAACCTGGTCAGGGTGAATTGATGTGTCTGAATCAGCCTCTGTCTTCTTAAAGTAGAGAAGATGGACCAATCCAGGCCTGTGTGGAGAGCTGTTCCTGGGTGCCTATGGTTGATATACCATTCTAACTTCTGAATGTGTCACAGGATGTTGGGGCAGCCTCCATCTCATGGGAACCTTGGAAGCAACTGTTAGGACAAAGTGGTTACCGAGGCAGTGACCATATTCAGTTCCTGAAAGAAGTGACCTCACTTCACTTCCTTGGTGATGTAATTCTCTGAACTTGGGATCCAGGAAGCCAGGCACCCAGAGTCAGTCTCACTCTGAGTCCCAGTGGGCTAACTTGTTTGCTTTTCCCAAAGACATAGTCAGTCTTTCTTGGTACCTACTGATGTGAGGATGGCCAAATTCCAGCAGAGCTCTGAAGAGGGGCCTTTCCTGAGAAAGCAGGTAGTGGCGAACCACTGGCTCCTGACAACTTCACAGAATTGGCCAAGGAGACCAGAACTGAAACAGGACAGGACATTTTTGGGGAACATAATATGGCCCACCAGTCAGAAGACACTCCGGATAATCACAGACCTACTTGGGGGAAAGAATTGCCTTTGCCATTGTAGGTGTGAGTTTGTGTTTTTTTCTGATGTTCTGAGAATAGCTAGGAAAGGTGGTTTGTTTGGTTTGGAGTGGACTATTTCTAGTAAGTCGTTTGACATGGTGAGTGTTTCTATGTCTGTGTATTCCACTGTATCTGTTGTTGTAGACATTAGAAAAGACAATGCATCAATGGATGTGTTGTCTCTAGTTGAAAGCTTCCCCGCATTCTTACTGCCCAATTGATGAATGGACTGCAGCTTGCCTTATGGATGGGCAACATCTACTATCTTCTTAAGTTCCTGTTTTCTTTGTGTTTTCCAGCCACTCTCCAGAATAGGCTCATGGTTTTGAGTCCCAGATATGTAACACCACAAGGCTCTGTGACATGGCCATGTACTGGATAGCTTAAGGGAATGGGAGCATCTCAGAAAAATCAGATATCAGTGTGACCAGTAAAGTCTCAGTGGAGAAACCCTTCTTTGGGCCATTTGCTTACTTCTGTTTCTATTACCCTGAATGTCAGGAAAGTCTTTGCCTCAGGCCACCCTGTTGTGTAGCCTTAAAAAGACTGTTTTCATATGGAAATTAATGGACATCACCTGTGGCTCTTTGCTTAATTGCTTTGGAATGGAATGTGTCTGATTCAGCCTCTTGTCCTTGAATGAGGTTGTGGCTTAGATTCTCAGCACCTGATGGATCTAAAGAAAGATCCCATGTGATTTCAAAACCAAAATGACAAAAAGAGAAGTCATTGTGGATGAATATTTTTGCCTTCTTGTTTTATGTTCCTGACCTCCATCAAGTGAGAATAGGGATCCTTTGGGTCAAATGAGTCTTTGAAATCCCTGCAGAGGCTAGCCCATATGTGCTTGGGTTTTCTCATGACTCCAAATCACATCAAGAATTTATAGGCTTCAGCCAGTAGGCCTCAAATTGGAGAAGCGGAACACTTTAACAGCAGCAATATTTGATCACTCCTGGTTCACAGGAATAGTGTTCAGGCCACCATGTTTTTAGGCAAATGAGGGGCAAGTGAGCTTATTTTGGACACTACCTTGTGCTCATTGAAACCTCCAGCTAGAGGTTATGATGAGTGTCTACAAGGAAGAAGATTATGGCCCTGTGGGAGTGATTTCATTTTAATTTTGGTCATTTTTGTGGCAGTTGAAAGGGATGACTGGGTCCACCTGGGCTTGAACTCTGGTATGATTTACCCTTAGAGACTGAGTTCTGGAACTGACCTCAGAGAAGTATTGCCATGAATTGTGTTGGGATTTTAGGAGGCCACGCATGAGACTCACTCTTGGAAACTGAGATCTAGGCCCAGGGTGGCTTTCCACAGAGGCCTGGGAATCTCAGCCAGAATATCACATGATTTTATTCTGAAAGACTTGGTAGCCATAGTTGAGAGTCAAAACACACATGGACCTCACATTGTAGACGTCAATTGGCCTGGCTTCATGTGACCTGTTGGCAACTCTTTGAGAAGCCTTGACTTTAGAGTTCTCCAGAGCATTCATTGAAATGAGCTTTCTCAACACTTAACGGTTCCTGAATGAATTGAAACCCACAGTGCCTCTAACTTCATCCTTGAAAACTTGCTAGATAAATACCATAAAATTTTGGAAATTCCCATGACCAGGTGGCACTGCAGAAACGTTGGATGTCCTGTTGCTGATCATGTGTATACCAGAAAGTGCCTTGTTTGACTGGGTTTCAGAAAATGGTGTAGAATACGAGATGCCAGGAATTTGGAGCCTGCTGAGTAGTGGGCCTAGAGCAGTGGTGGGGAGGTGTGTGATGAAACATCATGGTGGGGCCATGTGGATCGGCTATCGGCTTACAAATGGCTTGTGACTGATATGGCGCAGCCCACATTCCCTTGTATGTAAAGGCATCTTGTTATATGGAGAGGTTTCAGGGCAATGTTCATAATCAGGTTGCTATGGTTATTGGGACAAGCTATGTGGGATAGAAGCCTGGTTGGTACATTCTCCTGCAGACGCTAACCCACCCCACGTGACAGAACACCCTCCAGCACTGTATCCCAGATGAACTTCTTATATTGTGTGAAGCAAGTACCAAATTCCCAGTGTAGCAGCAAGAAACACCACGAAAATTGGAGGATGATCAAATGTCTTCACTGTCCCCACCGGGAGACACTTAGCCTCCAGTGGACACAGTTTACCTACAAAGAGAAAATTGAGCACTGCTTCCTCATGTTCATTGAAATATAAGAAATCATGTCTTCCAGGTCACATAGATGCAGACCCAGCTTTTATGGTCTCACGACAAAGGAAGCCAAAGCTCATGACAACAACATATATTTCAAGTGCCCAACCTCAGAAGCCGTATTCCAAGAAGTCTTAGGCCAGCAGAGCTCTTTGTTTGTGGAGTGTTTACCCTGTCCTTTACTTTTGGAAACGCCTCTACCACCTCCAAGGTTGTGAACTCCCGAGCATATTCCATTAAATATATGTATTCATAGATTTTCACACTTTTCTACTATAATTGTGTCTTACTTGGGTGAAGGTAATGTCAAGGCATTGTTCTGGATGTGAGTGGGAAGATTTTTGTGTAGCACATATTTACACACACACTGGATTCATTTTTCAATTTTTATTTTGAAATACTGAATCCCTGACACTAACCCATACCCTACTAGACTCTGAATTATGATCCTAATATGATGGTGAAAAATAACCCAAAAAGAATAGAATACAAGCAGTTCAGAGGAGGCATGGTGTATAGTTGGAATTGACTTTTGCATTATATTTTGTAGGAGTTATAAATCTAGTCAATTTTTTGTTGAAATAGTTCTACATGTGTTTTTAAAATTAACAAATATATGAATCCCTGTCTCCCTTTCTCTGTAGCCTATTCAGCACATGTATTTTTATATGCACATATAGTATCCTACCTGATATCACTCGTATACACTTGTGAGGTGGCTGAATTTGCAGATGCAAATTGAGAGAAGAGATCACTCCTCCTAAACGCTGTTGGAACTGAAAATTCAACCTATGCGTGAGCTTCCTAGTTGAATAACATTATTCATAATTTCATGTTCAGTAAAATTAATATTTTTCAGTCTGTTGATTATATATATTTCATGATAAATTTCTATTGGCATATATATCACTACTTTTTTTATTGGTTGCTCAAAACATTACAAAGCTCTTGACATATCATATTTCATACATTAGATTCAAGTGGGTTATGAACTCCCATTTTTACTCCAAATACAGATTGCAGAATCACATCAGTTAAACATCCATATTTTTACATAATGCCCTATTAGTTAATGTTGTATTCTGCTACCTTTCCTATACTCTACTATCCCCCCTCCCTTCTCTTCCCATCTTTTCTCTCTACCATACCTACTCTAATTCATTTCTCTCGTTGTTTATTTTCCCACAACCTCTTATATGTAATTTTGTGTAACAATAAGGGTCTCTCTCCATTACCATGCAATTTCCCTCTTCTCTCCCTTTCCATCCCACCTCATGTTTCTGCTTAATGTTAATCTTTTCTTCATGCTCTTCCTCCCTGCTCTGTTCTTAGTTGCTCTCATTATATCAAAGAAGATATTTGGTATTTGTTTTTTAGGGATTGGCTAGCTTCACTAAGCATAATCTTCTCTATTGCCATGCATTTCCCTGCAAATTCCATGATTTTGTCATATTTTAGTGCTGCGTAATCCTCCATAGTATACAAAGGTCACATTTTTTTTTATCCATTCATCTATTGAAGGGCATCTGGGTTGGTTCGACAGTGTAGCAATTGTGAATTGTGCTGCTATGAAAATCGATGTGGCAGTATCACTGTAGTACGCTCTTTTAAGGTCTTCAGGGAATAGTCCAAGAAGGGCAATAGCTGGGTCAAATGGTGCTTCCATTCCAAGCTTTCACAGGAGACTCCATACTCCTTTCCAAATTGGCTGCACCAGTTTCAGTCCCACGAGCAATGTACAAGAGTACCCTTTTCCTCACATCCTCGCCAGCACTTGTTGTTGTTTGACTTCATTATGGCTGCCAATCTCACTGGATTGAGATGGTATTTTAGGGTGGTTTTTATTTGCGTTTCTCTTACTGCTAGAAATGGAGAGCATTTTTTCATGTACTTGTTAATTGATTCTATGTCCTCCTCTGAGAAGTTTCTGTTCAGGTCCTTGGCCCATTGGGTTATTGGTTATATTATTGTCTAATTTTCTGAGTTCTTTGTATACTTTGTATACTCTAGATATTAGGGCTCCATGTGAAGGGTGAGGACTAAAAATTTGTTCCCATGATGTAGGCTCCATATTTACCTCTCTTATTGTTTCTCTTTCTGAGAAAAAAAAAATCAGTTTAAGTAAGTCCCATTTCTTGATTCTTGTTATTAACTCTTGTTCTATGGGTGTCCTATTAAGGAATTTGGAGCCTGACCACACAATATGTAGATCTGAGCCAACTTTTTCTTCTATCAGACGCAGAGACTCTGATTTGAATCTAGCTCCTTGATCCACTTTGAGTTAACTTTTGTGCAGGGCGAGAGGAGGGGATTCAGTTTCATTTTGTTGCATATGGATTTACAGTTTACCCAACACCATTTGATGAAGATGCCATCCTTCCTCCATTGCAGGCCATTAGCTCTTTTATCAAATATAAGATAGTTGTAGCTTTTTGGATTAGTCGCTGTGTCCTCCATTCTGTACCATTGGTCCACCCGCCTGTTTTGGTACCAGTACCATGCTGTTTTTATTATAATTGCTCTGTAATATAGTTTGAAATCTGGTATTGCTATACTGCCTGATTCACACTTCCTGCTTAGAATTGCTTTTGCTATTCTGGGTCTTTTATTTTTCCATTTGAATTTCATAATTGCTTTATCTATTTCTACAAAAAATTCTTGGGATTTTGATTGGCATTGCATTAAACCTGTAGAGAACTTTTGGTAATATAGCCATATTGATGATGTTAGTTCTTCCTATCCATGAACGGGGTATATTTTTCCATCTTCTAAGATCTTATTCTATTTCTCTTTTTAGGGTTCTGTAGTTTGCATTATATAAATCTTTCACCTCTTTTGTTAGGTTGATTCCCAAGTATTTAATTATTTTGAGGAAATTGGGAATGCAGTGTTTTGACTCATTTTTGTTTCAGAAGTTTTGTCGCTAATATACAGAAATGCCTTCGATTTATGCATGTTGATTTTCTATCCTGCCACATTGCTGCATTCATTTATTAGTTCTAGTAGTTTTTTCTGTAGACCCTTTTGGGTCTTCTATGTATAGAATCATGTCATCTGCAAATAGTGATAAGTTAAGTTCTTCTTTTCCTATTTTTATGCCTTTAATGTCTTTCATCTCTCTAATTGCTCTGGCCAGTTTTTCGAGAACTATATTGAATAGAAGTGGTGATAGAGGACATCCCTGTCTTGTTCCAGATTTTAAAGGGAATGACTTCAATTTTTCTCCATTCAGAATGATGCTAACCTGAGGCTTAACATAGATAGCTTTTACAATGTCGAGGTAAGTTCCTGTTATCCCTAGTTTTTAAAATGTTTTGAACATAAAGGAATGCTCTACTTTGTTGAATGTTTTTTCTGCGTCTATCGAGATGATCATATGGTTCTTATCTTTAAGTCCAATGATGTTGTGAATAACATTTATTAATTTCCATATATTGAACCAGCCTTGCATCCCAGGGATGAATCCTAGTTGATCATGGTGCACAATTTTTTTGATGTGCCTTTGTATCCAATTCGCCAGAATTTTAATGAGGATTTTTGCATCTAGGTTCATCAGAGATATTTGTCTGTAGTTTTCATTCTTTGAGGTGTCTTTGTCTGGTTTCAGAATCAGGGTGATGTTGTCCTCATAGAACGAATTTGGCAGAGCTCCCAGTTTTTCTATTTCCTGAATAACTTGAAAAGTAATGGTATTAATTCTTCTTTAAAGGTTTTGTAAAACTCTGCTGTATACCCATCCGGTCCTGGGCTTTTCTTGGTTGGTAGTCTTTTGATTGCTTCTTCTACTTCATCCATTGATATTGGTCTGTTTAAATTGTGTGTTCCCTTATGACTCAGTGTGGGCAAATCATATGACTTAAGAAATTTATCAATGTCTTCACTATTTTTTATTTTATTGGAATACAGGTTTCCAAATAATTTCTAATTTTCTTCTGTATTTATGTTGCATCTGTTGTGACATTGCCTTTTTCATCCCGTATGCTAGTAATTTGAGTTCTCTCTCTTCTTCTCTTCATTAGCATTGCTAAGGGTCTGTCGATCTTATTTATCTTTTTGAAGAACCAACTTTTAGTTTTGTTAATTTTTTCAATAGTTTCTTTTGTTTCAATTTCGCTCTGATTTTAATTATTTCTTGCCTTCTGCTACATTTGCTATTGTTTTGCTCTTCCTTTTCTAGGGCTTTGAGATAAAGTGTGAGCTCATTTATTTGTTGTTTTTTTTTTTCTTTCTTTTTTTGAGGAATGACCTCCAGGAGATGAATTTACCTCTTAAAACTTCTTTCACTTTGTCCCATAGAATCTGATATGTTGTGTCTGTATTTTCATTTATCTCTAAGAATTTTTTGATTTCCTCCTTTATGTCTTCTGTAATCCATTGATCATTCAGTAACATATTGTTCATTTTGCATGTAATGTATGATTTTTTCTTTTTTCTTTTATCATTGGTTTCCAGTTTCATTCCATTATGATCACAAAAAATTCATGGTATTATCTCCTCCCCTTTATATTTACTGAGGGTTGCCCTATGGCAAAACATATGGTCTATTTTTGAGAAGGATCCCTGTGCTGCTGAGAAAAAAGTATATCCACTTGATGATGGTTGATATATTCTATATATGTCACTTAAGTCTAGGGTATTGATTGTGATATTGAGTTCTATAGTTTCTTTATTCAACTTTTGTTTGGAGGATCTGTCCAATGGTGAGAGACGTGAGTTGAAGTCACCCATAATTATTGTACTGTGGTCTATTTGATTCTTGAACTTGAGGAGAATTTGTTTAATGAACGTCGCAGCACCATTATTTGCTGCGTGAATATTGATAATTGTTATGTCTTGTCAGTGAATGGTTTCTTTTAACAGTATATAATGTCCTTCCTTATCCCTTTTGATTAAATTAGTCTTGAGGTCGATTTTATTCTATAGGAGGATGGCCACCCCTGCTTGGTTACGAGGACTGTGTGCATGGTATAAATTTTCCCAATCTTTCACCTTCAGCTTGTGTATGTCTTTTCCATTCAGATGTGTCCCCTGGAGGCAACTTATTGTTGGATTTGTTTTTTTTAATTCAAGTTACAAGCCTATGTCACTTTATTGGAGAGTTTAAGCCATTAACGTTTAGAGTTACTATTAATATATGGTTTGTACTGCCACCCATATTTGCTTATATCTTTTTTTTAAATTAGTTTGTTTCTCCATGATTAGCTTTTCCCGCCCTCTGTCATTACTGAGGCACTTCCCACTGATGGTTTACATTGTTGATTTTCATTTCTTCCTCGTGTAGTGTTTTGCTCAAGATGCTTTCCAATGCTGGTTTTCTGGCTGCATATTCTTTTAGCTTTTGTTTATCATGAAATATTTTTATTTTGTTGTCTTACATTAAGCTTAATTTTGCTGGATACATAATTCTTGGTTGGCATCCATTGTCTTTCAGTGTTTGAAGTACGTTGTTCCAGGATCTTCTCACTTCCAGCATCTGTGATAAAAAAAAAACCATTGTTAACCTTTTTGTTTTACCCCTGATTGTAATCTGCCTCCTTTCTCTGGTAGGTTTTAATATTTTCTCTTTGTTTTGTATATTGGATATCTTCATAACAATGTGTCTTGGCATTGGTCTACTGTGATTTTGTGTGCTCAGTGTCCTGTAAGCATCTACAATTAGTTTATCTGTTTCCATTTTTATTTTTGGAAAGTTTTCTCTAATTATTTCATTCAGCAAGTTACTCATTCCCTTGGTTTGAATCTCTGTACCTTCCTCTTTCGGGATGACTCATAAGTTTGTTTTTTTAATGTTATCCCATATCTCTTGGATGTTTTCTCATAATTTTTTACAGCATTTCTTTCTTGGATAGAGTTTTTTCAAGATGATATATTTTGTCTTCATTATCTGACATTCTGTCTTCTACTTGCTCCACTCTGTTAGTGATACTCTCAATTGAGTTTTTAATTTGGTTTATCATTTCCTTGATTTCTAGAATTATTGTTTGATTTTTCTAATAATCTCTATCTCCTGATAAAGATGCTTAATTTCTTATTTTATCTGTTTATGTAATTCATTTTCAATGCGTTCTTTCACTGTTTGTTTTTGCTGTCTCGTATCCTCTTTAAGATTCCATTCCATCTGTCTAAGGTATTCCTTGAGTTCTTTATATGACCATTTTTCTGATGACTCTAGGTGCTCTTGAATATTTAGGCTGTCCTTCATTGTTTGTACTTTTTTTCTTCCTTGCTTTTTTATGCTGCTCATGTTACTTCTTGTTCTGTTTGACTACTGAGTTACTGCTTACTCTTATAAATTTATTTGATGCTTGGAAGGAAAGATATTAGAAGGGAAGGGAAGAAGTCACTAAAGAGAATGAGAGTATCCAGGTAGAATTCAAGGAAGGGGTATAATAAAATTGAAAAGAAATGAAAAGACAAAAGTAAAAAATAGAAAATAAAGAATGAAAATTTTAAGTAATAATGATAATTAAAAAATGAAAATTAAAATTTAAAATAATAATAATAATAATGAAATAAAAAATTAAAAAAATAAAAAACATTAAAAAAGTTAAAGAACAACAACAAAAATGAAAATGAAAGAAAAAGAAAAACATACAAATAATATAATAATAATAATACATGCAGTACTAGAGTTCAATTAACTTCTCTTCCAGTAGGTGGAGCTGTGTGCACTGGGCCAAGCTTCTCCTCTAAATAAGTGGGAACAAATCACTGTGCAGCAGCTCTTCCTCCCAGACTCGGCGGGTCTCCAATCCTGAGTGCCTAGGGCCTTCTCTTGTGCTTCCTCAAGCCAGGCCCCGCTCACCTTTGACGCTCACCACAATACTGGTTACACACCAGGCCTCTGCTCCTGGTAGCCCTGTTTTAATGAACGCCTGGGCACACTCTCCCTGTTTGCCTCCCTCAGACCCTAAGTTTGTAGAGCTTTGTCCTGAGAACCGCCAGCGAATTTTCCTGTCTTCCGGGAGCCATGCTCCTGGTAGGTGGTGTAAGAGACCTCAATTGTCAGCACTGGTGGGAGTGGTAGCCGGGAATTCCACGCCGCAAGTCCCGAGCCAATCCTGTTTCCCTAGGTCTGGCTATTGTGCTCCTGGGAGAGCTGGGAGGGGCCCTTGAGGTTTCCCCGTAGTGTTGAGAGAGATGGCAATGGGATTACACACTTCTCGCGTTGGTTTCAATGAAGTTATCTCCTCCGCCTGTAATGTCAGTTCTATGCCATGGTGGTATCCCATTAAAATGGTGACCGTTTGTTCCCTTTGCTGGGTGACCAATGCAATGTGTGGGTCCTGACTATCTCTCCCAAGCCCCATTTCAATCCTGTGGCCACTGCCTATGAAGGCTCAGTTGTCTTTTAACTCTGTCAATTCAGAAAGCCCAACCAGTTATTTCAGCGGGAATGTTAGTGCTGAGTCACAAAAACCAGACGAATCTAAGCTTGAATGCAGCCAATCCGGGCTCTGTGTGTGTTCTGAGGGGCCCAGACTGTTCGCCCCAGATTCACAACAGGTCAACATTGCCTAGTGATTCTGAGCAAACAGCATTTAGACAGTTTATGACTTCCTATGCCCGTGCAGCTGAAGAGATCAGAGACTTGATTTCTCCATGCCTGCCTTCATAATGGATCTCCTGTATTGCTACTTTTTAATATCTGTGCATGTGCGTGTTTGTATATATATATATATATATATATATATATATATATATATATATATATATACACACACTCTTCAGATTTTTCAAAATATGAAATATATGTGTCTTATTATACACTCCCTAAATTCATTCATATTCATATCTGTGGATTTATAATCAACTTTCCACAAGATTATTCTCATAATAATCATCCACCTGCAATACATATTGTTTCCTAGTACTGAAAACTAAATTCAGTGAATGGTGCATACAAACCCTATTATTTCTACATTTACTTAGCCAGTTTAAAATCAATGCAAGTAGATTCCTAGGGGACATGATGTGTATTTTGACTTTCATTTTTATTCAACACTTGTACGTTACTATGTCTTCAGTTTATCCACATCATAGGATATATATTTCAGTCACAAATTAGAAAATTTATAGGCATTTGTTTCACGATCAATCACTTCCTGATTCAGAACACATGCATTCCTCCATGTTTCTTGACTGGTCTTTTCATGAGACTTCTTTCCAAACACATTACTTTCGTTTAACATCATCACTTATAAAGCAAAACTCAAACACCATTCATCATAAATCATAATCCTAATATTACCATTAGATATATAACTGGTTGGAATGAATGATTGTATATCAATATAAGATTTCTTATATATTTTCACATGTCATTTCAATCCATTATTTAAAGTGGAATCAGTTATGTTATTTATTCATAGTATGGTCTATTCATGCATTATCTCTATATTCATAGACAGAGGTTACACCTCTTTGTGCCCCTAATACTAATGTATGCGTCTTCAAATTATTGCTCCCAGGAATGGTGAAAGAAATACTCATGTCACCTGATCTACATATACATTTTATCACAGTAATATTCTGAACAACAAACAAATAAAATATCACACTTATGATTGTACCAAAGCCTAAAAGGAAAGTGAATGTTGATAACTAATAGCATCCATGTCCAGGTTGCCTAATGCTCTCAAATGTCATTCCCATTCATGACGACATATTTGTTTTTTCCTATGATTATATATTCAAACTCAAGCCTGTTGAAAATGTCTAATCCTATCCCTCACTTTTTACTTTGCCTGATTTAGTAATGTCTCTATTGACACCTGCTTTCCTACATATTTTCCCCAGTTCATCATTTTGGCTTACTCTTCACATGTGCTGACATTTACATTCACTCTCTAAACAAAACCCTATTGCTAAAGAAGCTTTTTTTTCCAAATCATATACTCACTCTTCTTCCTAAACCTACTGACTATCTTCCTAATCCTACCAACTATCCCTTTTTGACTGGATGTTCTCTTCTACATTCAATCATCCAAGGTACAAGGTCCTATGCCATTGTATTTCGATTTAACTGAGACAATTGTACAGAACATTATTCAACACTAAGTATCCAAACCAAGGGCCCAATGCCCTTCTGGGCTTCAAATCTTTCTTAGATTCCCGTTTTTATACATATATTTCACCTATATATTCTTATAAATATCACAGGTTCCCAATCCCATTATTCATCCTGCAGAATGATTCCTAACCCAAATCGAAAATATTATTAACCCTAACCATACACTAACTTTGCAGGAGAGCAGGAACAGTGTGGGTATTAAACTACAGGAATCTAGGGGATCTTCACCTGCTGAGAAACTCAAATGTTCATGCAGAAATAATCCCTGGTGAAGATGAAGGCAGCTATGAAGTACCTCAGAAAGCAAAAGTCAACTTCCATGGCAATCATCCTGTTCAGGATGAAGGGTTGTGTCTGAATCATTCTCTCTCTTCTTAATGTATAGAACATGGACCAAACCAGTCCTGTGTGGAAGCTGTTCCCGGGTGCTTATGGTTGATATAACATTCTAACTAGAGAAAGTGCCACATGAAAATCGGGGCAGCCTCCACCTCATGGTACTTTTGGAAGCAACAAAGTGGTTGCCAAGGCAGTGACATCATTCAGATCCTGAAGAAAGTGATCTCACCTCACTTCCTTGGTGAGGGAACTCTCTGAACTTGGGATCCAGGAAGCCAGGCACCCAGAGACAGTCCCTGTTCTAGTCCCAGTGGTCTCACATGTTTGGAATTACCAAGGACAGAGTCAGTCTTTCTTGGTACCTACAGATGTGAGGATTTTCAAATGCCAGGAAACCTCTGAAGAGGGGCTTTCCCTGAGAAAGCAGGTAGTGGATCATTTTCTGAGAATAGGTAGGAAAGGCGGTTTGTTTGGTATGGTGTGGAATATTTCTATTAAGTCCTTTGACAAGGTGAGTGTTTCTATGTGTGTGTATCCCACTGAGTCCATTGTTGTAGACATTAGAAAAGACAATGCATCAATGGATGTGTCCTGTCTAGTAGAAAGCTTCCCAGCATTCATCCTGCCCAATTCATGAGTGGACTCTGGCTTGCCTTATGGATGGGCAACACCTACAAGCTTCCTAATTTCCTGTTTTCTCTCTCAATTCAGCCCACTCTCCAGAATAGTATCATGGTTTTGTGTCCAAGATTTGTACCACCTCCAAGATCTGTGACATGGCTATGTACTGGATAGCTGAAGGAAATGGCTAGCATCTCAGAAATCTCAGATATCTGTTGACCAGGAAAGTCTCAGTGGAGAAACCCTGCTTTGATCCTTTTGCTTAACTATTGTTCTGTTGAATGTCAGGAAGTTTTTTGCCTCAAGCCACCACTTTGTGAACCCTGAAGAAAACAGTTTTCAAATGGAAATAAATGGGCATCACCTGTGGCTCTTTGCTTAATTGCTTAGGATTGGGATATGTCTGAATCAGCCTGTTGGCCCTGTGTGACGCTGTGGCTTAGATTCTCATCACCTGATGGATCTAAAGATAGATCCCATGCGTGCATCCAAAACCAAAATGGCAAAAAGATCAGATATTGTTGATGAACTCTCGTGCCTTCCTCTGGTAGGTTCCAGATATCCATCAAGTGAGAATAGGGATTCTTTGGGTCAAATGAGTTCTTCAAAGCCCTGCAGAGGCTAGGCCATAGGTGCTTGATTATCATGACTCCAATTCACTTAAAGAATCTAAACCCCAAAGCTAGAAGGCCTCAAGTTGGAGAAGCCAAGCAATATTAAAGGTAGGCCTATTTGATCACTCCTGGTTCACAGGAAGAGAGTCCAGGCCACCCTTACTTTAGGCAAATGCGGTGCAAGGAGCTTATTTTGGACACTGTCGTGGGCTGCATCCCTTATGGAAACCTCCAGCCAGAGGATATAATGAGTGTCTATATGGAAGAAGATGAGGGCCATGTGAGAGTGTTTTGGTTTTAATTGTGGACATTTGTCTGGCGGTTGGAAGAGATCACTGGGTCCACCTAGGCTTGCACTCTGGTGTGATTCCCCTTAGAGACTGAGTTCTTTTACTGATCTCAGAGAATTATTGCCAGGAATTGTGTTGGAATTTTAGATGGCCATGCATGAGAGTTGCCCTTGGAAAGTGACATCTAGGCCCTAGTTGACTTTCCACAGAGCACAGGGAATCTCAGCCAGGATAACACATGATATTATTCTTAAAGACTTGGCAGCCATATTTGAGAGTCAAAACACACATGGACCATACTTTGTAGACCTCAATGGGCCTGGCTTAATCTGACTTTTGGCCACTTTTGGAAGCCTTGCCTGTAAGAATTCTCCAGAGTTTTCATTTAATGGTTTCTGAGTGAATTGAAATCCACAGTGCCTCCAACTTCATCCTTGAAAATTGGCTATATCAATATCATGAAATTTTTGAAATTCCCATGACCGGGTAGCACTGGAGAACATTTGGATGTCCTCTTGCTGATCATGAGTATACAGGACAGTGCCTTGATTGACTGGGTTTTATGAAAATGGTGTAGAACAGAGATTCCAGTAAGTTGGATCTTGCTGAGTAGTTGTTCTAGAGCAGTGGTTGGCAGGTGTGTGATAAAACATCTGTGGTGGGGGCATGTGGATCTGCCATTGGCTTCCAAATGGATTGTGACTGACATTTTGCAGTCAGTAGAACCTTATATGTAAAAGCATATTGTTATATGGAGAGGTTTCAGGGCAATGTTCAGAATCAGGATGCTATGGTCAATAGGGCAAGTTATGTGGGATAGAAGCCTGGTTGGTGCATTCTCCTGCAGAACTCGACACACCACACTTGACAGAACTCACTTCAGCACTGTGTCCCAGGTGAACCCTTGTATTTAATGAAGCAAATACCAAACTCCCAGTGCAGCAGCAAGAAACACCACGAAAGTGGAGGATGACCAAATGAATTTACAGTCCACACGGGGAGACACCTAGAATCCAGTGGCCACAGTATACCTACAAATAGAAAATTCAGCACTGCTGCCTCATGTTTATTGGAAAATAAGAAACCATGTCATCCAGGTCACATAGATGCAGAACCAGATTTGATGGTCTCACTACATATGAACCTAATGCTTCTGACAACAGCATATATTTCATTGCCCAACCTCACAGGCAGTTTCTTCAGATGTTAGGCTGGCAGAAATTCATGTTTTTGGAGTGATTACCCTGTCCCTTACTTTTGGAAACTCCTCTACCAATTCCAAATTTGTGAACTTCTGAGCATTTTCCATTCCACATATGTATTCACAGATTTTCTAAATGTTCTCCTCTAATTGTGTCTTATGTACGGCGAAGGTAATGTCAAGGCATTATTCTGAATGAGAGTGGGAAGATTTTTGTGTAGCACATATTTGCATACACATTGGATACATTTTCCAATTTTCCATTCGAAATACTGAATCCCTGACACTAACACATGCCCTACTAGACTTTGACTTCTTATCCTAATTTGATGGAGAATAATAACCCAAACAGAATACAAATACAAGAGGTTCACAGGAGGCATGGTGTATAATTGGACTTGCCTTTCGTATGATAAATTGTAGGTGTTATAAATCTAGCGAATTTTAATTGAAATAGTTCTCCATGTGTTTTCAAAGTTAACAAATATGTGAATAACTGTCTCCCTTTCTCTGTAGCCTATTCATCACATGTATTTTTATAAGCACATACAGAATTCTACCTGGTATCAGTCGTACATTTGGTGAGGTGGCTGGCTTGGCAGATACAAATTGTGAGAAGAGATCACTCCTACTTAACGCTGTTGGAACTGAAAATTCAACATATGGGTGAGCTTTTTATTTAAACAACATGAATCCATGTACATTTAAATGAATATTTTTGGATCTGTGGATGATATATATTTCATGGTGAATTTCAATTCACATACATAATGCTACTTTTTAATGTCTGTGTGTGTGTGTGTCTGTGTGTATATATATATATTCACTCTCCAGATTTTTCAAAATATTTAGTATATTTTTCTTTTTATACCCTCCCTAAATTCATTCATATTCATGTATGTGGATTTATAATCAACTTTTCACAAGATTATTCTCAGAAATATTCCTCCACCTGAAATACATATTTTTTTTCTTCTACTGAAAACTAACTTTGGGGGATCACATGATGGCGGCGAATGGAGTGCATTACCCCCATGTACCACGTCACTGTGCGGGAAAATGACGAGTTAGAACGGCTAAAACCTATCTTGTTAGGAATTTTCAGCAAATTTGGGGTGCTCCAAAACCTAGTGGACATATATCCATCTCACGAGGATCAGCTACGGGGGCTCAAACGCGAGTGATTTTTCCGCACGGAGGGTCATGCTGCTTATTCAGCAAATTGCCCTGCAGCTAGAGTGTGTGGCGCGCACTGGGAAAAGACGAAATAGCATCGCAAATATACAGTGGTGCGGATTCTATGGGCTCCTGCCCGCTATGCAATTACTGTGCTCAGTGCTGAATTCTGGGATTGAGACGGGGATGGATGTGGTCCAATTCCGTTCTCCATACCGGTCAGACCACAGAGGAAGCCAGCGTCCACCATCTTGAAGAGCTGACGTCACCATCCCTGTTTTCGACTGATCGCAGCTCATTCAGCTATAGAACAGGTAATTTCAGGATTCCATTCACCTTTGCTTTGCAGACAAATTACTCAGGCTCAGTGCTAAAGAACTCGCAGAAACTGCGTCTTGGAGCCTGCTCCTATTAGAACATACACTGAGCCCAGAGCGGCCAAATTTGGCCTCCCTGAACTGATCTGGCCCAGGGCTCAAGAACCCGTGGAAACTGCTTCCCGGTCCGGGTCTTGCTGAATAATGTGGAGGTAAATATCAACCGAGCCTTCATAGGCAGTGGCAACAGGATTGAGACGAGGCTTGTGAGGGCAAGTCAGGACTCACCCATTGCTTTGGTCACCCAGCAAAGGGAACGAAATGCTGCCTTTTGCATGGGATACCAACATGGCAGAGATCTGATGTCATCAGAAAGCAGCGGAGGAGATAACTTCATTAATACCAGCGGTGACAGAAACAGTTGGTCTCCTGGTAAAGAAAGTGAGTCAGAAACACTCGAGTCTCTCTCACTTTGTCATCAAGCCAGAGGGGCAGAGCAGAGCCGCTGCCCATGCCTGGAACAGGCCCAGCGACACACCTGCATGATACTCACTTCACTCCAATTGGAATAGAGGCAGAGGAGAGCCACCACAGGTGCCCAGAACAGGCCTAGCGACCAGCAGGCATGGTAGTCACGTCACCTCAATTGGAGTAATTCCAGAGCAGAGCCTTCTCCAGCACCTAGTACAATCCAAGTGGCCCACCGGCATGGTAGTCACATAACCCCAATAGGAGTAGGCGCAGAGCAGAGTCTTTGCCCATGGTGCCCGGAACAGGCCCAGCAACCTGCCGACTTCGTAGTCACGACACCCCAATTGGAGTAGCGGCAGAGCAGAGCCACCACCCGCGCCCTCAAGGTAGACAAATCTGCACCCGACCAGCAGAAGAGGCCCAGCGGCCTGCCAGCGCGGCAGACACTTCACCCCATTTGGAGTAGGGGCAGAGCAGATCCATCGCCCATGCCCGTAAGGTAGGCAGACCTGCGACCGATGGCAGAACAGGCCCACCCACCCGCCGGCATGGTAGTCACGTCACCCCAATTGGAGTAGGGGCAGAGCAGAGCCGCCGCCCGCGCCTCTAAGGTAGGCAGACCTGAGACCGACTGGCAGAACACCCCAGGGGTCCATGGGTGTGGTACACACGTCACACCAATTAGAGGAGGGGCTTAGCAGAGCCGCTTCCCGCGCCTGCAGGGTAGGCAGACCTGCGACCGATCAGAAGAACAGGCCCAGCGGCCCATCAGCATGGTAGATAGATCACCCCAATTGGAAGAGCACAACAGCCACACCCCGCACCTGCAAGGAAGACTTTTCAAATATACAAGAGCAATATAAATATATAGGGGGAAAATTTCAAAATCACAACAGTTTCACCAAGCAGAAAGAAACGCGAGCCGTATGAAAAGACAAAGAAAAAAGGACCACAAGCAATGCAGGTCAACACAACTTTAGAAGAGGTAATAGCTGCAGCAGATGGAATGTCAGATAAAAAACTCAGGATATACATGCTTCAGATAATCTCGAGTCTCAAGGAAGACATTAGACAGCAAAATCAGACAATGAAAGATCACTTCGACAATGAATTACACAAACAAATCCAAGAAGCAAAAGATCAATTATACAGGGAGATAGAAGTTGTAAAAAATGACAAACAGAAATCCTAGAAATGCAGGAAGCAATAAAACAACTTAAAAACTCAATTGAGAACACTACCATCAGAGTAGAACACTTAGAAGATAGAACATCAGACAATGAAGACAAAGTATTTCAACTTGAAAAGAACATAGACAGCTCAGCAAGACTGTTAAGAAACCATGAACAGAACATCCGTGAAATATGGGATAACATAAAGAGACCAAACTTAAAAGTCATTGGGATACAGGAAGGTATAGAGGTCCAAACCAAAAGAATGAGCAATGTATTTAATGAAATAATACGAGAAAACTTCCCAGACTTGAAGAATGAGACAGACTCCCAAGTCCTAGAAGCCAACAGGACGCCGAATGTGCAAAATCATAAGAGATCCACACCTAGACGCATTATAATGAAGATACCCAACGTACAGAATAAAGAGAGAATTTTAAAAGCTACAATTGAAAGGAAGCAGATTACATTTAGGGGTAAAGCAATCAGGATAACAGCTGATATTTCAACACAGACTCTGAAAGCTAGAAGATCCTTGAAATATATGTTTTTGTCAGGAGCTTTAGCTTCATTTCTAGTGAAAGCATCAAAGCTGTGTCTGCATCTATGTAACCTGGAGAACATGGTTTCTTATTTTCCAAAAGACATGAGGCGGCAGTGCTGAATTCACTCTTTGTAGGTAAACTGTGGCCACTGAAGGCTAAGTGTCTCCCCGTGTGGACTGTGAAGCCATTTGTTCATCCTCCACTTTTCATGGTGTTTCTTGCCGCTGCACTGGGAGTTTGGTATTTGTTTCACTAAATAAAATGAGTTCAACTGAGACCCAGTGCTGGAGGGAGTTCTGTCATGTATGGTGGGTCAGGGTCTGCAGGAGAATTCACCAACCAGGATTCTATCCCACATAGATTGCCCCCTTGATCATAGCAACCTGATTCTGAACATTGCCCTGAAAATCTCCATATAAAAAGATGCCTTCACATGGAGAGGTTTCAGACATATAAGGTTCTGCTGGATGCATCATGTCAGTCTCAAGCCCTTTGGAAGTAATGGCAGATCCACATGGCCCCACAAGAGATGTTTTATCACACACCTGCACACCACCTGCACACACACCACTATTCAGTAGGCTACAAGTTACTGGCATTTCTGTTCTACACCATTTTCATGAAACCCAGACAATCAAGGCACTATCTGGTACACTCATGATGAGCAAAAGGACATCAAAGGTTCTCCAGTGCCACCTGGTCATTGGAATGGCAAAAAATTCATGGTATTTATGTAGCCACTTTTCAAGGATGAAGTTGGAAGCACTGTGGGTTTCAATTCATTCAGGAACCATTAAATGGTGAGGAAGCTCATTTCAATAAAAGATCTGGAGAACTCTCACAGGCAATTTTTCCCAAGGAGTGAGCTAGATCTCAGTTTAGAAGGGCGAATCTCATTAGTGGCCTATTCCACTGCCACACAAATGACCGCAATTGAAAACAAAACACTCCCACATGACCCTCATCTTCTGCCATAGAGACACTCATCATAACCTCTTGCTGCAGGTTTTCATGAGGGATGCAGCCCAAGACAGTGTCCAAAATAAGCTCACTTACCCCTCAATTGCCTAAAGTCAGGGTGCCCTGGACACCCTTCCTGTGAACCAGGAGTGATCAAATAGGCCTGCCCTTAATACTGCTCTGCTTCTCCATTTTGACTGTACTGATTGTTGAGTATAAATTCTTTGTGTGAATTGGAGTCATGAGAAAATCCAAGCACCTATGCATTAGCCTCTTCAGGGCTTTGAAAAACTCATTTGACCCAAATGATATCTATTCTCACTTGATAGAGGTCAGGACTTACAGAGGAAGGCAAGAGACTTCATCCACATTGACTGCTCTTATGGCCATTTTGGTTTTGGATTCAGAGATGGGATCTATCTGTAGATCTGTCAGGTGCCGAGAATCTAAGCCCCAGCCTCACATAGGGCCAAGGGGCAGATTCAGACACATCCCTTTTGAAGCAATTAAGCAAACAGCCACAGGTGATGCCCATTCATTTTCATTTGAAAACTGTTTTCTTCAGGCTTTACAAAGGGGTTGCCTGAGGCAAAGAAATTCCTGACATTCAGGGCAACAGAACAAAAGGTTAGCAAAAGGCAGAAAGCAGGGTTTCTCCACTGAGGCTTTACTGGTCGCACTGATATCTGAGTTTTCTGAGATGCTCCCATTGCCTTCAGCTATCCAGTACATGGCCATGTAACAAAGCTTGGAGGCGGTACATATCTTGGACACCAAACCATGAGACTATTCCGGAGAGTGGCCAGAATTCAGGAAGAAAACTGGAGCTTAGGAAGATAGTAGGTGTTGTCCATTCATAAGGCAAGCTGCAGTCCATTCATCAATTGCGCAAGATGAATGCTGGGTAGCTTTCTACTAGACAGGGCACTTCCATTGATGCATTCTCTTTTCAAATGTCAACAACCACGGACACAGTGGGATACACTTTTAGAAACCCTCGCCATGTCAAACGACTTTCTAGAAACAATCCACTCAAAAACAAACAATCCACCATCCCTACCTATTCTCAGAACATGAGACAAAACCACAAACTCACACCCACACCCACAAAGCACCTCCTTCCCAGAAGTAGGTCTTTGATTATCCGGAGTTTTCTCTGACTGGTGGGCCATACCATGTTTCCCCGAAATGGCCTGTACTTTCTCAGATTTGGTGTCTTTGCCAGAACAACTACCTGCTTTCTCAGGAAACACCTGTCTTCATAGCTTTCCTGGCATTTGGCCATCCTCACATCAGTTGGTACCAATAAAGACTGACTCTGTCCTTGGTAAATCCAATCAAGTGTGCCAACTGGGACTGGCACTGGCTCTGGGGGCCTAGCTTCCTGGTTCCCAAGTTAAGAGAGTTCCACTACAAAGGAAGTGAGGTGAGGTCACTTTTTTCAGGAACTGAATGAGGTCACTGCCTTGGCAACTACTTTGCCCTAACAGTTGCTTCCAAGGGTCCCATGAGATGGATGCTGCCCCAATTCCTGTGACATTTTTACAAGTTAGAATGGTATATCAACCATAGTCACCCAGCAACAGCTCTCCACACAGGCTTGGTTTGGTCCATCTTCTCTACATTAAGAAGAGAGAGGCTGATTCAGACACAACCCTTCATCCTGACCAGGCTGTTTGCCATGGAAGATGACCTTTGCTCTCTCAGGTCCTTCATACCTGCCTACATGTTTTCCAGGGATAATTTCTGCATGGACCATTGAGGTTCTAAGTAGGTGGAAGATCCCCTCCATCCCTGCATTGTAAGACCAACTCTGTTCCAGCTCTTCTGTAATGTTATATTGAGGGAACAGTGTATGGTTATGCTTAATAACCAGTTCGATTTGGGTTAGGAATCATTGTACGGGATGTATAATGGTATTGGGTAACTGCAATACTTACAAGAATATATAGGTGAAATATAAGTATGAAAACAGAAATCCAGGTAAGATTTGAAGTCCAGAAAGTCATTGGGTCCTTGATTGGATTACTTAGCTTGAATTACGTTCTGCACAGGTATCTCAGATAAATTGATATACAATGGCATAGGAACTTGTACCTTGGATGATTGAATGTAGAAGAGAACATCCCCTCAAACAGAGATAGTCAGTAGGATCAGGAAGATAGTCGGTAAGTATCGGAAGAACAATGAGTATAGGATTTGGACCAAAAGTTATTTAGCAATAGGGTTTCGGTTAGAGAGTGAATTTCAATAACAGCACATGTGAAGGGTCTCTAACAATGATGAAGTGGGGAAAATATGTAGGAATGCAGATATCAATAGAGACATTAGGAAATCAGGCAAAGTATAAAGTGAGTGATAGGATTAGATATTTTCAACAGGGTTGAGGTTGAACATATAATCTTAGGAAGAAACAAATATGTAGTCACCAATCGGATTGACATTTGAGAGCATAAGGCACCCTGGACATGGATGTTTTTAGTAATCCATGTTAACTTTCTATTTAGGATTTTGTAGAATCATAAGTGTGACCTTTGAATTTTGTGTCTAGAATATTACTGTGATGAAATATATATGTAGATCAGGTGACATGAGTATTTCTTCCACCATTTCTGGAAGCAATATTTTGAAGATGTATAAATTTGTATTGGGGCTACAAAAAGGTGCACCCTGTGTCTATGAATACAGAGGAAATGCATGAATAGACCATACTGTGAATAAATAATAAAACTGGTTTCAACTTGAAATAATAGATTGAAATAAATTTGAAAACAAATAAGAAATCTTATATTAATATACAATCATTCATTCCAACCCATTATACATCTAATGGAAATATGAGGATTTTGGTTTATCATGAAAAGTGTGTGACTTTGCTTCAAATTGATTATGAAAATCGAAAATAATTTGTTTGGAAAGAAGTCTCATGAAAAGACCAGTCAAGAAACCTGGAGGAATACATGTGTTCTGAAGCAGGAAGCGATTGAAAGTGAAACAAATGCCTATAAATTTGCGAAATTTTTGATGAAATATATGTCCTATGATGTCCATAAACTTAAGAAAGAGTAATGTACCAGTGTGGAATAAAAACGAACGTCAAAATACACAACACGTCCAATAGAATTCTACATGCATTGATGTTAAACTGGTTCAGTTACTGTAGAAATATTAGGATTTGAAGGCACCAATCACTGTAGTTAGTTTTCAGTACTAGGAAACAAATATGTACTTCAGGTGGATGAATATTTCTGAGAATAATCTTGTGAAAATTTTATTATAAATCCACATACATGAACATGAATGAATTTTGGGACTCTAAATAAGACACAAATATTTCATATTTTGAAAAATATGGAGACTATATATATATATATATATATATATATATATATATATATATATATATATATATATTATATATACACACACACACACACACAAAAAACACACACACAGACTTTAAAATGTAGTAATATATGCCAATCGAAATCCATCATGAAATATATATCATCCACAAATGCAAAAATATATATTTTACAGAATATGGATTTATGTATAATTTTGTTCAACTAGGAAGCTCACCCATAGGTTGAATATTCAGTTCCAAAGCGTTTAGGAGGAGTGATCTCTTCTCACAATTTGTATTTGCTGAGGAAGCCACCTCACAAAAATATAGGTGTGATACCAGGTAGCTTTCAGTATGTGCATATAAAAATACATATGTTGAATAGGCTACAGAGAAAGGGAGTCAGTAATACACATATTTTGAACTTTAAAAACACATGGAGAACTATTTAATTAAAAATTGACTAGATTTATAACACATAAACTTTATCATGTAAAAGGCAAGTCCAAATATACATCATGCCTCCTTTGAACTGCTTGTATTTATATTCTGTTTGTGTTATTTTTCTCCATCATATTAGGATTAGTAGCCAGAGTCAAGTAGGGTATGGGATAGTGTCAGGGATTCTGTATTTTGAATGGAAAATTGGAAATTGTATCAAATGTGTGTGCAAATATGTGCAACCCAAAACTTCCCACTCTGATCCAGAACAATGCCTTGACATTACCTTCGCTCCAAGGAAGACACAATTAGAGGAGAAGAGTTAGAAAATTTGTGAATACATGTCTGGAATGGAAAATGCTCAGGAGTTCACAAACTTCGAGATGGTAGAGGAGTTTCCAAAAGCAAGGGACATGGTAAACACAACACCAACATGGAGCTCTTCTGGCCTAAAGACTGTTTGAGAAACTGCATGTGAGATTGGGCACTTGAAATATAAGTTGTTGTCAGAAGTTTTAGCTTTCTTTCTAGTGAGACCATCAAAGATGGGTCTGCATCTATGTGACCTGGACGACATGTTTTCTTATTTTCCAATGAACATGGGGCAGCAGTGCTGAATTCTCTCTTTGTAGGTAAACTGTGGCCACTGGGGGCTTAGTGTCTCCCCGTGTCGCTGTGAAGACATTTGGTCATCCTCCACTTTTCGTGGTGTTTCTTGCTGCTGCACAGTGAGTTTGATATTTGCTTTACAAAATACAAGGAGTTCAACTGGGACACAGTGCTGCAGGGAGTTCTGTCACTTGTGGTGGGTTAGAGTCTGCAGGAGAATGCACCATCCAGGCTTCTATCACTCATTGCTTGCTACATTGCCCCCTTTTCCATTGCAACCCAATTCTGAACATTGCCCTGAAACCTCTCTATATAACAAGGTGCCTTTACATAAATGGGTCTGCTGGCTGCTGCAAGTCAATCACATGCTATTTGGAAGCCAATGGCAGATCCACATGGCCCCACCACAGATGTTTTGTCACACACCTGCCCACAACTGCTCAAGGCGCACTACTCAGAAGGTTCCAACTTACTGGCATCTCTGTTCTATGCCATTTTCATGAAACCCAGTAAATCAAGGCCCAGTCTGGTACACTCATGATGAGCATCAGGAGATCTAACTGTTCTCCAGTGCCACCTGGTCATGGGAATTTTAAAAATTTCATGGTATTTATCTAGCCATTTTTCAAAGAGGAATTTGGAGCCACAGTGGGTTTCAATTCATTCATGAACCATTAAATGTTGTGGAAGCTCATTTCAATGAAAGATCTGGAGAACTCTCACAGGCAATGCTTCCCAAAGAGTGGCCTAAAGGTCACATGAGGCCAGGCCCATTGAGGTCTACAATGTGAGGTCCATGGGTGTTTTGACTCTCAAATATGCCTGCCAAGTCTTTCAGAATAAAATCCAGGTATATCCTGGCTGACATTCTCAGTGCTTTGTGGAAAGCCACCCTGGGCTTAGATCTCAGTTTCAAAGGGCAAGTCTAATGCGTGGCCTCCTAAAATCCCAACACAATTCATGTGAATACTTCTCTGAGGTCAGTTCCAGAACTCAGTCTCTAAGGTGAATCAAACCCGAGTTAAAGCCCAATTGGACCCAGTCTTATCTTCCAACAGCCAAATAAATGACCACAATTAAATCCAAAACACTCCCACATTGCCCTCATCTTCTTCCATATAGACACTCATCATTACCTCTGGCTGGAGGTTTCCATGAGGGGTAAAGCACAAGACAGAGTCTGAAATAATCTAACTTGCCCTCATTTGCCTAAAGTCAGTGTGACCTGGACACCCTTCCTGCAAACAAGGAGTGATTTAATAGGCCTGCCACTAATACTGCTCTGCTTCTCCAATTTGAGGCCTACTGACTGTCATGTATAGATTCTTTATGTGATTTGGATTCATTAGAAAACCCAAGCACATATGGGCTAGCCTCTGCAGGGCTTTGAAGAACTCGATTAATTCAAAGGATCCCCAAATTCACTTGTTGGAGGTCAGGAACCTAACAGAGAAAGGCAATAAACTTCATCTACAATGACTGATTTTTTAGACATTTTGGTTTTGGATGAACACATGGGATCTTTCTTAAGATCCATTAGGCGCTGAATATCTAAGACACAGCCTCACACACGGCCAAGAGGCTGATTCACACACATATCTCTCAAAGCATTTTAGCAAACAGCCACAGGTGATGCCCATTCATTTCCATTTGAAAACTGTTTTCTTCAGGATTCACAAAGGGGTGGCCTGAGGCAAAGACCTTCCTGACATTCAGGGCAACAGAGGAATAGGGAAGCAAAAGGCCCAAAGCTGGTTTTCTCCACTGAGACTTTCCTTGTCACACTGATATCTGAGTTTTCTGAGATGCTCCCTTTCCTTTCAGCTATAGAATACATTGGCCATGTCACAGAGGTTGGAGGTGGTACATAACTTGGACAAAAAACCATGAGCCTACTCTGGAGAGTGGCCAGATTCAGAAAGAAAACAGGAACTAGGAAGATAGTACGTGTTGCCCATTGATAAGGCAAGTCACAGTCCATTCATAAATTAGGCAGGATAAATGCTGGAATTCTTTCTACTAGACAGGACACATCCATAGATGAATTCTCTTTTCTAATGAATACAACCACGGACACAGAGAGTTACACAGATATAGAAACACTCACATTGTCAAAGGAATTACTAGACACAGTCCACTCCAAACCCAACAAACTGCCTTTCCTACTTATTCTCAGAACATGAGAAAAAACCACAAACTCACTCCCACACCCACAAAGACACCTCCTTCCCCCAAGTAATTCTGTGACTATCCTGAGTGTCGTCTGACTGGTAGGCCATACTATGTACCCCCAAATGGCCTGTCCTGTCTCAGATATGGTCTCCTTGGCCAAATCTGTGACGTTGTCAGGAGCCAGAAATGGGAAAGTACCTTTTTCTCAGGAAAGGCCCCTCTACAAAGCTCTCCTGGCATTTGGCCATCCTCACATCAGTAGGTTCCAGGAAACACTGATTCTGTCCTTGGTAAATCCAAACAAGTGACCTCAATGGGACTGGGACTGGGACTGGCTCTGGTTGCCTGGCTTCTGCACACAAGTTCAGAGAGTTCCATCACCAAGGAAGAGAGGTGAGATCACTTACTTCAGGTAGTGAATGAGGACACTGCCTTGGCAATCACTTTGTCCTAACAGTTGCTTCCAAGGGTCCCATGAGATAGAGGCTGCCCCTACTTCCTGTGACACTTTCACAAGTTAGAATGGTGAATCAACCATAGGCACCCAGGAACAGCTCTCCACACAGGCCTGGTTTGGTCCATTTTCTCTACATTGAGAACAGAGAGGCTCATTAAGATACAACCCTTCATCCTGACCAGGTTGTTTGCAATGGAAGATGAGTTTTGCTCTTTAAGGTCCTTCATAGCTGCCTATATCTTCTCCAGGGATCACATCTGCATGGACCTTTGAGTTTTTCAGCATATGGAATATCCCCTACATTCCTGTATTGTAAGACCAACACTGTCCCTGGTCTTTTGTTAAGTGAGATTGTGGGAACAGTGTATGTTTAGGGTTTAATAACATGTTTGATTTGGGTTAGGAATCATTCTGCTGGATGAATAATGGTATTGGGAACCTGTGATATTTATTAAAACATAGACATAAAATATAAGTATGAAAACAGAAATCTAGGTAAGATTTGAAGCTCAGAAGGGCATTGAGCTGTTGATTGTGATACTTAGCTTTGAATTATGTTCCGCATATATGTCTCAGATAAATCGATAATCAATGGCATAGGACCTTGTACCTTGGATGATTGAATGGAAAAGAGAACTTCCACTCAAACAGGGAAACTCAGTAAGATTAGGAAGATAGTCAGTAGCTTTCAGAAGAAGAGTGAGTACAGGATTTGGACCTAAAATTCTTTATCAATAGGGTTTCGCTTAGAGAGTGAAAGTAAATATCATCACATGTGAAGAGTCACTCACATGGTGAACTGGGGAAAATATTTAGGAAAACAGACATCAATAGAGACATTAGGAAATCAGCCAAAGTATAGAGTGAGTGATAGGATTAGACATTATTAACTGCATTTAGTTTGAATATATAATTTTAGGAAGAAACAAATACGTAGTCACCAATAGGATTGATATTTGAGACTATTAGGCAAACTGGACCTGGATGTTTTTAGGAATCCATGTTCAGTTTCCATTTAGGCTTTGGTACAATCATAAGTGTGACTTTTGCTTTTTGTGTCCAGAATATTACTGTGATACAATGTATATGTAGATAAGGTGACCTGAGTATTTCTTCCACCATTTCTGGGAGCAATATTTTGAAGATGTATAAATTAGTATTCGGGGAACAAACAGGTGCACTCTTTGTCTTTGAATATGGAGAATATGCATGTATAGACCATACTGTGAATAAATAATATAACTGGTTCCAACTTCAAATAATGGATTGAATTGAAATGTGAAAATATACAGGAAATCTTATATTGATATACAACCATTCATTCCAACCCGTTTTACATCTAATGGTAATATGAGGATTATGGTTTATCATGAAGAGTGTGTGAGTTTTGCTTAAAATTGATTATGGAAATTGAAAATATTTTTTTTGGAAAAAAGACTCAAAAAAAGACCAGTCAAGAAACCTGGAGAAATACATGTGTTCTGAAGCAGGAAGTGACTGAAAGTGAAACAAATGCTTATAAATTTGTGAAATTGTAGATGAAATACATATCCTCTGATGTGCATTCACTGAAGGAATAGTAATGTACCAGTGTTGAGTAAAAATGAACGTCAAAATAAACATCATGTCCCATAGGAATCTTCTTGCATTGATGTTAAACTGAGTCAGTTAATGTAGAAATATTAGGATTTGAATGCACCATTCACTGAATTTAGTTTTCAGTCCTAAGAAACAAATATGTATTTCAGGTGGATGAATATTTCTGAGAATAATCTTGTGAAAATTTGATTATAATTCCACATACATGAACATGAATGAATTTGAAAATTTGATTATAATTCCACATACATGAACATGAATGAATTTTGGGACTGTACATAAGACACATCTATTTCATATTTTGAAATATATGGAGAGTGTGTATATATATATATATATATATATATATATATATATATATATATATACAAGAGTGTGTATACACACACACACACACACAAAACAGACATTAAAAAGTAGCAATATATATGCCAATTGAAATTCTTCATGAAATATATATCATCCACAGATCCAAAAATCTTCATTTTACTGAGCGTGGATTTATGTGTAATATTGTTTAACTAGGAAGCTCACCCATAGCTTAAATTTTCAGTTACAACATCGTTTAGAAGGAGTGATCTCTTCTCATAATTTGTATCTGCCAAGTCAGCAACCTCACAAAAATGTACGTGTGATACCAGGTAGGATTCTATATGTGCATATAAAAATACATGTGCTGAATATGCTACAGAGAAAGGGATACAGGAATTCACATATTTGTCAACTTTAAAAACACATTGAGAGAGGGAGGGGCAGATCTGCCAATCGCTCCTTCAAGGTAGGCGGACCTGCGACCAACCGGCTGAACAGGACCAGTGGCCCGCCACCGTGGAAAACACATCGCCCTGGTTGGGGGAGGGGCAATGCCGCCGGGCCTGCAAGGTAGGCAGACCTGTGACCCACAGCAGGACAGGCCCAGCAATCTGCGGAGGGGCAGAGACGCCCTCTGCGCCTGCAAGGTAGGTGGACCTGCAACCACCGACAGACCAGGCCTATGGCCCGCCAGCATGGTAGACACATCGTCTCGGTTGGGGGAGGGGCGGAGCAGCCACAGGCGCCTGCAAGGTAGACAGACCTGCAAGGGACAGACAAAACAGACCCAGTGGCCCGCGGATGGTCAAAGCTGCCGCCCACGCCTGCAAAGTAGCCCGACTTGCGACCCACTGGCAGAACAGGCCCAGTGCCTGCAGAGGGGCAGAGTTGCTGCTCGCACCTTCAAGGTAGGCGGACCAGCTACCGACTTACAGAACAGGCCCAGCAGCCTGCTGGTGTGGTAGGCACATTGTCCCAATTGTAGGAGGGGCAGAGCCACCACCCGTGCCTGCGAGGGAGATTTTGAAACTATACAAGAGCAATATAAATATATAGGGGAAAAATTCAATAACACAACAGTTTCACCAAGCAGAAAGGAATATGAACAGTATGAAAAGACAAGGAAAGAAAGGACCATAAACAATGCAGGTAAAGTCAACGTTAGAAGAGGTAATATCTGCAGAAGATGGAATGTCAGATAAAGAACTCAGGATATACATGCTTCAGATGATCTGGAGTCTCAAGGAAGACATTAGAGAGCAAAATCAGACAATGAAAGATCACCTTGATAATGAATTACATAAAAAAAATCCAAGAAGCATAAGATCAACTATACAGGGAGATAAAGATTATAAAATCAAACAAACAGAAATCCTAGGAATGCAGGAATCAATAAACCAACTTAAAAACTCAATTGAGAATACTACCAGCAGAGTAGAACACTTAGAAGATAGAACATCAGACAATGAAGACAAATTATTTCAACTTGAAAAGAACACAGACAGCTCAGCAAGACTTTTAAGAAACCATGAGCAGAACATCCAAGAAATATGGGATAACATAAAAAGACCAAACTTAAGAGTCATTGGGATACAGGAAGGTATAGAGGTCCAAACAAAAGGAATGAGCAATATATTCAATGAAATAAAGGAGAAAACTTCCCAGACTTGTAGAATGAGACAGAATCGCAAATCCTAGAAGCTTACAGGATGCCAAATGTGCAAAATCATAAGAGATCCACACCTAGACATATTATAATGAAGATGCCCAACATACAGAAAAAGGAGAGAATTTTAAAAGCTACAAGATAAAGGAAGCAGATTACATTTAGTGGTAAACCAATCAGGATAACAGCTGATCTTTCAACACAGATTCTGAAAGCTAGAAGATCCTGCAATAACATTTTTCAAACACTGAAAGAAAATGGGTTCCATCCAAGAATTGTGTATCCAGCGAAATTAAGCTTCAGGATAGAAGATGAAATTAAAACTTTCCACGATAAACAAAAGTTAAAAGAATTTGCAGCTAGAAAACGATTTCTTAAAAACATCCTTGGCAAAACATCACAGGAAGGGGAAATGGAAAATAACAATAAAAACCAACAGTGGGAGGTAGAGGAGTAAAGGGGGGAAAATAATCAAGGAGGAAAACAAACCATGCTTAGTAACATAAATATACAAATATGGCTGGAAGAACAACCCATATCTCAATAATAACCCTAAATGTTAATGGCTTAAACTCACCAATTAAGAGACACAGGCTAGTAGAATGGATCATAAAACAAGACCCAACAATATGCTGCCTACTGGAGACACATTTGTTAGGAAAAGATATACATAGACTGAAGGTGAAAAGTTGGGAAAAATCATATCACTCATATGGACTTTGGAAACAAGCAGAAGTGTCCATACTCATATCAAATAAAATAGATTTCAAGCCAAAGTTAATCAAAAGGGATAAAGAGGGACACTACATACTGCTCAAGGAAACCATACACCAACAAGACAAAACAATCATAAATATATATGCCCCAAACATTGGTGCAGCTATGTTCATTAAACAAATTCTTCTCAAGTTCAAGATTCTAATAAACCAATATACAATACTCATGGGAGACTCAAACACACCTCTCTCACTACTGGACTGATCTTCCAAACAAAAGTTGAATAATGAAACTATAGAACTCAATAACACAATTAATAACCCAGACTTATGATATATATATATATATATAGAATATACCACCCAACATCAAGCAGTTACACTTTTTTCTCAGCAGCACATGGATACTTCTCAAAAAATAAATCATATATTATGTCACAGAGCTACTCTTAGACAATATAAAGGAGTAGATATAATACCAGGCATCTTATCTGATCATAAGGAAATGAAACTGAAAATCAACAATGAAAGAAAGAAGGAAAAATCATGTATCACATGGAGAATGAAAAATAGGTTACTGAATGATCAATGGGTTATAGAAGACATCAAGGAGGAAATTAAAAAATTCTTAGAGATAAATGAAAACACAGACATTACATATCAGAATCTATGGGACACATTGAAAGCAGTTCTAAGAACAAAATTCATTGCTTGGATTTCATTCCTTAAAAAAAGGAAAAAAAAAAAAATAAATGATCTCATACTTCATCTCAGAATCCAAGAAAAAGAAGAGCAAAACAACAGCAAAAGAAGTAGAAGCCAAGAAATAATTAAAATCAGAGCTGAAATTAATGAAATCGAAACAAAGAAACAATTGAAAAAATTGACAAAACTAAAAGATGGTTCTTTGAAAAAATAAATAAAATCGACCGACCCTTAGCCAAGCTAACAAAGAAAAGAATAGGGAGAATTCAGTATCACAACAGATAGTTCAGAAATACAGAAGATAATCCGAAATTATTTTGAATTCTTATTCTTCAATAAAATAGAAGATAGTGAAGGCATCGATAAATTTCTCAAGTCATATAATCTGCCCAGATTGAGTCAGGAGGATATAGGCAACCTAAACAGACCCATAACAATTGAGGAAATAGAATAAACCATCAAAAGACTACCAACTAAGAAAAGCCCAGGACCGGATGGGTATACAGCAGAGTTTTACAAAACCTTTAAAGAGGAACTAATACCATTACTTTTCAAGCTATTTCAGGAAAAATGCAAAAATCCTCAATGAAATTGTGGCGAATCGGATACAAAAACATATTAAAAAAATTGTGCACCATGATCAAGTAGAATTCATCCCTGGGATGCAAGGCTGGTTCAATATACAGAAATCAATAAATGTTATTCATCACATCAATAGACTTAAAAATAAGAACCATTTGATCATCTCGATAGATGCAGAAAAAGCATTCGACAATGTACAGCATCCCTTTATGTTCAAAACTCTGGAAAAACTAGGGATAACAGGAACATACCTCAATAATGTAAAAGCAATCTATGCTAAGCCTCAGGCTAGCATCATTCTGAATGGAGAAAAATTGAAGGCATTCCCTCTAAAATCTGGAAGAAGATAGGGATGCCCTCTCTCACTACTTCTGTTCAACATAGTTCTCGAAACACTGGCCAGAGCAATTAGAGAGATTAAAGAAATCAAAGGCATAAAAATAGGAAAAGAAGAACGTAAATTATCACTATTTGAAGATGACATGATTCTATACTTAGCAGACCCAAAAAGGTATACAAAGAAACTATTAGAGCTAATAAATGAATTCACCAAAGTGGCAGGATATAAAATCAATACGCATAAATCAAAGGCATTCCTGTATATCAGCAACAAATCCTCTGAAATAGAAATGAGGACAACCACTCCATTCAAAATATCCACACACACACACACACACAAAAAATACTTGGGAATCAACCTAACAAAAGAGGTGAAAGACTTATAAAATGAAAACTACAGAACCCTAAAGAGAGAAATAGAAGAAGATCTTAGAAGATGGAAAAATATACTATGTTCATGGATAGGCAGAACTAACATCATCAAAATGGCAATATAACCAAAATTCTCTATATGTTAAATGCAATGCCAATCGGGTCTAAAAGCATGCAATGGAGGAAGGATAGCATCTTCAACAAATGGTTCTGGGAAAACTGGAAATTCATATGCAACAAAATGAAACTGAATCCATTTCTCTCGTCATGCACAAAAGTTAACTCAAAATGGATTAAGGAGCTTGATAGCAAATCAGAGACACTGCATCTGATACAAGAAAAAGTTGGCTATGATCTACATACTGTGGGGTTGGGCTTCTAATTCCTCAATAGGACACCCATAGCACACGAGTTAATAACTAGAATTAACAAATGGGACTTACTCAAACTAAAAAGTTTTTTCTCATCAAAAGAAAAAATAAGAGAGGTAAATAAGTAGTCTACATCCTGGGAACAAATCTTTACTCCTCACACTTCAGATAGAGCCCTAATATCCAGAGTATACAAAGAACTCAAAAAATTAAACAATAAGAAAACGAATAACCCAATCAACAAATGGTCCAAGGACCTGAACAGACACTTCTCAGATGAGGACATACAATCAATCAATAAGTACATGAAAAAATGCTCACCATCTCTTGCAGTCAGAAAAATGGAAAACAAACCCACCCTAAGATACCATCTCACTCCAGTATGATTGGCAGCCATTATGAAGTCAAACAACAAGTGCTGGCGAGGATGTGGGGAAAAGGGTACACCTGTACATTGCTGGTGGGACTGCAAATTGGTGCAGCCAATTTGAAAGAAGTATGGAGATTTCTTGGAAGCTAGGAATGGAACCACCATTTGACCCAGCTATTCCCCTTCTCAGTGTATTCCGTAAGACCTAAAAAGTGCATGCTGCATTGACACTGCTACATTGATGTTCATAGCAGCACAATTCAAAATAGCAAGAGTGTGGAACCAACTTAGATGCCCTTCAATAGATGAAGGAAAAAAAATGTGGCATTTATACACAATGGAATAATACTCTGCATTAAAAAATGTCAAAATCATAGAATTTGCCGGGAAATAGATGGCATTAGAACAGATTATGCTAAGTGAAGCTAGCCAATCCCTAAAAAAAAAAACAAATGCCAATAGTTTTATTTGATATAAAGAGAGTAACTAAGAACAGAGTTGGGAGGAAGAGCATGAGAAGAAAATTAACATTAAACGGGGGTGAGAGGTGGAAGAGAAAAGGAAAGAGAAGGAAAATTGCATGGAAATGGAAGGAGACCCTCATGGTTATACAAAATTACATACAAGAGGAAGTTAGGGGAAAGGGTGGAAAAAACCAAGGGGGAGAAATGAATTACAGTAGATGGAGTAGAGAGAGAAGATGGGAGGGGAGGGGATGGGGGATAGTAGAGGATAGGAAAGACAGCCGACTACAACAGACACTACTATTGCAATACGTAAAACAGTGGATGTGTAACAGATGTGATGCTGAAACCTGTATACGGGGTAAAAATGGGAGTTCATAACCCACTTGAATCAAAGTGTGAAATATGATATGTCAAGCAATAGGTAAAGTTTTGAACAACCAACAATAAAAATTAAAGGAAAAAAACACATAGAGAACTATTTCAATGAAAAATGGACTAGATATATAACACCTACCCTTTATCATGCAAAAGGCAAGTCCAACTATACACCATGCTTCCTCTGAACGGCTTGTATTTCTATTCTGTTTGTGTTATTATTCTCCATCATAGTAGGATTAGTAGTCAGAGTCTAGTAGGGTATGGGTTAGTGTCAGGGATTCAGTATTTTGAATGGAAAAAAGGAAAATGAATCCAATGTGCATGCAAATATGGGCTACACAATAAATTTCCCACTCTCATCCAGAACAATGGCTTCACATTACCTTCGCCCCAAATAAGACGCAATTAGAGGAGAAGAGTTGGAAAATCTGTGAATATATATCTGGAATGGAAAATTCAAAGGAGTTCACAACCTTGGATGTGGTAGAGGAGTTTCCAAATGTAAGGGACAAGGTAAACACTCCACATACTTGTAGCTCTTCTGGCCTAAAGTCTTCTTGAGAAACTGCCTCTGATGTTGGGAACTCAAAATATATGTTGTTGTCAGGAGCTTTAGCTTTCTTTCTAGTGAGACCATCAGAGCTGGGTCTACATCTATGTGACCTGGAGGACGTGGTTTCTTATTTTCCAATGAACACTAGGCTACAGTACTGAATTCTCTCTTTGTAAGTAAACTGTGACCACTGGGGTCTAAGAGTCTCCCCGTGTGGACTGTGAAGGCATTTGGTCATTCTCCACTTTTCGTGGTGTTTCTTGCTGCTACACTGGGAGATTGGTATTTTCTACACGAAATACAAGGAGTTGAACTGGGACACAGTGCTGAAGGGAGTTCTGTCATGTGTAGTGGGTCATGGACTGCAGGAGAATGCACCAACCAGGCTTCTAGCCCACATAGATTGTCCCCTTGTCCATAGCAACTTGATTATGAACATTGCCCTAAAAATTCTCCATATACCAATATGCCTTTACATATAAGGGTTTCCTGGCTGCACCACGTCAGTCACATGCCATTTGGAAGCAATGGCAGATCCACATGGCCCCACCACGGATGTTTTATCACAAACCTGCACACCAAAGCTTGCGCCTACAATTGAGGAGTATCCAACTTACTGGCATCTCTGTTCTACACCATTTTAATGAAACTCAGTCAATAAAGGCACTCATGATCAGCAATAGGGCATACAAAGGTTCTCCAGTGCCACCTGGTCATAGGAATTTCAAAAATTTTATGGTATTTATCTAGCCATTTTTTAAGGTGGAAGTTGGAGGCACTGTGGGTTTCAATTCATTTAGGAACCATTAAATTGTGAGGAAGCTCATTTCAATGAAATCTCTGGAGGACACTCAAAGGCAAGTCTTCCCAAAGAGTCGCCAAAAGGTCACATGAAGCCAGGCCCATTGAGGTCTACAGTGTGAGGTCTATGTATGTTTTCACTATGGCTGCCAAGTCTTTCAGAATAAAATCTTGTGATATCCTGGGTGAGATTCCCAGTGCTCTGTGGAAAGCCAGCCTGGGCCTAGGTCTCAGTTTCCAAGAGCAAGTCTCATGTGTGGCCTCCTAAAAACTCAAAACAATTCATGCCAATACTTCTCTGAGTTCAGTTCCATAACTCAGTCTCTAAGGGGAATCACACCAGATTTCAAGTCCTGGTTGACCTACTCATCTCTTCCAACCCCAACACAAATGACCAAAATTAAACCAAAACATTCCCACATGACCCTCATCTTATTGCATATAGACACTCATCTTAACCTCTGGCTGGAAGTTTCCATGAAGGACACAGCCCAAGACAGTGTCCAAAATAGGCTTCCTTGCCCCTTATTTTCCTAATGTCAGGGTGGCCTGAACACCCTTCCTGTAACCCAGGAGTGATCAAATAGGCCTGCTGTAATACTGCTCTGCTTCTCCAATTTGAGGCCTACTGACAGTGGGGTTTAGAATCTTTATGTGAATTGGAGTCATAAGAAAACACAAACACCACTGGGCTAGCATGTGCAGGGCTTTGAAGAAATCATTTGACCCAAATGATCCCTATTCTCACTTGATGGAGTTCAGGAACCTTACAGTGGAAGGCAAGAGACTTTATCCTCAATGACTCCTCTTTTGGGCATTTTGGTTTTGGATTCACACATGGGATCTTTCTTTATATAAATCAGGTGCTAAGAATCTAAGCCACAGCCTCACACAGGGCCAAGAGGCTGATTCAGACACACCCCTTTCTAAAGCAATTAGGCAAAGAGCCACAGGTGAGGCCCATTCATTTCCATTTGAAAAGTGTTTTGTTCCGGCTTCACGAAGGTGTGGCCTGAGGCAAAGAAATTCCTGACATACAGGGGAATAGAACAAAAGGTAAGCAAAAGGCCCAAAGCACGGTTTTTCCACTGAGACTTTACTGGTCACACTGATATCTGAGTTTTCTTAGTTGCTCGCCATTCCCTTCAGCTATCCAGTACATGGCCATGTCACAGAGCTTGAAGGTGGTACTTCTCTTGGACACAAAACCATGAGCCTATTCTGGAGAGTGGCCAGAATTTAAAAATAAAACCAGAACTTAGGAAAATAGCAGGTGTTGCTCATCGATAATGGAAGCCGCAGTGCATTCATATATTCGGCTGGATGAATGCTGGGAAGCTTTCTACCAGACAGGACACATCCATTCATGCATTCTCTTTTCTAATGTCTACAACCAAGGACACAATGGGATACACAGACATAGAAACACTTGCTTTATCAAATCACTTATTAGAAACAGTTCACTCCAAACCAAACAAACCGCCATTCCTACCTATTCTGAGAACATGAGACAAAAGCACAAACACACACCCACACCCACAAAGCACCTTCTTCCCCCAAGTAGGTCTCTGACTATCCGGAGTGTCCTCTGACTATTGGGCCAAACTATGTTCCCCCGAAATTGCCTGTCCTGTTTCAGATCTGGTTTCCTTGGCCAACTCTGTAAAGTTGTCAGGAGGCAGCGGTGATCCACTACCTGCTTTCTCAGGAAAGGCCACTCTTCAGAGCTTTCCTGGCTTTTGGCAATCCTCATATCAGTAGGTACCAACAAAGACTGATTCTGTCCTTGGTAAATCCAAAGAAGTGAGACCACTGCTACTGGGACTGGAATGGGATTTGGGTGCCTGGATTCTTTGATCCCAAATTCAGAGAGTTCTATCACCAAGGATGTGAGGTGAGGTCTGAGGTCACTTCCTTTAGGAACTGAATGAGCTCACACCATTTGCAACCACTTTGTCCTAACAGTTGCTTCCAAGGGTCCCCTGAAATGAAGGCTGCCCCTGCTTCCTGTTACAGTTTCACGAGTTTGAATGGTATATTAACCATAGGCAACCGGGAACAGCTCTCCACACAGCCTGGTTTGGTTCTTCTTCTCTACATTAAGAAGAAAGAGGCTGATTCAGACATATCCCTTCATCCTGACCAGGTTGTTTGCAAGAGAAGATGACTTTTGCTCACTCAGTTCCTTCATAGCTGCCTACAACTTCTCCAGGGATCATTTTTACATGTACCTTTGAGTTTCTTAGCAATAGGAAGTTCCCCTACATTCCTATATTGTAAGACCTACTCTGTCCCTGCTCTTCTGTAAAGTTATATTGAGGGAACAGTGTATGGTTAGGGTTAATAACAGGTTCAATTTGCATTAGGAATCATTCTGCTGGATGAATAATGGTATTGGAAACCTGCGATATTTACAACAATATATAGGTGAAACATAAGTATGAAAACAGAAATCTATTTAAGATTTGAAGCCCAGAAGAGCATTGGGACCTTGATTGTGATACTGAGCTTTGATTTATTTTCTGCACAGATGTCTCAGATACATCAATATACAATGGCAAAGTTCCATGTATTTTGGATGATTGATTGTCAAAGAGAACTTCCAGTCAAAAAGGGATAATCAGTAGGATTAGGAAGATAGTCGGTAGGTTTAGAAAGGAGAGTGAGCATAGGATTTGGACCAAAAGTTCTTTAGCTATAGGGTTTCGGGTATAGAGTGAATGTAAATGTCACCACATGTGAAGAGGCAGTCACAATGATGAACTGGGGAAAATATGTAGGAAAGCAGATATCAATAGAGACATTAGGAAATCTGGCAAAGTGTACTCGGTAGCGAAAGGTTAATATAATAGGTACTTATCACTTCCTGTTTTCTGTATGCTTAATAAAACACTGTTGAAATCTTGAGAACTGTTTGCTAATCTTGTTCCCAGAATGTTCTGTCCTCAACTGCCAAACTGCAGAAAGTACTTCCTCACCCAGTTGCCCACAAACAGCTCACTCGCCCGGACCCATCAATAAACATCCTGCCCTGCCCTCTCAAAGGAAAGTATATAAGCTCTGCTTAAGCTGTTCTCAGGGCTCTCTGCTCTATTCAAGTGAACTCTGAGCCCCAGCATGCTGGACCCATAATAAACCCTTTGCTTTTGCATGAGACAGTCTCTTGGTGGTTTCTTCCCCGGACGCTCGCCCGACCTTTACATATGGAGGTTCCACTGAGATCCAGCAGCGGCAGATGAGAGACCCCAACGGGCTCCTCTCGGGGTATGTAAGGCGCCTCTTTCTGGTTTCAGGTTTCAGGTTAGGGCTTGGCAAAATGGCTGTTGATGAAGAGTGTGAGCTCTCTCCGACGATGGCTGACAGACATGTCATAGAGCCACAGGCCACGTCACTGGGGGACTCCCCAGAGAACTCGGGAAATCGAGGAACAATAGTCTCCTCAACTCAGTGATATTTTGTTTCAGATTCGGCATATCCAGCCCATCAGGTTTTGCCGGCTACTCAGTCCTGGTCTCAGTGTTGGACGTCCATTGCCTGTCTTTATTGTTTTGTCTTGTCTGTGTCGTGTGTCGTTGCTTTTACTGATTGTTTATCTTTCATAATGGGATAGAGCACTTCAATGCCTCTTTCCCTGACCCTTGATCATTGCACCAAAGTCCGCTTAAGGGCTCAGAATCTTTCTTTTTCAGTAAAACGCTGGACCTGGCAGACTCTCTGTGCCTCAGAATGGCCCACCTTTGGATTCAGATAGCCCCTAGAAGGATCTTTCTACTTCCCACTAATTTAAAAAGTCAGAGATATTGACTTTCAGCCAGCGCCACATAGACATCAGGATCAAGAGACATATATCTTAACTTTTCAGGACATCTGCAATTCTCCTCCTCCATGTGTGAAGATTTTCCTTGCCCCTGCCCCCACTCCTACTCCTTCCCTCATGCTCTCTCAAACCTTCTGCTCCTCCTCCTCCTTCAACCTCTGTTCTCCCTGAGTCACAAGATTTGACTCTACAGGACTCTCGTCCTACTACTTATTCCCTGCCCTCGTCCCCCAACCCCCAACAACCTCTAAGTAATTCCCCTGCTGCTGACTCAGCCTGTCCGCCATTGGAGGAAGCTAAGCGAGCCCAGCGCACTCCAAATAACTCCCCTGCAGCAAACACACCCCCTCCTCCCCTGGAGGATGCTGGCCCGGCTAAAGAAATTTGCCGGCGTTGAATGATTGAAATCCCTGGAACTCCCGTGATGCTCCCTCTCCATTTCTAAGTAACAATGATTGATGACAACCATGGGGGAAAAGTGCAAGCCTACCAGTTTTTACCTTTCTCCTCTTCAGACCTAAATAACTGGAAAAATAACAATCCCCCTTTTACTGAGGACCCCACCTGGGTCTCAGGTGTGGTTGAATCATTGATGTTTTCACACCAGCCTACTTGGGATGACTGCCAACAACTCCTAGGGACTCTCTTCATGACAGAGGAACAAAAGAGAATCTTCCTGGATTCTAGAAAAAAATATTCTCGGACCAGATGGGTGACCGACAAAACTTCCCAACATATGCAAAGCCGCCTTTCCCTTGCACAGACCCAACTGGGACCCCAAAACCTGTGAAGGTAATGAGCATCCTTCCTCTTATTGCCGGGCTCTAATAGTGGGTATCTTAGTGGCCGCTAGGCGATCAACTATTTTGGCCAAGGTAAGAGAGATTATTCAAGGGACTGATGAATGTCCCTCCATGTTCCTACAGGGAATTATGGAGGCATATAAGAGATTTACTCCTTTCGATCCTCAGGCAGAGAATCAAAAGGCATCTGTCATGGTGGCCTTTATTGGGCAAGCTGTTCTGGATATTAAAAGACAGTTACAATGCTTAGATGGATTACAAGATATGACTTTGAGAGGTTTAGTCAGAGAAGCCAAGAAGGTATACTAAGAGAGAAACTGAGGAAGAGTATGGAGCAAAGGGAGGATAAAAGAAACAAAAGACAGACTAAGGCATTGACTAAGGTCCTGGTCACAACAACAAATAGACCAGAAATTAAGAAACATGGAGACAGGAAGGGACAACGGGGACCACACTAGAGGCCACCCCTGGCCTCAATTCAATGTGCCTACTCTAAAAAAAAGGACACTGGGCTAAAGAGTGCCCTAGAAAGAGACAGCCAGGCCAGCTGGACATTCTGACTCTGTAGGATTACTAAGAAAGTCGGGGCTCAGATCCTCTCCTTGAGCTCAGGTTAACTTTTGAAGTGGAGGGGACCCCAGTATACATTGAAGTGGATACAGGGGCAATATATTCTGCCTTTAAGGCCCCATTGGAACCTCTATCAAATAAAAGGTCTCTAATTCAAGGGGCTAATGGCAGTAAATATCAGGCTTGGACAACTAAGAGGACCATGGACCAGGGGAAAGGAAAAATCCATCACTCCTTCCTAGTAATCCCAGAATGCATGGCCCCATTGATTGGCAGAGATCTGCTCACAAAGCTCTGGGCCAAAATAACTTTTAACCCTGAAGGCCCCCAAGTGGAATTTCTAAATCCTTCAGTAAAAACTCCTATAATCACGGCTCTAACTATGTCAGTAGAAAATGTACATCAAATCACTCACCTTGGTTCAAAGAAACTGCATTCATTTTTGAAAGATCAAAAACAGTTTTCCACTAACCGACTCACAGTGAAAGGAAACAACTGAATGGATAACAAAAGCCTGTTGGGTCCATCAATTGGTTAATTCTTACCCTTCCAAGCTTCCTGCAGGAAAGCACCTACGAGGAACCAGACCAGGACAATTCTGGGAAGTGGACTTTACTGAAATTAAGCCAGCAAGGAATGGACTTAAATATCTCTTAGTCTTTGTAGATACATTTTCAGGATGGATTGAAGCTTTCCCCCCCAAAAAAAAGAAAAGAAAAAAAATGAAACAGCGCAAATGGTGGTCAAGAAGATTCTGGAAGATATTTTTCCAAGCTATGGCCTGCCTAAAGTAATAGGGTCTGATAATGGACCGGCGTTCGTGGCCCAGGTAACTCAGAGGTTAGCAAGGACCCTGGGGATTAATTGGAAATTACATTGTGTTTACAGACCCCCGAGTTCAGGACAGGTAGAAAGAATGAATAGAACCATTAAAGAGACCATAACGAAATTAAGCTTAGAGACCGGCATAAAAGATTGCACTATGCTCCTGCTTTATGTACTGTTTCATGCAAGAAATACTCAATCTATTTCTTTGTGTAACCTCACACCCTGTGAAATTCTCTATGGTGTCCCTCCTCCAGTAAGGGTCCTACCCCAACTCTAAGACCTAACGATTCCTTCCACACCCCCTTGCTTAACAGACTTAAAGCTCTTGAAAGAACTCAGAGACACCTGTGAAAACAGATGGCCACTGCCTACCAACCTGGGGATGAGGGGACTCTACAGCGATATCAAATAGAGACTTCATCTATGTAAGACGACATCTGGTGTCATCCCTGGAACTCCCCTGAAAAGGACCATACCAGGTGCTACTTATAACACCTACAGGGTAAAGGTAGTCAAAATCACTTCCTGGATCCCTACCTCTCATCTCAAGCCTGTGCCCTGTCCAGACTCTGGCTGGAAACTGGAAAAGACTGGAAACCCTTTCAAATTGTGGATTCGCTGTGTGGATAAGGCTATAGACTCTCCCCTTGACCACCAGTAGTCCTAACCCTCATAAGCCTGTTCAGCAGCGATGTCTGATCACAAATCCTACTGGAAAGGAAGTATGGTCTATCTTGCATACAGCCCGCTTAGGGACCTGGTGGCCATCTCTCCAGCCAGACATTTGTCAGCTGCGTATAGGTCTTCCCTATTGGGATATCCCTAATGAAGAGGATCCCACTAAAATTCCATTAAATTCCTTCCATACCATAGATAATGGAAACAAACATTATTGATGTAGGGACACGCGAGCCAGATGCTGGTTGGCTAGCCTAGATTACTATGTTTGCCCAGTGTACTATCAAAGCCACAAACAGTCAAGGCTGTGTGCTGGAAACGCCAACATCTTCTGTAAGTCATGGGGATGTGAGCATACAGGGACTGCCACATGGAACCCAAACTCCTCATCAAATTCTGTACACAGCATTGGCCATATTACCAATTAGACAACCAAAACTGATGGCCCCCTGAGGGGTCTCTAGATCTTCAAATTCTGTGTGACCTTTTTAACTTCTGCAAGTGCTCAAAAGGGTGAAAGGAGATTCCTCTATGTGGAGGCCTTTTCTCTCCTTTGCTCACATCGTGAACTATGCTTCTCCAATACATGCTCACCCTCAGCCTTCTGCTCTAGACTCTCTGTTGTCACTCCCACATCATCAACTTGATTTCTCCCCTCCAATTACTATATTAAAAACCCAAACCTCCACCGTTTCTCAGACCATTGCCCCCTTGCTGAGGTAGCAGGTACTGAGGTAACCCTCCACTCACTCACTCCTCTCTTCTCCTGTCAGTGCCCACACTAGGTCCCACCAGGTCCTCTTACCAGCTAACCCAAAGCTCAAACCAGCTGAGAAGAGCCCTCAGACCCCTATCCAAGATGTAATGAAAATGGCCTTTAAAGTTGCTTTGTCATCACTGAAAACAGGTTACTAAGAATTTAAAGTCCCTTACAGGCTTTTTGGGATACTCACTCCCATCTCCCTCTCTGTTCTACCCGTTCTACTACTCATGTTTTTGGTGCTAGGAAGATCTCAAAACCCTTTTCCATTATTCTTTTACATCTCTCCTTCCTCATTCTCAGATCCAAAGAGCTGCGCTCAGCCCTGCATTTCCCGTCTTCCCCCTCTGTACCAGGCCCACAGGAAAGTCTTAACTGACCTTATCCAGAAGTTTTCACCATGGCTAACTTTAGGACTTTCAGCAAAAGAGTCCCTATAAAAGAGTTCAGTGTAGATAAACTTCCTCTTTTTGTGTTGCCCTGGTCTACCTGGCAACTGGCTGAAAAAAATCAGCACTCCTGAGCTAGACACACCCTTACTAGTTTTTCACAACATATGTGATCAAGGCCTCTGGCCTTGAGCTGGGGCTTCATAGAGATGGCTATATTTGTAAGATGGATAAGTTGCAAACTGGGCTCCGTGGAAACAGCTGGCAGAGGGAAAAAAGGGGGAAAAAAAGCTCTCCCGCACCCAGGTGTCCTTGAAAATTTAACTTGCCCAGAACTGAGGAAAAATCAGAAACAAAAACTGCTCTTTGTGAACTTCTGCAGACTGTGAACTTCAGAGCCCCTTCCCTTACATGTTGGGTACAAAATTCTGAAACTACCTAAACTTGGGTTTCAGGGGATTAATTGATTACAACAGAAGCAATGCCCTCTGAATCTGGTTGCAACCAAATATGACTGTTTCCTTGTCTTTGGTGCTATCTTAGGTGCCTTGCCTTTTCCGTCCCTACAACAATATAATTCTATATACTTAAACGTTGTTTATGTTTTTATGAAATGGTCAACAGAAGTGATTAATTGTGTAATGGTGCAGATGTTTCCCAGAGTGCTCTATTATGACGCAGGTTCATTTGAAGATCAAATAGAGGGGCATACAACCCGGTTCAGGTGGGAACATATATCTCTCACCTTAGCCATTCTATTATGAATAGGAGTTGCTGCCCGGGTTCGCACAGGAACCACTGCCCTGGTCCATGGGACACAACAAATGACCCAATTAGAAGCAGCAATAGATCAAAACTTAAAGATATTAGAAAATTCCATCACAGCTTTGCAGGAATCTTTTACCTCTCTCTTTGAAGTTTGCTGGGAGCCATCAGCCAAGTAGGTATGACAAATTCCTTGCCAGCTTACTCCCATGCTGTCTAGTGGAAGGACTTCTGAAAGGTGACCTTGCTCAAGGACCAGGGCAGGATCCGTGTTTAGGGTGTTCCCCCTTTAGAATAGGGCGGTTTAGCATAATAGGAGATTAGGGTGTTCCCCCTTTCCAATAGGGCAGTTTAGCATAATAGGAGATTAGGGTGTTCCCCCTTTAGAATAGGGCGTATCCTGCTGCTGAGTTCCTCTTGAGTGCTTAGGGTCAGACAGTATATTTTGGGAGACAGAAGCCCATGCAGAGTGGATTTGGGAGAGAGTGGATTTGGGCAGAGAACGTGGATTCCCCCAGAGCGTGTTTGTAGACGGCCGGTGTGAGTTCGGGAATAAAGAATTGCTGTTTGAATCTACAAGCTGTGTGGAGACTCGTGATTTGTGCCCAGCCAAAGACTGCGGCAGAAGTTGTTTTACAGAAAAGTCGAGGGTTGGACCTCCATTTCATGAGAGAAGGGAGCCTTTGTGCTGCATTGAGGAAAGAATGTTTTTTTTTTTTTTTTTTTTTTTTTTTTATGTCGACCATACTGGAGTTGTAACAAACTCTATGAGTAAATTAAAAAGATGCCTTGAAGAGCATCAAAGAGAGATAGAGACCCAAAATTGGTGGTTTGAGTCTTGGTTTACACAGTCCCCCTGGTTAACTACATTTTAATCAACCCTGGCCGGTCCAATAATAATCCTCATTTTATTGCTTACTATAAAACCCTGTTTCTCAACCATGTAATTTCTTTTCTCCAAGCTCAAATTGGACAAGTTAAACTTATGTTAATACCCCACTAGCATACATAAAATGTGACACCCCCCAACAATCACTTTTATGATTAAAAGTAGCCAGAAGAAGAAGTGGGGAATGAAATGTTAATAAAATATGTACTTGTCACTTCCTGTTTTTCTGTACGCTTAACAAAACACTGTTGAAATGTTGAGAAATGTTTCCTAATCTTGTTCCCAGAATGTGCTGTCCCCAACTGCCAAACTGCAGAATGTACTCCCTCACGCGTTTACACACAAACCGCTTACTCGCCCTGACCCATCAATAAACTTCCCTCCCTGCCCTCTCCAAGAAAATTATATAAGCTCTGCTTAAGATGTTCTCAGGGCTCTCTGCTCTATTCAAGTGAGCTCTGAGCCCCAGCATGCTGGACCCCAAATAAACCCTTTCTGTTGCATGAGATAGTCTCTTGGTGGTCTCATCCTCTGACACTCACCCTACATTTACTTGGATGATTGAATGTAGATGAGAACATCCATTCAAAAGTGATAGTCGGTAAAATTAGGAAGATAGTCAGTAGGTTTAGGAAGAAGAGTTAGTATAAAATTTGGAACAAAAGTTATTTAGCAATAGGGTTTCGGTTACAGAGTGAATGTAAATGTCAACACAAGTGAAGAGTCAGTCACAATGATGAATTGGAGAAAATATGTTTGAAAGCAGATATAAATACAGACATTACAAAATCAGGCAAAGTATAAAGTCAGTGATAGGATTAGACATTTTCAACAGGGTTGAGTTTGAATATATAATCTTAGGAAGAAACGAATATGTAGTCATCAATAGGATTGATATTTGAAAGCATTAGGCAAATTGGAAATTGATGATTTTAGTAATCCATGTTCACTTTCCATTTAGGCTTTGGTACAAATAAAAGTTTGACCTTTGAATTTTGTGTCCAGAATATCACTGTGATAAAATGTATATATAGATCGGGTGACATAAGAATTTCTTCCACCATTTTTGGGAGCAATATTTTGAAGACTTATAAATTAGTATTTGGGGTACAAACAGGTGTACCCTGTGTCTATGAATATAGAGATAATGCATGAATAGACCAACTGTGAATAAGTAATATAACTGGTTCCACTTTAAATGGTGGATTGAATTGATATCTGAAAATATGAAAAATCTTATATTTATATACAATCATTCATTCCAACAAGTTATACATCAATGTTAATATTAGGGTTATGGTTTATCATGAAGGGTGTGTGAGTTTTGCTTCAATGTGATTATGAAAATCGAAAATAATGTGTTTGGAAAAAAGAATCTTGAGAAGACCAGTTAAGAAATATGGAAGAATACATGTGTTCTAAAGTAGGAAGTGATTGAAAGTGAAAAAACGCCTATAATTTTGTCATCTTTTTGATGAAATATATATCCTATGATGTGCATAAACTGAAGAAATAGTAATGTACCAGTGTTGAATTAAAATGAACATCAAAATACACATCATGTTCCATTTGAATCTTCTTGCATTGAGGTTAAACTGGGTCAGTTACTCTAGATATATTAGGATTTGTATGCAACATTCACTGAAGTTAGTTTTCAGTACAAAAAACAAAGAAGTATTTCAGGTGGATGAATATTTCTGAGAATAATATTTAGAAAAGATCATCATAAATCCACATACATGAATATGAATGAATTAAGGGAGTGTATATTAAGATACAAATATTTCATATTTTGAAAAATCTGGAGAATGTGTGTATGTATATATATACACATATATATACATACACACAAACACATTAAAAACTCGCAATATATATGCTATTCGAAATTCATCATGAAATATATATCATTCACAGATCTAAAATATTCATTTTACTGAACATGGATTTATGTATAATGTTGTAAAACTAGGAAGCTCATCCATTGGTTATATTTTCAGTTCCAACGGTGTTTAGGAGGAGTGATCTTCTCTCACAATTTGTATCTGCCAAGTCGTTCACCTCACAAGAATGTAGGTGTGGTACCAGTAGGATTCTATATGTGTTTATTGCTGTTGCATTGGGAGTTTAGTAATTGCTTCATGGAATCCAAGGAGTTCAACTGGGACACAGTGCTGGAGCGAGTTCTGTCAGGCGTGGTGGGTCAGGGTATGCAGGAGAATGCACCAACCAGGCTTCTATCCCACATTGCTTGCCCCCTTAAACATAGCAACCTGATTGTAAACATTGCCTGAAACCTCACATATAACAAGATGCCTTTGCATAGGAGGGTCTGCTGACTGCACCATGTCAGTCACAAGCCATTTGGAAGCCAATGGCAGATCCACATGGCCCCACCACAGATGTTTTTCACACACCTGCCAACCACTACTCTAGGACAACTACTCAGCAGGCTCCAACTTATTTTCATGAAACCCAATCAATCAAGGCACGGTCTGGTACACTCATGATCAGCAACAGAATGTCCAATGGTTCTCCAGTGCCACCTGGTCATGGGAAATTGAAAATTTTCATGGTATTTATCTAGCCATTTTTCAAGGATGAAGTTGGATGCACTGTGGGTTTCAATTCATTCAGGAACCATTAAATGTTGAGGAAGCTCATTTCAATGAAAGTTCTGGAGAATTCTCACAGGCAAGGCTTCCCAAAGAGTGGCCAAAAGGTCACATGAAGCCAGGGCCATTGAGGTCTAAAATGTGATGTCATTGTCTGTTTTGACTCTCAACAATGGCTTCCAAGTCTTTCAGAATAAAATAATGTGATATCCTGGTTGAGATCAGAGTGCCCTGTGGAAAGCTACCCTGGGCCTTGATCTCAGTCTCCAAAGATGACTCTCATGCGTGGCTTCCTCAAATCCCAACACAATTCATGGCAATACTTCTCTGAGGTGAGTTCCAGAACTCAGTCTCTAAGGGGAATCACACCAGAGTTCCAGCCCAGGTGGACCCAGTCATCTCTTCCAACTGCCACACAAATGACCACAATAAAACCGATATTCTCCCACATGGCCCTCATCTTCTTCCATATTGACACTCATCATAACCTCTGGCTGGAGGTGTCCATGAGGGACGCAGCCCAAGACAGTGTCCAAAATAGCTCCATTGCTCCTCATTTGCCTAAATTCGGGGTGGCCTGGACACCCTTCCTTTGTACCAGGAGTGATCAAAGAGGCCTGCCCGTAATACTGCACCACTTTTCCCATTTGAGGCCTATTGAGTGTCGGTTAAAGATACTTTATGTGAATTGGAGTGATGAGAAAACCTAAGCACCTACGGGATAGCCTCTGAAGGGCTTTGATGAACTCATCTGACCCAAATGATCCCTATTCTCACTTGATGGAATTCAGGAACCTTACAGAGGAAGGCAAGAGACTTCATCCACAATGACAGCTCTTTTGCCATTTTTGATTTGGATGCACACATGGGATCTTTCTTTAGATCCATCAGGTGCTGAGAATCTAAGTCAAAGAATCACACTGGGCCAAGAGGCTGATTCAGACACAACTCTTTCCAAATCAATTAACGAAAGAGCCAAAGGTGAAGCCTATTTATTTCCATTTGAAAACTATTTTGTTCAGGATTCACAAAGGGGTGGCTTGAGACAAAGACTTCCTGACTCTCAGGGCAACAGAACAATAGGTAAGCAAATGGCCCAAAGCAGGGTTTCTCCACTGAGACTTTCCTGGTCAACTGATATCTGAGTTTTGTCAGATGCTCGTCATTTCCTTCAGCTATCCAGAACATTGCCTTGTCACAGAGCTTGGAAGTTGTACATAACTTAGACACAAAACCATGAGCCTATTCTGGAGAGTGTCCAGAATTCTGGAAGAAAACAGCAAATTAGGAAGGTAGCAGGTATTGCCCATTAATAAGGCAATCCACAGTCCATTCATAAAATGGGCAGGATGAATGCTGGGAAGCTTTCTACTAGACAGGACATATCCATTGATGCATTCTCTTTTCTAATGTCTACAACCACGGACACAGTGTGATACACAGACCCAGAAACACTTGCCTTGTCAAACGACTTACTAAAAACAGTTCACTCCAAACCAAACAAACTGACTTTACTTCCTATTCTCAGAACATGAGACAAAACCACAAACCCACACCCACACTGACAATGACACCTTCTTCCCCCAAATAGGGATGAGACTATCCGGAGTATCCTCCGACTGGTGGGCCATACTATGTTCCCCCAAAATGTCCTGTTCTGTCTCAGATCTGGTCTCCTTGGCCAACTCTGTGAAGTTGTCAGGAACCACGAGTGAGCCGCTACCTGCTTTTCCAGGAAAAGCCCATCTTCCAAGCTTTCCAGGCATTTGGCCTCCTCACCTTAGGAGGAACCAAGAAAGACTGATTCTGTCCTTGGTAAATCCAAACAAGTGAGACCACTGGGACTGGGACTGGGACTGGATCTGGGTGCCTGGCGTCCTGGATCCCATGTTCAGAGAGTTCCATCAATAAGGAAGTGAGTTGAGGTCACTTTTTTCAGGAACTGAATGAGATCACTGCCTCGGCAACCACTTTGTCCTAAGAGTTTCTTTCAACGGTCCCATGAGATGGAGGCTGCCCCTACTTCCTGTGACACTTTCACAAATTAGAATGGTATATCAACCATAGGGAACCAGGAACAGCTTTCCACACAGTCTTGGTTTGGTCCATATTCTCTACATTAAGATGAGAGAGGCTGATTCAGAATCATCCCTTCATCCTGACCAGGTTGTTTGCGATGGAAGATGACTTTTGCTCTCTCAGGTCTTTCATACCTGCCTACATCTTCTCCAGGGATCATTTCTGCATGGCGCTTTGAGGTTCTCAGCAGATGGAAGATCCACTACATTCCTGTATTGTAAGATCAACACTGTCCCTGCTCTTCTGTAAACATGTTATTAACACAAACAGTGTATGGTTAGTGTTAATAACATGTTCCATTTGGGTTAGGAATTATTCTGCTGCATGAATAATGGTATTGGAAACTTGTGATTATTTTAAGAATATAGAGATGAAATATATGTATGAAAAAAGAAATCTAAGTAAGATTTGAAGCCCAGAAGGGCATTGGGCCCTTGATTGTGATACTTAGCGTTGAATTACATTCTGCACCGATGTCTCAGATAAATCAATACACAATAGCATAACACCTTGTTACTTGAATGATTGAATGTAGAAGAGAACATCCAGTCAAAAAGGGATACTCGGTAGGATTAAGAAGATAGTTAGTATGTTTAGGAAGAAGAGTGAGTATAGGATTTGGAACAAAAGTTCTTTAGCAATAGGTTATTTATTAGAGTGTGAAAGTAAATGTCAGCACATGTGAAGAGTCAGTCACAATGATGAACTGGGGAATATATGTAGGAAAGCAGATAGCAATAGAGACATTATGAAATCAGGCAAATTATAAAGTGAGGGATAGGATTAGACATTTTCCATTGGGTTGAGTTTGAATATATAATTTTAAGAAGAAACACATGTGTAGTCACCAATAGAATTGACATTTGAGAGCATTAGGGAACCTGGACATGGATGTTTTTAGTAATCCATGTTTTCTTTCCATTTGGGCTTTTATACAATCATAAGTGTGACCTTTGCATTTTGTGTCCAGAATATTTCTGTGATTAAATGTATATGAAGATCAGGTGACATGAGTCCACTTCCACCATTTCAGGGAGCAATATTTTGAAGACGTATAAATTAGTATTGGGGGTACAAAGAGGTGTACACTGTGTCTATGAATATAGAGATAATGCATGAATAGACCATAGTGTGAATAAATAATATAACTGGTTCCACTTTAAATAATGGATAGAATTGATATCTGAAAAGATATAAGAAATCTTATATTGACATACAATCATTCATTCAAACCAGTTATACATCTAATGGTAATATCAGAGTGATAATTAATATGAATGGTATGTGAGTTTTGCTTCCAAAGTGATTATGGAAATCAAAATTAATGTGTTTGGTATGAAATCTCATGAAAAGACCAGTCAAGAAACTTAGAGGAATACATGTGTTCTGAAGCAGGACGTGATTAAAAGTGAAACAAATGCCTTTAAATTTTTGAACTTGTGGATGAAATCATATATCCTATGATGTCCATAAACTGAAAAAATAATAATGTACCAATATTGAATAAAAATGAACTTCAAAATACACATCATGTCCCGTAGGATTCTACTTGCATTGATGTTTAACTGATTCAGTTACTGTAAAAATATTAGGATTTGTAAGCTCCATTCACTGAAGTTAGTTTTCAGTACTAGGAAATAATTATGTATTTCAGGCAGATGAATATTTCTGAGAATTATCTTGTGAAAAGTTGATTATAAACCACATATAGAAACATGAGTGAATTTAAGGAGTGTATAATAAGAAACATATATTTCACATTTTGAAAAATCTGGACAGTATATATATATATATATATATATATATATATATATATATATATAGATAGATAGATAGACAGACACACACAGACATTATAATGTAGCAATCTATATGCTAATCGAAATTCACCGTGTAATACATATCATCCACATATCCAAAAATATTCATTTTACTGAACATCGATTTATATATAATGTTGTTCATTTAGGAAATTCACCAATAGGTTTAATTTTCAGTTCCATCATGATTTAGGGGGATTGATATCTTATCAAAATATGTATCTTTCAAAATCAGTGAGCTTACAAAAATGTACTTGTGATACCAGGTAGGATTCTAAATATGCATAAAAAATACATGTGATGAATAGGCTACAGAGAATGGGAGACAGAAATTTACATATGTGTTAACTTTAAAAACTCATTGAGAACTATTACAATGAAAAGTTGACTAGATTTATAACACATACCCTTGATAAAGCAGAAGGGAAGTCCAAGTATGCACCATGCCTCCTATGAACGGCCTGTATTTCTATTCTGTTAGGTTTCTTGTTCTCCATCATATTAGGATTAGTAGTCAGAGTCTAGTAGGTTATGGGTTAATGTCAGGGATTCATTATTTCAAATGGAAAATATGAAAATGAATCTAATGTGTATGCAAATATATGCTACACAAAAATCATCCCACTCTCATCCAGAACAATGCCTTGACATAACCTTCGCCCCAATTAAGACACAATTAGTGGAGAAGAGTTAGAAAATCTGTGAATACATATGTGGAAATGAAAATGCTCAGGAGTTCACAGCCTAGGAGGCGGTAGAGGAATTTCCAAAAGTATGGGATAGGGTAAATACTCCACAAATATGGAGTTCTGCTGGCCTAATGACTCTTTGAGAAACTGCCTTTGAGGTTGGGCCCTTGTAATATATGTTGTTGTCAAGAGCTTCAGCTTCCTTTGTAGTGAGACAATCAAAGCTGGATCTGCATATATGTGACCTGAAGGACATGGTTTCTTCTTTTCTAGTGAACATGAGGCAGCAGTTCTAAATTCCCTCATTGTAGGTAAACTGTGGCCACTGGGAGCTAAGTGTCTCCTCGTGTGGACTGAGAAGCCATTTGGTCATTCTCCACTTTTCCTGGTGATTCTTACTGCTGCACTGGGAGTTTGGTATTGGCTTCAGTAAATACCATGAGTTCAACGGGGACACAGTGCTGGAGGGAGTACTCTCACGTGTGGTGGGTCAGGGTGTGCAGGAGAACGCCCCAACCAGGCTTCTATTCAACAAAGCTTGCCCCCTTGTCTGTAGCAACCCAATTCTGAACATTGCCCTAAAACCTCTCAATGTAACAAGATGCCTTTACATATAAGGGTCTGCTGGCTGCACCATGTCAGTCAAAAGGCATTTGGAAGCCAATGGCAGATCCATGTGGCCCCATCACAGATGTTTTATCATACACCTGCAAACCACTGCTCTAGGCCCACTACTAAGCAGGTTCCAACGTACTGGCATCTTTGTTCTACACCATTTTCATGAAACCCAGTAAATCAAGGCACTGTCTGGTACACTCATGATCAGCAACAGAACATCCAATGATTCTCCAGTGCCACCTGCTCTTGGGAATTATTCCATGGTATTTATCTAGCCATTTTTTAAGGATGAAGTTGGTGTCACTGTGGATTTCAATTCATTCAGGAACCATTAAATGGTGAGGAAGCTCATTTCAATGAAAGCTCAGGAGAACTCTCACAGGCAAGTCTTCCCAAAGAGTGGCCAAAAGGTCAAATGAAGCCTGGCCCATTGAGGTCTACAATGTGAGTTCCATGTGTTATTTGACTCTCAAGTATGGCTGCCAAGTCTTTCAGAATGAAATCATGTGATATCCTAGCTGAGATTCCCAGTGCTCTGTGGAAAGCCATCCTGGGCCTAAATCTCAGTCTCCAAGGGCAACTCTCCTGCATGGCCTTCTAAAATCCCAACAGAATTCATGGTAATACTTCTCTGAGTTCAGTTCCAAAACTCAGTCTCTAAGGGGAATCACACCATAGTTCAAGCCCAGGTTGATCCAGGAATCTCTTCCTACTGCCACACAACTGACCACAATTAATACCAAAACACTCCCACATGGCCCTCATCTTCTTTTATATAGACACTCATCATAACCTCTGGGTTGAGGTTTCCATGAGGGGTGCATACCAAGACAGTGTCCAAAATAATCTTCCTTGCCTCTAATTTGCCTAAAGTCAGGGTGGCCTGGAAACCCTTCCTGTTAACCAGGAATGATCAAATACGCCTGCCATTAATACTGATGTACTTCTCCAAATAATCACACTGGGCCAAGTGGCTGATTCAGACACATCTCTTTACAAAGCAATAAAACAAAGAGCCACAGGTGATGCCTATTCATTTCCATTTGAAAACTCTTTTCTTCAGGATTCACAAAGGGGTGGCCTAAGGCAAAGACCTTCTAGATATTCACAGCACAAGAACCATAGGTAAGCAAAATTCCCAAAGCAGGGTTTCTCCACATAGACTTTACTGGTCACACTGATATCTGAGTTTCCTGAGATGCTCCCATTTCCTTCAGCTCTCCAGTACATGGCCATGTCACAGTATCTTGAACAGAAAACCATGAGCCTATTCCGGAGAGTGCCCAGAATTCAGGAATAAAACAGGAAATTAGGAAGATAGTAATTGCTACCCATCCATAAGGAAAGCTGCAGTCCAATCATAAATTGGGCAGTATGAATTCTGGGAAGCATTATACTAGACAGGACACATTCATTGATGCATTATGTTTTCTAATGTCTACAACTACAAACACAGTGGATACATAGACATAGAAACACTTGCCTTGTCAAACGACTTACTAGAAACAGTCCACTTCAAATCAAACAAACTGCCTTTTCTACCAATTCTCAGAACATGAGAAAAAACAACAAACTCACACCCACAACAACATAGGACTTTCTTCCCCCAAGTAGGTCTTTGACTCTCCGGAATTACCTCTGATTGTTGTACCATACTATGTTCCCCCAAAATGCCCTGTACTGTCTCAGATCTGGACTCCTTGGCAAACTCTTTGAAGTTGTCAGGAGCCAGCTTTGAGCCACTACCTTCTTTCTCAGGAAAGGCCACTCTCCAAAGCTCTCCTGGCATTTGGCCATTCTCAAATCAGTAGGTACCAAGAAAGACTGATTCTGTCCTTGGTAAAACCAAGCAAGTGAGCCCAGTGGGACTGGGTCTGGGACTGGTTCTGTGTGCCTGGCTTCTGGGATTCCAAGTTCAGAGTGTTCCAAGACCAAGGAAGTGAGATAGGTCACTTCCGTTCGGAACTGAATGAGGTCACTGGTTTGGCAACCACTTTGTCCTAACAGTTCCTTCAAAGGGTCCCATGAGATGGAGGCTGCCCCTACTTTCTGTGACACTTTCACAACTTAGAACGATATATCAACCATAGGCACCCGGGAACAGCTCTCACACAGACCTGGTTTGGTCCATCTTCTCTACATTAAGAAGAGAGAGGCTGATTCATAAACATCCCTTCATCCTAACCAGGTTGTTTGCCTTAAATGATGACTTTTGCCCTCTCAGGTCCTTTATAGCTGCCTTCATCTTCCCCAGGGATAATTTCTGCATGGACCTTTGAGGTTCTCAGCGGGTGGAAGATCCCCTATATTCCTCTATATTAAGACCAACTCTGTCCCTGTTCTTCTATAAAGTTAGATTGAGGGAACAATGTATGGTTAGGGTTAATAACATGTTCTATTTAAGTTAGGAATCATTCTGTTGGATGAATAATGGTATTGGGAACCTGGGATATTTATAAGAATATAGATTTGAAATATAAGTATGAAAACAGAAATCTAGGTAAGATTTTAAGCCCAGAAGCGCATTGGGCCCTTGATTGGAACACTTAGCATTGAATTTCGTTCGCACAGATGTCTCTGATAAATCAATATACAATGGCATATCATCTTGTACCCTGGATGATTGAATGTAGAAGAGTTCATCCAGTCAAAAAGGGATAGTTGTTAGGATTAGGAAGATAGTCGGTCTGTTTCGGAAGAAGAGTGAGTATAGGATTTGGACCAAAAGTTCAATAGCCCTAGGTTTTCGGTTAGAGAGTGAATGTAAATTTCAGCACATGTGGAGAGTCAGTCACAATGATGAACTGGGAAAATTATGTAGGAAATCAGATATCAATACACACATTATGAAATCAGGCAAAGTATAAAGTGAATGATAGGATTAGACATTATCAACAAGGTTGAGTTTCAATATATAATCTTAGGAAGAAACAAATATTTAGTCACCAATATGATTGACATTTGAGAGCATTAGGAAACCTGGACATGGATGTTTTTAGTAATCCAGGATCACTTTCCATCTAGGATTTGCTACAATCAGAAGTGTGACCTTTGCATTTTGTGATCAGAATATTACTCTGATAAAATGTATATGTAGATCAGGTGACATGAGTATTTCTTCTAACATTTTGGGAGCAATATTTTGAAGAGGTATAAATTAGTATTGGGGGTACACAGAGTTGTACCCTGTGTCTATGAATGTTGAAGAAATGAATGAATTGACAATACTGTGAATAAATAATATACTGTTTCCACTTTAAATCATGGATTGAATTGATATCTGAAAATATATAAAAATCTTATATTGATATACAATCATTCATTCCAACGAGTTATACATCTAATGGTAATATTAGGGTTATGTTTTATCATGAAGGGTGTGTGAGTTTAGCTTCAAAAGTTATTATGGAAATGGAAAATAATGTGTTTGGAAAGAAATCTCATGAAAAGATGAGTCAAGAAATATAGAGGAATTCATATGTTCTGAAGCAGGATTTGATTGTAAGTATAAAAAAAGCCTATAAATTTCCTAACTTGTGGATGAAATATATATCCAATGATGTGCAAAAACTGAAAAAATAGTAATGCACCAGTTTTGAATGAAAATGAACGTCAAAATACACATCATATCCCATAGGAATCTACTTGCATTGATGCTAAACTGGCTCAGTTACTGTAGAAATATTATGATTTGTATGCACTATTCACTGAAGTTAGTTTTCAGTACTAGGAAACGAATACGTATTTCAAGTGGATGAATTTTTATGAGAATAATCTTGTGAAATGTTGACTATAAATTTACATATATGAACACGAATGAATTTAGGGAGTGTATAATAAGAAACATATATTTCATATTTTGAAAAATCTTGAGAGTTTATATATATATATATATAGATAGATAGATAGATAGATAGATAGATATAGATATGTGTGTGTGCATTTATGTATTTATATATATATATATATATATATATATATATATATATATATACACACACACACACACACACACACACAGACACTAAAATGTATCAATATGCATGCCAATCGAAATTCACTATGAATCATATATCATCCACAGATCCAAAAATAATCATTTTACTGAACATGGATTTATGTATAATATTGTTCAACTAGGAAGTTCACCCATAGGTTGAAGTTTCAGTTCCAACAGCGTTTAGGAGGAGTGATCTCTTCCCACAATTTGTATCTCCCAAGACAGCCAAACTCACAAGGATATACGTGTGATACCAGTTATGTTTCTATATTTGCATATAAAAATACATGTGCTGAACAGGCTGCAGAGAAAGGGAGACAGGAATTCACATATTTGTTAACTTTAAAAACACATGGAGATCAATTTCAATTAAAAATTGACTAGATTTATAACACCTACCCTTTATCATTCAAAAGGAAAGTCCAACTATACACCATGCCTTCTCTGAACTGCTTTCATTTCCATTCTGTTTGGTTATTTTTGTCCATCATTTTAGGATTAGTAGTCAGAGTCTATTAGGGTATGGGTTAATGTCAGGAATTCAGTAATTCGAATGGAAAATAGGAAAATGAATCCAATGTGTATGCAAATATGTGCTACACAAAAATATTCCCACTCTCATCCAGAACATTGCCTTTACATTACCTTTGCCCCAAATAAACACAATTAGAGAAGAAGAGTTAGGAAATCTGTGAATACATATCGGAAATGGAAAATATTCAGGAGTTCACAATCTTGGATGTGGTAGAGGAGTTTCCAAAAGTGAGGGACAGGGTAAACAGTCCACAAACATGGAGCTCATTGGGCCTAAAGACTCTTGAGAAACTGCCTCTGAGGTTGGGCACTTGAAATATATGTTGTTGTCAGGAATTTTAGCATCCTTTCTTGTGAGACCAACAAAGCTGGGTCTGATCTCTGTGACCTGGAAGATATGGTTTTTTATTTTCCAATGAACATGAGGAAGCAGTGCTGAATTCTCTCTTTGTAGGTAAACTGTGGCCACTGGGGTCTAAGTGTCTTCCCATGTGGACTGTGAAGCCATTTGATCATCTTCCACTTTTCGAGGTTTTTCTTGCTGCTGCACTGTGAATTTGGTATTTGCTTCAGGAAATACAAGGAGTTCAACAGGTACCAGTGATGGAGGGAGTTCTGTCACATGTGGTGGGTCAAGGTCTGCAGGAAAATGCACCAACCAGGCTTCTACCCCACATAGCTTGCCCGCTTGTCCATAGCAATCTGATTCTGAACATTGCCCGGAAACCTCTCCATATAACAAGATGCTTTTATATAATAGGGTCTGCTGACTTCACCATGTCAGTCTCAAGCCATTTGGAATCCAAGGGCAGATCCACATGGTACCACCACAGATTTTTTATCACATACCTGCACACCACTGCTCTAGGCCCACTACTCAGCAGTCTCCAACTTACAGGGATCTCTTTTCTACACTGTTTTCATGAAACCAAGTAAATCCAAGCACAGTCTGGTACACTCATGACCAGCAACAAGTCATCCAAAGTTTCTCCATTGCCACCTGGTCATTGAAATTTCAAAAATTCATGGTATGTATTTAGCTATTTTTCAAAGATGAAGTTGGAGGCACTGTGGGTTTCAAATTATTTAGGAAACATTAAATGGTGAGGAAGCTCATTTCAAAGAAATCTCTGGAGAACTCTCACAGGCAAGGCTTCCCAAAGAGTGGCCAATATTTCACATGAATCCAGGCCCATTGAGGTCTAAAATGTGAGGTCTATGTGTGTTTTGACTCTCAATTATGGCTGCCAAGACTTTCAGAATAAAATCACGTGAAATCCTGGCTGAGATTCCCAGTGCTCTGTGGAAGCCACCTTGGCCAGGATCTCAGTTTTCAGGATGACTCTCATGTGTTGCCTCCTAAAATTCCAACACAATTCATGGCAATACTTCTCTGAGGACAGTTCCAGAATTCAGTCTCTAATAACACCAGAGTTCAAGCCCAGGTGAACTAAGTCATCTCTTCCAACCGCCACACAAACGACCAGAATTAAAACCAAAACAACTCCCACATGGCCCTCAACATTCTCCATATAGACACTTATCATAACCTCTGGCTGGAAATTTCCATGAGGGGCACAGACAAAGACAGTATCCAAATAAGTTCCCTTGCCCCTCATTTGCCTAAAGTCAGGGTGGCCTGGACACCCTTCCTGAGAACCAAGAGTGATTAAATAGGCCTGCACTTAATACTGCTCTGCATCTCCAATTTGGGGCCTACTTACTTTCAGGTATAGATTCTTTATGTGATTTGGAGTCATGAGAAAAGCCAAGCACCTCTGGGCTAGTCTCTGCAGGGTTTGAAGAACTCATTTGACCCAAAAGATCCCTATTCTCACTTGATGGATTTCAGGAACCTAACAGAGGAAAGCAAAAGACTTAATCCACACTGACTCCTCATTTGGCCATTTTGGTTTTGGATGCACACATGGTATCTTTCTTTAGATCCATCAGGTGCTAAGAATCTAAGCCACAGCATCACACAGGGTCATGAGGCTGGATTCAGACACATCCCTTTCCAAAGAAATCAAGCAAAGAGCCACAGGTGATGCCCATTCATTTGCATTTGAAGACTCTTTTCTTCAGGCTTCACAAAGGAGTAGTCTGAGGCAAAAAGCTTTCTGAAATTCAGGGCAACAGAACAATAGGTAAGCAAATGGCCCAAAGCAGGATTTCTCCACTGAGACTTTCCTGGTCACACTGATATCTGAGTTTTCTGAGATGCTCGCCATTCCCTTTAGCTATCCAGTACATGGCCATGCCACAGAGCTTGGAGGTGGTATATATATATTGGACACATAACCATGAGCCTATTTTGGAGAGTGGAGTGAATTCAGGAACAAAATAGAAACTTAGGAAGATAGTAGGTGTTGCCCATTCATAAGGCAAGCCGCAGTCCATTCATAAATTGGCAGGATGAATGTTGGGAAGATTTCTACTAGACAGGAGTCATCCATTGATGCATTCTCTTTTCTGATGTCTAGAACCACGGACACAGTGGGATACACAGACTTAGAAACACTCGCCTTTTCATAAGACTTATTAGAAACAATTCACTTCAAACCAAAAAACCGCCTTTATTACCTATTCTCAGAACATGAGACCAAACCACAAACCAACAGCCACATCCACAAAGACAATTTCTTCCCCCAAGTCAGTCTGAGAGTATCCATAGTGTCCTCTGATTGGTGGGCCATACTATGTTACCCCGAAATGTCCTGTCCTGTCTCAGATCTGGTCTCCTTGGTCAACACTGTGAAGTTCTCAGGAGCCAGCGGTGATCCACTAACTGCTTTCTCAGGAAAGGCCACTCTTCAGAGCTTTCCTGGCATTTGGGCATCCTCACCTCCGTAGGTACCAAGAAAGACTGACTCTGTCCTTGGTAAATCCGAACAATTGAGACCACTTGGACTGGGACTGGGACTGAAACAGGATTTGGGTGCCTAGCTTCCTGGATCTCAAGTTCAGAGTGTTCCATCACAAAGGATGTTAGGTGAGGTCACTTCCTTCATGATCTGAATGAGGTCACTGCCTTGGCAACCACTTTGTTCTAACAGTTGCTTCAAAGTGTCCCATGAAATGGAGGCTGCCCCTACATCCTGTGACACTTTCAAAAGTTCGAATGGTATATCAACCATAGGCACCCGGAAAGTGCTCTCCACACTGGCCTGGTTTGGTCCTTCTTCTCCATATTAAGAAGAGAGAGGCTGATTCAGACACATCCCTTCATCCTGACCAGGTTGTTTTCAATGGAAGATGACTTTTGCTCTCTCAGTTCCTACATATGTGCCTACAACTTCTCCAGAGATCATTTTGCGTGGACCTTTGAGTTTCTCAGCAGTTGGAAGAAACCGTACATTCCTGTATTTTAAGATCAACTCTGTCCCTGCTCTTCTGTAAAGTTAGATTGAGGGAAGAGTGTATGGTTAGGGTTAATAACAGTTTCGATTGGGGTTAGGAATCATTCTGCTGAATGAATAATGGTATGGCGAACCTTCGATATTTTCAAGAATATATAGGTAAAATATAAGTACGAAAACAGAAATAAAGGTAATATTTGAAGCCCAGAAGGGCATTGGGTCTTTGATTGCAATATTTAGCTTTGATTTATTTTCTGCACAGATGTCTCAGATAAATCAATATACAAAGGCATAGGACCTTGTACTTTGAATGATTGATTGTCAAAAAGAACTTCCAGTCAAAAATGGATAGTCGGGGGGCTGGGGATGTGGCTCAAGTGGTAGCGCGCTCGCCTGGCATGCGTGCGGCCCGAGTTCGATCCTCAGCACCACGTACAAACAAAGATGTTGTGTCTGCCAAGTACTAAAAAAACTAAATGTTAAAAAATTCTCTCTCTCTCTCCCTCTCTCTCTAACTCTTTCTTTAAGAAAAAAAAATTTAAAAAAGCATAGTCGGTAGGATTAGGACGATAGTTGGTAAGTTTAGAACGGAGAGTAAGTATAGGATTTGCACCAAAAGTTCTTTAGCTATGGGGTTTCGGGTATAGAGTGAATGTAAATGTCAGCACTTGTGAAGAGTCAGTCACAATGATGTACTGGGGAAAATATGTAGGAAAGCAGATTTCAATAGAGACATTAGGAAATCTGGCAAAGTATATTCGGTAATGAAAATTTAGTAAAATAGGTAAATGTCGCTTGCTGTTTTTCTGTATGCTTAACAAAACACTATTGAAATCTTGAGAACTGTTTGCTAATCTTGTTCCCAGAATGTGCTGTCCCCAACTGCCAACCTACAGAATGTACTCATTCACCCGGT